>NC_141538.1:13487500-14087500 GCF_021556685.1 Rattus norvegicus
AAAATTAAAATTAAAATTTCAAAGAAAATAAAGTTTAGAAAGTAAAAGAAATCATAAAAACTTCCCTTGAAATGAACCAATGAAGTAAATAATGAGTTAACCATAATTATTTCCTAAAGCATCCATCCTCCATCTACTCTCTAACATGGCTACTTCTTCACTATAGAACTAAAACTGTGAATTTCTGCCAGGACAATCTCTCTGCTTTCACTGTCCTATAGTTACTAATTCAAGCAGCCACATAACTAAATATCATCATAAAGTAAAATGTGCAACACTTTGCTCAAACCAAGAGTTCAGCAAACTGTTTCCCGTTGTGCGGTGGCATTATTGGTTCACAGGAACTGGAGACTTCTCTAAATGCTGTCAATGTGAGGAGCTGAATTATATGTGCCTTGTGCCTTGCAAGCTGCTTAACAGAATTGCTGCTCTCGAAAGAATCAACCTACAAAGCAAGCAGACAGTGGTGAGTCTGCAACCTCAGTTTGTTTAAAAGAAGGGAAAGCAGAAACAGGGGAATCATTTGATAAGGGAAAGGTCAAAGAGCAGGGAGATAAGGGCAGGTAACGGAGGATGGATATGGTGAAATTACACATAGGCATGTATGAGAATATAAGAATGGAACCATTATTTTGTTCAATTTATTTTAAAAAATGAACATTAGCCTAAATAAAAGCAAATAACATTTATAAGAGCCTATTTTCAACTAAAGCACTGTCCAAATAAAGTCATCAAAAACTAAATTAATAGATTTAAGTGATATAAAACACCACTTAGAAATATTGCCTGAATGTTCTTTCTTGAATGTCCATCCTAGATCTTCATGGTTCTATGAGTGGGGCAGAGTATGCTTGAGACTACAAACCAAAAAAGACAGAAAGAGGAAAAGAGCGGGAGTTGAAGGAGGGCAGGTGGGCAACAGCACATGAGTGATAGGACAGTGGAAAGGAGGATGCAGATGGAGATGGGCGAGGTAGAGGGCGATGTGGAGGTTTGAATATGCCTGGCCCAGGAAGTGACCTTGTTTCAGTAGGTGTGGCCTTGTTGGAGGAAGTACATCACTGTGGGCGAGGGCTTTCAGACCCTGGAACTAGCTGCCTGGAAGTCAGTCTTCTCCTAGCAGCCTTCCAAATAAGAAATGGAACTCTTTTTTTTTTTTTTATTAACTTGAGTATTTCTTATATACATTTCGAGTGTTATTCCCTTTCCCGTTTTCCGGGCAAACATCCCCCTCCCCCCTCCCCTTCCTTATGGGTGTTCCCCTCCCAACCCTCCCCCCCATTGCCACCCTCCCCCCCATAGTCTAGTTCACTGGGGGTTCAGTCTTAGCAGGACCCAGGGCTTCCCCTTCCACTGGTGATCTTACTAGGATATTCATTGCTACCTATGGGGTCAGAGTCCAGAGTCAGTCCATAGAAATGGAACTCTTCTAGCCTCATGTCTACCTGGACTCTGCCTGCCCCAACCTTGATCATAATGGATTGACTTTCTGAACCTGTAACCAGCCCCAATTAAATGCTGTGCTTTATAAGAATTATCTTGATCATAGTGTCTGTGTACAACTGTAGAACACTAAGACAGGTGAAGAGAAGATACAGGGAGAAGAATTTACGAAAGAAATTTCTGTATAAAAATGGTATAGTGAAGCCTAGTACTTGGTATGCTAATATAGTAATGAATTACTTATGAAGAAACAAATGATGTCTGAATTTCCTACGTCCACTCAGGGGAGCTAGAAAAACGTCTCTGCCGAAGTGCAGAGCTAGGTACATGACTGAGACGCTGTGGAGCAAGAACACTGTAGGGCTGTGGATCAGAGTTTGATCACCAGGCTGTAAAGCAAGAAGGACTCTGGTTAGCAACTCCAATTCTGACCCAGTGGAGTAGGTCCTTCCACATATCCAAACGAGCAGAGGACGTACCCTTTAACAACACCATTAATAAAAAGATTATCACTTACAATAGCATTTACAAACTTCAGAAATCAAACCATTATGAATAATATAAAGAAAATAAAATATCTCTACAATTAGACCCAGGTCAGAGAGACATAAAAGGTAAAATTACTGGAGAGGGAAGTCTGCTTATGAACTAGAAAGTCCGGTTATTTTTATTAATATGATTGGTATTGATATCGCTATGAAAGAAAGATTTATATTATAAAATATTATATTTTAAAGATATAATTCTCTCAACATTGACTTATAGATACACTAAAAACCCAAAGTATCAAAATATTAATAGTTTTTTTTTGTTTTTAGGAAACTGGTAACTAGTTTGTAAAATTCATACAAAAAAAGGTAAAATAATCTTTAAGAAACGGTGGATAACTTATATTTCTCAATTTCAAGAATTATTCTAAAGCCACAGCAATTAAAACAAGGTAAGTATAGCGATAGACTAGAAAAATAGATCTATGTATGAGAACAAAGGTAAATCTACAGAACAAAATATCTGTCAAATATATAAATTAAATTATTCCTAAGTTGAACTAATGCAAGTTTTTTCTCTGCTATGCTATTAAATAGTAGTAAATTCTCACATATGATACCATAATAATTTAATCTATAGTGATATGAGAAAATTTAGTCAGTAGAGGAAAAAGTCAGTAGACATTAGGAAACAATCTTTACCTTGAAAAGTGAAATCATAAAACACAGAGAAAGCAAGGGTTTAGTGTGAGAAAGCATCATTTAAAGAAACATCTGTAGAACTCCTAGACAGGACACCTACCTTAAAATACTTATAAATCTAGAATCTCTTTAAATAATTGTTTCTTTACCACTAAAAATAATGAAAATATTCTGAACTTTGGATCTAACCATAATCAGAGGATGGTTTCAAATGTTTCAGGTTCTGAGATAAAGTTCTCAATCTTTAAGGGCCTATATTTTTTTCCAAGTAAATACTGTAATGTATAAGTCTAGAATTTCCCACTGAACTGTGGTCAGCTGAAGTTCTCCCTGGGGAGTAGCTACCTACACCTTCCCTATCCTGATCCAATGGCACATTTCACACACACACACACACACACACACACACACACACACACACACACACACACACCATAGCCTCAGAAGAATAGAGTTTGATTCCTCCAACCAAAAGACAGCTCCTATTATATTCAGAACAACCCACTCCACAGGAATCTGAACCTTGGGGCATGCTGCTCTGGAAAATGAGCTCTTGTCTGACTTCAGTCAAAATGCCATCATTCAGATCCTTCAGCTATGACACCATTAACGACACTGTACCCTTTGTAAGAATGCCAAACACACTGCAGCCTGCATTAGGAGCCTGAAAGAGAGACCCATGTCCTACAAGTTTTACCACTCCTTGGGAAGAAATGGTTTTGCAAAATGAAGAATATCCAGTCAAGTCACACGTTTAACAATTCCCCCATAAAGTCATTAAATGCTGTTTCTTCAAGTTTTAAAATGCCTCTCAGTCTAAGAACTTATTAAATGAAGTCACCAAGAAGCCTAAATCATGCTTCTCAGCTGAGACATACACACACAAACCAGAAACTGACCCATGAGAACAGAGCAACTCCAAGATGTTAACTGTATCTGCATAGCATCCAAGATGCCAACTTTTTCTTAACAATTGTCTGTTGACATCATCCCGCCATCATCATTGCTGTACACACCACAGCAAGAGACCTGGGAAATACTACACACCTACCTTCAGACCAACACATCGTTCAATCCCCCTCACTCCCCACTCCCAGTCCACACACGTTCCCGAGGGTAGAGATGAAGATCAAGTGAAGACAAGGACATTCTGTTGATGGTGAGAGCTGTCCCTCCTTGGAGCTCTGACCTTGCTTGTGCCTCCTTGATGCCTTTCCTTTGGCTAGGGCCCCTTCAGAAACCTCTTTCTGAAAAGAGGCCAAGTAGTCTGCTTGTTATAAAAGTTAAAGATTCTTGTTTCAAATTTCAATGTTTTTAGTATATCTTAGAAAAGTTGGAGTCCTGGCTTATCAGTTATTATATTCCTGCCTAGGAATAATTATTGAAGTTTAATGCCAGTGGCCCTCTGGGCCAGTCCCTAGCATTAAGAGCAGCTTTGCTCCGATTCTGCTGTCTGCTTGGGGTCATGAGTCACTTGAAGCATTTGAACACAGCCATCAGATATGCTTGGCTTAATTCTGTCATTTCCTTAATTATGAACCTGGTCATACTACATTCCTTCTATGTATTTTTATACATTTATAATAATTGTGGCTACTTCTTAGAGTTGTTGAGAAAATTAAACATGGTTCTACTATCTATCACGTAACCAGTTTCCTTCCGAAATGCACCTATAGTCAGGAAAACAAAAACAGAGGTGGAATCGGATGTTCTTCTCTGTAGTCACTGAGCAGACAGGGACCGTGGGGAGTATGCAGCCTTTGGCCAGCATGGACGCCTTAGAGTCCAGTGGAGATGCACGGAGGTGAGCTCAGTGGGGCATCACTTCAGCTTTGACTCTCCTCTACAGCCAACACACACTGTTCTCACTGGCTGCACAGTAAGAGCATCGGAGAAAAGCTTAAAATCACAACGATCCCCAGGGCTGACCGCAGTGAGAATTTATTGGCATGACTAATGTTCGTTTTCTATTGTTTCGTTTGTTCTTGTTGTTTTGTTGATTTGGGTTTTTTTTTATGTGTTTGTTTTATGTGCCTCCATTATTCTCCTGTAATAAGCCTGTGAGAACCGCTCAGACAGCCAGGGAGCAGCCCAGGAATATGAACATTCTGTAAATTCACTGCAGAATTTAACAAGTTTGAAGATAAGCAGCTTCAGAAGCTTAAATCCCAGAACTGATAGTCCATCTAGCAGAAAATATTTAGTTTATAAACATGCCTGCATTTTGATCTTATCTGCTGCATATTTAAGAAACATGGGGGAAATTGTTTACGGAATGTGGTGTGCCTTAAAGTGGGTCCCCACAAAAGTCATTGAGGTGGCTTCCACCAATTGAGATACAGTAATTTCAAATCCAAGAATGTCCTGACATTGCCAATTGCAGACAAAGCTGTTTGTACTTAATTCCGAGTCACCATGAAATGCAGAGCAGTATGATTTTAAAAGTCCTAATATGATCTGATCTCTGGACTAACTTGATGAACCATTGTTAAGTATTTAACAAGCTATAAGCTTCTCCAGAATGCTTATAGCATCCATCGTCTAAATGAGCTTCAGTTTAATAAGACAAAAAAATTATCATTCTTTAATAATCTGGTATTTCCTTTACTCGTGAGCAGATGATTTAAATTCTTTGGTATGTTAAGAAGACAACTATTTCACGGAAATCCAGTATCTTCAGAGCTCTCAGATAAAGTTCTTTGTATTTAAATATGAATTTATATTGCGCTTTTTATCTTAGCATGGCTGCTTTTATGAAGTTTTTGCCTTCTTTCCTTGTCTTTTTTCATATCTATATCCTATTTTTCTTAATCAGGAATTGTATAGTCATGTGTCCATAAGGCAGGCAGATCACAGCGGCAAAGTTGCGTTTCTGAGCAAAGGTAACAAAAGTGGTGGCTGAGGAACCGAACTCATAGACAGTCCTGGTTGGTTTGACCATACATATTGGAAAACTTGAGTACAAATCCTGAATTCTAACTAATTTTGGAAAAGAAAAAATTTGGGGGATACTGGCCCATGCTGTCTCTCAGCAATTACTCGTGGAGCTCTGTCACCAGCACAGGGAAGGCAGAGAGACAACACAAACATGGACAAGAGAGTGACTCCATTACAAGACTTCTTCAGTCCACACCCAGCTGTGCTGCTTCCCAAGCCAAGGTGTACTCCAAGCTCTCAGATGCCAGTCCCCATTCATACAAGAGAATAATGGTGCTACCTTCTGAGATCACAGTAAGTGTCAAAATAATTTAATAAACTATGAGCCTCATACTAAACCTTGCATACCACAGTTTTCTTCTGTATGACCTGGCAGCTCAAAACAGATAGTGGAAAACATGGTCCAAGTTAGGTTTCTGTGGCCATAATGAAACAGTGGCCAAAACCAACACTGGGGAGAAAAGGATTTGTTTTACCTTACACTTTATTGTCCTATACTAGGAAGCCAGAGAAGGAGCCTAAGAATCTGGAGGCAGAAATTAACCAAATCATTAATCAAATTAATCAAATCACTAATCAGAAAACTACCCTAGAGATATGCTCACAGGCCAACCTGATGGAGATGATTCCTCAACTGAGTTGCCGGCCTCCCATCTATGTAGGTAAGTGCCCAGTTGACAAAATCTAGCCAGCACTGTCACCTTTCCCTCAATGTTCCTGTCTCAAGCCAAAAGAAACATTATGAATATGAACTTTACCCTCAAAACTTTTTGCCAACCAAATGAAATTAAACTTGATCTTCCATAAATGGTATCCGGCCTGAAGTCTGTCTACAGTAGACTTGAGCACCAATTCTGGTTTATTTACCTTCTTTTTATTATCAAAGATAATATAATCAACTATAATCAAAGATAATAAAAGAGCTACATGGCTCCCTACTCACAAAGGTTCTGAAAGACATCTGCCAGAACTGTACATCTTGCTGGAAACCTCATGGTCCTAATAACAATATTAGAGGAACAGCATCCTGGGTAGGCAGCTCTGGTAGGTACCACTGCTTGAAAGCATGGACGAAGCATCCCTACAAAGATAATGCACCTGCTGCAAGGGACCATGGGAACAGAAAACCACCCTCACACCTGAAAACCTGTTTGGCCATCCAGACAAGACAGTCAGGATCCTAAATCCCTTTTGCCTCCCAAATTCAACATCCCACCCACACCCCACCCACACCCACCCACACCCCACCCACACCCCACCCACACCCCACCCACACCCCACCCACACCCCACCCACACCCCACCCACACCCCACCCACACCCCACCCACACCCCACCCACACCCCACCCACACCCCACCCACACCCCACCCACACCCCACCCACACCCCACCCACACCCCACCCACACCCCACCCACACCTCAGGAAGTCTCACTCTGGCTCTCAAAGTCAGTGGCTGCCCTCTAACCTCTAACTAGAATGTTGATATTTTAGTGCCAATTGGTGTTTTTTGTCTTTGATAATAAAAGAAGGTAAATAAACTAGAAACGGTGCTCAAGTCTACTGGAACATTAATCAACTGTTCTGTTCTTGACACGCAGGTTCAAAGCCAGCCACTTGTTCAATAGTCAGATTTTTTAAAAAGAAAAGTTGGGTATGATATAGTAAATTAAAATCAATATTAAACATAATCTAAAAATAGCCTGAATTAAGATTAAATATTGGCCAATGCACTGAATTAAAATATATATCACTTCATCCAAAATTAGAAATTATCCTTAAATAAAGGGAAGAAAATCAAAATTTCCAAGGATATTTCCAAAAGTATTTTATTTCATCTGGTTAAATTGCAATGTGCTAATTAGCTTGACAGGAAAGCCTACCAAATGCTGATGAGTGTTTACAATGGTATTGTGTTTGGCTTTAAAAACAGGTCATGATTAGGAAATCAACATGGGACACTTGCTTCAAACATCCAAAGGCATTTGCTCTGCCTAGCAACTGGCGGGAACGCGGTGTGTTTTGTCTGCTTCTATGTCGTGTGGCTGTAGTTACTGGAACAATGTGGTCAGTACAGAAGGAAATGCCTCTGTATTCCTGCACAGCCCAATAGTCTGAGCGAGGACCTGTGTCACAGTGAGTTTCTGTCTCATTGCACAGCAAAGGGCAAGCCAGGGAGGACCCCTCCTCCTCTCCACCCTCTGTTTCCTCCTCATCCTACATGGCAGCTAGGGACCTTCAGCATTTCCTCTTTGGGGAAAGCTGGGAATTGGCTGTTTTTACGAAATGAACATGACCCAGAAAAGCGTTCAGCATGCTCAGCCTGTGCACTGGAAAGCATCCTCAGCTGGACTTCCCATCACACAGTGTTTGAGTGCGTATTTACTAAAGCGCAGCTTGAACCAGTGGACACACAGTGTCCAAGTGGACAGTAACAGATCTTTGGCACTGACTTAGCACAACTCCTGGCTTATACTTCTACATAGGAAGTCAGGGAAATCCATTTCCTATAAACTACCAGGAGTCCTGGAATAAATGAATGCTTCTCAGTGGGTATTTATTTAATCAGGCACATTCTGATCAACTCTCACTCAGAGAAGAGAGAGGGAGTGGGGAGAGGGTGTGTGTGTGTGTGTGTGTGTGTGTGTGTGTGTGTGTGAGTGTGTGTGTGTGTGTGTGAGAGAGAGAGAGAGAGAGAGAGAGAGAGATGCATATACACGAGTGTAGAAATAGTTGAGTGCGCTGAGTTTGAATTCTAGAACTCGGATTCAATGTCACCATCACTTTAACTCGTAAAGTGTTTTATTGTTCAATTAAAAAAAACTGTAACAGTAATTTATTTATACAAGGCATTAACCTAGTTTCCAAGAAAGAAAATGAAGAAATGACAACCTTTGTGCACATGAACTTATTCTCCAATAGATACACTGACACCTACAGAAACACTGACATAGAAATGGGTTATGCGTGCATATCGTTTTGAGGTAAGAAGCAGGACAGAAACAGAATGATCTGAGTATGACTCAGGTGATATGGAAACACTTTTCAAAGCAGCCAGTACTTCTGAAAGATAGACATTCAAGTTATCAGGGGAAAGGTGCACTCAATACACAGAGAACACAGGGTGAGAGGGCCTGGATCCCCAGATCTGAGTGCAGTACAAAGCGAAGGATACATGCCTAGACCGTGCCAGGTGCCCTCAGCTCTCTCCTGGCCTCAAGTCACTCTGAGCCATGCCACCCCAGATATGAGCACTGAAATACATAGCGTGAACCTCTCCGAGGACCACACAGCTTTGATCCTGGTCACCTGGATGCAGGGTTCACATTATGAATCAGGACATGCTCTCTGAGGACGAGTGAACAAATGGAAGGATCAACTTTCTGGATCACCGGGGCAATGGGTCCGCCATATGGGAGAAGATAAAAAGATGCGGTCAAAAACTGTAAAGAGGAGAGATGGTGGAGGACCCTCACGGAAGGCTACACTGTCCCACACCTTCTGACTATCTTGGTGAGGGAAAGTGGTCTATCAATAGAGAAGGGAACTTCCCTGCATTAAAAATACAGCCAAGGCTCAGGATATAGTTTAGACAGAGTGCCTACCTACTGTTCCTGGGCCCTGGGTTAATCACCAGCACAGAGGAAAATACAATTCAGGGGCACCTCAAGTGTGAGCTTCAACTGGTTAAGAACCTCAGAGCACTAACTAGTAACGACGATGATGGAGTGATGGCGGAAACTAAAACACACAGGTATGTTACCCATTACAGAGGCAGCACTCCGCTTGTCAAAACAAGCAAGAACCCATACCTGCCAGTCTAAGAAGCTGGTCACCTACAGGGAGCATCTGATCATTTAATCTTTTTTATGACAAGTCTTTGTGGAAGGACTGAAATGAAGCCAATCATCACAAGGCAGATACTAAATAAAGACTTGGAATCCGTTTTCATTAAAAGTCATATTTGTTTAGTTCTGAGAAAATACCCAAACTTAAAATTTTAGCAGCCAATATTGCTGTTTAAAAGAAGCCCTACTCCATGGTCTATGCTAAGTACCTACCCTGTAAGTACCTTTCAGTACTATCAAAAGGGATTAGGGAGAAAGGATAAAAAATAAAATTTAATAATGTGGTTTTGTGCAGTCAAATAAAGTTTCTGGTCCTAGTTTACCTAAACATAATCAGACCAAAAATAGAGAAAAATTCCACCTGGGGCTGTAAATACCCAGTAAGACAAAGGAAGATGATGGCAGGCCATAAGCATGGGGCTATCTGTAAGAATACTCTGTGACTTAATGGAAAATAAATCTACTCCGTTTTGAATGTGAGGATTAAAAGGCGCACTAAGTGGGTAGCATTTTAGTCCGGCTTAGGAAGGAATCATGCAGCAGGGAGGAGATGTAGAGGTACAACATGGCTACGGTTCTCCCACACAAAAGCCCAAGTGTTTGTCAGTTCCAAGGCTCTCTACCAAAACCCCAAAGGCAGCGCACGTCATTTAAAAGATTTCTCTGCGAAAATTCTAGTATTTATCCATATTATTTCAATAAGTCGCCCCACTCCTTTCTCTCCGTCACTACCTGGGGGAAAGCACGGTGTAGTTGTGAAAACACAATGGTTTGTGAAGCCATTTTTTTAAGTATTAAAGTATGACTGCTTAATTAAACATCCACTACCTGGCAAACGCACTTAAATGTCATGGCAGTGGGCGGAAAGATTCACAGTGCTTTAAAGACTATCTGCTCTTTCAGAAGACCAGGGTTCAGTTCCCAGCACCAACACTGGGGAACTCACAACTGCCTAATTCCAGGTCCATGGGAGACCCAATCTCTATGGCCACCAAGGGCTGTTTTGTGTATCCATCCACACATAAATACACAAATAAGAAAAATAAATACTAAAAAAACCACAAATCATTCCTGTGTGTAAGCATTGTCATTAGTTGGATTTTAAATGGGAGGAAGGAGGATAGAGGTGATAGTGAACCTTCACTAAGTTATTCAGCTAGCAAATGCCTTAGCTTGTCTCAAGTGACTTAACCTCTATTGTTCACGGGGGAAGGGATTCCAAAGAGCTCCCCTCCCCGGCTTAGCACTCACATTTACCAAAATCACTGAAGCAGCTGACATTCACACAGTGTGCAGCTGAGCACCAAGCAGGAACAAACACTCAATCCAATCTCTATTAGCTGAGGTTTTTACAGAGGCATAGAGTTTAGCAACCAAGTCACCCCTCTCCCATAAAACCTCCAATAAAACCTCTTAGCACATGGCCCTACTCAAGCGGAGGGCTTCCTGGCTTCAGGGCTCCTAAGTACATGCAGCTGAGACCATCTGCTTCCTGCAGATCTTAAGGACAAAGACTGTCATTTACACTTCCAGAAATCTAGGGACATGAAATCGATCTTGGCTGACTGCCCCTCCGTGGAGATGTCCTCTGTCCTCCACTGGTCACAGAGAAGTCACCGTGGTAGAGGTGTTCATTCCTGTGTTGTTTAATTTGATATTCGCGATGGAAATCATCTGAAAGGAATGCTTCCGTTCTCACCCCATCTTAGAAGGAAACCGCCCTCTGTAGACTTGGAGCTTATTTACTGGCAGGTTTCTCCTCTCCAGACAGTTCTTGTCAGGGTCACTTGTCTATGTCTAGCTTTTGTAACTCAATTAAGGCAGAAACAGTCTCTGACCCATGATGCTTTGCCTGCAATATTGTTCCCAGATTTTCTTTAGTGTCCCAGTTACCTACCGCTTGCTGTTAGGAGATGGCATCCAGAACTAAATGAAGTGTCTTGATTGAAAGTTGGGAAGCCTTACCACATCCTGGTACAGGGCTCCTGGTGGTGTGATCTGTGACCAACTTATAATACCATTCCGTTAGATTGGACATGCATATACAACACTCCATGTCTTTTCCACAGAGACTGGGAGTGAGAGAAGTCAAGATGAATGCCTTTAAATTTCCAGTTCATTTTTTCTCTTCCCCTCCTGGGCAGAAAGGGGTGTGGTAAGACCAGGTTTCACTTTATAATTGTTGCTCATCTGGAATTTACTACGTAGACCAGGCTAGCCCCAAATCTGAGGCACTCTCCCCGGGTCTGCCTCTCGAGAGCTAGGAATATAAGTAAGCTCTCCCAGGTGGCTTACTGTATTTTCAAACTGTTCTATCTCCCTCTTCAAAGACAAGCTTGTTTTTTGATACCATGACTTTGATACCATTTTAGCAGTTTTCACATCTGTTTGTCCTTGCTGGTTTCACCCAGACCATGAATAAAGAGAAATAGGTAAGGAAAGCCAGGGCCAGTGAGCTCCTGAAACTGCAGAATACTCCTTCCAGCTTCTGCCCACACTTCACCTAGAACACATGTCTCTTCCAGCTCGGCTCACTGGCCTCATATTCTTTGTCAGATTTACTTATTTGATTTTATGTTTGTGAATATTTTGCCTGTATAAACGTATGTGTGCCACATGCCCTGTCAGATGCTCTGGGAGGCCAGAAGACGGTAATAGATTCCCAGACACTGGAGTTAAAGATGGCGGTGAATCACCACATGGGTTCTTAAAACAGAACTCAGGTCCTCTTCGAGAACAGCAAGCGCCTTGAACCTCTGGTCTTACTGCTCTGGGAACATGCTGGCCTTTGGGGTTTGTTTGGCTTGGCATTTTTTGGTTTGACTGTTATTGTTTTCTGGTTTGGTTGTTTAAGTTTTGTATTGTTGTTGTTCCTATCCTTCTCTTCCTTAGAATAACTAACTTTATTCTTTATTGCTACTCCAAAGTCTACCTTTCCTTCAATTCTTGCCCGTTCCATAGGAGAGGTAAAGTTTCTATACCATCCCAGCATCCTCCGCTCTCAGCTGCAGCCTGTTCCACACGTGCTTCTGTGGCTCACTACTCCTTAAATTCCTATACTCACTCTACATCTCAATTCCATCTTCTCTGGTCTACAGAACCTCCTGGACACTCACCCTACTCTGTACACGCCTCTAGAAGATAGCATCGCAAGTATCTGTCCCAGCTTCACCTTTTCTACTAAACTGGAGAGTCTTCCAGGAGGAAGCTCTGTCCACTCAGAGCGATGTTCTCCCCATGGGAAATTCTCAGGAACTGTGTTGAATACCTCAGTGGGTGGGAAGCGGATGACATCTCATCTTAAAAGCACACTAGCAAGCAAAGGGTATCGGCCACACGCAACACTCATGGCATTTGTTTGTTTGTAAACAGGTATATTTTAAGCTTTTGGGCAGAGGACCCTTTAATCTTTGTATACAGCCTTATTTTTCACAGTTAATGATCACAAGCACAAACCACGAGCTTTGAGAACATCTGCTGCTCATTTAAATCTCCTTGTCATTCATGTCTCGGGGACCAGAACTACACAGCACCAAAAATGAAAGAAGGAAACTGGGCAACGTGGAGTGAAGCTTTTCCATATGGCACTGGCTTGTACATATGTGTGTCAGGATGGGACATAACCAAACCTGGATCACTTGGAAGAGTTAGACTCTCATAATGGTTTTTAGAAGAAATGGTGCAAATATTACCCAAAGGAAGAGAAGGGCAAAGAAATTTCTCAAGTTGACTAGATGTGAAGACACAATTGTAATGTCAATAGCCATCAATTTTCCTGGAAGTAAACTATACAAGGTAACACATGCCTCTTCCAAGTGGAGATACTCTCTCCAGACTGCTCTGTTACACACCCCTGTGTGTTTCGTTAGTTGTAGCCTAACGAGTGATTCACTGAAGCTTAAAGCTCTCAACTATGTTCACGTACATAGAAACTTCAATGGCCTCTTAGGGACCCTTTCTTCTACCATTATAGGAAACAAAGTGATTTTCTTTCTCACGCTATTGGCAAAACAAAAGTTAAAAGAGACAATAGCTCTGAGGAGGTGAAATGCTTCCAGTGTGCTGTTATTAATTTAGAAAGTATGTTTAATTAAAAGGACATTTCCCCTTTCTTCTGGATTTAAAATACTGAGACATAAATCCAGCAATTAATTCAGAACTTTTGGAAGGAGCCAGGCATTAGAACTTCTAAAGGCTCAATCAAAATCTACTTTACATTATAAAATCTGTGAACCGGGCAGCTGTTGAGAAGGAGAACATATGCAAGCTAACTACTAGACTCTAGTCTGGTTATAGGTTACTTATAGCAATAACGATAGCAAGTACAGAGGAGCCAGAAAACCCTTCAAAGCACTCTGATGAGGTGAGTGTTTACCAAGACACTATGAATGTTAGTAGCATAGCAGAAAGCAGAAAATGACTTAGTCAAATAGCCACCATCAGTTGGGTGTTGCAGTGATGTCATTCATGAAGGTTACAGTGTAGAGCAGTAAGGAAGCTTTGACTAGACACACTCAATACTATGAGGAAATGTTAAAGGAAAAGTGAAAACACATGTATAATAGTTAATCCTGGAGAAAGCCATCACTGTCTGAGGACATAAACATGGCTTGCAGGATACTGGCAACACTCTTATCCTTGCCCTGGGCTCTCTAAGTGTGCCCTACATATGTGCTTTCTGTATTTATATTTGTTACTCACGTCTATCTGTCTATAATCTTCTCTAATCAAATGCCTTACACTGTCCATTTAATTGTCATGGTTCTGGAAGCTACAAGTCCAGAATCAGGTGCCAGCATAGTCTGGCTCTGGTGAGGGCCCTCCAGCAGGCTATGGACTAATGACTTCTGCTTGTAGCATTACATAGTAGAAAGTTTATGAGCGCTTCATCGGGTTCCCTCTATGTGGTTACCAATTCATGACCTAATTACCTTCCAGTAATGCAATTACTAATACCAAGAATTCAAAATCTGTTGTGTGTTCCTTGGATAATCTCCTCTTTCCAAGTAAGAAAGGCTGGAGATGATGGACATGAAGCCGGAAGCCGTTCATGAGTTCTGGAGAGACACTGGAGCAGACCGGGTTGAAGATGAGGTGTGAGAAGCAGAGAGCTCAGGAACTGGCTCTTTGTTAGAGTATGCAGGGGCTCAGCTGGCATGAGAGATAGGGAGGAATTTTCCCACTTTTCTGCTTATTTTTCATAACTGGATATCAAAGTGTTTATGTCCTGATATGAAAGCTACAAAAATGAAAGCAGTCAATCAATGAACTTGAATACAATTTGAAAAGGACATTCTGATCACCTCTGGGTCAGAAGAACCCATCATGAAAACTCGCAGCATCAGAAAATGTTAAGTAACTTCTTCTTGGTATTACTTGTGTACAGGCCATTCCAAACAGATTCTTAGAATTTGCATGATAAATAGTGGGAAATTTTCTCATACCCACATTTGGCCAGACCACACTATTGGAATCTAGCAAAAACAATAAAGATGTCAGCCCTCTTTTATTTGTCCTATTGTTAGACCTACTATGGGGAAAATTAACTCTAAAACTTAATAAGCTAGAATACTTCTGGGTAGCATTTTAGCTAAATGAGAATCTGTATTATTGAGCAAGTGTAACACCTCCTAAGATTTATTTTCAGGCCAAAAACACTGACAAGCTTTCAGGTTTAGACTCAGCCTCAAGAAGATGCTTTACAAACTCCACAATGGTTCTGTCATCGCTCACTAGCCCAGCACATATGAGGCTCCACCTTGACCTTCAAAACCAAAAAACAAGTCAAGAAAACACCACACACATACTACATACCACCATCACCAACAACAGAAATAAACAAAATGCAACAATAAGAGAGAACAAGTAAGCTCTAGAGCTGGGCATAAAGCTAAATGGAAGGATATATATATAGAGAGAGACCCCGGGCCCTGAGTTTGGCTCCAAGTACTGCCAAAAAAGAAGAAAGAAGGAGGAGACTCTCTCCCTCTCTCCATCCCTCCCTCACTCCATCCATCCACCTATCCATCCATCTCTCTCTCTCCTTCCTTCCCTTCCTTTCTAACTCCCTTGCTCTTCTTTTGTTTCAATCTTAATCAGAACACTGGAAATATTGTATTTTATCAGTTAAGTTCACAGTAGTGTCATCCAAGCACCAGAGAGAGGACATTTCAGACACAAGAAAACCACGATTTCAATCATCTGAAGAAAATGTTTACATAGCACAGCAGACACATTTCTGGCAGTAATTCACCTTTTTTTTTTTTTTTTACCAATTTTCAGAACATGTGTGGCTGAAATTCTATGTGCTTAATTACTTAAAGCATATACTACTCAAAACACTTTACATGGTCAACAAAATCCCTCACATTATTATCAATAAGATAAATATCCTGTCTTATGGAAAATATCAAAAAAAGGTACAAAACAAACTTTTATAATAAAAGAAAGCACCTTGACAGTTGAAATAATTGCAATAAAATTGCTTTAATAAGGATAACTTTCAGCTTCTCTTTTCACATTTTATATTTAATTCTTTGTCTATGTATTCTAATTACAAACACATCTGTTTCAACTCTAGAAACAGTAAACTCTTGTAGGCTGGCCATACTAGACTCAGATAGGATAATGCTTTGTGAGGTGTAATGTGCCTCATAAAGTATTATTCTAAACCCCACCCAAGTAGTAAAATAAAATCAGTCACATTAAAGTTCTAATATCTGTGTTGCTAAAAATAAAGTATACAGGAAGCGGCAGGTTGGAAGTGTGGTATGGGGGAATTTACTAAAGAGTGTCGTTGTGAAAGACACTGTTGAATCATGGTAGTCAAGTAGAATATGGATAGCCATGAGGAAGGGAAAGGCTTTCCCAGCAGAGTGAACAGCAGAATGAGCAGATACAGAAAGAAATACCAGCAACGTATTTCACTGACTTACATGAGAACTGGACTAACCCTCCAGAGAGGATTCTCCCAGGGTATGTGCAGCACACAGATGTGCAACACACATGTGGAAAGACACATCTGAGAACCTTCTCATGAAATCCTACATGGCCAGGCTGAAACCAGGGATGGTTGACCATCAAGGAGGTGAAGTTCTTAATAAAACTCTGCATAGTACAGAACCCTACTGCACTAAATTTAACCAATGACAGATACAAATCTTTAAAAAATATAATTAAACATTCACTGGGCATGCACCGTTTTCTTGTCATTACTCCTGAGATAATACAATACAACATCTATTTATACCATATTTACATTGCATTGGTTATTTGAAGCACACGGAAAGCATACTGTATAATATTGAGATTCCATGAAGGCTACTTTATTTTGTACAAAGAACTTGATCTTCTACAAAATCCCCAGTCAGCACAGATGGACCAGCCACTGCTGTGTTTCCTCCTCTATGCCCTGCCATGTTGCTACACGATACTCCAGACTTCAACTGCCCTTCTTCGCTTTGTGCCTCCTTCCTGTAACTAGACTTATACTGTGGGGTATTATTGTATAAAGCTTACTTAAACGCATGCCCTCCACCTCCGGGACTAGGGACAATATAGCATAGCTGTGCTGAATACAGGGGTTGACGTCCTAAAGAGCATGGAGTTGGACATTGGGGATTTCGTCACCAAAACAGCACTCAATGGCAAAGGTACTGCCTACATTCTACAGTTCCCAGGTAATATTTGAGGAGACCACAAAGTTGGTGGCAGGGGATGAAAACCAAGGAAAACAAAGCCTTAAGAAAAAGGCAGTGACAGAAATATAAATCCTGGGAGAAGCCAAGGCAGGACAATGGAGGCTGACATAAAGATCTCGCTCTCTGTATTTATAGGTTGTTATCAATGTTCTTAAGGGATGGATGGTACTGGGCTTTGAATGTTTAAGTGGGCAATTATAACCTATCAATTGGTTCAAAGATTATTGTGTTGTGTGTTCTTTTATGTGACGATTTGAGTGTAGCAAAGTGTGCAGTGGCAGGAGATACTGGGCCTCAGAGGAGTTGGGATGTGTTTCCACCAAGATATTTAGCATATATCTTGGGGTACCACGGTGCAGGACTTAGTGAGGTAAAAGGCAACAATATTTTTTGTTACAACAACAAATGGTGAACTAATGTGATGGGCAAGAATCTACTAGTAATCCTAAGAGTTGAGAGAAAGTTTTTATTTTCTAAGAGGAGGCCAGCGCCATGTTAAGTCATGTGATATATCTAGGGCGGGAATTCAAACAAAGAAACAGGGAAGCAGCCTGGACAGGCAGGCTGTAGGTCCCCTACTGTGTGAGAAGTAATGGCAGCTCAAAGAGTTAGAGATGAAAAGCTGCTTTTTAAAGGAAGTTGTTTAGAAAGTCTTTCAGGGTACTCATATTCTTTTTAACATGAGCTCCACGAGAATTTTGGGTTGAAATCCTAGTTAGACAAGCTACTTCTTAATTACAGGTATTATTAAAAGGTGATTAAGTTTGAATTTAGAAAGAACAAAGAAAAGAGATTACCTGAATCAGGTGGGGATTTTCATCCACGGTTCAGAACTTAGATAGGGAAAAATTAGTCACTACCTCCAAGTAGAGAGTTGTGATGAATGTCTGTTAACACCAGGCAGAGTGAATGCAGACATATATTATAGAAGTTATTAAGGTTAAAGAAAAGTCTGTGGCTCCGGGTTTAACAGATGGATATATTTTGGGCTTATGTCCTGGTTTGATATGTTGCTTATTGATGTTGGAATTGAAAGAAGGTATTGGGTTTGTTTTATGAATTACCCCGTTAAGGCCATAGGGCTCTTTGATCCCACCTAGCAAGGGTTTGTGGTTACTTTTGATATTTACCACAATAGAAAGCTCAGATTCTCTGAAAGTGGGCTCCCTAGGAATTTGAGGTCCTTTCCTGTTATCATAGAGAACAAAAGCCTAGCGGGCTCATTGTTTACCTTACTTGCATTTTAAAAGAGAGTTGAGACTTCATAAAGGGTGTGACTTTGAGTTTGATGGTTATATTTTTACTCTGGGAGAGAGTGCAGGATAGGAGCTTTTCTGGTTACAGACTAAGGAATACAGTATTTTGGGAGGAATATGTTGTCTTTGTGTTTTTCAAAAGTGCGATTAGGCTCTGGAATCCTTACAGAGTCACACTGATCAGATTTGATAGAGGTAGACCACCTGAAGAAAATGATTCATGAGAATCAAACAAAAAGATATCTGGATTCTAAAGTTTTGTCTTCATTGTTGTATTTTGCAGAGTGTGCCCACTTGGATAACTGGTCTCAAGGACTTTCAGCTGGGTCCAGTCAGGACACATCTGCTACAGCATTTGCTTCATTCTTCCTACCCCTTACCTCCAAGGATATCTCAACGCCCATATACAGCTTGAAGAAGTTATGGAGGAGTCGTCGCCCCAATTCCCTGGACTTTCATGGGGCTGAGAGTGGTTATTCTACAGTTGTCTTTATGAGTAATTTAGAAATGGGTGTGGTTTAACAGGGAGGAAGTAGGTAGATTGAGTTACACAGTCACAATCTCATCTGGCAACAAAGATAAAATCATACCTTTGCTTTGGTATAGAAATTATTTGACAAAAAATGCGTAAAAGGTACAAGGTTTAGAGACAGTCCTTGTATTGATGTGACTACAAACTTCTGGGTTGATTACACCTGTGAGTAGAGGGCCAAATAACAGATTCATGGCTCTGAATTTGTGAGAATACTCTCAAGATAATATTTAGGGTTTGGAGACAACAGTCCAGATTACTTTTTATAGAAAGATGGTTTTCAAAAACGTCAGAAATGCACCAAATTTGAGATTTAAAGTTATTTATCTTTTCTTGAGACACATCTGCTCCTAACAGTCCCCCTTTGGTGGATTGAATGAAGAATTTGAACATCTCTACCTCCAGGCAAGGCAATACTTTGTGGCTAGGCAGACACTGGACAGAACTGCCTGTTTCATCTCCAGACTGATACTGTCCAGAAAAGGACAAATTATGCAGAGGAGTTGACTGATAAGCCCTGACAAGATGGGGTGATCAGCCCTTTCAAATCTGCATTTCAACAGTCTGTCAGTTGATTTTGGGCCAGAAGGCTGAAGACTTGAGATCACAGGTTGCGAACAGGGGACTCTGC
Source organism: Rattus norvegicus (assembly GCF_021556685.1). Taxonomy (NCBI): domain Eukaryota; kingdom Metazoa; phylum Chordata; class Mammalia; order Rodentia; family Muridae; genus Rattus; species Rattus norvegicus. Next base: position 13,507,037 of record NC_141538.1, read on the forward strand.
TAGTGGAGATTTGTCTCTACAACCTCTCAGTTCTGGAAGCCATGTTGAGTTTTACAGTCAAAATCTCATTTGTTAACTAAGCTAAAGTCATATCTTTGCTTTGATATAGAATTTATTTTTTAAAAGAGTTTAAAAGTACAAGGTTTAGAGCCAGTCCTTCTACTGATGTCATTTCAAACTTCTGAGTTGATTACACATGTGAGTTAAGGGCCAAATAGCAAACATATTGCTGACTTTGTGAGAGTACTTTCAAGATATTATTAAGATATAAAGACAACAGTACAGATTGTCTTCTATAGATAAGTAGATGGTTTTCGAAAGTGTCAGAAATCCACAAAATTTGAGATGTAAAGTTATTTATCTTTTGTTGAGACATACCAGCTCCTAACAGTTCCCTTTTGTGGATTTAATGAAGAATTTGAACATCTCTACCTCCAGGTAAGGCAATACTTTGTGGCTAGGCAGACACTAGACAAAACTGCCTATTTCATCTGCAGACTATGCTGTCCAGAAAAGGACAAATTATGCAGTATAGTTGACTGATAAACTCTTCTAAGACAGGGTCATCAGTCCTTCAAAATCTTCGTTTCAAGAGTCTGTCAGTTGATTGTGGGACAGAAGTCTGAAGACTTGCACTCACATGTTGCTAACAGTGGACTGTGCTAGTGGAGATTTTCTCTACAACCTCTCAGTTCTAAAAGTCGTCTTAGGCTTCCTGTGTGTATAGATATTTGCTCATTCTCAGATTTCTGATGGGGTTGAAGAATGACTATAGACTCATAGCCTATCAGGCCGTTTAACTCTGAATATACATATTTTATTAGATAGTTATCAGATAGTATACAAGCTATCCAAGATATAATATAAATTTTAAGCCTTTCTTAAGCTGAAATGGATAACTAAATGTTCTCTTTAAGTGATATAGTGTTGGACTGGGTGTTACATACATTTTATGCTTTTAATTTCAAAATGATAATAGTTGTGCTCAGCTTATATTTGAGAGAAAAGGTTTTTTTTTTAAACAAAAAGGGTGAAATGTGGGATGATGTCACAGATTAGGTAGGTACAAGATAGAAGGAGGCCTGTCATTGGATGAGAAGGAAGGATGGGCAGGAGAAAAGTTTGAAGGAAGAGGAGGAGATTGGAATGAAGAGAGAGGAAGAGGAGAGAAGGAGAGGCGGAGAAGGCGTGGCAGGACAATGGAGGCTGATGTAAAGATCTTGCTCTGTGTATTTACAGGTTGTTATCAATGTTCTTAAGGGATGGATGGTACCAGGCTTTGTATGTTTAAATGGGCAATTAACTTATCAATTGGGTCAAAAAAAAGAAAAAGAAAAAGATATCCTGCTGTGTTTCTGGGATGGGGATCATGCCTCTGCCAGACTGATTCACAGAATCAGTGGAGGTGTGGGGAAAGAGGATACATCCAGAAATGTTTAGAAAAGGAATCAATACAACAAATGCCTTGCTGTGTATTAGGGGAAAAATAAGACAATTGAGCAGCAAGCTTCCCAGTCTAGGGAGACCCAAGAGAATTAAAGAAAAGAAGACCGGGGACTAGAGATAGCACCGCAACTAAGAGTGCTTACTATTCTCACAAAAGACCCAGGTTCAGTTTGCAGAACACACATGGAGTCTAATGAACATGTGTAACTCCAGTTCCAGAGAACACAATGCCTTCTTCTGCTCTCTGTGGTACACACACATGTGCACACATATGCATGCAGGCAGAACACTACATACATGTGCCCATATGCTCATGCAGGCAGAACACTGGAGTACTCATACACATAACGTAAAAATGAATTTAACCAAAGAAAACTGTGCCATAGGTAAGAGCAAGAGGACAACTGCACCTGAGGGGAAAGCAGTGAGTTTAAGCTTTCCAAACTCATCAGGTTACAGTGCATCACACTACTGTAGAAACCATGGGACCCAAGGTCCTTGCTGGGATGCTATAACTGAACATCAGTTGTGTACAGATACCTGCAGAATCCATGATGAGTTGATAAACCCAAAAGAGAGACTAAAAGGTATGGGAAAAGGGAATCTGAGAGTTGGAAGGAAAGTAGGAAATAGCAGAATTCCATCTGTGGATCTAAGGTAACCAGCAGAAAATAAAAAACATCAACATGTTAACAATGAGAAGCAAGCTGAACCCCAGAAATGTAAAAAGGAGACGAAGGTGATGGTCCAGGGTTGAGAAACACTGAAAAGATGGGAATGGAGTCTCAGGAACCTTCTTTCAAAAGAGAAAGGTCAGGAAGCCAGATAAGATGGCAGTGGAGAGGGATTAGGAAGCCATACAAAAGTCATGTGGGTAAGGAGTGAGCTGGGAGGAGAGGTAATGATTGGAGGCTCAGACAGCTTTATTCACAGATCTCAACATGACACGCATGGCTACCTGGTGGCACAATGACAATGAAATTATTATGTCATGCCATTGTTCCTCATTCGTGTCTAAGAGTGTGTGATTCTTTATGGGGAGAGCGCAGTGATTTCTTTATGACAAGATTCCAGGAAATACAAGACAAGACCTATTACATTCATATCAAATAAAGTCAGATGAACCTCTCCCAGCTGGGAACTTGAATTAAACCTCTGGATACAAGGGGTGAGAACCTCAAAACACAGAACTATTAAGGACATGGAATCTAGGAAGGAGTTTAGCACAAATTGGTGCTTTGCATTATAAATCTTGGTTATGCATGTTCCTGATCACAAACTGACACGGAAAAAAATTCATATTCATCAGAACAAAGAACTTAGGAAAACACATCAGTGCCCCGTGGGAAGCCTCGGGATAATTCCAGACATTAATTTCTACAACATCCTTATTTCCCAAAGTAGCTTACTTCCTTTCCCAGATCAAGGGTGCTTCCCACTAACTGCTGTTGTGAGGCATGAAAAGCCATTAGTGACTGCTTAAACTGGAGTCAGATCTTAACAATATCCTTTGCCCTACCAAAGCTGCTCATTACTACTGGAAAGTACATTCCCGTGTGACCACAAGGTTCAAAAACCCCTCCAAAATGTGGTATCCTAACTAAATTCATTTTTCTTTAGCTTCTTTTCCAATGTTTACTTTGAAGTTTTAGCACTTATTGTCAATGTTTGTCTGCTCATTCAACTATCAATATCACATACTTCATATTCATCATCTTGATACACTCATGATCTTTTATTATTGTTATCTCCAATTCATTTCCAATATGAGTGTTACAGACTTTTTCAAAGCAAAGAGGATTGTTTTTAAATTTTTCTGTTCCCCTTACAGTTAGGATATCTTAAATACATCCCCACCAAGTAATGCAAGCTTTATTGCACACCTGTTAGGTCTGAGCAAAGAGCAGCCGAGCATGAATCTGTTCCCTAGCGAGCTCATCGTCTAGGAGGGGCAGCAGACACAAACAGTGATTAAGGTCAGCAGTGTATCTGCAAATGCTGTGCTGATGTTACAGCTGGAAAGCAGAGATGGTGGGCAGTGAAGCCAGCAAGGTAGAAGCAGAGATGAGAGCTCTTGGCCTCAGAGTTCACAGGAGGATGCTGGCTTTGCTGTGCGTAGACAGAGCCTACTCCGCTCTCCATATGAAGGTTCTGCATGGCAATGCAACTAACGGCAAATTTAAAACATACAGGAGAAAACGTGCATCTGCACTGGACACATACAGGCTATTTTTGTTATTATTCCCAAAATGATATTAGTATAAGGGCTGTTTATACAACACTTTCGCTTCTTTGAGCATTGAAATAATCTGGAGATGACAAAGTATGCCGGAAGACGTGCTTAAGCTACATGCAAATGCGTCGCTTGGACATCTGGATTTTGGTGTCTGTGGGGGATCCTGGAGCCAGTTCCCTAGGGACACCAAGGAACAACTGTACTTGGAACCCAAATAGTCTGAAAAGTCCTTACAGAAGTCTTTAAGCTGCTATCCAAAGCTATGGTTACAGGAATGTAAGAAGAGAAACAAGAAACCAGGTAGGTTATTAGAGGCTAGCACAGGTTACATATCGAGTTATATGCCAGCATGAAACTCTCAAAAAAATTCTACGCAGTGGATGAGTTAACAGTGGATAGAATGGTTCAAGGGGTGGTTTTTCGTGGCAGTGTTAGATGCACTTATTGAGAAACGATCAAGTTCCTTACTGGCCAACTGAGATAAGATTTCAGAAGTAACTTGCCTGGGGAAAAGTGGTACTGGGAGAAAGGTCACGAGTGAGCATTGACCTTGGTCAGTCTGAACTCCCTATTAAGTTTGCAGGGCAGGGGCTTACAGACCAGAGGGAATCTCAAGACAGCTGCCATGACAGTGTAGGCATTAGAATGATTTCCAGGGCTCCCCAACACTACAAGGCATGGGAAATCAACCAGAGTGGAAAGACATGTAGGAACAGAGCTACAGGGGCGTGTCCTGGAGGAGGTGACTGGGAACACACAGTCTGACACCCTGTTGAGGAAAATAAACCAGGATTAGGCAACACCACTGTCAATGTCCCTGCAGACTTGGACAAGTGCATTTTCTGGAACAGTAACAGGCTGAAAGCTAGTGGGAGCTCAGAGGGGATGGGAGGGCAAAGGTCACCCAGCCTTCTTCTCCATCTCTTGCCTTGTTTCGTGAGTGTGCCACCCATCTGGGCTTTCTCCACCATCACCAATAATGAGACTGTTTCTAACATGCCCCCCATATCTGTCACCACTATTCTCATCTATACTGAGACGACAGGCTGTGGAGCAAAACCAGGTGTGTGCTGTCTTTGAGACCCCATCTATTTCTTTAAAAACCACTACTTTCTTTCATTTCTTAGGAAGCCTGAGGGAAAGCTAAAAGTCACTCTCACTGTCCAAGAGCCCAGCCTGGCTCCTAGGGGGTTTTTTTGTTTTTATTTTTGTTTTGCTGCTAAAACACGAGAACCCAAATTTTCAGTGCCAGAACTCATATAATAAACTATTCATGGCAGTACATATCTGTAACCCCACTTCCAGGATCATAGACTGGTAGATCCCAGGGGATGAGTGGCCATGTTAGCCAAATGGAAGCTCTATGCTCAGTGAGAGCCCATGTCTTAAAACATAAGGCAGAAAGTAATAGAAATAGACAGCGAAGTTGACTTCTGGCTTCTACCTGCACGTGTAATGGCAAACACACACACACACACACACACACACACACACACACACACACACGAAAAGAGAAACCTCTTCTATAGGCTTATGTATGTGGAGAACTGCACTGAAGTTGGAAGAAGAGAACCACAAAGTCTATCAATGCACTGAACTGCAGGGAAAACCTGTCTGCTCTGGCTGGAGCTGCACTGTTCCATTTCTGGCTCTTCACCTCTCGTTCTAGTTATTGGGGTGTTTGGTTGGTTGGTTGGTTGGTTGGTTTCGAGACAGGGTTTCTCTGTGTCGTCCTGCCTGCCTCTGAGTGCTGGATCAAAGGCATGCACAGCTGTAGGTTAGAGGCATCCACTCCGCCACAGGGCTGGGACTGCTCAGGAAGGCAGGATGCTGGAAGTTGACCAAGTTTACCCCATGCTGTTGCATGGAGGATGTAGGTCAGGCTGGAAGCTGAGAGACGCCACTCCGGGGATGGGGAAGCGCCGAGCTTGAGGGTCCCTGGGCTTGGGCTGTCTGGTTCTCAGGATCTTGGACATCCAGGCACCACTGGGATGCTGCAGAAGAGCTGAGAATGGAGGGAGGGCCTGCGGGGCTGGACCTAGCTGGGGCTGAAGGCAGGAAAAGAGGGGGAGCTCCAGCTGGCCCTAAGGGGATAAACCCTCTGTCCAGCCAAGGACTGAGTTTGGTGGTCACTCCTGGGAGCACGGGGAGACTTTCTTCCGGAGCTTAGATTGTGGCTCTGTAGGCGAAGGCCTTTTCCGTTGCTCCCCACAGCAGATTCCAATGAAAGGAGACAATTTTAAGGCATTTATTGTCATGGCAGAAAGTAGATGAGTAAAACCATACCCCACTTCTTAGAATGGGCCTGAGATTGAATACCTTAGCAGAGAGGAGTGTCTGGGAAGAAAGGGTGACGGCTAAGCCTCCAGGCCTTTAGGTACCTCATTATAGTGGAGATCTGTCTCGAGCCTACTTGACCTGTGGTCATGTCCTCTAATTGTGGAGGGGATTGGGGCATTGCCCTTTTGTGACTTGTGTTCACAAATCAATGGAGGGCCGCGGGCTAGTTACTGGCCTGGTTTCCTGGGAGTCAGGCAAAACACCTACCATACCTTCAGGGTCACCAGACACTTCAACTGGGAACCAGGGTGCCTTTCACTGTCCCGTACACAGACATTGCTTGGCTTCTATTGGTTATTTTTAAAGCCTTCCATAAACACGTCCCAGTTCTTAACTCCTTCTTACTCCCTGCCATCACAGATCTCTGTTAACTTTTCAAGGAAGTAGGCACGCAAGTATAATCATTTAACCAATGTTGAAGGGAGTAGGGACGCTGATTTGTCTCAATTCTTTATTGACATAGATGTAAAATTTGTACCAATTTTCTTCTGTATTTCACAACACCACCTACAAATTAAAATCACCTGAAGAAATTCCGAAAATATTGAATGTTCTCATTTGTGGTGCGGTGTGGTGTGGTGTGTGTGTGTGTGTGTGTGTGTGTGTGTGTGTGTGTGTGTGTGTGTGTAGCTAAGAATGTATCAGACCTGTAGAAGAGCTTTGTCATCTTGATTTAAACCCCCCCCCATTAAACTCACCATTGCATTTTAAAATTGTCTTTAGCTGTCTTTGTTTCACAAAGCTATTAACCTGCGTCTATGGTGAAACACAGAATTTGAAGTGCACTAAATCTGTATTCCTGGGCCAAAGTAAGTCAAATTTGGCTCTAGAATCTGGTGAGAACTGTGGAGGAGGGGCAGCATGGTTGGTATTTTTTTTGGTTTGGGGGGGGGGAAAGTGTATTAGTTTTGTTTGGTTTTCTTTTTTATTATACCAAAATATAATCTACACAAAAAACATAGGCTTGACTCTGTCACCACCACTGACCCATCACTGTCTGGGCTTAAAGTGGTCTGAGGAATTGGTAGAAGTTATAAAATCTTTCCCCAGAGACAAGTTCCCCCTCTGGCTGGGGCCGTTTCATTCCCCCAACATGTGATGCCTGGGGAAAGCCCCATTTCTTTAGTGTACACTGTTTGAATAGTGTGTAGGTCACACTGAGAGATTCTGGTATCTCTTTAGAACCCTGTTACAACATGATTTGTGAGAACTCTAACTCCAAGAATATTTCATAGATTTTCTCAAGCTATTAGCCCAGCCCCATCTCTGTAGGAGGTTGGTGGGGCTGAGAACTGCAAAGCAAAATGTCAGTCTTTATGTGCAAATTGGTTCCATCAGAGACATAGTTATGAAACTAGATTAGGGGTATTGTTGCTTTTGCTGGGATAATGCGTCCCATGCTGTTGAAAGGCTGACACTCATTACAGTATTTCTTTCATTTGAGGTTTGGAGACTTGGAGTTTTCTATTCATTTTTGGTTTGGGATATAGGGTGGAAATTTGATGACTAAACGGCATTATGGACCCTAGACTGCTTTGCATGAAATGTAGAGGTTTCAGCAGCAACAAATGCTTCTCAAATGCCCATATCAGGTTAATTAACAAGGCAGCCCACTTTGAACTTTGGTCTGCTAAAATGAGGATAATGGAGAAATATATATATAGAGAGATATAGAGAGATATAGATAGATAGATATAGAGATAGATAGATAGATAGATAGATAGATAGATAGATAGATAGATAGATAGATAGATAGATTTCCTCTAGAATTACTAGATAAGTCCTGGCAACAGTATTGCCAATCAAGGAAGGAACTCTTCAAAGTGCTAGAATTTGAACAAATTACGTGACAGAAATATTAATAACAGGGTAAGACTAGAGTTGGGCTCAAAGGACAGGCAAGAGATGCTTGCTCTGTTCCCCCTATTTGAGCTTGTTCCTCTTGCACACACCTGGATGTGCATGATTTGGAGGAAGGACCTTCCCAGATGTCCACAGTGGGAGCCAAACAGACCTGCTGAGCAAAATAATGAGCAGCCTTCAAGCAACCTGACAGGTTCCCAAGCCTTACGCAATGGCTTCATCTCCAGATGGGAACAGGTTTGATTTATTAAAGGAAGTTGCACAGGTGGTAAATATTCTTCTAAATTACTCAAAAAATCATAAAACATTAATGAGCCTTCCTGGGTGAACAATGGCCTAGGAAGAGCAACTACAAAACAGCTACTTCAAATAATTACTTTAATCTCCTGTGAAAGTAAGGACGACGCAAGCACACTGCATTTCTCTGTGAGTTACTTATTAGATCTGAGCCTTAGCCTTGGGAGATAGTCAGTTCCATGGACTTTTTACACACCTAAATTAAAAAGTCCAACTTCAAGCTAGCCAGGCACTCCAGAAAACTGTCTACCCAGGCTCTTCTCTTTGGGGGAGTCTTGGGGAAGGGGTAGCAAACCAGAATAAGCCAAGACAGGCTGAGCAATAGGAAGTACGTGTCTTCAGTCTAAAAGGTGGCAGAGATCCTACAAATCTGTTGCACTGTCTGGACAATCCCAGACCACAGACCTCAAGCTGGGTTAACCACTAACCCCTGTTCCTTTCATGACTCCCAGGCAGGAATAGATATTATCTTATAATCTGAGACTTAAACCCTTAACCCAGCTTGTCTTCTCAGTGATAATCCTGACCACACACATGGTGTACTCTGCTCTGATGGTTAATGAGCCTTTAGTACTCAGAAGCCTAGTCATCCAACTGTGGCAGGAGTGACACCAAATGACGGTCCAAATGACCCAGATGAGAACTAAGGAACACAACAGAAAATCACAAAGCTTCTAAGTCGAAACTACACATGGGCTTAGACACTGTCTTGAAGAGTTAGAGGGATGCTGTATATCTGATTTCTGATACTCCAATGTTTCATTAGGCAAGCATTGCCTTTAAAGTCCACAGGAATACACTGGCCTGCCTGTTGTGATGAGTTCGTACACTGGCAGTCAGGCTGATTTTAGCCCCCATTTGTCAGGTTCACACCACAGTCAGAATCAGTTTCCTTGATAAAGTAGAGATAAGAAACCCAAGTTTTTCCTTACTTTGAAACAATCAGGCAGGCAAGTCACAAATAGCACAAAAGAGAAGGGGCTGGAAAGGATTGCAGCTCTCTGGGCTAATTGTGTTTGCACTTCCTTTTAACTTGTATGATGTATGAGCCATAGAAAGGGCTCCTCAGAGAAAAACGGAAGAGGAAAGAGCAAAACCTTATCAAAAAGCACAGACAGCGAAGCCCCTTCCCCTTCGTGATACTTTTAAAAACTGGACTCACCAATTCCTATCCTTCTGTGGTAACGATGACCTTGATAAACCTGTTCCCATCCTTCTGTGTGCTGCGGCACAAAGCCCTACAAAAGGCCCCTTTGAAAACATCATTTGCAGAACTAATTCCAGAAGTATTTCTAATCCATCACCCAAGCTTCCAGCCTCTGAAAAATTCAGCAGGATTCAAGGACCCAGGATGCTGAGCAGAAAGAGAATGTTTTCCACACTACGTAAGTGGCCTTTCTCCTCAGCTCACCTCTGGCAGCTGCTCCTAGTGACAGTTTGTAGGACCCAGAGGACTGCATACAGATGCCTATGGTCTCAAGGGGGTGATTTCCATAGGGCCATCAGCAGACAACAACCGAAGAATCAGGGGAGAGAGCTTGCAAAACTCTCCCTTCTTCTTTCCTATCAGGGAAAAGCCTTAAACATTTGGATTGAAAGCACTTTACATACTGGTTTGGTACTGTGTCAGGAATATCCTGGGTAATGTTTGTAAAACAGCCTTCAGGTTCAGCAGCATGTTCAAGACAAGCCTCCACCCTCACCCCTCTCATTCAAGGCTGAGATACTCACTTTGCTGGTGACTTCCTTTCCTCATAGAATCTTGTCAGCCAACCAGGCATGTGCTACTGAGTTCACATCACTGGGAATTTGAACAGTGGATTCAGTTCCCAATAGGCACAGAGCTGCTAGGGTATGAACATTGTTGAGCAAAGCTGTCCACAAAAGAGGGACCCTGGCCAGAAGTGGTGTTGGACATGCCTCTGCACTCAGGAGACAGAGAAGTAGAGGCAGGCAGGTCTCTATGAGTTCAAGTGGTCCACACAGTGAGTTCAAAACCAGTAAAGGCTACATAGCAAGACCCTGTCTCAAAGAAAAAAAATTGCTCCTTGATGGTATGAACCTATAGCAGAATAAGGAAGCATATTTATAGTTTATACCTCCAAAAACTATACATCTGCCCCTTACATTGAAATCAAGCTACAGAATAAGGAGGAGGAGGAGAGGAAGAGGAAGAGGAAGAGGAAGAAGAGAAGAAGAAGAAGAAGAAGAAGAAGAAGAAGAAGAAGAAGAAGAAGAAGAAGAAGAAGAAGAAGAAGAAGAAGAAGAGGAAGAAGAAGAAGAAGAAGAAGCAGCTGCCTTTAAGGAATTAGCCACATACACATACATCCTCAAAGCTCAGAGGAACTAGGCTCTTCCTAGACTGTCTTATTAACTGTATAGCTGGGGTGTAGCTGGAGTTTATCTCACCTCGACCTCATAGTCATACTGAAGACTTAAGGGGTTAAAGTAGTACATTCCTCCAGAATACTGCCTGTTACAGTTAACCAGTTCACTGAGAAAAGACAGGTAAGTTACTTTCATATATATGTAGAGATTAACAGAAAAAAATTCAATGTGTGCCTTCTTGCCTTACATAAAATGTCAACACACACACACACACACACACACACACACACACACACACCTCTATTCCTTCTCTCTGCTTGATTTACTCTTGTAGACATTTAGAATATCTAAACATATTATGTTTTATTAATGTAGTGTCTTAGGCTGGGATACAAAGCATTGGGTAAATAGAGAGACTTGCCAGGCATGCTGTCTTCAAGCCGACAACAATAACAGACACTGCTGTGCTCCAGACACATGTTCTAGAACATTACAAATCAGGACCCAGCTGGGTGGTATACAGCAAATGTGTGATCCCAGGATTCGGAGGCTGAGGCATGAGGATAATGGGTGGTTGGAGGTTGTATGTTTTGAGATTCATTATTTCATTATACCATGTGCATGTTTCTGATAGATTTGAGCCGCCATGTTAGTGCTAGGATTAAATCTCAGTTCTCTGAAAGGACAGTCAGCACATTTAACTGTGGAGCCCTCTCTCAGCCCCAAAATAAAGAGTTCAAAGCCAGCTGGAGCTACATTAATGACTCTGTCAAAAACTAGAATTGAATTGAATAGAAGGGAAAGAAAAGAAAAATAGGACAGATGCCTTTTAAAATAATTCTTTAAAATCATACTATGAACATATTAGAAACATTATTTTAATTGCTGTGACTATAAACTATTAAATACTGAAAATAAGACTCCCATCCCCCATAAAGCAATAGAGCTGATTTGGAATCAACAACAACAACCAAAAGTCATTCTGGTTCCATTTTGTGCCTTTTTTAAAAAACAGAATTTTAAAGTTTCATATTTATTTTTAAAATTACTGTAAACTCTCCTACATGTTTAGTCTAAACAAAAATACAGACTATCATAATGGACTTATGCACTTGAATTCTGACAATCTGAGTAGGAAGTATTTGTAGGAGAGACACATAGTGCAAAACAGGAAGTATGTGTGCATTTTTTAAGTTCAATAAGCAGGCTTTTTCTTGTTTTAATAAAAGCACCCTTATATACTAGCTGACATTCTACATCTCTCAGAAAATGTTTGCTTAGATTTCCAAAATGCCAGGAAACCCAAATCTCATCCAAATACCCAATTACAGAAATGTATGTTCTAAACTGAGTTTAAACATCAAAATCCTAGATTCTGCACTGTTTATCCCACTGACCGTGTTCCTTACACCTGCCTCAGTCTTAGAGAAAAACAGTGAAAAAGGCTTAAATCCCACAGCTAAGGACTAGAGTTCTTCTTGCCAGGGCTTTACCTCTAGCTCCATTTGAAAGAATCTCACATTTCAACAGATTCTCTATGTGATGGTTTCGATGAGAATAATACCATATGCTCATATATTTAAACATTTGGTTCCCAGTTGGTAGACTATTTAGGAAGGATTAGGAGGTGTGGCCTTATTTGAGGAGATGTGTCACTAAGGGTGACCTTTGAGATTTCAAAAGCCCATGTCTCTCTTTATCTCTACTTGTTGCTTGTGGATAAAGTTCTTGGCTCCTTCTCCAGTGCCATGTGTGCCTGCCTGCTGCCATGCTTCCCTCCATAATGGTCACGGACTAAGCCTCTGGGGTTGTACGCAAGCACCTATTAAATATTTTCCTTCTTTCGTAAGTTGACTTGGTCATGGTATCTCTTCACAGCAGCAGAAAAGTTACTAGGACAATCTGCTACCTTCAAAGACTTTCCCTATACTGGGCTGATGAGATGACCCTTGCCACCAAACTCAAATGTCTGAGCTTTGCTTCAAGACCAGCAGGATGGAGGGAAAGAACTTCTTATGCCTGAAAGGTGTCCTTTGACCTCCACATATGTCCCATGGCATGAGAATTCTGATATACATACAAACATAATCACATAGTATTTTAAATATTTTAATTTCAACATACAGAAACAATCCTATTTATACACAGAAGGAACATCAACTTCTCATGTTATAACTATAAGCTAGGCTCACCCATTTCACAACACTGTTCAGACATTCTGACTATACACTTATGCTACTTTTGACTAGAAACTAAGGAAATAGCCTTAGCTAACCTGTTTATCAAGTATCAGTCTATGGCTGCCATGCCAATTACTCTTCCCTCTTCTAGTCTATCAAGAAATACAGGCTACCTGGCAGAGTGGACATTTTCAGGCATGATGGTCATCTTGGCAATGACCTTTATGTTTAAATTATTTTTAAATTTCTGCTAAAGCAGCATATGTAATATTGACCAAATGCAGAGCTCACAAGAATATATATATATATACTAATTTTACTTCCTGATTTAATTATATTTAGGCTAAAGACAAGAGTTATATTTAAACCAAAACCAAAGAGTCAACCCTACTAGGAAACACTAAGTATACAGAGATCTAAATTTGACCCAAGAATAATTAAACGGAAACCAGCAATCTTAATGATGTGTATTAACAGATATTCAACAGGAGAACCAAGGTCATCTATTTTTAGAAGGTTTACCGTGCCTTCTTGTTTCCATGAGGCCAGCACATGCTGACTTCAGGGTCATGACTGGGTGGATGCCTGGCCCTGACAGTTCTAGGCCAACCAGCAGCTGCTGCAACTCTCTTGCTCCTGAGGGTTTGCCTGAGATGAACCACGTTCAATCCTCCCCTCTTCAATCACCTCTGCACTGCCCAAGTCAACAAGTTCTGACCCCCATCCTGACATCTGCCTTCCAGATTAACTAAACCTTTCCCACAAATCAGAAAACACTGGAGATCGTGGGCAAAACACTCTGGAACAGCCACAGAGAGGATCTATTTAGAATTCTCTTTTGACCCCTTAAAATTCTCTGGTTTTTGATTCTTGGATTTGTACACTCTAAGAAATTACTGTGAAAATTATTTCTCTCCGACTCACCCACACAGACATTTATCTACTATTTACAACATCTGTAGATGTTGTGAGTTATAATACAGGACATACAACAACCATGAATACCTGATGAAGACTGTTCTGGGTCTCTGGAGATGCCAGAACATTCTATGAATTACAAAACACAATCTCCAAATGCCCCAAGGTTTTCCCACGGAGGTTTCTCATTTGGTTTGTGTTGCTGTGATAAACTCCATGGCCAAATTAACTTAGGGGGAAAAGAATTTACTTTGCTTACAAGGTACAGGCCATCACAGAAGAAACCCAAGGCAGGAGCCTGAAGCAGAAACCATGGAGTTTGGTCCACTCCTCCTAACATGGCTCAGCTTGCTTTGTAATACAGCCCAGGCTAACCTGCCTTGGAATGTACTCTTCAAGGGTGGGCTTGGTCTTCCTCTATCAATAAAGTATAGAACACACCCACAGACTGTTTCTCAGCCCAAGTTCCCTCTTCCCAAGTGTATCAAGTTGAACCAAGAGTAGCCATCCCATAAAGCAAACTGATAGAAACCCTTATATAAGAAATAAGTATTAAATAAATGTCTGTGTGGTTCAGAAGAGAGGAAAGAAATAATTATATTTTCATAGTAAATTCTTAGAGTATAGAAATTCAAGCTTAAAAATTTGTCATTTCTAAGGGACTGAGACTAAACTGTCACTGGGCTCCAAATGCTCCCCCTGCCCCTGTATTTATTCTCTCCTTCTTTAGAACAGACTCTCCAAGATTCTAGCAGGGCACAAGGCTATCTGATTACTCAACATATTTTCCTATTTCCCTCATAGCTGCTTTGGTCATGTTACTGAACACAAGGACAACAGTCAGAGTGACTGTTGTGTGTGATTTCTAGGTCACATACTTAGATGGAGCTTGTGCCCTCCACTCTGTCTCCCACCTTCCAACCCCTGAGGGTTGGGATATAAAAGGGATCTTGACACGTAAGACAACTTCAACCATGCAAACGATACCAAAACCAAGTGTTGTGCTCCCCCATCTTTTCTGTACATTGGAACCATCTGGAGAAACCATGTGAACAGTGTAGGTTCACATCCTACACTGTGGCTTCATTAGTCCTTGGGAGCTAGCAGAGCAGTAAGAGAGAGAACCAAGATCTCTGAGTAACTTGCTACAGCTGAATATCTCATGCTGCTGGACCACCATTAGACATGGTGTCAAAATATTCACTAGAGCCCAAAGGATGCAGAACGGCCATAATGACAGCATGTGGCATTCCCATTCACAAGCACCCTTGCACTGTTCAACCTGTGGTATCTGGTCTAGGTCAAAGCAGCTGAATAATACCCTTACAAACATCCATCAGAGACACACCATCCCAGAGTCTGAGAAAAATCAGTATATATAAACTTTATAATTTAGGCACTATTTTTTTCTTAAGATAAATTCCTAAAATATATCTGTAGAAAAGCATTTAAACATTCAGTTTGGGTATAATCCATGAAAACCAGGACTGAACTAAATATGATTCAAATTAAATATAAACTAAAAGTATTATGATGATAAACACATTCACATATGATGTTTGGTTGATATCCCTGAAAGGCCTGCTTTTTTCTAGAAGGACACAGAGGAGTAGATCTGGGGAACAGATGATGTGGGAGGTGAGACTGGGAGGAAAGGAGGGAGGGGAATTCAGTCAGGATGTAGTGTATGAGAGAAGAATTTTTTTAAAAAATTCAACTAGATAAGAATTAGAAAATGCATTACTGGATCAATCCACTGATGACCTGAACAACTGAAGGAAAGCTCAGAATCCGAATGTGATGATTTCACAGCGGTTACAGAAACACTGATTCATTTCATCTGGCACAGTGAGCCAGCCCTGAAATGGTCAACTTCTTTTCTCTTCCTCTGCTGTTTCCAACATGTGTCTTACATTTCATGGTCCAAAGTGGCTGCCTCAATGTCTGCCACCACATCCTCATACCAGCCAGGAAGAATTAGAAAGAAAAGGAGAAAAGAAAATTTCCCACCCTTCATTATATATTTAGAAACTACCTATTGTCATTTCTGCTCACAATACTCTGCCACAACCTGAAAGAAAAAAAATCCTTTCTCTTATATACAAGGAAATCTGCAAAATGAGATATGGCCTTTAGACATTTAAGTCTTGCATAGAGGGAAAAGTGTTCATCACTAAAGACGAAAATAATGATTGTTTAGGCAGTCGGAAGGCATTTCCAGGGTGTTGTGGCTTTTGACTTTTAGTGAGTGGTGTAAGGATATGAACTCATGTCTGTAGAGTCAAAATAAACTATGTAAAACTATAACAAACAGGATTCTACATAAGATAGACATGTGTATTAAAGCTATATAAATGAGAGTCCTCCTGACCCTTAGAATTGACCTCTGAGGCGATGATGAATGAACACTCTTGGGATACTGGCAACATGGGTGAATGAATACAGAGCAATAGTGTCTTTCCCTAGACCTCACCCCTGTTGTAATTAACAGAAAGACAGCAGTACGAAAGGAGGTGCCATTTCTGGAATCCCAAAAACTCCTTCTCTGGGGCAACAGTCACAAATAAGTAAAGGCTGAAATTCCAAGGGAACATGGACAGAAGGCCAACGTGAAGCATTACAAGGCATTAAAGGAAACATCCTCGTCTCTTGCACAACCTCTCAAAGTGTGTCGCCATCTACAAAGTCTCTCCTTCTGGCAAGAAGACAACTTACAGAGATATTTCAAATGGCCACAGCAGCAGCTAAGCTGGATCTTAGTCTCTCCTAGACTAAAGGAGACAACATTTTTAAAGTGTAAAAACGCATGGCGCCAGCATTCCACGTTGCTAAACTTTTGCTATATAACCCAGAGAATGTTTCATATCAGCATTCTAAATTTAACCCGCTGGAATACTATCGTAAGAATTAGACAATTTAACTTTTTCAAATGAAGGGTTTGCCTTTTCATGGGAAGTATGTATTTTGTATTAGTGAGGAAATTCAGTGTTCTTGGCATAGACTGTCTCCAGCAAAATGGCCCCCTTTTGTGCACCATGCTGAGCTACACGGTAAGGCAGGAAGACAACAAACGTACCAGGAAAATCCAAGACTCAAAGCAAGAGTTCCATTTAAATGATCAGTTTCCCTAATATTATCCTTATTGAGTTACTGGGTAGAAATTGTTCACATGACTGAAAAGAAAGAAAAGATGTTCATATTCGATGTCTCAGAGTTCACTGTTAAGCACAATGCCATGGGGAGTGTGAGTTGCCAGTAGTTTTAAGAAGCAAAACATTTCTACGGATATTTTCCTGGAATACAATAGTAATTTTGTAAATCAAAGATATTAATTTTCATATAGCAAATATAACTCTAATAATAGCAAAAAATTTTGAATTAGTAAATCTCTTGGAAAATAATAAAATTTCATCCTCTGTCAAACTTTAATTTCTGCAAATCAATCCAAGTTTTAAGTAAAACTAGTGGGTAAAAAACAGACATAGGACTTTTACTTGCTATCAATACTAAGTATATGGTAAAAGAGCCCTCCACAATACAATGATAAATGTATGAGAGACAATTTAATCATACCAGTTGTCAGATAACCCATTTGTATGAGTGTGTATGTATACATGTGATTTAAGGTGTGTGTGTGTGTGTGTGTGTGTGTGTGTGTGTGTGTGTGTGTTATTTTCTATTGGCATGATAAGACACCATAACCATGGCATTTCATGAAAGAAACCATGTATTAGGACTCATGGTTCCACAGGAGTAGAGTCCAAGATCAGCAGGGCAGGGGCCATGGCAGCAGGCAGGAAGGCAGGAAGGCGGGTGGGCATGACAGGCTGGGGTACTAACTTGAGAGTTTGCTTTTACTTCACAAGCATGAAGCAGACAGTCAGAGCTAACTAGGAATCGTGTGGGCTTCTGAAACCTCCAAGTACCACTTTCCCCACTCCCCACTCTCTAAGGAACATACCTTCTTCAACAAGGCCACACCTTCTAACCATCAACTAGTCACTAGACATTTAAGCATATGAGCCTAGACGTCACAAGGTGAGCTTTTGTAACAATTATCGTCACTTTCAAAAGTTTAACCTGGTCACAACATAGGCAATAACTCAAGGGACTTAGCTCTTTATTTTGACTTCTAAATGCATGGGCTTCATATTTTAAGGTCACATTTGAAGGGGTAAGTCTACAAAGACAGCCATACATGGAAGCTCAGATGTCCAAGTTTGGTTTGCTTACCTACTCCTGAGTGTACATCTTTACAATTCTCTCCAGGTACGTCACTTTCAGTAAGAGCAAACAACCGAAACAGAACACCAGACAGAAAACTAGCACTTTACTTCACAGGGAAAGGGAGACTCCAGGTAGAAACCTTGAACTTCCCTTCACCCTGCACCCCTTGCTAACTCTCTTTCTCCCTTGGCTTCATCAGCATCCTTTGTTTCCTAGAGCAAGCCACCAGCTAGCCTCCTAGAAGGCCCCTGGCCTTTTCAGGACATGGTTTATAAGCTTCTAACCAGGATTTAAATCCAGGTCACTGGACTTTCTGGTCCCTGTTCTGGGCATTCAATCAGCACTACAGTATGGAGGCCAGGGCTCTTACTTCTCAGGCTGCAGGGAGAGGAAATGGTTACAAACACTCAAGAGACAACCTACTCATTGTGAACATTGGCAATGGTGCTTTAAATTGGGTATGTTCTGTAGCAGGAAGGCTTCTGAATGCTATCAGTGCTTGCCTCACCTTCCAGTGCTCTAGAGGCCCTCACCATGGCTCACCTGAAGGGGTGGTGCGCTGCACAGCCTGCTGAGGAAGTGGTCACAAGCGCTTAAGGGACAACCTACTCATAACCCAGCTTTAGTAACATTTGTGTAGTTGATGTTCATTTCCTTTTCTCTGCTGGCTTCCTTCTTAACTGTATTCCACATCTTCAAACATTTCTGGACAAAAATCGTCTCCATATACTACTGTTATGATTTGAATGCAAATATGTCCACAGGCTCATGAATCTGAACACTTGCTCCTCAATTAGTAGTACTCATTTAGAAGGATTTGGAACCTTTATGAGTTGAGTTGAGGTCCCACAGAAGAAAATAGGTGCTTGGGAACAAGCGGGGTGGAGGGCGAACTTTGAGGGGTTTATCATCCCACTTCCTGTCCTCTGCTTTCAGACAGCCAATGAAATGCAACTAGCAGCCTCATGTTCGTGCCACCATGCCCTTCCCCACCAAGATGGGCTGTTTTCTCTCAAACTGAAAGCCAAAACAAACCCTCCACCCCTTAAGCTGTATACTAACAGAGATTACTGCAAGTATAAAAAAATTAACTAACACAGTTACTATCCATTTCTCTCTGCATATTTACCACCAACCAGCTCGAAATGTTTCCTCGGGTCCCATTATGTCTCATGTCTCAACGTATTCCTTCTTTTCAGACTTTTCTTCTGGTAACAAGATCCTTCTTTGACATTGGGACACACGTCCCCATGCCTATCCCTGTCCCTATCCTCACTCCCTCTGCCTCTCCTCCTCCTCTTCCCTCCCTCCCTCTCTCTCCCTCCCTCGCTCTCTTTCCCTTCCTTCCTCTCTCCCTCCCTCCCTCCCTCTCCTCTCTCTCTTA
Source organism: Rattus norvegicus (assembly GCF_021556685.1). Taxonomy (NCBI): domain Eukaryota; kingdom Metazoa; phylum Chordata; class Mammalia; order Rodentia; family Muridae; genus Rattus; species Rattus norvegicus. The sequence continues at coordinate 13,526,256 of NC_141538.1, forward strand.
TCCTCTTCTCTCCTGCCTTCCCTCCCTCTCTGTCTCTTCTCTCTCTCTGCTCTCTCCTCCCCATCCTCTTCTCTTTTCATCCCTCCCTCTCTCCTCTTTCTCCTCTCTCCTATCCTCTTCTCTCTCTTTCTCTCTCCCTCCCTCTTTCTCCTCTCTCCTGTGCTCTTCTCTCACTCCCTCTTTTTCTCTGTCTCCTCTCTCATCTTTCTCCTCTCTCCCTCTCTCTGTGTCTCCCTCTCTTTCTCTCCTCTCTCTCCTATCCTCTCTTTCTCACCCCCCACCTCCAGGTTTTTTTGTTTCAATCTTCAATGGCCAGTCAAAGTCATCCATGTACCCTAACCTTGCTTTGAACAGTAGCTCTGTAATATTTTACCCTCCATTTGTTGGTTTTTTTCCTCCATGTTGTCCCTTTGTGCAATCTCAACCCAGACTAACTTCTGGGTCTATACCTTCTGTTCAAAATGCCTTAGGTTCCACAATCCGATCCTCAAAAACCATAGGAGAATTTGTAAATCAGCCAAACATCCAAAAGCAGATTAATTTCCCTCCTCCCCCTGCTCATTGGTCCCTTGCATTTGATTTTTCAATCATGGCTCTACCTATCTAATCAGCAGACCTACAGACCTAATGCTGTCCTGTGTCCTCCAGTGTGCTCTGCTCGTCCTTCTCAGTGAACACAAAACCAAAGATTTTACCCCAGAATTGTCCCACAGCTGTTGAATGTTTGGTGTGTGCGTGTGTGCGTGTGTGTGTGCGTGTGTGTGTGCATGTGTGTGTGCGTGTGCATGTGCGTGTGTGTGTGTGTGTGTGTGAGTGTGAGTTTTTTGTTGTTGCTGTTTATTTGCTTGTTTTAAATCTTCTCCATTCCTTCCATCTTCTATCAGACATTGTTCATTATACAGTGGCAACAATGGCTAATGTGTAACAAGTTGTTCCTAAACTCTGAACAGCTTCTCTAAGAAATAAATCCAAATTCAATAGATACTATCCTTATACAAATGGCATCACTATGCTAAGATATGTAGATGAAACCAGCAGGCTAAATGAGAGTTCTCTACACAAAACATAATCTCTCTTAGTTTATCACATGCTGGCTACTGACACCATGATTCCCACACACTCTTAGGAGAATCACTCCAAGATTCCAGGGGCCAGCAAGGTGTCTCGGCTAGGGAGAGCTATCTCAAAGCATAGGAGGAAAATAGGGAAGGAGTACAGACCCCAAGAGCAGCCCTACTTCAGCGGGAGCCCAAATCTCTGTCTAGTACAAGCTAGACTATGCTTATGTTTTGTGTAACCTCTGTGATTACTGGCCAGTACTCTCCCTCAGCAAACAGTACCAACTTAGTTAAGCTTCTAACCACATTAAATGGAACAAGGAACTGCCTGCTGCCATGTTTTTGAGACTAACAAGTTGAGGGAAACAGTAAAAGGAGGGAAGGAACCAAATCTTGAAATGAAACTCTGCCCCTTCTCCATACCTTGGCATTCTCTGAATTACAGATTATTAGCACAACCGCTGTCCCTTCCAGTTGATCCCTAAGACCAAGAGTTAAAGTAGGATTCCTTATGAGTGGTACCTTCCTCAAACTTATTTCATCTCCACCAATACACAAAAAGCATGAAAGACTTTTGTTTCCCCTCTAGTCACAAGGAAAGCTTCAGCACTGCCAGGTGGCAAGTTTATCCACACCAATACCACAACATACATGCTACTCCAGGCAGACAAACAATTCTTCCTCTAATCTAGCAAAGTCTTTTCCATCCTTCAGGGGCCAGCTCTGGCATCGACTGTAACTGCCCTTACTTTCAGACCAAGTGTGTCCCTTGGTGCCTCTATGACCCTTAGCATATGGCTCTAATGCTTTTAGCTCCAACACACAACTGTAATTATCAATGCATTTTTCTTTTTACTCCAATAAAGAATGCTTAACTTCTGTATATATCTTCAGTACCTAACCTAAACACCATTTGTCTTCTCAGGCTGTTGTAAGAAGCAGAGGAAGCTCAGAGTGAATGTATTTTGAAATGGGAAGGCCATGTCAAGGACTCAAAGACCAATTGGCCCATGGGAAATTGGCAAAGCCATCACCTTTATAGCCATAGCCAGCCTTAAGAGAAATGACAAACTTTTCTCCAGTGTCCCAGTATTAGTGCTTACGAAGGATTGATCAATATGTGCAAGGCAAGCAACTATAGCTTCCTCCTCCTAGATGGTTCATAGCCTGAGGGAGACCTCCAGCCTCCAGAGACTTCCCACTGAGACGAGCTAACCCCTCCCACTATGCTATACCTACTAAACAGGAAGAGGTTCCTGGTGTCAGGGTCAGGGCAGTAGAGGACAGAGATCCCCAGCTGATCCCAACTTCACTAGGTGTGTGTCCTCTCTTCATTCCCTCAGTGCCCAGGCTCCTCAGGCTATTCAAACAAAGTACCAGACTTATACTGCAAACCAAAACATATTGCCTCACAGAAAAACTTCTGTAAGAATCTCTCTTTGGTTTGCAAATGGCTACCTTCTCTCTGTGTCCTCCCTTAGTCTGGCCCTGCACACGGGCATGCATCCATGGTATCTCTGTGTGTGTTTGAATCACTGCTTCTTCAAACCCCAATCACACTGATCAGGGCTTACCTGACAGAGTTATTTAAGCTCATTTCCATCTTTAAAAGATGCTGTCTGTAAATTCAGCGCAATTTTCTAACACAGGGTTAAGACTTCACCATATGATTTTGGGGGGAGGAGAGAAGATAATTCAATCCAGAAGACAAGGATTAGGAACAATAGGCCCAGTCAATGAGTGTTTGCCTTGAGAAAGCCAGTCAGGACGGGAAAGGATTGTCTTCAGGTGCCTTTCATTCTGCTTTACCTTTGCTTGGTCTGCATGTGTGTTTTCCCCAGCGCCTCCAACTGAGAAAGCAAAGCTACAGGGCAAGTAACAGAAGCCCCCCCACACTGTCTTTGGGAATGGGTCATCTAGATAAAAAATAGCTTCTCTAACTGCTTTGGCAAAGGTATAAAAATGAACAGCAGGAGAAGCCAAAGTAGTGAGCCCGAAGCCATAAAATTCAGCTCCCTCCACTGCTTGCCGGGGCCTCCAGAGCTCCAGAGAGAGCATCCCTGCAAGAAGCTAAGAGACTAAATCAGATTCAGAAAACACAAATGTTTAGTGAGAGCTGTAAGGTACCACGTAAATGACAGTGGCTATTACATGAAATATAAATGTTTCTCACCACCTTCAAGTTACCTGGGTGACCACAAAGAAAAGCATGAGTGAGGCCCCTGGTGAGATGGTTCAGCAGATAAGATAAAGGCTCTGACTGCCAAGCCTGATGCCTTGAGAAGGCACATGCCCAAAACCCACATCACGGAAAGACACAACCAACTTCCTCAAGCTGTCCTCTGACCCCTACAAGAATATTAACGGGTCCGCATATACACACAAAAACAAATAGATAAATGCAATTTGAAAAAAGAACACCATGCCAGAAGGTCTAGAAAAAATGTAGAAGAAAAAAATGCAAATCTGATGATGACCTATCAGCCTGACTCTTATCATCAGCAGAAGTAAAATGAACCACCTACCATTGCCCTCACATGAGCCAGACCAAGGACGAATCTTACACACTCCATTCATGTCCTCCACACAGTAGCCTCGAGAAATGTTATTACTGTTAGAACATATACTGGGGAGGAAAAAGAAGCCTAAAAATGTTAGAAATGACTGCAGTAACACAGACAAGACTCATATTTTAGGGTATCAAAACCTGAACAGGCAATCAATATCAAAGTCATTTATTCTCATAATATTCAACACTAGTCTTTGCCTGGTAAGCCCATAATATTGCATGGTTGTACCTGACGACACGCCAGGAACAATCCCAGCGCACATCTGCTTCTCGTTGTGATTAGAAATGACATTCTTTTGGTCCCTTACGAGCATCCCGATTTATACCAGAAATTGCATGGTCACCCTGCCACAATTCCATAAGTTCACTGAGAAACAGCTAGACAGTGTCCCTGGACCAGTGAGAAATAAAAGCATTGTTTAAAATGCTGGAAGGAAAATATAGCAATGGTATGGAAATAAAAGACTTGTTCCCTTCATGTGCTTGCCTGCTGGGGTCTTGCTCTCTGGCCCCATCTGACATCACTTTCAAACCCTAAGTTGAAAGATAAAATTGTTAAGAATTTCAAGAGAGTAGAGACCAACCATTAAACCAAGTAGGGCCCTTCTGAGCCACATGGATATAGACCAACCATTAAACCAAGTAGGGCCCTTCTGAGCCACATGGATATAGACCAACCATTAAACCAAGTAGGGCCCTTCTGAGCCACATGAATATAGACATACAAATAGGTGTATGTGCCGGGCACACACCTCCAAGGGCCACTCGTCATCCTTCACAGTCCACTCAAATGATCTATGATCCCAAACTGTGGCATGAACTGAAAAGAGAAAGCAAGCCACCAATTATTGTCCAGACTAGGACATTAACTACTGGTTATTAGTTCTATGGGACCATTTATCTAGAATTGTTTTCTATTCTTTCTAATGAAGCACAAAATTTCACTTCCCAAGCCAAAGTAAGAAAGTAATGCAAGCAGATTAGGTCATTCTCTACCATCTCATCTATAGAGCATTCACCTAAATAATGTAACTTAGCAATGATCAAGATGAAAATTCAGAACACATTACAGGGAAAGGTACTGCAGAACAAAGCAAACTCAAAGTTTAAGGATGACTGAAATATTTATAAAACAGGATGGAGACACAGAGAGATACAGGACTCGTCAGCTGATATAGTCATTCACTCACTCAGTAAACATTGATTTATCACATGTAGCATTAGAAGAGTTACACAAAATTGAGGGGCAGGGGTGCAACCAAGTAATAGTCTGGATTTTCTGGGAACTTATGATCAGTCTGCTAGAACAAAACCCAAGGAAACCCATGTATGCACCAAGTACTTCAGCTACTAGTAGAATGGGTATAAAGCAGGAAATACCCAAGGAGAAAGACATAATGGAGCCTTGAAGCCCAACAAGACTCTACGGAGTATGGAAGAAGGGCCCCTCCCAGGTACAAAGGTGTGTCAGGTGTGCTGGCACACCCCAGTAACCCCAGGAAGGATAGGAGGGTACCCATCCCCAGGATGGTTAGCTCAAGGCCCACCTGAGCTACCCAACAAAGCCTGCTTTCAAAGATCAACAAAGGTTGACATAAGCCTGCAAGAGCACAGCGCACTCCCAAAAGGGCCTGTCACTCTAAGTGACAGCCGCCTGAAGGCAGACAATGTGTTCCTGAATAGTAACTAAAGAGAAATGCATACAAAATGATACTACATTAATATATAGGGAAAAGACAGTGATTCAACTGTTTGGAGCCTCTGGGAGGATGTGGAAAAGTGTTCTCCCCTCAAAAGGCCAAAGGGTTTAACCAAGGACACAGGACTAGAAAGACCTGCTAAGACCTGGTAAGATCTGCTGCTGTGACTTTTCCTCAAGGAAATACCATTTTGTTTGCCAATTTGTAGGAATGTGTAAACACACACACTTTTTTTTTGTAAAGCTAAATGTGTTTTCTACGTCTTCCTCCTTTTCCTAATAAAGATAGGAGTCATCCGTCAACCATGTCAACATAAAGCTAAGGCACAGATGTAAACCAGTGAGCTCCAGGTAGATCTGTAATGACTTGGGAATGACCTGTTAGTTTGGGTTTATTTTTCTGCTTTGGCAATGAATTTATTAGTCACTTTGTTTAATGCTATGACTAATTCTTTAAATAAAAAGATATCTTTTATTGGTTGTCTCCATTTCCCATCATTCCTTTAGAATGGGTTCCTGGAAGGGAAATTTTCAGCCCAAACAATGGAAATATTTTTAAGCTTTTGGCACAAATGAGCCTAGTGTAATCTAAAAATTAAATTGAGCACATCAACTACAGATGACCAAGCGAAACTCAAAGGGGATATAATGCTGCTGCAAACAATTCCCTGAGGAGAAGACTGAAGAATGTACTATGAATAAATTTGAGGTTTTAAGTAGTTATGACAAAAAGAAGCCAGAGTCAATTTCTAAAATCACATCCAGGGTACTGAGCATGAAGTTCATACCTCTAGTACCACCAAGTCTGAAGCCAGCCTGGGCTTCATGGTTTGTGTCAGGCCAGTTCTGGGCTGCAGAACGGCAGAAAAAGGCTATTTCTCAAAAAAAGGAAGGGAGGGAGGGAGGGAGGGAGGGAGGGAGGGAGGGAGGGAGGGAAGAAGAAAGAGGGGGAAGAAGGGAGGGAGGAAGGGAGGGGGAGGAAGGGAGGGAGGGAGGGAGGAAAGAAGAGAGGGAAGAAGGGAGGGAGGAAGAAGGGAGGAGGGAGGGAGAGGGGGAGAGGAAAGAAGGAAGAGAGGGAGGGAGGGAAGGAGGGAGGGAGAAAGGGATGAAGAAAGAGAGGGAGGGGGAGGGAGGGACAGAAAAGAAAGACATTGAGCCACTAAGTGCATTTGCATATGTTTTTATGAAAATCACAGAATGGACAGAAGCAAAGTTCGTAATTTCTCAATAATGAGCAAAATACTATTTCTAAAAAGAAAATGCAACTGCTTTCGTCCATCTATTATCTCTTACTTCACTATTGCAGCAATGAGATTTTAAATCTAACAATCAGGTGTTCAGAGAAAAGGGAAAACAAACACTTTATTTGTATTTAGGGCTTTGTTTGTTTGTTTGTTTCGTGACAGGTTTTCTCCATGTAACCCTGGCTGTCCTGGAACTCGCTTTGTACACCAGGCTGGCCTCAAACTCAGATTTCTGCCTGTCTCTCCTAGGACGGAAGGTCTGTGCCAGAACACTGACATCTTAAAGATCAACAAGTTGGGTTTTGAGAGCGCCTGTGTCTGCAACTTAGCTTTGGCAGTGCCGGTTTTCATCTGTTTTCAGAAAGGTTCTCTCTCAGAATGACTCAGACCCTTCAAATCCAAAGACTTAGCTCCCAACAAAGTTTCATAAAAGTCAAATTCTAAGCCATTAAACATTTTATCTCCTTAAAAACATGCCCTTGTCAATAACTGCTACGTGACCATCTTATCGCTGTATCAGGGTATTCTCCCAAAGCATGGACCTTCTCAGAGAACGTGGCCCCCAGGCTTGTGTAAACTGAATTTGAGAAGTCAATTTGTGCGTTAAGCATCTCCTGAGATGTTCTTCCTGACACAGCCAAGTGACTGTCTACAGGGTGGCTGCTAGTGCATGGTTTACAGACTGAAGGAAACTCAGGAGGAAGTTGGGTGTTTGAAACATTTCCCTTAGAATCTGGAGTTGGGGGCAGTATAGAACATAGTGATGAAGGATCTCGGTGGGGTTTAACTCCTTCCCTGAAGGATGCTCTCACATATGAGGAGGGACAGGAACCGACTGTAAATTCTTTGTATTTTTCACAGCGAGGAAAATTCCATCTTTAGGTGATTCCTCGGGAGTTCTTTTCCCCAGAGTTTCTCCTCTCCTGCTTTTAAACTGAAGAAATGCTTTGGGGGCAAAAGTCCACTGAGTCATGCTAGAACCTAGAAACAGCTCCTACCCAGTCTACTAAATCTTGAAGCTGTCGGACGCAAGGCCAGTTTTGTGACACTGCTCTCAAGTGGTTAGCCTGCACAGGAGAGCAGGACCCAAGTGGAGGGCGATTTAAATCAGGAGAAAGAAGATGTAGAGCTGGGAGGGAGGCGCACACATGTGGCTTTAATATGCAACAGCTGCCAGGCATGGTGACCCCGCTGCTCTTTCTCCTCTCCCCTCCTCAGAACCCACCATTACAATGGTTATACCTAAAGGGACTTAACTGCTGTTGATCTAATAACCGACTCCCGCTGCACCACATTCGAGGACTTTTTAAACATTGCATGTACCTGAAGGTAGCAAATAGAGGCACAAAATCAAAGCTTTTAAACAAAATATGAGCCAGCCGAGAGAAAGGGAATAAGGAAAATGACACAATGAAATTTGCCCTGGGAGATGGATAAAGAAAATTAAGCGCAGATGGGACAGACAGAATGGCCGGAGGTTAACTTCTCCCACGCGAGTTCTTCAAGGCCCTGGCCACTCTCGCCCGTTCAGCCACAAGCCCGACACCCTGGTCTCCGCGGTTCCCGCGGTCCCCGCGTCACCCTTATGGATGCCCGGTGCTGGCGCAGACAATGCCGGGACCTGGTACCCTGCACTGGACCGGACACTCACCGACACCAGGAACTCCAGCGTGCCCACGTAGTCGCGCTCGGTCTTCTGTAGCTCGCTGAGCACGCACACGCGCAGGCGAAGCTGCTTGTCCGCGTCCCTGGCGCTCTCGTCGCTCATGGTGGCCGGCGGGGCGCGGGGCTAAGGGCAAGTGCGCTGCCCCGCGCCTGCTGCCACCACTGCCGCCCGCAAAGTTGCCGCCTTTGCGGAGTCCGAGCCGGAACACGCAGCTTCACATGCTGACCCGAGGCTGGGTCGTGGGCAGAGGACTGTGCTCCGGCTGTGGCGCGCGCGCGGGACGCGCGGGACTCAGAGCAGGACAGTCCCCAGAGAGCGGGAGCCCGGCCCGGCCCTCTGCTCCGGCCTCACGCGGCCCCAGCCTGAGGGGAGGCGGCTCCAGCCACAGCGGTGACTTGGACATCAATCAAATGCTTTCAATCCATGTGACTCCGACCCTTTACCCTTAGCCAAATCTCAGGAAAAAGGAAACACAACCCTGGGGAAGTGTATCGTGCCAGCTAACTAAACACACACACACACACACACACACACACACACACACACACACACTCACTCACAGGATGGAACTAATCCGAGGTTCCCAAACCTACAAGGACACTTGTGAGGGCTGCTCTTGGGAATCCCGCCCATTGTTTAGCTTTAATGTGTTTTGCACCAAGTCTGAAAGCAAAGAAACAAGTCCCCGCGGTTACATAACTGCTTGGGAACAAAAACAACCACAGCATTGACCCTCCCGCGTTTGACAAGGAACACATTGATTTTGAGTTTTCATCTAGTACAAAACAGGTTTGGTTTCAAAAAAAAGAAAGAAAAGAAAAGAAAAAGCAAACAATGATATTTCCCAGGGCAGACAACCTTCTGTCAAAGCTTGAAATGTCAATTAATGTGATAAATGAGGACATTAGAGAAAACTAGCAGACCTGACCTATGCACTGATTTACAGAGAATAAGCACCATCCTAGCTGAGTCCTTTTTGAACACAGTGTGTCTCTGCAGCTTTTTGCAGTCTCACTATAGAATTTCAATGTCAGTATAAATTCAAGGATATTTGTTCTCAGCTGTTTCCAAGAACTGGGATTTTTAAAAGATACAAATGTTGAATGACGATGCATAGTAGGTGATTGACAGGTGATAGCTGAAAGACTGGAGGATGATAGCTTATTGACAGGTGACACACAGAAGCTAGATAATAGACAATCAATCATAACCTTCAGTTTTGAAAGTGGAAAGACCAAAGCATTTGATATTAATGTTTGTTCATTGAAGCCTCACTTGGGAACAGAACCAAGACCTATAAATCTGACCAACCAAGTGGTCCCCTTGCGTTGCTACCTAGATATTATCCACACGTACTTTCAGAGCCTTTGCTTTCTACCCAAACATAGTTACATGGTGTACAGCTAAGAACATTTAAATAAGTGGAATGAACACTCGTGAGGCCAGGAAGAGGCAGCCAAACTTGTTCCAAGACTTGGCAGCCTGAGATAAAATAAAGATGTTTTCCTGAGTATTTACACTAAAATAATCTCCAGTTTCCCATAAGTCTTTTCAAAATATGATTGTGACCTCCATGAAACAAGGAGGAATCACACCTTCTTCTCATATTAACAATTCAATATTTGAATAGTACGAATGATGTTGGTGGAAAAGATGGCTTTTCTGTTTCTCTAGCATCTGGCTATTTAGAGGCAGCCAGAAGCAGAGGGCAAATAGTGTGGACAGCTTCAGACTGTCACAGAAGAACAAAGGACAAGGCACACAAAAGACAGACCTCACAGAACCTGGCAAACAATAAACAAAAGAAACGGGAAGGCACAGGAAATACAGCACTGAGCAGCTAGCGGGAAGTTCAAACAGGACCCAGTCTCTCTGTGATCTGCAGGTAGTAGTGAATGAATGCATTACTTACTCCCAAGAGAAAAGCAATGAAGTAAACAAGACAGACTTCCATCTGGTGCTCTGGATGGAATAGAAAGTTTTCTCTGGCCATTTGTTCCCAACTAAAAAGTCACATTTCTTTCTATCAAGACATCTTGTCTGTGTATAGACCCCAAGAGCGAGCATCTTGCACTCAGAGTAAGTTACTTGAATATGAGTCATTACGGAGGCTTTGCCCATCCAGAATCTTTGCCTGTGTTCTGCAAGCATGCCTGGAAGACCATTAAGAAAACCATTCAGTGCTAGGGTCTGAGGATCATAAAGACGATGGGTGCTAGGAAAATACACCAGAGCATGAGTCATAGACCACTACAGTGTAGTGACTGGAGGCCTTATCCCTTCGCCTACCCTTCATGATTTTTTTTATTTAATTATCTCAAACATTACACCCTATATTCTTTCAACAGGGTCCTCAGATTCTTGGCCTCACCCACATTTGAAATCCACCTTCTAAAGACTTAAGAGTTGAGTTAGAGAGGGCCAGGCACTTAAATAACTCCATTAAAAAGCTCGTTTCACTACTTGCTTTGGGGAGGAAAAGCAAATGCAAATGTAAACTAGCAGAGAGATACTCATTTTAATTGTGTGGCATTTTTTTTATTTCTCTCAGGAGAGCCCTGAAAAAATTATCATGCTGTCTATGGTTTCTGCCCTCTTTTCTCCCCCTCCATGTATGCCTCAGTATCATTTGTAATTAATGAACAACTCCAGGACACCTTGTAGTTCACTCTGCCAAATCCTCTCTAAGACAGGACTCTCACAGAGACCTCTGCAGCCCTGGCTGGAGTCCTTAGCTCCTCATCAAAGACTTAGAGCATAAGAAAACAAGGCTAGAGTATCTGGAAACTTTCACTTTGATGGTAAATAAGGTCTTTCACAGGCTCTGAATGTGTTGTGTCCCTTCCCACTTCCTCTATTGAAACCTCAGGCTGTGCCTGCCAGGAAAAGGCAGGCAACAAGCAAGATGATGGACAAGAGCCAGAGGGTTTTTTTTCCTTGAAATACTAATGAGGTTAAAGCCTCCAATAAAAAAGGGATGGGGGGAAGAGGAGATAGAAATGGCTGAGTTCTGGACTAGCTCAGCCATTAAATTTATTTCATATGCGTGAACTTGGTGCAGTTAGAATCGATTATAAGGTTCAAAGGGCCCAAGGGCAGAGCACAGTGGACTTCTTTTGGTCCAGTCCAGAGAAGGACCACTGTGGCCTGAAAGGCTGAATAGTGCAAGGCTGCCTCTTAGCAGGAAGAAAGCTCTCCACATGCCTTTCAGAGACAAATCACATTTGTCTCTTGGACATTTCAGTGACACTATTGGTTCAGGAAAAGTCACAGATCAAGTCTGATTCCAGTTCAGTAAAAAGGTTGACAAGCTTTAAAAACAAAAGACAGGATTGCTTTATTGTATGACCATGTCATTTAATAGAAACTGGTCTTTGTTACCTCCTTAAAGGATGTGATATCTAGAAGATGGCAGCATGCCATCTCGACAGACAAAAACTAGGTAGAATAATGGAGCTATACTGATAGACACAGAACAGACTCCAGCAAGAGGTGACTTCTAAGACTGTTTCTAAGTGGAGGTTTCAGTTCATGCTTAATTTCCCAGTTGCTTGCACTTGAGTGTGTTTACAATTTAATCAGATCGAGTGCTGCAAGTTCTGGAGGAAGTCATTAGTTCTTCCATCTCACTCTTAGAGGTGAATAGCTTAAGTGGCAAGCTGCAGTACTCATAAGTCACACTTTAATTACTGATGTGATGTCATGGGACATAAAAACAAACCAAAAGTTTGAATAGTGTCACTTCGGTGAGAGGCTAGAGTTCTCTCCAGATGAACTTGATTAAGAACAAGGTACCCTGATAGCTCTGATCTAATGATGTCATGAGAAATCATGTTCTCATTATAAAAACTTAACTTATCAACATCCCAGTATGAAAGTTGCCTTGATCATGGTGTCTCTTCACAGGAAAGAGACTGTTTCTGTGGCCATGTCATTGTCCCAGCTTCCCTTTGATTCTCTAGTCCATTCATGCCAAGTTCTCCATGCCCTAATTCTAAAAGCTGATGTTCTCTAGAGTTTGGCCCGAGGCCTTCTCTAATTATTCTTCCCTGGCCATTATCCTTTATCTCCTGGACAAAGGTTGCCCCACTAAGAATTAGTTGGTCCCTCTGTTGCCATCTTTCTCACACATGAATATGGACTGGTTTTCCCAAATGAGATTTGAGCCCAGAAGCCAGGAACAAGGAGGTCAAGCTTGAGCTGTTTGTGTACCAAGCTGATCTGAGCATGTAAAGAACTGGTTCTATGGTCACAAGATTACACAGAATAAATGGTTTTTTATAGAATAGAATAGAATAGAATAGAATAGAATAGAATAGAATAGAGTAGAGTAGAGTAGAGTAGAGTAGAGTAGAGTAGAGTAGAGTAGAGTAGAACAGAACAGAACAACAGAACAGAATAGAATAGAATAGAATAGAACAGAATAGAACAGAATAGAACAGAATAGAATAGAATAGATCAGAACAGAACAGAACAGAACAGAACAGAACAGAACAGAACAATAGCCTTTTCCACTATTTTCAAATTTAAGACAAATGTCAATTATGATCCACTACCTCTGACTCCACCTTGTGTCCCTCCTACTTTACAGTGTGTATCCCAGTCAAATACAATTCCAGACTGAAACATCAAGCTTCACGGTAAGTTACAACTCTTCTACATAATGGATTCCATAACTCTATTACAATTGCAGATCCATTGACAAGATGAACCAGTGTCTTTGTCAATGTGACCAATAGTCTCTCCAGATCCCGACCTGTCATTGCCAGTCAACAAACGTTTGCCTGCTGAATATATGATAAAAGGATAGGAAAGGGGCATTCAATGGGACCCTTCTGGTCTCCCAGGGCTTCATCGTCCCACTTCTAAACAAAGATGAGTGCAGTTTTGCTTTCACTTCTCCACTATCTGTTCTTCAATACAAGAAGCAAATATAAATGTTCCCCAGAGGAGAAAGTGTGTGTGCAAAGCACCTCACTGCGGACTGTGAGCATGCTTAAGGAAAGGAATAAAAAACCATACACTTATTTCACTGTTTATCAAAGAAGTATTATTCATCGTGCTAAGGTCTTAATCAAACCAATCTATTTTACTCTCAAGCCAACAATAAAACCCAAGAAATGCCTGATGGTAATTAGCAAAAACCAACCACAGTTACTAAAGCACAAAGATAATTTCACCACAATAGTTATCTAATAAGCCAGGTATCCCTTAGACGCAGAAAAATATCTTCCAAAATACTTCAGAAATAATCATTGTGAAATAAAAACACATTAAGTAGCTTTTTAAACTCTTTATAAAAAGAGTATTGGACTTTATTCTTTAACTATTTGCAGAACAATCAAATGGGAAATAGAATTTCCATATATCCTCTCGTATACTTCTCCCCTAGGGCCCATTATTAACATTTTGCATTCACGTATCCATTTTACTTCTGATTTTTCAGCTTTGTGTTACTGTAGCAAATTACCTGAGGAGAACTATTTTTTAATAATTATTCCCCACCTCCAAGTTTGAAGACTGGAAATTCAAAAGCAGGCTGGGTGGGAGCGGGGGCATTTGGCTACTGTATCACCTCATGTTGAGAATATACATGTATCTTTCTTTCTTTCAACTGAAAATCTTTGATATCTTTCTGACTCCTTCTGAAATAATGTCCTTAGAAAGGGTCTTGAGAAGCCAATGTTCTGGCTTCTGATGCCTCTCAAATGTAATCTGTGGCTGAATGTACAATTCCATGTTGATTGCTTATCTAGCATAACTGGAACTTGGATTTCATCTCCACAAAAGCAAATTACAGTTATTCTATTCTCACATTCTGTTGACCTTCTTGCTTTGAGAACGCTAAGCTAATTACACATTACAAATGTGAGTCTGTTGCTTAGCTAGTGTGGTGCTCAGACTCACTGCTTCCTCAGTCATGTATCTGTGTACAGGCTGCTTTGTCTATTGGGAACTGTTAGGAATGCTGTCTCTATTTGTGGTTCTGAAAAACAAAACTTCAAGACAGCGTGTGTGTGTGTGTGTGTGTGTGTGTGTGTGTGTGTGTGTGTTATTATATATTATACATTTTATGCATATATTATATTATATATAATACATGTGATTATATATTATAAATAATATTTTGCTAGGATCCTGAAAGATTTTTTTCAAAGAGAAGACTTGTTACATCTGATCTCTGGATTATTTTTTGTATTATTTCTTTTAAACATTTCTCTCTCTCTCTCTCTCTCCCTCTCTCTCTCTCTCTGTATGTATGTATGTATGTATGTATGCCCACTTTTATAGACTTTATATTTTTTGAATTAAGAATCATTCTTTGCTGGACATAGTGACACACACCTTTAGTCCCAGAATTCCGCAAAAGCAGATTGATCTCTGTGAGTTCTAGGCTAGTCAGGACTACATAGTGAGACATTGTCTCAATATATCTATATCTACACCTAGTTGTATATAGATATACATAAATATATATTTATGTATATGTATCTATATCTGTATATATATACATAGAGATATCTATGTAGTTTTAAAGACAGCTATTTATCTATGTCTATTTATCTATATATAAATATAGATATTTCTTTTAAATTCTTTTAAAAGAATTTGTTTCTATCACTATTCCAAATATGGAGATGAGTGAACACAAAGTCTTTTAAAAGAATACACGTAGTTATATATAGATAGATATAGATAAATAGGTATTGATTTCTATATTTCTATCTCTCTACATAGATTTATATGTATATATATATATTTATACTTAGTTATATAGAGAGAGATAGAGAGATAAAGATAGACATATAAATATATTTAATCTCTCAAGTGCTCAATCATTTCAGTTTTTGGTTGTTATATTTGTTTCAATCAATATCTTTGCCATTTTTATTTATATTGTGAGAGACTTAGTTTATATTCTAATCTTTCTGTGACTTCATCTGTGTTTTGTGATGCTGTGTATGACAGTGGATTGCATCTGGAATGTTCCCTATAGGGTCAGCCCATGGTCTCTCGTGTGCCCCAGCACAGTGTATTGCTCCTCACAAGCCTGAGAGTGGCGTGTCCAAGCATTACAACATGAAACTTCCAAAGCCGGCAGGAGAATGAGAGCTGCTTCCTCCGTGCTAACTTATTGCTGCTATTTGGGGTAGTGATAGAAACCGAATGACACAGCCGGGCTCTTCCTCTGCAGAGATGCTGCTCTTCTGCTTCGGGAAGAAGACATTCTAAAATCTTTCTCTGATGTGTCTTTGTTTTTGCTTTTTGTTGTTTGTTTGTTTTGTTTTGACAGATGGCCATCTTGTTTTCTTACTTGTATCCTTTCTTTCAAATGATGATTGTTTTTGAAAACTCACTTTATTTACTAATAGGCGTCTGCATAAATTCCGTGTGTAGCACGTATGTTTCTATTGTGGGATATGAAGATCACGTCAAAAGACAGCCTATTAAGGGCTTGGTGGCCAGCAGACAAGCCTCGGGGGAGGTTTGGAGGCTGGCAGGCCTGTATTGGGGGATTGATTATGTCATAAGAGCTCTTATTTAATTGATGAATCCAATTGATGGTTTTATCATTTCACAACCATATTGAGAGGTGGAAGTGAGACATGGCCAAAGGAAGGGGGATCACGAGGAATGCTTATGAAGAGCACACGTTGACGCTGTCTCTTCTGATTTCTCTGCTCTCCAGCTGCAGGTGACACTACCGTTATCTCCTCATTACACTTATCTTAGCTATCTCAGACTCAGGCTCAAGTGAGCATGACCAAAACCCTGATACTAAAAACCTAAATAAATCTTCCCTCCTTGAACTCATTTGAACCAGATACTTCCCAAAGTGGCAAAAGCTAGCCAATATGGCTTTTTACGTTGCTGTGTGTGACCTGATTGGTCTCTCTTATTACTAGGAACAAAATAATGTTTGCATATGGGTGAGCTCAAAGCCAATAGAGAAAGTGAATGGAGAAAGATTTATTAATGGTTCCATATCAGGGGAGAGTGAGGGGTCATGATGGGAAAAGTAGTTTTCTCAGCAGGTGAACAGCACATGGGTTTTGCTTGTTCCAGGTTTTTTATTGTTTCATTCTGTTTTAATCCAGGAGCTACTACATTACACATGGAAAAGCACATATAGGGGCGGACACATTTCTGAATGTTCTCAATTTAAGATCCTACACCAAATATTTAAGAAGGAAAGACAGTGGAGACAAATACTCCTGATTATGCTCAGTATGCTATGTCAATGTGCCTGGTTTACTAGGTGTCACCTGTGCTAGTTATTTTTCTCAGTGTTGAGAAAGGATGCCTGATAAGGAGGAAGGATTTACTTTAGCTCACATCGTTCATGGCAGCATCCATGGTGGCAGGAACAGATCCTGCCCATGGAAACAAGACTGTGAAGCACCTTACCAGGACCATTTGCAACAATCCAATTCCTCCAGCAAGGCCCTGCCTCTTAAAGGTCCCACAACTTTGGAAAACAGAACCATGAGCAATAAATGTTCAGAGACAGGAACCTCTAGGAGACATTTCACATTCAAACCATAACATTCCCTAAAATAATGACTCAGATTGGCCCTACAACCTTGTCTGGTACCTTGTAAGTCTCTCCAAAGAGTCTTGGGTGAAAAAAATAGCTTTAAGATATAGAATAGTAATTTTAAAACACAGCAGCAATTTCCAAAATTTTTCAAGATTTACTTTAGGTATATGATTTTTTCTGCCTACGTGGTGTGTGTGTGTGTGTGTGTGTGTGTGTGTGTGTGTGTGTGTGTGTGTGTGTGTGTGTATGTGTGTGTGTGTGTGTGTGTGTAAAGGCTCCTGCATGCAAGCCCTATTGGACCCCTTGGAACTGGGATGGATGTGAACCATCACATGCATTTAGAAAACAGAATCTATGTCCTTGGCAAGAACGTGTCTTTTTGACCATCAAGGAACCCATCTCTCCAGTTTGCTGGCAGTTTTCCTACAAGGTAGATTAGGTCTGAACAGAGATGTGGATGCTTAGAGTCAACCATCTGACTGGGCTCTGGGACCCTGGTGCTGGCAGAAGGACTGGAGGAGCAGAGGGGGATTGCAACCCCAATGGAAGAACAATGACTGCTGGATGGACCACCCACTGCTCCCAGGGACTAGACCACCAACCAAGGAGTGCACAGGGAGGAATCTATGGCTCCAGAGACATATGTAGCAGAGGATGGCCTTGTCTGACATAAATGGGAAGGGAGGCCCTTGGTCCTGTGAAGGGTTGATGCCTCAGCATAGGGCATGCTGGAATGGTAGGTCAAGAGAGGGTGATTGGGTAGGTGAGCACCCTCATAGAGGCAAAGGAGAGGAGGGAAAGGGCAGATGTGGGATGTGAGTTTGTGGAGGGGTAACTGGGAAGTGGGATATCATTTGAGATGTAAACAAATGGAATGATTAATTTTAAAAAAGAGGAAGACAAGAAACTTTGATGAATATTTCCAAGGCTAGTCTAAAATAAGTAAAAGAAACACTTAGGGAAGTGCCACATGTCACAGAGACTTGCATAATTTCTGTGTACAGCAGGTACACTTCTGTTATAGATTAGATATAAAGATCTTCTCAAAAGGCAGCTTGTTAAGGGCTTGGAGGCAGGCCTTGCAGGAGGGAGCTTCACTCCAGGTATTGGTGCTTGTGGATCCTGTAAATATTATATTTAATTTTGTTAGAGAGAGTTCCTTAGGTCTTTGTTAGATTTTTCTGCCTCTAACATCAGGAGACACAGACCAAGGGAGCAAATAAATGAACATGCCAGGAAGCTGTGGGTGTTCTACAGATAAACTTCTCCATCTTGTCACTTTGACATCCCCAGCATTCTCCTGCGGTGGCCTCCCTCTGTCTTCCTAGCAAAATAAGTCCTTGCTTTCTCTTCTATGTTGAAAACCTTCCATCTTCTTTATGTCTTGCAAAAATGTGTTGCAGTAATAGTTCACTTTCTTCACAATAATGGTGTTAGTTTTGTTTCTCTGTTTTACAGAAGTGACTCCTTGTGAGACATCTTGAGATTGAGGAAAAGTCCTCAGCCAATCATCTTCAAGTATCTTTAACCAGAAGATTCTAGTGTATTACCTCACAGCTTCCAGTAGAACATTTATATGACAGTAATTATGACTACAGAACAGTACTGGAACCAGCCATGTCTTGCCATCTTGGTTACTGATGTATGCACAGTTAAGTTTCAAACCCAGGACAAGCTGCTGAGGTACCTACCTAATACATCAAAGCAGGCCTGGCCTCCAGATTCTCCCAGCATCCCTCAGTCCAATTACAGGGTATGGCTAGTATCCCCTGCCCTTTACCCTGAACTTTCCAGCCCAGGGGCTGAGCTGCCCATTCCCCAGAGGCTCTTCCCCTATATAATCCAGACATTTTGGTCACTTACTCTCTCTACCCTTCTCTGCCTCTTTTGCTGTTTTATAACCTTTGGCCTCCTGGCGGCTGTACTTGGTCCCCTCTCTTCTTTTCCCTCTTCCTCTCCCCACATGGTTCAGGGTCATGATGACTCTGGACTCTTCCAGATGTGTCTGTCTCTGGCTAGTTCTCCCACATTTGTATAACAAACTTTCCCTTCACCATATCTAAGAGCAGTCATGTCCTTTACTTTTTTCATTCATGCACATATATTTAAACATGTATACAGATTCATAGACATGCTACAAGACAGCACTAGATCTAACGGTGATATTTGAATGCTGGAAAACATATGCTAACATTTGAAGATAAAACAGCAGCATGAATTAGGCAATGTCTATTGTTTTCACTTGTATAAATTGCCTGGACCATTAGAAACAATAGCCTTAATTATTATGGCTTTTTTCCCTATAGCTTGCAGCTTGATAAATAAGTTGCTAGTATTAAGAAGAAATGATGGTTTATTTTTTTAATTAACTCTTAGCTGGCTTTGTTAATTGCCTTTACTAATAGAACATAATGGGGACACCTAAGACATGCTAGGTAGAAGTCTGCTGTAGCTACCATAGGAGGAATAGCCATGTAGAGGCATGTCAGTGCACTCCAAAAAGTTTATATCAAGTGCAGAACATGATAATAAGGCCAGCTGGGACCCTACAGTCCTTGTGGAGCTGTCAAATATTACATCTACATGAATGACTTCTGGTAAAACCAAAAGAAGAACCATACATATGACCAGTTTACAAAAACCACAGACAGGATTCTCTCCACTCCCACACTCTCTCTTCTCACATTTTAAAGTCATCTGTTTGAGTTATATCTTCCTTTTAAAATATGGCCCCAACCTCATGAATTTACTTTGCTGGCTTTCTAGATTACATCTGCGTGCGTAAGAAGAGAAATGGATCGTTTTCTGTGCATTCTTCCACAAGCAGTGATGGGTGCCAGATGTCACTAGCTCGTGAGAATGCTTCTACACCCTCTGGGAGTCCCTTCACCCTGTCTACACTACTAATAACAATCAGTGTGCTATGCATTTCTCCTTAACAATTCCATTTGATTGTGTCATCTGTTTTATCTTAGGCTCTTGACTGAATGCAAACATTGTTCTAGTGAGATTTGGGGATTTGTAGGATAGAAATCCCATTTTCATTTCAGAGATTGAACCACATCATAAGTGCTATGGATATGCATAGGTAACATTGATTGTCAGCTTGACAAGATCCAGACTCACCAAGAAGACAAAACATCAGGCTTACAGGCGAACGATTATCTAGATTAGGTTGACTAAGGATGACCTACCATGGCAGCACAATTCCAAGAAATAGGATCCCACACTTTAAGAGAGATGGGGGGAGAGGGAGGGAATGAGGGAGGGAAGAAGGGAAGGAGGGAGAATTAGCCTGACACAAGCATTAGTCTCCTCTGGATTCCTAACTGTGGAGGTCATGTGACCAAGTGCCTCACACTCTGTTGCCCTGACTTCCCACCAGGATGGACTGTATTCCCTCAACCTGTGAGCCAAAACCAAATTCTTCCTCCTTTTTTTTTTTTTTAGAATTGAACTGTATAATTTAATCACAATTATTCAACCTTGATAAGAAGACACAATAGTAAATTCATTTAAGAACTAAAAACAAGTACTATTAGTTTATACACAGTTTATAACCTAGCCATCATATAATTACTAGAATATTTTATTTTTGATAAGAATCAGTAAAGGTTTTGCTTTTAATCATTATTAAAATTTAGCTTTGCAACATTCATTTTAAATCCAAACACCTGTAATTAGTGTTTTGAAGCAACTACTGTAATAACTCCATGTTTAACCTCAGTTCCCTGGTATAAATATTCACAAACAATTCACTCAGATGATGGAAAAGTTCACTCAGTGGCTAGAACATACATGAAGTACATATATTATATCTTAAACCCAGAAAAGAGGCACCAATTTTCTTCTCACCAAAAATCAGTGATGATGTCAAGAGTTCTTTGTAATAGTATTACCAAAGATGTAAAGTCTGCTGTGAAAGCTGCACCAAAATTTAATCAAAATATATATTATTCCTTATCTTGCTACCAAGGATTTAATCATGTTTACAAGATCTGGTCAATCATTGGTAATATGGAGAGTTGGTCCATTATCCCAACATTGTGTGGAATCTGTCCAAAGTCCTGTTAGATATCAAAACTATTCTCTAGCTCACTTACCTATTAGACACTGTATTCAATGTCTTACCTTTCACCAGAACAAGTTATAATCAAACTGGTATTCCAGTAACTCTGATGCGTCAAATCTGTATCAAGTACTCTTGATACCTAGTACTCATGATCTTTTAATAGAATGACCACCAGTAGAACCTGATGAGCTCATTTCAAATTCTAGGCCTACAAAAGGTAGATTCCTAAGCTCAGAGACTGTACTTATCCCCAGCTAGCAATACCACTTCTTTTTTTTTTTCCTTTTTTTTAATTAACTTGAGTATTTCTTATATACATTTCAAGTGTTATTCCCTTTCCCGGTTTCCGGGCAAACATCCCCCTCCCCTCTCCCCTTCCTTATGGGTGTTCCCCTCCCAACGCTCCCCCCATTGCCGCCCTCCCCATAGTCTAGTTCACTGGGGGTTCAGTCTTAGCAGGACCCAGGGCTTCCCCTTCCACTGGTGCTCTTACTAGGATATTCATTGCTACCTATGGGGTCAGAGTCCAGGGTCAGTCCATGTATAGTCTTTAGGTAGTGGCTTAGAACCTGGAAGCTCTGGTTGCTTGGCATTGTTGTACATATGGGGTCTCGAGCCCCTTCAAGCTCTTCCAGTTCTTTCTCTGATTCCTTCAAGGGGGACCTATTCTCAGTTCAGTGGTTTGCTGCTGGCATTCGCCTCTGTATTTGCTGTATTCTGGCTGTGTCTCTCAGGAGCGATCTACATCCGGCTCCTGTCGGTCTGCACTTCTTTGCTTCATCCATCTTGTCTAATTGGGTGGCTGTATATGTATGGGCCACATGTGGGGCAGGCTCTGAGTGGGTGTTCCTTCAGTCTCTGTTTTAATCTTTGCCTCTCCCTTCCCTGCCAAGGGTATTCTTTTTCCTCATTTAAAGAAGGAGTGAAGCATTCACATTTTGATCATCCGTCTTGAGTTTTGTTTGTTCTAGGGATCTAGGGTAATTCAAGCATTTGGGCTAATAGCCACTTATCAATGAGTGCATACCATGTATGTCTTTCTGTGATTGGGTTAGCTCACTCAGGATGATATTTTCCAGTTCCAACCATTTGCCTACGAATTTCATAAACTCGTTGTTTTTGATAGCTGAGTAATATTCCATTGTGTAGATGTACCACATTTTCTGTATCCATTCCTCTGTTGAAGGGCATCTGGGTTCTTTCCAGTTTCTGGCTATTATAAATAAGGCTGCAGTGAACATAGTGGAGCACGTGTCTCATTTATATGTTGAGGCGTCTTTTGGGTATATGCTCAAGAGAGGTATAGCTGGATCCTCAGGCAGTTCAATGTGCAATTTTCTGAGGAACCTCCAGACTGATTTCCAGAATGGTTGTACCAGTCTGCAATCCCACCAACAATGGAGGAGTGTTCCTCTTTCTCCACATCCTTGCCAGCATCTGCTGTCACCTGAGTTTTTGATCTTAGCCATTCTCACTGGTGTGAGGTGAAATCTCAGGGTTGTTTTGATTTGCATTTCCCTTATGACTAAAGATGTTGAACATTTCTTTAGGTGTTTCTCAGCCATTTGGCATTCCTCAGCTGTGAATTCTTTGTTTAGCTCTGAACCCCATTTTTTAATAGGGTTATTTGTTTCCCTGCGGTCTAACTTCTTGAGTTCTTTGTATATTTTGGATATAAGGCCTCTATCTGTTGTAGGATTGGTAAAGATCTTTTCCCAATCTGTTGGTTGCCGTTTTGTCCTAACCACAGTGTCCTTTGCCTTACAGAAGCTTTGCAGTTTTATGAGATCCCATTTGTCGATTCTTGATCTTAGAGCATAAGCCATTGGTGTTTTGTTCAGGAAATTTTTTCCAGTGCCCCTGTGTTCCAGATGCTTCCCTAGTTTTTCTTCTATTAGTTTGAGTGTGTCTGGTTTGATGTGGAGGTCCTTGATCCACTTGGACTTAAGTTTTGTACAGGGTGATGAGCATGGATCAATCTGCATTCTTCTACATGTTGCCCTCCAGTTGAACCAGCACCATTTGCTGAAAAATGCTATCTTTTTTCCATTGGATGGTTTTGGCTCCTTTGTCAAAAATCAAGTGACCATAGGTGTGTGGGATCATTTCTGGGTCTTCAATTCTATTCCATTGGTCTATCTGTCTGTCTCTGTACCAATACCATGCAGTTTTTATCACTATTGCTCTGTAATACTGCTTGAGTTCAGGGATAGTGATTCCCCCTGAAGTCCTTTTATTGTTGAGGATAGCTTTAGCTATCCTGGGTTTTTTGTTATTCCAGATGAATTTGCAAATTGTTCTGTCTAACTCGTTGAAGAATTGGACTGGTATTTTGATGGGGATTGCATTGAATCTGTAGATTGCTTTTGGTAAAATGGCCATTTTTACTATATTAATCCTGCCAATCCATGAGCATGGGAGATCTTTCCATCTTCTGAGGTCTTCTTCAATTTCTTTCCTCAGTGTCTTGAAGTTCTTATTGTACAGATCTTTTACTTGCTTGGTTAAAGTCACACCGAGGTATTTTATATTTTTTGGGTCTATTATGAAGGGTGTCGTTTCCCTAATTTCTTTCTCGGCTTGTTTCTCTTTTGTATAGAGGAAGGCAACTGATTTATTTGAGTTAATTTTATACCCAGCCACTTTGCTGAAGTTGTTTATCAGCTTTAGTAGTTCTCTGGTGGAACTTTTGGGATCACTTAAATATACTATCATATCATCTGCAAATAGTGATATTTTGACCTCTTCTTTTCCGATCTGTATCCACTTGATCTCCTTTTGTTGTCTGATTGCTCTGGCTAGAACTTCAAGAACTATATGGAATAAGTAGGGAGAGAGTGGGCAGCCTTGTCTAGTCCCTGATTTTAGTGGGATTGCTTCAAGTTTCTCTCCATTTAGTTTAATGTTAGCAACTGGTTTGTTGTATATGGCTTTTACTATGTTTAGGTATGGGCCTTGAATTCCTATTCTTTCCAGGACTTTTATCATGAAGGGGTGTTGAATTTTGTCAAATGCTTTCTCAGCATCTAATGAAATGATCATGTGGTTCTGTTCTTTCAGTTTGTTTATATAATGGATCACGTTGATGGTTTTCCGTATATTAAACCATCCCTGCATGCCTGGGATGAAGCCTACTTGATCATGGTGGATGATTGTTTTGATGTGCTCTTGAATTCGGTTTGCCAGAATTTTATTGAGAATTTTTGCGTCGATATTCATAAGGGAAATTGGTCTGAAGTTCTCTTTCTTTGTTGGCTCTTTGTGTGGTTTAGGTATAAGAGTAATTGTGGCTTCGTAGAAGGTATTTGGTAGTGCTCCATCTGTTTCAATTTTGTGGAATAGTTTGGATAATATTGGTATGAAGTCTTCTATGAAGGTTTGATAGAATTCTGCACTAAACCCGTCTGGACCTGGGCTCTTTTTGGTTGGGAGACCTTTAATGATTGCTTCTATTTCCTTAGGAGTTATGGGGTTGTTTAACTGGTTTATCTGTTCCTGATTTAACTTCGATACCTGGTATCTGTCTAGGAAATTGTCCATTTCCTGAAGATTTTCAAGTTTTGTTGAATATAGGTTTTTATAGTAAGATCTGATGATTTTTTGAATTTCCTCTGAATCTGTAGTTATGTCTCCCTTTTCATTTCTGATTTTGTTAATTTGGACGCACTCTCTGTGTCCTCTCGTTAGTCTGGCTAAGGGTTTATCTATCTTGTTGATTTTCTCAAAGAACCAACTTTTGGTTCTGTTGATTCTTTCTATGGTCCTTTTTGTTTCTACTTGGTTGATTTCAGCTCTGAGTTTGATTATTTCCTGCCTTCTACTCCTCCTGGGTGTATTTGCTTCTTTTTGTTCTAGAGCTTTTAGGTGTGCTGTCAAGCTGCTGACATATGCTCTTTCCTGTTTCTTTCTGCAGGCACTCAGCGCTATGAGTTTGCCTCTTAGCACAGCTTTCATTCTGTCCCATAAGTTTGGGTATGTTGTACCTTCATTTTCATTAAATTCTAAAAAGTTTTTAATTTCTTTCTTTATTTCTTCCTTGACCAGGTTATCATTGAGTAGAGCATTGTTCAATTTCCACGTATATGTGGGCATTCTTCCCTTATTGTTATTGAAGACCAGTTTTAGGCCGTGATGGTCCGATAGCACGCATGGGATTATTTCTATCTTTCTGTACCTGTTGATGCCCGTTTTTTGACCAATTATATGGTCAATTTTGGAGAAAGTATCATGAGGAGCTGAGAAGAAGGTATATCCTTTTGCTTTAGGATAGAATGTTCTATAAATATCCGTTAAGTCCATTTGGCTCATGACTTCTCTTAGGCTGTCGACATCACTGTTTAATTTCTGTTTCCATGATCTGTCCATTGATGAGAGTGGGGTGTTGAAATCTCCCACTATTATTGTGTGAGGTGCAATGTGTGTTTTGAGCTTTAGTAAGGTTTCTTTTATGTATGTAGGTGCCCTTGTATTTGGAGCATAGATATTTAGGATTGAGAGTTCATCTTGGTGGATTTTTCCTTGATGAATATGAAGTGTCCTTCCTTATCTTTTTTGATGACTTTTAGTTGAAAATTGATTTTATTTGATATTAGAATGGCTACTCCAGCTTGCTTCTTCTGACAATTTGCTTGGAAAGTTGTTTTCCAGCCTTTCACTCTGAGGTAGTGTCTGTCTTTGACTCTGAGGTGTGTTTCCTGTAGGCAGCAGAATGCAGGGTCCTCGTTGCGTATCCAGTTTGTTAATCTATGTCTTTTTATTGGGGAGTTGAGGCCATTGATGTTGAGAGATATTAAGGAATAGTGATTATTGCTTCCCGTTATATTCATATTTGGATGTGAGGTTATGTTTGTGTGCTTTCACTCTCTTTGTTTTGTTCCCAAGACGATTAGTTTCTTGCTTCTTCTAGGGTATAGCTTGCCTCCTTATGTTGGGCTTTACCATTTATTATCCTTTGTAGTGCTGGGTTTGTAGAAAGATATTGTGTAAATGTGGTTTTGTCATGGAATATCTTGGTTTCTCCATCTATGTTAATTGAGAGTTTTGCAGGATACAGTAACCTGAGCTGGCATTTGTGTTCTCTTAGGGTCTGTATGACCTCTGTCCAGGATCTTCTGGCCTTCATAGTTTCTGGCGAGAAGTCTGGTGTGATTCTGATAGGTCTGCCTTTATATGTTACTTGACCTTTTTCCCTTACTGCTTTTAATATTCTTTCTTTATTTTGTGCGTTTGGTGTTTTGACAATTATGTGATGGGAGGTGTTTCTTTTCTGGTCCAATCTATTTGGAGTTCTGTAGGCTTCTTGTATGTCTATGGGTATCTCTTTTTTTAGGTTAGGGAAGTTTTCTTCTATGATTTTGTTGAAGATATTTACTGGTCCTTTGAGCTGGGAGTCTTCACTCTCTTCTATAGCTATTATCCTTAGGTTTGATCTTCTCATTGAGTCCTGGATTTCCTGTATGTTTTGGACCAGTAGCTTTTTCTGCTTTACATTATCTTTGACAGTTGAGTCAATGATTTCTATGGAATCTTCTGCTCCTGAGATTCTCTCTTCCATCTCTTGTATTCTGTTGGTGAAGCTTGTATCTACAGCTCCTTGTCTCTTCTTTTGGTTTTCTATATCCAGGGTTGTTTCCATGTGTTCTTTCTTGATTGCTTCTATTTCCATTTTCAATTCCTTCAACTGTTTGATTGTGTTTTCCTGGAATTCTTTCAGGGATTTTTGCGATTCTTTCAGGGATTTTTGCGATTCCTCTCTGTAGGCTTCTACTTGTTTATTAATGTTTTCCTGTGTTTCCCTAAGGGAGTTCTTCACGTCTTTCTTGGAGTCCTCCAGCATCATGATCAAATATGATTTTGAAACTAGATCTTGCTTTTCTGGTGTGTTTGGATATTCCATGTTTGTTTTGGTGGGAGAATTGGGCTCCGATGATGCCATGTATTCTTGGTTTCTGTTGCTTGTGTTCCTGCGCTTGCCTCTCGCCATCACATTATCTCTAGTGTTGCTTTGTTCTGCTATTTCTGACAGTGGCTAGACTGTCCTATAAGCCTGTGTGTCAGGAGTGCTGTAGACCTGTTTTCCTCTCTTTCAGTCAGTTATGGGGACAGAGTGTTCTGATTTCGGGCGTGTAGTTTTTCCTCTCTACAGGTCTTCAGCTGTTCCTGTGGGCCTGTGTCTTGAGTTCACCAGGCAGCTTTCTTGCAGCAGAAAAGTTGGTCTTACCTGTGATCCCGAGGCTTAAGTTCGCTCGCGGGGTGCTGCCCACGGGCTCTTTGCGGCGGCAGCAACCAGGAAGACCTGTGCCGCCCCTTCCGGGAGCTTATGCAGCCTCAGGAGTGCCCACCTGACCAGGCGGTGAGGTCTCTTTCCCACGGGGTCTGGGAGCAGAGAGCTGCTGCGGGCCGGGATCCGAGAGTGTGGGACTTCCGGTAAACACAGGACGTGCCCGGTCCTAGAGGAATTCTGCCTCTGTGTGTCCTGATTTCACCAGGCAGCTTTCTTGCAACAGACAAGTTGGTCTTACCTGTGGTCCCGAGGCTCAAGTTTGCTCGCGGGGTGCTGCCCACCGGCTCTCTGTGGCGGCAGCAACCAGGAAGATATGCGCCGCCCCTTCCGGGAGCTTCAGTGCACCAGGGTTCCAGATGGCCTTTGGTGTTTTCCTCTGGCGTCTGAGATGTATGTACAGAGAGCAGTCTCTTCTGGTTTCCCAGGCTTGTCTGCCTCTCTGAAGGTTTAGCTCTCCCTCCCACGGGATTTGGGTGCAGAGGACTGTTTATCCGGTCTGTTTCCTTCAGGTTCCGGCGGTGTCTTAGGCAGGGGTCCTGCCGCTCCTGGGCCCTCCCCCATGGGAGCCCAGAGGCCTTATACAGTTTCCTCTTGGGCCAGGGATGTGGGCAGGGGTGGGCAGTGTTGGTGGTCTCTTCCGTTCTGCAGCCCCAGGAGTGCCCACCTGACCAGGCGGTCGGGTCTCTCTCCCACCCAAATTCTTCCTCCTTAAGCTTGCTTCTAGTCAGTTATTTTGTCACAGAAATATGATTAAAAAGTAACCACTGGTGTGTGTGTGTGTGTGTGTGTGTGTGTGTGTGTGTGTGTGTGTGTGTTCGCGCACGCGCCCATGCGCGTGCGCGCGCGTACACCCCAATTCTTAATTCAGATATTGAAACCTGCCCCCCCCCGCCAGGTGGTGCTGTTGAGGAGTGGAGTTTTTCGGGGAGAGAATTAGGACTTGAGAACTCTACCCTCATGAACAGGATTACTGCTTTTATAAAAGAAGGCCAGGTGAACTTTTCTGCTTCCTCCATGGGAGCACATAGTCTAAAGGTTCTATATAGGCAGGGATCTCATCGGGCTCCAAAGCTACTGACACCTTGATCTTAGACTCCCAAACCGCTGGAAATGTAAGAAACCAATGTGTACTATTTTAAAACACGTGAAGGTGTTTTGTTACAATAATTTCAAATGTCTAAGACAGGGAAGTCAGGAAATACTGAACATGGAACAGTGAATTAAATTAAATTGTTTTGCTGTATAATTGTACTCTATATTTAAGGAGGTTTGTTTACTTTTCAAAAGCATGCAAAAAGTGCTTGATTGTATGCTAGAAATAAGAAATAGTCGAGATATAAAAAGTAACTAATTGAAATAGATACATTTACAAGAAAGAAATTGTATCTGGTTGAAAATCATAGCATATATTTATTCAAGTTAAATATTAATTAATCTATAATCACTAACTATTTGAAAATGGCATAAAGAAAAATATAAACTAGGAAATCTTTATTTCTAAAACATACCTGATAGTCTTTAAACCTCATGAAAAGAACAAGAAAGCCAGATACAGTATTTCACACATGTGAGCTCAGCCCTGCCCAGGCAGAGGCAGGAGAATCCTGAGAGTTTTGTTCATATTAAAATATCATACAGTGTATCTTTACAAAAGAGTATGATATTGGTCCCTGAGTGGGAGACTACAAAGTAGGAAACAAACAAGTAGCCACTAGGTATTTTAATACATGAGGAGATTGAATATCTAACACAAGCAGCATGCCAGATTTCCTTTGCTGGCATGGCATAGACTGGCACTAACCTCTCATTTTAATCACTTAGAAATGCAGCCATAGGCCAGACCTAGGTGACACAGTCCCACAAGTCCCCCTCTCAGGGGGCCAGGGTCACATGATTGTTATTTCAGGGCCTGCACAGAGTACAGAGTGAGGCCCTGGGTTTGATCACAATGAAACCATTATCACATAAGGAAGGAACAGATAGAAAGGTAAGGGAAGGAAAAAGAAGAGAAGATTAAAGGTCTGATAAAGGAAACTACAGTATTCGGAACTGGCTTACAAGCAGCTTACAACAGTGATTCCCGAGAAAGGAGAATCAAGCAAGATAAAGACCAATAAGGTATGGGGGATGAGCCAGAGGTGAGTTCCCTAAATGGTTTTCTAATCCCAAGAGATCAGCCCTGAAAAGGAAACATAGATGTAACACACACACACACACACACACGGAAGAATGTATTTACAAATGCACTAGTGAGGTGAGGAATCTAGCAATTTAGGTGTTGCAATAATTCAGAAGAGCTTAGATCTTGATGAGTAGGCCTAAGTGACCTGACGTCCTTACTTCTGTGGTAAGTGTCATGAGGGGGGTGATCAAGGCAGTATGATGCACCTACCTGCTAGACGTCCTACCCGGACGTGGAGGATATCAAAGGTTTCATGAGATACATATCTGAGTGATGAAGAGACTTAAGGAGTGTGAGGGAGGGATGTCCTGTCCAGGAGCAACATTGTCGGAAAACAGGCTAAGGGGCCTGGGGTCTGTATAAAAGCAGACTCCAGGTAACAAAACTCATGTAAGCAGAAGAATGAGCTCTAGTGCTCTGTAGCATCGAGGATGTTACAATTTGAATACCTAGCAGAAAGGAACGCAAAAGCTCCCCAAATGAGAAAATAATAACAAGTAATAAAAGCTAGTTCATATAAAATATAACAGTGAATTGCATTAACATATACAATTATTACCCATTAATCTACTAAAACACAGCTAGAGAGCCAGCTTAGGGCCTGGCATGAGTGGGCCCCAGGTTACATCTTCAACACCAGAAAGAAAATTGTAATTTAGAAACAGTATATGCAATAGAAACATGTTGCTGTAATTTAAGCAGTTGGTATGCAGAAAGTGAGTATTTTCTTTCTTTTCTATCCTCCTTAGCATCCAACAACAAACTTATGATTGAAAAAAAATAAGAATCTGTTTGATGTATTCAGACTAAAAGTAAGGTTTTTATCCAGGTACAGTGGCACTTAATTGTATCCAGCACTTGGATGCAGGGCAGGAAAACCAGAGTTTCAAGGCCTTCCTACACCACATAAGATGCTGTCTCAAAAGACAAAACAAGAGTGAAGTATGTTATAGGTGCTTAGAAGGAATTAGAGGAAGGAAAGTCAAGAAGACTGAAGGCACAGGAGACAGAAAATCCACAGAGTGTTTGCTGAGCAGAATGAGGCCAGAGAGCCAAAGTGCAGACAGGATTAGCAGATTATAATCATGAACACATTGTCTGTGGTATCAGGACAAAGCACAAAGCAGGCTGGAAATGCATGCGTGGGGACAGATTTCTCCTGGTGTCTATTTTAATCTATGGAATAGGATGGGAACTCACCTGTCGGTTTATGTAGTCAGACACTGGACAGGAAGAGTGCTGAGGACCCAAAGGAGCTTGGAAATGCATCCAAGAGGCTTCTCCACGCTGTGTGCTTACTTCACACTAAAAATAAGAATACCATGCTGAGTCTCAGAGCACATGAAACCTGGGCACCATATCGGAAGTCTAAATTCCTAAACACGTCCTTTGCTTCCTGGTTTGCTTGGGACAGCTCCTCTCACCCTAGAGCCTTACCTTTCGGTTCCTGGAACCAGAAGGCTGGGAATACTAGCTGGGCCACCTCATTCAGTTTCAAGTTCTCTAAGAAGCAGAGGCCATTTGGACTGATGAATAAAGGATCCTGTGTGTGATTGCTCCGAAATCAGAACTGACACAAGACAGAGTATCCAACAAAGCAATTGGTTCTCTGAGCAGTTCTGAGAACTCCCAGAGTAGGGAAGAAAACCTGCCCACCTATTTCTATTTCCATCTGTCACCTTCCCTGTCTTCAGATGTCAAGCAACACTCAGGGTTTTCTAAGTGCTCTGAATATTGCAGAAGAGGAGACAATCAGTAATTCAGTAGGTTTGCATATGCAAAGAAATAAACAACAAAACAATGAAAATAAAAAACAAAACCAAAAAAACCTACAAAAACAAAGATCCATGTACAGCAGTAGGGTGGTAGGACACATCACTTCTCCTTACTTTACCTCTTTTTCCCGGAAAGTTATTTATTTATATGTATACATTATACATTATACATTTACTGAGGTACTTATTTCAGGGGTAGGATCAAGGCCAGGGTGATATAGGCAAGCATCAAACCACTAAACTGCATTTTAATCCTGAGGTCAGAGTATTTCAGTCGGTTGTTCTTGAATGTATTATTTGTCCTCTTTCTTTATAAAAATATACCTCTGTTTATAACTATTCAATATAGTCCCAAACACACTATTTTATGTGTTTTCCAGAACCTTCATCTCATGCATGAGTGACTCTTCCACAAGTTTCTGTGACTTGCTGAGTAGAATCATATAATCATCTTGTCATTGCTAAAACTTCATTCATTAGTATTGAACAGCAAGCCGGTTGCCAGGAAAAATGAGAGAAAGAAACAACCTGACCTAAAGGGATCTATCAGGAAAAAAAGAAAATCAGGAAAGACAGTTCATATTTCCTCATGAACTTTTTTGTTATATTAAACCAAATTTTGTAGGAGTGGGATTATAACCCAGTGGTAGAAGAGTATTTGCCTAACACGTGGGATCAAGTCCTCAGTGACCCATATGACCAAGCACATGCACATACATGCACACAAGCATACACAACTGGAGTCAAATGGCAGTGGTCTCTCCAATAGCTGTTAGTTAAAATTCTCAAACAAGGTCAAACATGGTAGACCATGCTTTTAATCCCAACAGTCAAGACACAGAGAGACGTGAGCTCAAGGCCAACCTGATCGACAGAGAGAATTCCAGAGCAGCTAGAGGTACACAGAGAAACCCTGTATTACAAATATTGTCATATATATATATAGTATGTATACAAATAATATATATAACATATATTAAATTTAAAAATATACAAAATGTATATATATATTTGTATACAAATAAGTAAAATTCTCAAGCAAGCAGTATCAGAAGTTTTTCAAACCAACAGATAGTAAAGTTATTTTATTTATCTAAACTCAGAAAGAATGACACGAACACAAAAAAGGGACCCAAAACAAAAATTATTTAAATATAAACAGTTCAAGGAAAGGTAGATTGTTTACCTTTCATTAGAAAGTTAAAAGCAAAGGGGGCCACACCTCACCTACAGCATCCAGAAAGTCTATGGACTTTTAAAGAGGTCCAGTTGTATTAAGAATTGTTAAAAACCCAAGAACTCATATAAGATTTACAAATTTCCTACTTAAAAAGACTAATTTATTCGAACTTTTCCATAACAAATTATCATTAACTTCCATGATTCAAGTTAAGTTTTCTTGCCAAAAAATAATTCTTTCTACACACTAAAGGAAATTTTTTTTTGGATATTTGGGAAATTTTTAACTACTACTTCTACATATTTTTTATTAGATATATTTCTCAACTTACATTTCAAATGTTATTCCCCTTCCTGGTTTCCTTCCATAAGACCCCCCTATCCTCTCCTCCTCCCCTCCCCCATGAGGCTGTTCCCCCATTAACTCCCCTTCCTATCCCCTCAACATTCCTCTGCACTGGGGGTCCAACCTTGGCAGGACCAAGGGCTTCCTTTTCCACTGGTGTCCCAACAAGGCTATTCTCTGCTACATATGCAGTTGGAGCCCTAGGTCAGTCTATGTATAGTCTTTCAGTAGTAGTTTAGTCCCTGGAAGCTCTAGTTGATTGGCATTGCTGTTTTTATGGGGTTGCAAGGTCCTTCAGCTCTTTCAATCATTCATCTAATTCCCCCAAAAGGGGTCCTGCTCTCAGTTCAGTGGTTTCCTGCTGTTTCTGCTCTAAACTTTGCTTCCTTATCCCCTCCTATGGATATTTTTGTTCCCCTTTTAAGAAGGAGTGGGAGCCACATCCCCCAACCAAGGGGAAACTGCACAGTGCCTCTGGACACAGGGATATAGGAATAGACAGTGGTTCTG
This sequence comes from Rattus norvegicus, assembly GCF_021556685.1. Lineage (NCBI taxonomy): Eukaryota > Metazoa > Chordata > Mammalia > Rodentia > Muridae > Rattus > Rattus norvegicus. The sequence continues at coordinate 13,559,381 of NC_141538.1, forward strand.
GTCTGGGGCCACGACCAAATTGAACTGGCCAAACAGCTCCCTGCACCCAAATCCCGTGGGGGAGAGAGCTGGACCTTCAGAAGTCTGGACACTCCTGAGAAGTCAGAGGAGACTACCCTCTGCCCACAGTTCACACCCAAGAGGGAATCACATAGTGCCAACTGTGCTCTCTGGGTGCAAGGACCTAGGAGCAATCAGGGGCAAGACCCTTTGATTCCTGCTCACACCTAGAGCTGGAAGACAGTCTCCAGGAGTGCTGACCTACCTGAAATCAGAGCATCTGCTCTCAGAAAAGGCTGAAAGAAAACAGGAAAACAGTTCTACAAGAGTGCTGACACAGAGGCCTACAGCAGGGTGAAGTCACTCTCAGTAACAGCAAGACAAGCAAACACCAGAGACAACCCAATAGCTAGAGGTAAGCACAGGAATCTAAGCAACAGAAACCAAGACTACTTGGCATCATCAGATTCCAGTTCTACCACCAAAGAAAATACTGGATATCCAAAAATACCAGTAAAGCAAGATTTATATTTAAAATCACATTTTTGATAATGATGGAGGACTTTAAGAAAAACATAAAGAATGCCCATAAAGAACAGCAGGAAAACACAAGTAAACAATTAGAAGCCCTTAGAGAGGAAACACAAAAATCTCTGAAAACACAACCAAACAGGTGAAAGAATTGAAAATGGAAATAGAAACAATAAAGAATGCACAAAGGGAGACAACCCTGGAGATAGAAAAACCTAAGGAAGAGACAAGGAGCTATAGATACAAACATTATCAGCAGAATACAAGAGATAAAAGGGAGAATCTCAGGGACAGAAGGTACCGTAGAAAACATTGACACAACTGTCAAAGATAATGTAAAGCACAAAAAGCTCCTTGCCCAAAATATACAGGAACTCCAGGACACAATGAGAATATCAAACCTAAGGATAATAGGTATAGAAGAGAGTGAAGACTCCCAACTTAAAGGGCCAGTAAATATATTCAACAAAATTATAGAAGAAAACTTCCCTAACCAAAAGAAAGAGATGCCCATAAACATACGAGAAGGCTACAGAACTCCAAATAGATTGGACCAGAAGAGAAATTTCTCCCATCACATAACAGTTAAAACACCAAATGCACAAAACAAAGAGAGAATATTAAAAGCAGTAAGGGAAAAGGTCAAGTGACATATAAAGGCAGACCTATAAGAATTATACCAGACTTCTCTCCAGACACTATGAAAGCAAGAAGATCCTGGACAGATGTCATACAGACCCTAAGAGAACACAAATGCCAGGCCAAGTTACTGTATCCAGCAAAACTCTCAATTAACATAGATGGAGAAACCAAGATATTCCATGACAAAACCAAATTTCCAAAATATCTTTCTACAAATACAGTCCTACAAAGGATAATAAATGGAAAACTCCAACACAAGGAGAGAAGCTACACCACACAGAAAGCAAGAATATAATTTCCTTGCAATGAAACCAAAAGAGAGACAAATTCCACCTTTAACAGTGAAAATAATAGGAAGCAACAATCACTATTCCTTAATGTCTCTCAACATCACCTGACTCAATTCCCTAATAAAAAGACATAGACTAACAGACTGGATACGTAAAGAGGACCCAGCATTTTGCTGCATGCAGGAAACACACCTCAGAGACAAAGACAGACACTACCTCAGAGTAAATGGCTGGAAAATAATTTTCCAAGCAAATGGCCCAAAGAAACAAGCTGGAGTTGCCATTCTAATATCAAATAAAATTGACTTTCAACCAAAAGTCATTAAAAAAGATAAGGAAAGACATTTCATATTTGTCAAAGGAAAATTCCACCCAGATGAACTCTCAATCATAAATATCTATGCTCCAAATGCAAGGGCACCTACATTCATAAAAGAAACTTTACTAAAGTTCAAAGCACACATTGCACCTCCCACGATAATAGTAGATTTCAACACCCCACTCTCATCAATGGACAGATCATAGAGAAACTAACAGAAGTTACAAACCAAATGGATTTAACAGATATTTATAGGATATTCCTTCCTAAATCAAAAGGATGTACCTTCTTCTCAGCACCACATGGTACCTTCTCCAAAATTGACGATATAATTTGTCAAAAAAGAGGCCTCAATAGATACAGGAAGATAGAAATAATCCCATGCATCCTATCAGATCACAATGCACTAAGACTAGTCTCCAATAACAACAATAATGACAGAAAGCCCACGTATACATGGAAGTTCAACAATGCTCTATTAAATGTCAATTTGGTCAAGAAAGAAATAAAGAATGAAATTAAAGACTTCTTAGAATTTAATGAAAACGAGGATACAACACCCCCAATCATATGGGACACAATGAAAGTGGTGCTAAGAGGAAAATTCATACCTCTGAGTGCCTGCAAAAAGAAACAGAAGAGAGCATACATATGTCAGCAGCTTGACAGCACACCTTAAAGCTCTAGAACAAAAAGAAGCAAATACACCCAGGAGGAGTAGAAGGCAGGAAATAATCAAGCTCAGGGCTGAAATCAAGCAAGTAGAAACGAAAAGGACTATACAAAGAATCAAAAAAACCAGGACCTGGTTCTTTGAAAAAATCAACAAGATAGATAAAACCTTAGCCAGACTAACCAGAGGGCACAGAGAGTGTATCCAAATTAACGAAATCAGAAATGAAAAGGGAGACATAAGAACAGAATATGATGAAATTTTAAAAAATCATCAGATCCTACTACAAAAGCCTATATTCAATAAAACTGGAAAATCTGGAGGAAATGGACAATTTTCTAGACAGATACCAGGCACCAAAGTTAAACCAGGAACAAATAAACCATCCAAACAACCCCATAACCCCTAAAGAAATAGAAGCAGTTATTAAAAGTCTCCCAACCAAAAAGAGCCCAGGACAAGGTGAGTTTTGTGCAGAATTCTATCAGACCTTCAGGGTCTGATTCAGTGACTAAAGGCAATTGCTACCAAGTTTGATAGCGTTCATCCTGTCCCATATTCTACTTCATGGAAGGAAAGAGCTGGTTCCTGAAAATCATTTCTGACTCTCATAGGTGCCAGCCCTGGCATGCATATGCCCCTTATCCCATGCCCACAATGTCCCCACAAATGAATAAAATAAAATTTAAGACTTTAAAAAAAAACTTAGTTTGAAAGCATCAAAGAATATATATGAAAGCTCCTTTAAGATGTGTTTAAGAAATAATTAAGACTTTACACAAACTATGTTTCCTCTAAAAAGACTTTTGGGGAAACTATAGTGAAATCAGGTGCTATGGAAAATTAACCCTTGAGATATTTATTTGCTTATTTATTTATTTATTTTAGACAGGCTGTCCTGGAACTCATCATGTAGATGGAGTGGCTTCAAACTCATAGATATTCTCCTGCCTCTGTCTCTGCCACCACCCCAAGTGCTGGATTAAAAGCATGCTCTACCTTGCCCAGCCTCTTCTTAATCTTGACTGAAAGAGTCAGTCTACAGTACCATTTTCCATAGGTGGTATTGTTCACACATGAAAAGATTCTCAAATGTTCCTCCTAGAAGAAGTACTGTCCTCACTGGTCTGTAGGAACACTCTTGGCTGGATCATGCGTGGAGTGTTCTAGTTTACTTGTTTGCTTTTAACCAAAAGTGAAGATGACTTCCACCGCTGCCCTAGGCCTTTTTCCTGGGCTTTTTATGAGGGCAGAGATGAAAGCCCACTTGGGGAGTCCAGATGCTTCTAATTCCTCAACAACGAGTAGCTTGGCACGCAAGTCTCTTAGCTAAGAAAACAACACGGCTCTTGATGCTCAAACTTGCTGTTGTATTTCTCCCCCACTTTCCATGACATCCTCAGCATAATCAGAATGTCTGTCAACCACAGCAACCCTCCCTCCACCCACTGCTTTGGTGCTGGCTGCTGGTTTTTCTCTACTTTATAACATGGCAAGTAGTCATGGTTTTAAGGCAGATCCCTCAAATTTTCTCTCCCAGTCCCATTTACTCCCTGCAAACATCCTTGCTACCAGAAGCTCTCCTCAACACACCTATCCTCATTCACACCACCCAACAGGGTCCTCTCAGCTTTCAATTCTTTGGGACAAGAATCACTTTTATATTACTTACAGGTTTCAACTATGCATGTGTAGAAAACACAGAACACTATCTTCTCCCCAAACCAAGCCAAATATATTCATGGTGACAATGACACCACAAAAGACCACCAGACACAGCAAGTAACATGCAACTTGATTTGTCACTCAAATCCTGAAAGACTCTCTAGCCAAAGACTAAGTAATATGCATATGTAAAAAGATCAATGTGGTTAACTTTTCAGGTATGTTCACTGCGTCATTTACAACAGTGGCTGTGCTTTGTGTACAATGACTTCAGGTCTGCAGGTAAGTCAGAAGCATGGTCATCCCTAGAGAGTATCATTTTATCTATTTTATTTGGTTTCATATGGATTGTGGACATACATATGTGAGTGTTTATAACTTCTATTTAAAACTGTGGCCAAAGGTACAAGATACATTCCTAAGTTATGACACACATGTTACTTATCTTTTGTATATCTATACAGAACCAAGTAAATAGCCTTTACCATCTAATATGCATGTAAGGAAACATTGATGGAAGAATGCAGGTGCGAACACACACACACACACACACACACACACACACAGAGAGAGAGAGAGAGAGAGAGAGAGAGAGAGAGAGAGAGAGAGAGAGAGAGAGAGAGTGTGTGTAGGACAAACTCTGCTGTTGTTCTTCAGCTAGTATTCACCTTATTCTTTAAGACGGGGCTTTCATTGGTCTGGAGCTTGAATACTGGCCTACTGAGTGCAAGGACTCCCCTATCTTGGCCTCCTCCCCACTGGTGGTGCAGGATTTTTTTCTTTGCTTTTTGAGACAGGGTATGGTGGTTTGAATAGAAGTGGCCCCAATAGATTCATGTGTTTGACTGCTTGGCCCACAGGGAGTGGCACTTTTAGGAAATGTGTTCTTGTTGGAGTAGATATGACTTTATTGGAGGAGGTATGTCATATGGGAGCAGGCTTGGAGGTCTCAGATGCTTAAGCCCAAGCCTAGTGGGACACAGTTCTCTTCCTGCTGCTTGCAAATCAAGATGTAGAAGTCTCAGGTCCTCTTCCAGCATCATGGCTACCTGCCCTCCATCATACTTCCTGCCATGATGACAAAGGACTAAATCTCTGAACTGTACACCAGCCCCAATTAAATGTTGTCCTTTATAAGTGTTGCCATGGTCATGGTGTCTCTTCACAGCAATATAAATCCTAATTAAGGGTTTTCTATTTAGCCCTGGCTGTCCTGGAACAAGGCTGCCCTCAACCTCACAGACATTCTTTTGCCACTGCCCCCTGAGTACCAGGATTACAGATACAAGCTACCAGGAATGGATTCTTTCTTCCTTCCTTATCTCCTTCCTTTCTTTCTTTTCTTTCTTCCTTCCTTCCTTTCTTTCTTTCTTTCCTTCTTTCTTTCTTTCTTTCTTTCTTTCTTTCTTTCTTTCTTTCTTTCTTTCTTTCTTTCTTTCTTTCTTTTACCAACCGCATGACTGCCCTAGCCTCCTGGCATTTTTCTCCCATAAACATTGAGCAGTATCTTTCTTGTCACAAATAATGACAAATCTATCACTCTTATTGCATAACATTTGCATAGTAATAAAATCTTCATTGTAACATGAATCTAGTTTATTCAAACCTCAAGTGATTGGAATTATTTAGGGAAGCTGAATTTAGACCGTCTCTTTCCTCTAAACCAATGACTTATATCTAGACTTTAACTTAATGGGAGTCCTCAGACTTTAAAATCAGAGAAGGCCTGTTGCAGGGAAAGTATCTTATTCATAACATCGTTATATTGTTCTCTCCAGTTAGAATCTAAACTTGCTTTCCTAAACAATGTGTTAGGAATAAAAAAAAAACATTTATAGACAACAGGTCACAGTGAGTAGCTTAATTTGCAGATGTAACAAATAGGACAAAGAATAAAATTTCATCGGCATAGATGCCTACAACATCAGGGAAATGAAATTATAATATCATTTTTGTAGAAATGAGTTTCCTTTTTTTGAACCAGTAAGTATATTCTTCAGAGACAATATTTAAAAGGCATTTTTCCTATGTGATTAAGGTTGTTTACGCTTACAACCCTCAGCCTTAAAATAGCATTCAACTTCAAAGACATTGCCTGCTAGGAACTCACCCTGAACTGCTTGGTGACTCTTCGGTCTCTTTTTTTCAGTCATACGAATTTATAGTACCAAAAATGCTACAGAGCCCACACATTTGTGTACTCCCTTTTGCAGGAAGCATTCTACTGAGACAAGATGTGTCTCTCAGAAAATGGGGAGGGAGCACAGAGGAAGGGGACCACGATCTGAAGCAGTGACTGGAGGCAGAGATGAGAGGAGGAAGGAGAAGTGACACAACTGTAGTGTATTTACTTCACCGCATGTATGTCTGTGAGTGTACGGCTCTGGTGCTTGGGGCCTCTCCCCTGGAGTTCTTTTGCCCAGCTAGGTGCTCAGGTTCAGATAAGGGGACAGAACTCAGGCAGGGAGGGGGAACTGCTTCTGCTGCCCTCAGCTGCCTTCTCCTTCTGCCGCTGCCACTTGGGTTGCTAAAGCCATGCTGAGCCAGCAGGAGACTGACTAGCCAGCGAGGGGTCCAGGGGAGCTTCTGGATTTTTGATTTTTGGGATTGATTTGTGATTTTCGGGAGAGCAGATCTCTTCTCCAAGTGGCAGTGTTACAGTTCTTAAGACAGGAACTCTGAGACGATGGAATAATTCCTGCACACCTTTAATTCTAAACATGGCACTTAAATACATTTTTTGGATGGGTCAGTGTCTGACAGCAGGTATTCCTTATTGACCTGAGAGCTTGGGAAAACCTCATCCACATATTCAGGGGCGTGTCCTGTTTCTATGACTGATTTGTCTTGAGCTTATGTGACCTGTGCTCACATCTTCACCTTTGGAGGAGGGGCTTGAGGCATTGTTCTACATGACTGGTCTGTTTTAAACTTCTCTACAGGGGCTTGTGGGGGGCTGCAGCTAGTGAGGCCCTGATCTAGGAGGTTGGGAATGTGCCTGTCATCCTTTTTAGAGTTCCCAGGGATTCGACCTGTCCTGACCATGAATCAGGGCACTTTTCAATGCACGCTACCCTGCATGTGAGTGTGTGGCTTTCTATAGGTATACTTGGAGCACAAACACATGTGACTGGCCTATTTTTCTTCCTCCCTCTCCTCTAGGATTCTGAGTCTGCCTGTGTTCTAGCACTTGCTACTGTCTCACAGCAACTGGATCCTCTGCTCACATCTGCACTTTTCTTTCTTTTATGTTTCAATCTGAATAATTTCTGTTGACCAACCTTCCAGTTCACTACTTCTCTTCCAGGATATGTCAGATCTACCAGTAAGGCCAGTAATGTCTTTGCATCCTTTTGCTATTTTGACATGTAGAATTCCATTCGATCATTGTTTACCCTTTCCACTCTCAGCTGAAATTGCTTTGATGGCATATTTCCTTCTCACTAGACCCCTTAATTGACCAATGACAGTGTTTCTAAATCTGTGTTAGAAATTCCACCATCTTACCTCAGATCTGAGTCTACTTATGGAGGCAATAGTGTCTTTCCAAATTATTTTTCCTTTCCAATTGCAGACACTCCAAAAAGATTTTTGTTATATAGGATACTTAACACACACACACACACACACACACACACACACACACACACACAAAACAACCAAACAAACAAACAAAAAACAATAAAATAATTGGGGGGAGGTTTGCAAATATATATGTCTTTCCTTCTGCCTGACTTCTAGGCTGAAATTGGTGGTAGTCTAATTGGAAACTGGACTGCACTGAGAATTTACTGTGGCCATGATTACCACCAGTGGATCAGACCTTCAGTTTGCTCAGTGATGTGCTGGACCAAAGATCCATCTGCTAGTGAGTTTTTATATTATAACACCTGTACCCCACTTAGCGTTGGCTCCTCTGTACTGTTTGTCTCTATTTGCTCCATGATTTGTTCTCGAACTTGGAATGATTGGGGGGTCCATTTCAGGTGTCCACTAAGTCTCTATTATAAACTTGGATCTCAGTGGCAGAAAGGAGACGAACCAGCAGCTGGGAGCGGCAGGAGCAGTTCCCCCTCCCTGCCTGAGTTCTCTCACCACTAGCCCAAACCTGTGAAGAGCATCCAGGCACCAGAGCCCTACAGAGTAGCACTTCTATTCTGCTTCTTAGATCTTTGAACTGCAGGAAAGAAATTTAGGAACTCAGTGAATAGAGAGGCTGAATCTGGGAACCCAAAGGCATGGTAGGTCAATAAAGAAACTGCCTTGCATGACACAGCCTTATCAGTCCCAAGACTGTGATCTCAAGCAATGTCAACAGAACAACAAAACTTCAGAAACCTAAGAAACAATTAAAACCATTGTCTGGAGACACACATTTTGATGGAACTTGATAATAACTAATACACAATTGAGTCAGTTGTCCATAAGTTTGGCTGCCAAATGGTTCAGCAGGTAATTGTGATTGCTGTCAAGCTTGGGAGCCTAAGCTAAATCCCTGGAACCCACATGAGAGAAAGAGAGACCAACTTTCATAAATTGTCCTATGACCTCTATATGCCCATAGAAAATAGCTAGTTACCTGGATAGGTGACAGATAAATGAGACATAAAAAGAAACAGATCAATATTTGTGATAAATTAAACTATTGGACATGTTACCAAAACCATAGTTCACAAAACAGCATAATGCTTATCTTCTAATAGTGTTAGGCAGACAAGAATACAAAGCAAAGAACTATAGGAAAAAGGTAACCTAGAAAATAACGTGAAAACAGCTGTCATCTCCCATTTCCCATTAGATCCACATGGCTTTGTAGGGTGAGGACACAGACGGAGAATTAATGCCTTCTGTTGATGAAAGTGTGTGTTTGAAGATATTGGCATAGAAAAGTCAAATTCGTTTGCATGGAATGTGGAAGCTACTCTGCTTGAACACAATAGCATAAACCAAACACCAATCTTCACAGATCATGATTAAATAAATAACATCTAAGAAAGCATCATTACTCTAAGAAAACCACCCTCAAAGTATGTGCAATATTCAAAAGATATCACTATGTTTGAACCAAGTATAGAATTATTCAATTTACTTTTAAAAATCTTTAAAGTTTTAACCACTCAGAAGGCAGTCAAATAATGAGTAAAAATGACCAAAATACAAACATTACCAACTCAGGAAACAAATTATACAACACTGTCCTTAGTGATGTTCCCTAACCATGGCCTCTTTTAAAATTTATTAAAGCTTAACAAAGGCAGTCTAATGAAATACATGAGTCAACAGCTGCCCAGCACAAAGCAAAAATAAATTCCAGGAATTTAGATAAACAGGGCAAGTTCACAATTGGGATAAATTTAGAAATCATTCTGAAGTGTAATTCCTTTTTCGACTATTCTAATAATACTGACGATAAGAAGAAAATCATAGCTATTATGCTATTAATTTTATAAGATGGCAGTCTCTGGGCTCCAGGCCTGATCACAGTTAATGAAGTGCGCCTTCAAACAAGCACTGGCTGATTTCTGAAACTGTGCATGAAAAAAAAATCACTTTAAATTTAACTTCCTAAATGTAATCTCTGAGCTCCCAGTTTCCCTAGCTGAAATCAGAGTCACAGAGGAACAAGTATCATGGTCACCAAGCCTGGTGTTCAGTAGCAGGGCTATGCTTTCAGGAGGATAACAGCATCATCATGGACTATACAGCTCTGCCTGCACTACCAGTAAAACAACAGCAAAGCACAAATAAGGGAAAGAAACAACAGTGAGAATTTGGGCTTGGAATTTCCTGTGGCGGTGTAACATGTTTTTCTTTTTCTTTTCTTCTGTTCTCCTTTGTGATGGGAGTCTATGACTAAGACATAGTACTTCCTACACAGGTGTAGTTAGGAATTCAGATTGGAACCGGGAGAGGAAAATGACTCTCCTGTTTGCCTTATTGTTAACAGTGTGTGTGTGTGTGTGTGTGTGTGTGTGTGTGTGTGGTGTGTGTGTGTGTGTGTGTGTTTGTGTAGTGTTGTGGCTGTGACTCTAAATTCTTTCTCAAAGAGAACAATGTCAATCCAACTTAGATCATAAAAATCATCTTAGGGCTAGAAGTGACTTAAGAGAGATGAAATAATAGCATAGAATTATAGTAAAACTGAAGCTTTACTATTTGCTAAGCCTTGTGTATAATCTAACTCTTCCAAACCTCACACAAATCTCTCAAAAAATGCTGCTCCATATATAGATGTTAAAAGGTGAAACTCAGAGGTGAACTTATGTAAGGCTCTAATACAAAATTGTGAGCAAAATTATGCTAAGGTATTGGTTACTTTTAGCTCACGTGCCATCCTGAGATGTCCTGGGGCAAATAAGAACCGGCTATAACTTAATTACTCATTCATTCATACAATGAGAAAAACTCATTTTACGGCATGCCCACCATATCACAGGCACTTTGCAAAGCTGTGAGTAAGGAGTGGAGAATTACCTGAGACTTACTTTTTCCTAAAGGATCTCCGATGTTACAAATTGTTATTCTCAACCTTTACTCTTTCTTTCATTCAATAAAACTGTAAATTAGGTCACAATCTGTTTTAAATATTTATAGGCAATAAATAAAATAAGAAATTATACTAGTATTCTCATGACTTATATTACCTAACAGAAAAAACAATCAACTAAATGAAAAGTAAAATATAGTTAATAACATATATTATTAACTTTCATTAATAATAATGAAGGGGGAGATGGAGAGATCTCAATAACAAAAAGAATAGCTGGGAAAATCCCCAGTGAAGGGATGACTGTTGTAGGGAAAGCATTAGGAAGAGAGAAATGAGTACATCCAGAAAGGGAGAACCCCTGGGCGAAGAGTAGAGCTCCAGGGTAGAAGTATGGGTAAGAGCCAAAGATGAGATCAGGGAAGAAAACAAGGCCACAGATCAGAGACCATGGAGAGCTTGACTTGGATGGGATGCTATTGGCAGGCCAATCAGAACACCACATTCTGGCTTGCTACACTACTTGAACAACATTGTCTTAAGATCCAACACAAAAAAGAATATAGTCCTTTTCACTTAAGACCTAACTGATACAGTATGATATGATTTCAATTTAGCACAGATGGGGCTACCCAAAGAAAATGTAAATGAAAAGGGGATTTACTATATTGTTTTCAATCTGCCTGTAGCAGATTGGAGTCTTTGGGCCAAGGGATATGACCACAAGTACCATTTTTTGACAACTGCCTTAGGAAATTTCTATAGAACTATGAACCTAATCTTTTTGGCACTTCCCTCTCTCCCCTGGCAAGCTACTTTTAAATAATAAATCACTCAAAAAATGATGACCGTGGAACATTGGCCTGAAAATGGAAGTTACCACTGGAAGGCACACCCCATTAGGTCTGAGCTTCACCACCACGTACCAGGAAGACCCCAGACATCTGGCTGATAGTAATGACACACCCTTGTAGGTGGCCTCCTTAAGGTGCACGTGAACTTCTGGGATGGCAGAGACAGCTCTGGGCATAATTAACAATATCTTTCATGCATGAGCATCCTTATCCAACTAGTTCCTATGCTAGGACTTCCAACATGTGAAGAGGGATGTCCCAGCTCGGAACAGAGACTAAAATCTCCCTTTGTCTCTGCATTTGTTCAGATTCTGCATAAATTAGATGGCACTTGCTGAAAATACTGGGGACAGAGGCACTTCAATCCTCTGACTCCAACGTCAGTGTCTTGCAGACATAGCCAATATTATGCTTTACCAGCAGGGTGGACATGTCTTAGCCAAGGACGAAGGAACTTCAAGTCATGTCTGAAGCAGAATTTTAAAACCTATTGCCTAAGATGAACCCTGACCTAACTCATCTGCTGTCCTTACTGAGGACATTACTAAATCTGGACATTGTCAAGACAAACCTTTCAGTCCTCATCAACTACTCTTTCAGTTTGCCAGGTGCGTTACTGACAGTAGACATTTTTTTAAAAGATAATATTCTGACATGAGGGAATTTATTATGTCTTGATTACTTGTCAGGATTTAAACTTGGGAATAAAATATTTAATTCTATGAAAAGATGTCAGAGCTGTCAACGGAAGGACACATTTTCAAATTCTAGAGAATTGCCCAGTCCAGTTTCCCTGGCAAACTATAAGTCATTGATGTGTTAGCCCACATTAGCAAAAATTCATAAAGAAGGTTCACTTAAAGTGCACCTGCTTGCAGATCCTGCCTGCCCCATGCGTTCCTCTGCGTTCTGAGCATAATCACAGCATTAAGCATTTACTGGAATGCCACTTCAAGCAATGCCTTCAAATAAAATTTCATGTGCTAAAGATTGTGGAGTGGGCCAAACTGAAAAGAATGGCTCTCACCTTTAAGAAAGTTTTTAAAATTATTATTCTCAAAACGTGACCTGGGTTAGAGCCCAGTCATAGAGCACTTGCATAACGTGCATGGCTTCTGGGTTCAGTAGATACCCAGTGCTGGAAAAACCCTCCATGTACCCCTCCCACTCGTCTTCAAGCTCCTGGCCTCTTTAATTATTTTGCATGCATGTACATACATGCAAATATATATATATATATATATATATACACAATGGATATATATGTATAATAATATATATATATATATATATATTCCTAAATATAACCTGCTCAGTTTGCACAACGTTGCTGTAAGCATGTTGTCAGGGCTGACCTGACCATTTTGCACTGCACAACCCATTAACCCATTAAGGTGATTCTTCTCTGCTGTTTTATCACAGAAACAGAATGCTGACTAGGACAATGTTGCTGAATCCATTATTCTAGTTAAAAATCCGAGGCTAATATAAAATGCAGGCAGCATTCATTAAATAAGTATTTATCTCACACCTACTGACCAGTTTTGTTCGACTCAGTCGAGATAAAAGAGACACAGTGAAACATTGAGTATTGGCCTGTTCATAGTCATGGGAAGAGTGTGAGTTACTGGGAGGATGGAGGTCCATTATGGAGCAAGGACTAACTAAGGGGAGTCCAGAGTAGGCACAAAGCCATAGAGATGGTATGCCAGACCTAGTTTAGAATTTACAGAAGACAGGGAGCAAATAAGAGAGCAGGCTAAGAGGGTGACATGGAAGAGGGGAATCGATGCCGGAAATGAGAACAGTGTGCATTAGACATGCGTGTGTTTGGGAGGCAGTAATGAATGGTCTCCAGCTTACACCTTCCCCAGTCCATGGCGGGGGCGTTGTTAAAGTGTGTTGTTGTGTTCAGCTCCTAGTTTCTTGTTCAGGTCTGGGGTATCAAAATCAGCAATTTGCAAAAATGAGTCCTGTAGTCCAGGACAGGGTGTAGTTGTATCACCAAGTTGGCCATTCCAAGAATAAAGAGCCGAGAGAAGTGGCAGAGGGGCTCGGGAGAGGACCTGAGCAGCCATATTTGTACTTTCTCCAGTTAAATGGAAACAGCAAAAAGCAAGGAGGAAGTCTTAGGAGGCGCTCCTTAAGGAGGTGGCACTTTTTGGGCACTGAGGTTCAGTCTACAGCTGATTTGTATGTAAATACCCCTGAGTTCCGAACAGAGTAAAAGGGAGCAAGGTTAATAACGAAGCCAAGAAAAAGTGAGATGAAAAGCTGGCTGTATTGTGTCTTTTTAACCCCCTGCCCCTACAGGAACACTTTATGATCAAAATACTCTGTTCAAATTCTAACATAGTCATTGTGAGAGCTGGTTGTATTTTGCATGATATGCAGTTGCAGCATTTAACCAAAACTTGGGAGCAAAGTGACTAACAGGATATAGTTATTAGGAATGTCAAGGCACTGCCACTCTCATTAATCATGCTAAAATAATTGGAGCCTATAAAAAAGACACAATGGCAAAGGTCCCTTCCATTTACAGAATTACTAGTCGGTAGAGGAAGCATGCTTTGCTATTCTGCATTGCTTTACAAACAAAGACACTCTCAATTATTCCAAAGCAGTCCTGAGTGTATAACAGATTCAGAAAGGCATTAAAAACATACATTCACTCAAATGAATTGGTTGTGAATGTATTTTTTCTTTAAAAATGTTTTAAGAGATTTTCATATGTGAGGACTATAATAACTATACCTATATTATTTCCTCTCTTTTTCCTCCCCCCAGTTTCCCCTGTGTTACTCTCCCTACCCTGCTCCCTTTAAAATTTATGGCCTCTTTTTTCCTTAATTTTATACATATAATAATTACATATGTATAATGCATATACATCATATAATATATACATAATATATGAATATAATATATACATGTGTATATATTATACATGGATAAATATAGGTTGCTTGCTTTGCACATTTAGTATTGTTTACTATGTATGTATGTATGTATGTATGTATGTATGTATGTATGTATGTTTGAGTGTGTGTTTAAAGCTGAGCACTTGGTACTGAATACCCAGTTAGGAGCCTTATCGTGGGGGAAGACTGAGTCTCCCGTCTCAGTAGTCACTAAGTGCTTGTGGTCCTTTATTGGGAGTGTAGACTTGTGAGACTTCCCCCATCCATGTTGGTTTTGTTCAGCATTGCTTTGGTAACCATAATATTGAGCATTCCTGGGTCCAGCTTCCTTACATAAGTTTTTTTAAATGAACGATGACTTAAGCCTCCTATTAAAGAATTTGGTTGTGGTTTCCTTGAGACTGGGTCTCATGTATGCCAGATTGACCTCAAACTTACAACTTGGAAAGTCTGATCCTGCCTCTATGGCCAAGTGACTGAATTATAGGCAGGTTCCACCATAGCATACAGGGTTTGGCTTTATATGACCCCAGGACTATGCATTTTAGGTAAACACACTACTGACTGAGCAACACTTCCAGCCAATGAAGCCAAATTCTCATGATCCTTTTTTTTTCTCATTTCTTTAAGTCCCATTTTACACTAATGAACTTGCACAAAGACCTCTCTGCCCCTCAAACACTGTCAGAGCAGGTTCGCTGTGTAAAGCACATTTTAAATTCACCTAATGTTTAAAGATGAAGACATCTCATCAAAGAGATCAAAAGAAAAGATTTGTTTTTCAAAAGAAAAGAGACAGTTGGCAAAATGGGAGAAGACCAGTGTAGAACCAACCTCAGTGTTAGCCAGAACAGCATTCTCAGGAGAGGAAAATACAAACATACCAAAGGCTATAAGCCAAATTCCTGAACGTGCTGATCATGGTGAGTTGCAAACACAATTTTAAAAGCCCTCAAAACTGAAAGCAAGAGCCCACTTCAAATAAGGCAGCATCCAAACAAGCTGCAAAACTCCATTTCCCTTTCCTCTTCCTTTTCACATCTGCTTGGTTTCCTCTCGGCTTGCAAAAAGCCTGTCCACAGACAATGAGCTCCCCTATTGTTGGGAGAACCCTTCTTTATGCAGGCAGGTCTCATTTTACTGTTTTTTGCTGACTTGGGCTGATTATATACCAGCCTGAGATACTGGCTCAGACCTCTGGTTTCCAATTAATTCTTTTGTCTCGTTTTCATTGCAACAGGCTCTTACTATATAGCTCAGTCTGACCTCCAATTTACTATCCTCCTGCCTCAGCTTCCCATGTGAGTTCTGAGATTACAAGCAGGCATCATCATTCTCAGACTAATTTTTAAAAAATGATTTCAGGGGCCGAGGAGATGACTCAGTGCTTATGAGCACGGATGATCTTTCAGAGGTCCTGAGTTCACATTCTACCACCCACTTGGTGGCTCACAACTGTCTATAAACTGAGGTCCCATAAGACCTGGTATCCAGAAACATAAAATAAATAAATAAATAAATAAATAAATACATACATAAATACATAAATACATAAATACATACATAAATACATAAATCATTTTTAAAAGACTTGAAAGCAACTTTAGTGGTTTATTTTACTCTATACTATTCAATATATTCCTTTGCCTTGTCGAATTATTCTATCTCCATTTTGTTGAGACCATGTGGAATGTCTGTGAATCTTCTTGACTTTCAGGTTTGTTCTAAAGAGTAGACAAATATTTCTGCCCATATATTCACAAGGCTACTGTCTTAGTTAGGATTTTATTGCTGTGACCATGACCATGGCAACACTTACAAAGGACAACGTTTAATTGGGGCTGGCACAGTTTCAGAGGTTTAGTCCTTTCTCATCATGGTGGGAAACATGGCAGTGTGCAGGCAGACATGGTGCTGGGAAAGGAGCTGAGAGTTCTACATCCTGATCAACAGGCAGTAGAAGGGGACTGTATCCCACAGTGGGTGGAGCTGGAGCATAAGAAACCTCAAAGCTTGCCTCCACACTGGCCCACTTCCTCCAGGAAAGCTACATCTACTCCAACAAGGCCACAGTTCCTAATAGTGCCGTTCCCCGTGGGCCAAACATTCAAACACATGAGTCTGGATGGGGGCCATACCTGTTTACTCCACCAGAGCTACCATGATATTTCTTTCTGTCTTGTTATCACCTTCGAAGAGCAAAGAACCAGTGTTTCTACAGGAAGCCATCTACACTGAAGCTTTTTCAGCAAGCCTTCAGACTTACCAAGTCTGGTTCTGTGGAAGTCTGTGGCTGTTCTTGCCTTTGATCTATTTTATAACTGTAGGCTGGGGAAACGCCATAGAATCTGATTTGGTATTTACCCAATTCAATCTGAGGCTCCATACATGCTAAACAAACCCTTTCACCATCCAGCCTCATGCCTCATCTTACTTTGGAGACAGGCTCTCACTAAGTTGCTTTGGTTGACCTGGAAGTTCTGATCTTCCTGCCCCAGGGTCCGTAGTATCTGGGATTACATGTTTGTGCCACCAGGCCTGGTTAGCAATGCAGCAGTTATTTTCTATAGATTTACAAATAAACACTGCCCAATGGAGGGACTCCTCTGCATCTCAATCCTCACTCTCAAAGGGGAGGAAAGAAGTGGAGAAAAAGGGAAAAGCAGTCTTCCAGCTCTCTTGGGACTATAAATGGCTTTTAAAAAATATATTTGGATATTCTACATCTTCCTGTTTCATTCATGAGATTAATAAAATAAGCAATATGTTGACATTTGGTCATTTTATATTTATATAAAAATAAGTCTTTTACCTTTAAAAACAATTTCTAAAAGAATGCTCACTCTGATTTTTACTTATTTTTTCTAGACAGAAACTTTCTATGTAGCTTTAGCCTTTCTGGAACTCTTTGTAGCCCAGGGTGACATCACCTGTGCCACGGAAGGGCTGAAATTAAGATTGTATTACTATGCTATGCCATTATTTTTAGATAATTTCAGTTTTTAGTAACGAAGACTAAGCAAATGTGTTTTTCCAATCATTGTGCTATTTTCTTCATACTACAATAGTCCATTTTTAAAACAATAAATGTCTAATTGGGAAAAAAATACCTTTAATTTTATTTCAAGTATGCTCTCAGATTGTCCTATGATGCAAAAAGTTTTAACCACCACTAAGAAGACTGATGAAAAGCTGAGTGTGTGTGTGTGTGTGTGTGTGTGTGTGTGTGTGTGTGTGTGTGTGTGTGTGTGTGTGCCTGTTGATATGTTGGGGTTAAAAAGAAAAAAATGTATGTTGCAATATTCCCGATTCTAAGTTCATCTAAAGTACCAGAAAATTTGACTTAGATGAGAATATTTATCATGAAAAGACCATGAAAATTGCTGTTATCTTAAAAAATTTTCTCCTAGTTTATTAAAGATGATTTAGCACTGTGTGTTCTAGTTTGTATTATAAACAGGTTTAATATTTAATTACTTTGAGTACTACAAATAAAAAGTAAAAGCATTATGGGGTGCTTGCCACAATAATTTCCTTAGATTTGTTCGTTTGACAGGCATAAAATGTGCTGTGTGTCACGCATCATGCTGAATGCTATTAATTTCAGATTCATTTCAACCAGGCCCATCAACTTGGAGTTAACACTAAACCCTGCTCTGAACTGAGTCACCTGAGGGACCTTGAGGAGAGCACCAAAATGGAATGAACCCTCCTTGCTAATGTACTGGCGAGTACCTGTTGGTCAAATTCTGCTAAGTGTTGTCAGATGTGTGTTTGTAACAACAATAAGACTATATAAATGTGTATGTATGTTTGTATGTGTTTGAGAGAGAGAGAGGGAGAAAGACAGGGAGATAGAGACAGAGATGGAGAGACAGAGACTCTTGCCCATAATTTGGCTTTCCTTTATCTTTAGGCCCAGATGAGAACACTTTCCTAAGTGAAGAAATTTAATCATCATGCCAAATTGGAAACATGCCCATTTTAGAAACATATAGAGATCTTAGAGAGTTCTTTAACCTATTTTGAAGTCAAGCTGTTATTATTAGTGACAACCAGATATTTTCCATATAGCTTAATTTTACAATTATAATGATTCTATAATATACACAAACCAATTTATAAATGATGAAGTAAGAGCTGAGAATGTTAGACCATCGTCTGGATACCTGTTAATAAGGAGTGAGTCAGAATTTAAACTGGAAGGGTTAAGGTTCAGGGGAGACTACTCGGGAGCACAGGGGTGGACATGCCTCTGAACTGAGACCACAGTGCAGTCTGAGAGGCAGTTTCATAGACTCTTGGGGCCTTGGGAATGGGAACAGGAGGGAGAGTGAGGAGAGACAAGCAGAATGTGATAGAAGAGTCCCAGTGTGTGTCAGGTATGGTGAGGCAGAGGCAGGGGGTATCTTTGAGTTCTATGCCATTCATGGCTGCCTAGTGAGACTCTGTCTTAATACAAACAAACAAACAAGAATGACACAAGTAAAATGGGCAAAGAGCACACAGAACGCCAGGCTAAGTTTAGCTGGAAACATTTGGAAGGTTAAAGAAAAGGACTGTGTGGTTGAGAGTCTTGTGGTTTACTGATTTTCAATGTTTTACTGTGTTTCTATGTTTGTCTGAGTGAGAGAGGGATTCCCGCAACTTACTGTGCACCCTACTCAATCTTTCCGCCTTAACCTCCAAACTGTCAGCACTACAGGGCTAAGCCAAGAAAGTTTTGGTGTTGTTTTATATTTTGGGTTTTAAAACATAGGTTTTGTGCTGGCAGTGGTCCTCGTGTCATTGGTCAGCGCCTAGAAGGCAGAGGCCCAGGAGGAGCTCCTTGAGTTTGACCAGCCTACTCTACATAGTGAGTTCCAAGACAGCTAGGGCTTTACAGAGAGACCCTTGTTCAAAAATGTTTTGTTTTTAATAGAAACGATGAGAATGTACTCAAATCCTCATGGGACAGGTCAAATGGCTCGGCTAAGTGGATGAGCAAGGATGGGGTTGAAGCATGGAGCACCAGCAGAGAGAGGCTTTGGGCTTTGACCAGAAGAACCTACCTGGCAACCAATGCAGGCCAGAAATAGAGGCCGGTAACTCTCACATAGTGGCACCCAAAGAAGTTCCTTCCACTGTTTTCAGGAATACTAGGGACAGTTGTATCTATGGAGGAACAAGCTAGGAAAGAGGCTTGTTATTGTTCTTCTGTGTTCTTTATCACAGATTATCTTGAGCACACAGACCAATAGCTGACCATGCTTTTTAACATGAGATATCTGATGGGTTTACATATTCTCCATTACAAAGGGACCACATTATAAAGTAGGGAGACCACATCAGAAAAGCCTATTTCTACTTTATGAATAAGTGCTTAATTTCTAAGTCAAGAAGCCATAGAGAAGTCTTCAAAATAAAAGGGGCTTCACTTAGGAAAGTGCTCTCATCTTGGCCTAAAGACAAAGGAAAGTGAAATTATGTCTTCTGGTATTTTTCAATAGCTGACATTAACACAGGTGAGTTACGTTACAGAAATCTGTTCAATCAGAAGCACAGGAAACAATGTCAGCTATAAAACAGCTTTGAACTAGCACCAAGAAACCTTTTAAACTCGTGTCCTGTAGTCACTAGAAAAAGAGTTAGCCTGGCTTTAAAAACAGCAAGAAGCAGGAAGAGAAACCAGAAAGGATGATTATGGTGAGTCTGCTTCTCTGTTAGGGTTGGCATGCCAGGCTGCCAAGAGATGAAAATTTGAGCTGGAAAGAAGAAATGACAGACAATGGACAGGGCACCAGAAGACAAGCTCATGACTGTATGTGTGTGCTTGTATGTAAATGAAATGTGTACTGTGTAATGAGTGGACACAGTGATGAGAGTTCTTCTGTGCTATGTAATAAAATGGGCTTTTCAATGGTACTGAACATCACAAACGAGGAAGCAATGTCTGTTGTATAATAGAGGTTAATAATCCAAGAGTCTTGTTTAATAAGGGCTGGCCTCATTTTCTTTTGAAGCATGGGAAATATATACAAAACCACCACACACTAGAAGTAATGACTTCCACATAGAGTTTTGCAAGAAGACATAAAAATGAAGGTGTGGCTCTTACCATATAAGCTTCAGGTTAAATGAAAGAAGAGGAAACTGGGTGTGGTGCATGTCTGAAGACTTAGCACTTAGTAGACACAGGCACCAGGATCACATGTCAAATGAACAAGCAAATAACAGGAAATAGCAGGGGGAAACAGGGCTGAAGAAATGACTTGGCTGTTAAGGAGGCAAGCCGCTCTTGTAGAGGATCAAGTCAGTCCCACAGCACCTATGTGGAATGGTTCCTAACCAGCTGCAACTCCAGCTCCAGGGGATCTGGTTCATCTGACCTCTTTAAAGACCTGCACTCACATGTATACATCCACACAGAGACATATTCATATATATATAATTAAAATATAAAATTAAATCAGGAAATTAACCACAAAAACAAAGAAAGGAGGAGAGAGAAAGGGGAGGGAAAGGATAAAAGTCTTACTAAAGACGTCACACTGGAGATTCGCTGTTCCAGATGTAATCTATACTTCACCATCCTCGGTGCTTGCCTGCTCTCTGGCAATCGCAACAGATCCAGGCTTGAACTCTCATTTTGCACAGTATGAAATTCAAAACATTTCCACTTTTGGACAATGACTTTATTAAAGTCAAATCTGATTTTTTGCCTGCTTTATTAATGAGTGTCTTAGGGTTTTACTGTTGTGAAAAGGCACCATGACCAAGGTAGCTCTTGTAAGGACAACATTTAATTGGGACTGGCTTATAGGTTCAGAGGTTCATCTATTATCATCAAGGTGGGAGCATGGCAGCATCCAGGCAAGCATGGTACAGGAGCAGCTGAGAGTTCTATATCTTCTTTTGAAGGCTGCTAACAGAATACTCACTTTCAGGCTGCTAGGAAGAAGGTCTTAAAGTCCACATCCACTGTGACACACCTACTCCAACAGGGCCACACCTTCTAATAGAGCTACTCTCTGGACCCAGCATATACAAACCACCACAATGGGGTTAAACACACACACACACACACACACACACACACACACACACACACACATATTTCATGAAGCCTTTTGATGGATAGATAATCTTATCAACTTAACTGGATCAGATTTGTAAATTAAGAGATAAACCTTTCATCTCACCCTTGGGGAAATTTTCGATCAGACTATCTGAAGAGGAGAGACTCATCCTAAATCTGGGCAGCTCAGATAAAAGAAAAAATAAGAAAAGGAGAGAGGGTTGCTTTCTGACTATTGTCTTCATGTGGCTTTGACGAGTTAATCCACACCTCTGTTGCTGCTGCAGCTGCCTTATTTGCTGATATCAAAACCAGGAACCTTCAGGCTTCGAGTGTGGACTGCAAACCAGTGGTTTTCGAGGAAGTCTCCATCCTCCAGTACCAGACTGAGACTGCTGACACATGGCCTCTTGAGAGAGCCAGAATGCAGATAGCCATAGTTGGACTACTCAGGACAGTATTGTGTGAGCCAACCTAAAAAGTCCTCTTCTCACATAGGTACATTCTATTTTTTCCTCTCAAGTATACCATGCAGTGTGGAAATACAGAACCTTTTCATTCCTGGAGAATGATCCGTCTCTGAGCTTGTTATTTCATTGAAGAAAAGAAAAAATTCACATCTTTCTTTACACCAGCTTGTGGATTCCTGATTGTGTATACCCAAGATGTCGGTGCACTGTGGTCCTGTGGACTAGACTTCCTCTTGTCTCCAAAGCTGTTTCCATTGAGTCTAACAATCCTGTTTGAAAATCCGTCTGCCACTCTATTTTCCCTACATGGTGCTTTACCTCCATCGCTCAGTCTACCGTGATTTCCTTCTCCTACATGCATGTCCAAGCACGAGTGCCTGCTCTCCATGCTCTCATTTTCTGGCTTCCCTCTCTTCACTCTTCCTGTTCAGAAGGAAAGGGAATTCCTCCACAGCCCTCATAAAGGACAAGCTACCCTTTTCATTTTGTGGTTTTTGACTTTGAGGAGCAGCCCACCTCACATGACCTATACCCGATTAATCAAGGCATTTCCTAAAGCTCTTCCCCCAAAGCTTTCTAGGACCCATTGCTAAGGAAATGAATTCAATAGCTAAATAACACCAGCATTTCAAAGAGCTGAAAACAATATAATTATATTATAATATAGATATTAAAACTAAAGTCCTACATAGAGTGGAGGGTGCAAGAGGACTAATGTGTTTTAGGAATTTCCTGATTAGAATGGGAGAATTCTATATGCCACACACGTAGATAATCTCCTGCCACTGGGCAGCCAACATTTGTGTCCACCAGCTTGGAACGCTCCTCAGCCTATCAGAGGATCTTCAAAGACAGACAGCAGCTAGCACTGCTCGTCCATACTGTAGGAGGCTTTATGAATAGGGCTAATCCTCCAATTGGAAGTGAACCCTTCATACTTTTCAGTCCCATTTGGCCCAGCTCCCAGCACTCAAGGCACTTGTTTCACTACATGTCTCCACTTGGCTCAGGACCTAGAAGCCAGACAAGGGTCTCCCTTCCCCACCTGAATGGCCTCTAGCTCGTCAGTGTGTTGAATGTTTTCTCTCCCAATCCTTAGGCTTCCTAATGCTGTTCCTAATTCCCACAAATACCTGTCCTTTTCCTTTCTAGACATGTTTAGACTCTTATTCTCCTGTCCTTGAATATATACGACCCGTCTTCAATGGATCGTTGCATGACTCTTGTAGTCTTAGGGTCCAGGGATATTTTTATGTGTTGGTTCCTTTATATTTTCCTTCTAAACAAAGACCCTACCTTCATCTTCTCAACTAATTTTGATTTCTCCAATTTTTCATTTTTAAAAATTCATTTTGAGAAAGATTTTTCTCTCTTCACTATCACTCCTCATATCTTTCAGTCAGAGAATGGCTTAGGGTTGTTCATTTTTCCCTGCCAACGTGTGTGTTCCAGGGGTTTAAACTAAGGCTGTCGGGCTTGGCAGCAAGCCTCTTTATACCTTCTGAGCCCCCTTGGAGCTTTTCCTGTACAATTAGTACCTAATAGCCTGTTCTCTGTTTCCATGGCTCAATGTCTATATCATTCTGTTCTTGTTTTCTGAGGGGAATAATCTGTCCTATGTCTGTAAAAATATTGCTTTTTTTTTTCTAAAGAAAGGGTCTCATGTACCCCAGGCTAGCCAGAAACTCATTAACTAGGTGAGGAGGACTTTGCATTCCAATCCTCCTGCCTCCACCTTCCCGGAGCTTAGGAATAGAAGTACGTGGACTAAGCCCAGGGCTCTGTGCATGTTAGGCAACTATATCACTAATCTCTCTTACAATAAATTTTGGAATTTCTTTATCCTTTTTGTGCTTTTTCTTAATGTTACCTATGTAGCACAAATGAGGTTAGATACATTACTGTTTGGTAAAAATCCAACCTTTCCTATCTGCTGCTGTGTGAGGCTGAGATATCACCAATTGATGTTGGAGAAGATGCCAAGACCTGCTTTGTCAGTTCTGCATCCTGCCTCTCTGCTGGTGGTGCTGGGTACCACTAACATGCAGCTTAGTGCAGGCAGAAGGAAATCCGAAACGTGATCCACAGTCCATGTCTTCCCTTGCCAGACCAAAAGGGGAGACAATGGAGTCTGGGATAAAAGCTGTGCTTCTAGGCCTCCTCTCAGGTCCATGTTTTCCCTCAGGGCATCCACACGCTGGGCAGGAAGGGGACAGGCAGATAGGACAGGAAGGATAGGCTGAATGAGGTCTGATTGTGAGTGAATGCTGAGACAGTTCTGGATAGGGTGGAGGAGAGAGCCTTCCTGGGGAATTTTAGGCATAGTTCTTTAAGAAGAAAGCCTGTCCCTGGGCAATCATTAATTAAACAGCTTTCTGAGACGATCCTTGTTCATACTGGTTTATTTGATGGTGGATGTAAAGTCATATGCTCTCTTTAGGGTGAACCAGGGATTAAATACCTTTTGCAGGGAAGAATACCCAGGAGGGGGATTTTACTGACTGAAGGCTTGGTACTATCTAGTCACCTCATTAGCATAGTGAAGAATTCTGAGTTTACACTATGTGACCCAGTGCCTGTGGTCCTCAATGGGGTGTCATGGCTGCCTGTTCCAGAGCAGGTAGAAGCAGGTAGGAAAAGGCACCACTCTTGCCATTCTCAATTCTGAGATTCCTAAGGTTTGAACTCACTCCATCTTCCAATTTCTTATGTCTGTCTGGTAAAAAGGTCCACATGCCCTACCTGTTTCATAGACAATTTTTCTTTTCTTTTCTTTTCTTTTCTTTTTAACTGCATTATACTTTTATTTATTCTTCTCTCATAAAACACATCTGACCACAGTTTTCCCTCTCTCTACTCCTCCCACATGCCTCCTCCCCCCTCTCTTGCAGATCCACTCCTCCTCTATTTCTCTTTAGAAAAGATTAGGCATCCCAGAAATATCAATCCAACACAGCAAGAAAGAATAAGACTGGGCACAAATCCTCATATCAAGGCTGGACAAGTCTACCCAGTGGTAGGAAAAGGGTCCCAAGAGCAGGTCAAAACAAACAGAACAAAACAAAACAAGCAGAAGTACCTCCACTCTCATTATTAGGAGTCCCCCAAGAACAACAAGCTACACCAACATGGCAATATGCAAGGACCTAACACAGATCCATGAAGAGTTCATGATTGTCACTTGTCTGCGTGAGCCTCTCTGCACCCTGTTTAGTTGATTCCGAGGGTCATGTTCTTCTGGTATCCTCAACCCCTCTGACTCCTACAATCCTTTCTTCCTGCTCTTCCTCAGGGTCCATATCCCTACTGTTGGGCATTTTAGCTAAGTTCACCAGCATTGATTCCAGGGAGCCTCCCCCATCTCTACAACTTCCTAGATATTACCCCACCCCAAACCCCAACCCCAACTCCCAACACTGGCAGCTGTATATTTCCATTGATTCTCCTGGCCCTCTGGGCCTCTCTCCCGTCTCTCCCCATACCTGATACTGTCCCCCTATTCCTCACCCCTTCCACTCTCCAATCCATGTTCCCCTTCCATCTACCTGCACGACTATTTCACTCCCCCTTCGAAGTAGGATTCAAGCATCCTTACTTGGGCCTTCCTTCTTCTGTATCTAATTAGGGTCTGTGGGGTATATCATCAGTATTCTGTACTTTTTGGCTAATATTCACTTACCAGTGAGTATATTCCATGGATGTCCTTTTGGGTCTGGGTTACATCACCCAAGATGATATTTTAGATATCAGCACTCTGTCTGCTGTAGAGTTGGTGAACATCTTTCCCCATTCTGTAGGCGAATATCTTGTCTTTTTGACGATGTTCATTGCCTTACTGAAGCTTTTCAGTTTCACAAGTTCCCATTTATTAAATTTTTGATCTTAGTGCCTGAGCTGTTAGTGTTCTATTGAGGAAGTTGTCTTCTGTCCCAGTATGTTCAAGGCTATTTTTCACCTTCTGTTCTCTCAGGTTAAATCTTTCTGATTTTATGCAAGGTCTTTGATCTACTCAAGTTTTCTGCAGGGTCATAGATGTGGGCGTTTGCATTCGTCTACATGCTGACATCCATTTAGACCAGCACCATCTGATAAAGATGCCTTCTTTTCCACTGTGTATTTCTGGCTTCTTCATAAAAAAATCAGATGTCCATAAGTGAGTGGATTTACTTCTGGGTCTTTGATTTAATTTCATTGATCAACCTGTCTGTTTTTATGCTAACATAATGCAGTTTTTGTTTACTCTGTAGTATAAACAGTAGCTTAAACCCAAGGACGGTGACACTTCTGCAAGTTCATTTGTTGTACAGTATTGATTTAGCTATCCTAAGCTTTTTTTTTTTCACATGAAATTGAGTATTTTTCTTTCAAGGTCCATAAAAATTGTATTGGAATTTTGATGAAGATTCCATTGAATCTGTAGATGGCTTTTTATAAAATGGTCATTTTTGTCATATTAATTCTTAATCTTCAAGCATGGAAAATCTTTCCATCCTCTGTTATCTTCTTTTATTTCTTTCTTAAAAGACTTGAGGTTTTTGTCATACAGGCCATTCACTTGCTCGGTTAGAGTTACACCAAGGTATTTTATATTATTTGTGAAGGCTATTGCTAAGGCTGTTGTTTTCCTGATTTCTTTTTCAGTTCATTTGTTATTTGTATATAGGAAGACTACTGATTTTTATTTTTTTAGTTAATCTTGTATCTAGCCACTTCACTGAAAGTGTTTTATCAGCTGTAGGAGTTCTGTGGTAGAATCTTTTGAGGTTACTTATCTATACTATATTATCTGTAGTGATACTTTGACTTCTTCCTTTTCTTTGTATCCTCCTTTAGTTGTCTTACTGTTCTAGCTAAGACTTCAAGTACTAATATTAAATAGATATAGTGAGAGTGGACAACATTGTCTTTTTTTATTTGTGGAATTATTTTGAGATTCTTCCTTTAAAGTTAATGTTGGCTATGGTCTTGCTGTATATTGACATTATTATGTTTAGGCATAATCTCTCCAAGATCATAAAGGGTGTTGGATTTTGTCAAAGGATTTTTTTTGGCATCTATTGAGATCATATGGTTTCATATTTCAATTTTTTACATGATAGATTATATTTATCAGTTTACATACATTGAACCATCCCTGCACACCCGTGGTGAATTCTACTAGATTGTTGTGGATGATCTTTTTGATGTTTTCAGGATTGTGTTTACAAGTATTTTGTTAAGTATTTTTGCATTTATATTCATAGGGAATTGAGTGGTATTTCTCTCTCTCTCTCTCTCTCTCTCTCTCTCTCTCTCTCTCTCTTTGGTTGTTGTTGAATCTTTGTGTAGTTTGGGTATCAGGGCAAAATGAGGCTTCATAAAATGAAATTTGCAATTTTTCCTTCTGTTTCTATTTTTGTGTAACAATTTGAAATGTATTGACATTAGCTCTTCTTTGAATGTCTGGTAGAATTCTGTGCTGAAACCATCCTGCCCTGGGCTTTGTTTATTTGTTTGTGAGACTTTTAATGACTTCTTCTATTCCCTTAGGTGTTAGAGGTCTATTTAAGTTGCCTTTTTGATTTTGACTTTGCATTGAAAAGTTCTGTCTATTGAGAAAGTATGCATTTCTCTTCAATTTTCAATTTTGTGAAATGTAGGATTTTAAAGTATAACCTAATGATTCTTTGGATTCCCAGAATTTTGTCCCCCTTTCATTCCCGGTTTTGTTAACTTGAATCATCTCTCTCTCTCTCCTTTTACTTAGTTAGGATAAGGGTTGTTTATCTTGTTGATTTCCCCAAAGAAGCAAATCTCTGATTCATTAATTCTTTGTATTGTTCTCTTCCTCCCTCCCTCCCTCCCTCCCTCCTTCCCTCCCTCCCTCCCTTCCCCCTCTCTCTCCTTTATTGTTTTCTGCCCCGAGGTTTACTATTTCCTGCAGTCTATTCCTCCTGGGCATATTTCCTTCTTTGTGGTTCTAGAGCTTTCAGTGTGCTGTTAAATTGTTAGTATGGGATCCTTTAATTTCTTTATGAAGACACTTAGAGCTGTGAACTTTCACTACCACTTTCATTGAGTCTCATAAATTTAGGTATGTTGTACATTCATTTTCACTGAATTCTAGGAAATCTTTGACTTTTTTATTATTTCTGCCTTGACCCAGTAGTCAATTATTTGAGAGTTGTCATTCCACAAGTTTGTAGGCTTTCTGCTATTTCTGTTGTTGTTAAAATTCAGCTTTAATCTGTGATTGTCTGATAGACTACAAGGGATTATTTCAATTTTTGTCTATCTGTTGAGACTTGCTTTAAGTCCAAGAATGTGGTCAATTTTGAAGGAAGTTCTGTGAGGTGCTGAGAAGAAAGTACATTCCTTCATGTTTGGGTGAAATGGTCTATAGATAGTTATCTCTTATGTCCAGTTGGTTCATAATATCTGTTAGCTCCAGTATTTCTGTTTTGTTTTGGTGAGAGTAGGATAGTAAGTTTCCCATTATTGATGTGGAAGGGTCAGTGTGTGTTTTAAGCTTTAGTGATTTTTTTTTTAACAAATGTGGGTGACCTTACTAGGGGCAAAATTATTAAAAATGACGCCGTGTGGTCATCCTACGGATTTATTCTTTGATGATTATGTAGGGTTCTTCCTCCATCTCTTTTCATTTTAGTATGAAGTCCACAGCAGCTTTCTTCTTAGGTCTATTTGCTTAGAAAATCTTTTTCCAATCCCTTTCTAGAGTAATGTGTACCTCTAACACTGAGTTGTGTTTCTTGTATACAATAGGAGGGATACTGTTTTTCACCCACTCTGTTAGTCTATGTCTTTTTATTGAAATTGAGTCCATTGATGATGAGAAATATTAATAATGAATGATTGTTGTTGAATGAATGTTTTGTTGGTGATGGTGGTGGTGGTGGTGGTGGTGGTAGTGGTGGTGGTGGTGGTGGTGGTGATGGTGATGGTGTGTGTGTGTGTGTGTGTGTGTGTTTACCTTCTAATTTTGCTGCTGTGAGATTATTTCCTATGTTTTGCTTTCATTGGTTCAAGTTTTTTTTTCAAGTACCTTCTGTAAAGCTAGATTTGTAGATAGATATTGTTTTAATTTGATTTATCATGAAAGATATTCTGTCTTTATCTGTAATGATTAAAAGTGCTTCTGAGTATAGTAGTCTGGACTGGCATCTGTGGTCTCTTAGAGTCTGCAGGGCATCTGTACAGAGCCTTCTTCTTTTTTGAGTCTCCATTGAGAAGCTGGGTGTAATGCTAATAATTCTACCGTTATTATGTTCCTCGTTTTCCTTTGCAGTTTTTTGAACTGATATTCTTCTTCTATTCCTATTGGTCTTTTCGTAGTGTCCCAGGACTTCAGTATGTTTTGTTGATTCATGAAATATGAAAAAGATGCCCACGTGAGCACTGGCTATGTTCTAGTAACTCAGTTTTCCCAGCCCAAGGTCTCCATTGGTCTCCATGCACCGACTGCCCAACTCATGGCTCTCTTACTGCAGATTCTGCTCGAATTCCCAGACATCTGGCCCCTGTGGTTAGCTGTCAAAAATGTCAGTAACCTGGTAAAATCAAAACTCTAGAAGCTTGTAATTTATCAGTTAGATTTATATCTGCTCATTGAGGATCTCTATTGTGCTTATATAGTTTGTTTTACAGTCTTGTGCATCAGCTGTGTTGGAATACGCAGAGCTTGTTGTAGTAGGATAGCTGGGCTCTGATGTGGACATATTGCCCTAGTAGTTGTTGATTGGGTCCTTATGCTGGCATCTAGGCATCTGCGTTTGGGGTGATTATAGGTCTAGGTGCCAATTTCTGAGTTTGTCTTTGTTAGATTGATGGTTTTTCTCCATTGGTTTCCGTTTCCTCTCTGATCTTCGGGTCTCTGTGATTGAACAAAGGTTATCCTCCTAATTTTGGAGCTGGACTTCTGTTAAGTGGGGTCTCTGCCTCACTGTGGACTGCAACACGGTGAAGAGGAAGGGAAGGAATATTGAGGATAATGGAGAGATGCAAAAGTAGTGGAGGCAGTCTGAAAACAGGTAGCTTCCCTGTTCTGCCTCTCACAGACAAAACTTCAACCAGTGATTCAAGGGTCCCCAAATTCTCCATGTCTTATGCCTCCTAAGTCTTGGAGCTGCACATTATATTTGCTGTTGTCCACTTGCCTCTTAACCCCACTGCACTCACTTTTACCTTCCCCAGACTGCTACAGTTATCCTTGCTCCTTCATTTTTCATCGTCCAAAAGCTTGTTGAAACCTCTCACTTGCTATTGAGTTCCATTCAGTTCTGTGGCTGCTGTGTTCAAATCACTAAAAAAAATTTTCTTAGATTCCTTATTTTTTATGTTTATTAGTGTTTTGCTTGCATATATACACACATGTGTATGGTGTCTGAGAATATGCCCAAGGAGGTCTGAAGTGTATGTAAGATTCCTTGGAACTGGAGTTCTGAATGGCTATTAAACACTATATGGATGCTGGAAATTAAACCCAGGTCTTTTGGAAGAGCTGCCAGTGTTCTGAGCCACTGAACCATCTCTTTCTGGCCTCTCCAGTCATTTTTAAAAATGATATGGAATTGCTCAGTGTAATCACATCATCAGTGCTCATCAGAAATGCAATTCTCTTTAATCCTTATAATTTAGCTTCTATTGTTACCACTACAGAGAAACTATCCACCTCAAGATCACACCAAATTCCTCTTGCTAACTAAATAGGCAATGGCTTTGACCCCATCCTCGGGTGTTTAGAAGGGAACCATTTAATCAGCCAATCTTCTTTGAAACTCTTGTCTAAGGCTGGCTGACAGCAACACTCCTTTATGCTTCATCTCACTTCATTTGATTACTGGTTGTCTTTGCTAGACGCTGCTCTTTGATCATCTCCTGAATGCTTGAATTCAAGAATTTGTACTTGAAGTCCCAACATGTATTTTCCTCCATTATCTCCTACAGAAGTCTCATGGAAATCTTTTACTCCCAGGACTGTCTACTATCTAATGGCCTTCAGTCAGCTCAGGCCTCCCTCCTGGGTTGCAGCTCTTCAAAAGACACAATAACCACTTAACTACTAACTATTGTGTACTTACTCTATATCACACACTGCCCTAAAGTTTTAAATTCTTTTAGTTAATGCTAGAAATACGTTGATTTTGACAGCAATAATAATGTAGATGGAATATATATATACACATATATATACATATATATATATATATATATATACATATATATATATATATAATCTTTCCGGAGAAAGTTAAGAGTTTTTACTCTTCTTTCAGAGAACCTGGGTTCAATTGCCAACACCCACATGATGGCTCATAAATATTTGAAAATCTAGTTCCTGGGGTTCCAAAGTCCTCTTCTCAACTCAGTGGGCATGTATAAAACTATTTTTAAGAAGTCTTATTTACTGTTCTTTCTGTCTTTAACCATAAGTCTCATCCATTTGTGCTACTACCATAGTTTTCTTTTATGACAGTAGATTCATTGACTTCTTCTCCTATTCTCTTTCTTTAAAAACTGTGCCAGGAAAGAGTAGCACCTCAGTAGCTTCTGTGGTTGGTACTGCGCTGTAACCACAATTGCTCTAGCGATGCCCTACATTACTTAATTCATATTCTGTAGGACTATTAGAATGATTTTTAAAACTCTAAATTACATCATACTCCATCTTCTCACACTTATAGTTGCTTGGAATGAAACTCCAAACACATACTTTGACTTGGAGTCTGAGTCCCAGCCTGATTTAGAACTTTCTGGTGCAACTCTCCTATCATCACATGTGTTACTTAAATAAGCCAACACCTCTTTATGCTGATTTTTATTTCCCTGACAAGTGAATCTAAATGCTAATTAACTCACAAATTTGCTTTTCTATGAGGAAAAAGAAATCTCTCTGTCCCCTGTTAGTCTTTTCCAAAATCTAGAAGCATCTTAAACCACGATGAAACAGGGCTGTTCTAGCTTCCTTTCTGTTGGTATGAAACAGCAACCTGACCAAAAACAACTTAGGGAAAGAAAAGGTTTCCTTGGCTTATGCTTCCAGACCCCAGTTCATCACTGTCTAAGCCTTGGCAGGAACTTGAAGCAGAGCATGAAGCAATGTTTACTTGCTGGCTTACTATTTGGATGATCACTTCTTCGTGGTCAGCTATCTTTCTTATAAAGACCAGTGTGGGGCCATTAAAGGTAGCATGGTTCCAGGTTTAGCTAACGCTAGAAGCCCTGGAAATTCTGAGGGGACATTAGGAGCTTCAACGCTCCCAGACTCCAGGCCCCTGTCATAGCTGCAGGTCCCATAGATTTGTGGTCACCAGTCCCATAAGTACAACACCCCTAGCCCCTCCACATGTAGAGGATGTGACCTGTGGTCTCATAGGCTCAAGACAGAGATCTCCATTTTCATGAGGCACATAGAGGCCTAGAGGGCCTTCCCAGGCATTCCTCCCAACAAAAGGTATTTAATCTCAGGTCAACCATGAGAAGTGAGGTATAGTTTTACAATACATTTTTCGCCATGACAATAAATGCCTTAGAACCATGGACTGCCTCTTTTCATCAGGATCTGCCATGGGGAGCCATGGAGAAGGCCTTCGTCTAGTCTCTCATAAAAGGCCTCTCTGCACTCCCAGACATGACTATCACCAAGCTCAAGCCTGCCAAGGACCTCTCCCCCACCAACCATGGGACCAGTTAGAGCACCCCTCTTTTCCCTCCATCCCCAGGTCTGATCCAGCCTGTGGGCCCACACTCTTTTCTTACCTCTTCCACAACTTCCAGTGGCCCCTCTGTCCAAAAGCTTGGGAATCAGAAGGCTCTGACCTTGTCACAGGCCCAGGGACTTCCAAACCAGCTCTGGATGCCCTGCACCTCAGAGTGCACTCCCCCTGCCCGCACCAGCTATGTCTCAGGATTTCCCTACAGCCCAACACCTGCCTGGTGAGAATGTGGTGTAAGCATGGTCAAATTTCCCTCACCCCACCACCCTGATCAACTGTACCCTGTGGCAGAGCGTACACAAGACCCATAACCCTACAGGCCAGCCCACCTGCTTAGGAATGGTGCTGCCGATAGCAAGCCGGTCCCTTCCACATCAATAATCATCTGGCAACATCCCAATTGAGACTCCCTCAGAACACTCTAGGCTGTGTCAAATTCATAATTAAGGCTAACTAGAACAGAGACAAAGACTTCAACAGAAGTTGGCTAATCCAGTATGAATGATTCATTTTGGGACTGGCATTTCAGGATTCTCTATAAAAGTAGATGTGTGTGCACACAGTATACACACAAAAAGAGACTCATTCCAAAGAATTGACTCTTGTAATTATGGAAGCTGAAAAGTTCCGTGAACCACAGTTGGAGAGCGGAAGATCCAGAAGAATGATAAGTTGTTTCCAGTCTTCTTTGTTCAAAACCCAAAAAGAACTCTTACTTAAATTCTAGCTCAAAGGCAGGCAAAGATTGACATCTCACTTCAAGTAGTTAGGCAGGAGGCATAGGGCTTTGCAGCAGGATACACTGTTTGTTCTTCTGTTTGTGTCCCGGGAAGGACCACATACTTTCCTTAGATCCCAATGCAAAGGTTTGTCTCATCTAAAACCAGCCTCACTGAAACACTGGAATAAAACCTGATTAACAGCTATGTACCTCACAGCTCAGCCAGACTGACAAAGCTGACCGTCATAGCTTGCTAATTAAAAATTGTCAGTTTAATTAGATAATCATGAAATGGAGACCTTTAACTTCTCATTTTACTAAAACGCATTTTTATTTATCAATCTGCTGATATAAACTCCCAGCTTTTTCTTTGAGGGTGAAGTGGTGAATGAAGTTCCAGCAGGTCTTACAAAGCTGCACCCACAATTCATCTTCAACATTTCCCAGGCCCTGCTTCCTGAGTGTGAAAGAACTCAGACACAACTGTGAGATAACTAAGAGCAAATTTTTCTAGCCTTTTAATGTTCCCAATTCTTTTGTATGTTGTTTGGATATTCTGTTTTAAAGGCAATTTGCTGTTCTGAAGATTTTAGTTTTTGCAGTGACAGTATTTTTTTAATCTTGTCATCCCTATTACTTGGTAAAGTGCAGGTGTCGCACTCTTGCAAGGACAAAGTGTCGAATTAAATGCAATTGAGCCCAGGATGTCATACAGCTCAGCTGGTAGAATCCATTGTGCTGCCCATGCAGAACAGGAAACTGTCACAATGAAGAGAAAGTTCAGTTTCCACTGGATCAAAGAATGAGCCTCACAGGAGTGTTGATTAATCAGGAGTTGGTTCAAAGAGCACTGCTTAGAAAGCCACTCCTAAAACAACTGTGCTATCAGACATTAAGCATTAATATCTGTCTACCTCAAATTAATTCAAGAGTCCCAAAGGACATGTATGACCATGGACATCAAGATAAACAAAGCTAGGAAGAGGAGCCATTTCTGGGATTTTCTAGAATCCCTTCATATTTGTTACCTTCTATTCTCATGATTGCCAATAAATTATAGAATTTAGTTCTCTCACTTCAGTCTCTCTGAGATATGCTTGTGGGAGCCCTTGAGTTAAACCCTGTGTTGCTATGCCAAGCAACTAGAGCTTCCAGGGACTAAGCCACTACCTAAAGACTATACATGGACTGACCCTGGACTCTGACCTCATAGGTAGCAATGAATATCCTAGTAAGAGCACCAGTGTAAGAGAAAGCCCTTGGTCCTGCTAAGACTGAACCCCCAGTGAACGTGATTGTTGGGGGGAGGGCAGCAATGGGGGGAGGGTGGGGAGGGGAACACCCATAAAGAAGGGGAGGGGGAGGGATTAGGGGGATGTTTGCCTGGAAACCGGGAAAGGGAATAACATTCGAAATGTAAATAAGAAATACTCAAGTTCACCAGTGGAAGGGGAAGCCCTGGGTCCTGCTAAGACTGAACCCCCAGTGAACTAGACTGTTGGGGGGAGGGGGACAATGGGGGGAGGGTGGGGAGGGAAACACCGATAAGAAAGGGGAGGGGGGAGGGGGATGTTTGCCCGGAAACTGGGAAATGGAATAACACTCGAAATGTAGATAAGAAATACTCAAGTTAATAATAAAAAAAAAAGAAATACTCAAGTTAATAAAAAAAAAAATCCTGTGTTGCTTTATCACAGCATCTTGGTTTTGATCTAAGTCTTTTTTAAAAGATTAAAATACCCTTGTAGTCTACCTAGATAAGCAGCTTCAACCTATGTGTCAAAACCTCT
The DNA here is from genome assembly GCF_021556685.1 of Rattus norvegicus. NCBI lineage: Eukaryota > Metazoa > Chordata > Mammalia > Rodentia > Muridae > Rattus > Rattus norvegicus. Next base: position 13,594,513 of record NC_141538.1, read on the forward strand.
GCTTGAAACAACTGACTCTTTTACTGGGGTTGCATGCCAAATATTCTGCACATCAGATATTTACACTACAATTCACAACAGTAGTGCAATTACAGTTATAAAGGGCATCAAAGATAATTGTATGCTTAGAAGTCACCACAACAAGAGGAACTGTATTAAAGGGTTGAAGCATTAGGAAGATTGAGAACCACTGCTCTACATGAAGAAAATAACCGGTGCAAGACAGCAAGACTAAGTCAGCAAAGTGTAGCCTTCAGTCAACAGCAGCACACCAGGAACGTGGCAATTTTCACTCTTTGTAATGATAAATTGATAGAATGCAGTTTAGTTAGCATTGTTGTGTAACGAGAGTTTTACACAACAATAAAGGAGTTTTATTACTTCTGTTAATTACTTTTATAACATATTTGTAAATGTATGTGACAAAAGACTGAAAAGTTAGTTTGCGTAGAGGTAAATTTAAAAAGCCAATAGCTCTGATTCTCAAGCCATTAGAGATTTTATTAAAATCCCTGGTGTCCAGTACAGCGGCACCAGTAACTTGTCATATTCTTTTCAGGTCATAGTCCCCAGAGACAAAGACCATTTATAAGAGGTTCATCCCATCTCAATGAAAGCAGGCAGTTAGTGACATTCTTGTTTCACTAAACCCTTAAAAATGGCACCAGAATATGTCATTTATAAGGTAAATCTGTTTATTTGCCCTGATGATAATGTACAAGACCCTGACTATGAATTAGTAGCATCTTGGAGGGTAACGGCCAAAGCTGTGATGTTCAAGGGGTTTTTGGTTTGGTTTAAAGCCAGCTTTTCAATATAAGCCTGGAGCCTAATGTGATGTGAGTAGAGAGTGTGATAGGAAGGACCCATCTTTATATGTTCTTGGATAACAAACTGAGGCCTGGAGGTGAGGAAGGGTCTCACAAAACCACACATATGATTGTCTATGATGTGTCTATTGAAAAGTCAATCATGAGTTTGTTACAAACAAGTCTTCTTCTGGATGTTCCTTAAAAGAACACTATAATTGGGGTTGGGGATTTAGCTCAGTGGTAGAGCGCTTGCCTAGGAAGCGCAAGGCCCTGGGTTCGGTCCCCAGCTCCGAAAAAAAAAAAGAACCAAAAAAAAAAAAGAACACTATAATTGTTCTTAGTGATTATGTTTTTTGATAGAACTGTGATAGAATAGCAAAGTCACAGCGATGATGGCAGTCATCCAAGAAAATCATGATTATATGGAGAATGAACTGTGTTTGTGGGATAAGAAGAGACATGCACAGTTTTGATTTTCTTTCTCATTTGCAAAACAAGAATACTGTTGACAAATGTTCTAGAAGGAAAGGACATACATAGAAAGAGGCAATAGTTTAAATTAAGACATGAATAGGTTTCAAATTTAAGTAACTCTGGGGCTGGAGAGATGGATCAGGAGTTCATGGTGTTTACTATTCTCCCAGAGAACCTAAGATCAGTTCAGGCATCTCACAACTACCTGTAAACTCCAGTTCCAGGACACCTGACATTTTCTTCTGGCCTCCATGAACACCCACCTGTACATGTAGCATGTACTCACATAGTCCCACATGCATCCATATAAATAAGGATAAACATATATTTTTAAGTCTGAAATATAAGTGCCCAGAGGGTGTTATTCTGATTGGTCTCTAGAGTGATGGTAACTCTACCAAGGGTTTTGTGAAAATTAAGTAAAATAATATGTGAGGAAAAATATACAGAAGATATGTGTTCCAGTCAGGGGCCCTATAGCTTAATCCTATGAGGACACTGAAGAGAGTGTGATAAAAGACCGATTGTAAATTCTAAAGAACCAACCAAGCATGTGAAAGCACCAACATGAAAACCATTATTACTTCGAACCTTAAGGGAGAGAAGGAGGAAGGGAAGGAGGGAGGAGAGTACAATCCTGAGAAGAACTGTGACATCTGACAATACGGGAAGCCCCAGGAGAAGTTTGATGCTAAGAGTATATTCCCTGTATGTAGGTGTGCCTGGAGGCTCTAAGGAACTGAGGCGATAGGGCTGACTTCCTCCTCTTTGTGTCTAATTTCATGTCAAACCCAACAGAAGCCAGAGGTAGATGATCCTACATACTTAAGTTCCTTGTCACTATGAGAGACAAGGTCCCTTTTCCAGGTTCTTCGTCTTGTAGACAAAAAATATTTTAAAATAGACACAGAAAGGAACTTAAGAATGACTTTCTAGAGTTAGGAAGAGAAGACAACAGGGCAGGCAAACTTGGATTCTTGTCTAAGAGAGAGGGGAAAACGGAAGCTGTTAGGGTTTTAGAGTAGGAAGTCAGAAAATGGGCAAGTTCTGTAGTAAGTCTGTATGCTGAATTGCCTGGAGAGGCATTGTCCTAGATGGCATTGTCTAGATACATGTGTCTCATTGAAGGGACAGCTACTTCCGCTGCCTTATTTTGTCCTGAGTTGTGCCATATTTCTTTTTACCTTTCACCCTTAGTCTAGCCTTCATGTTGTAAAGTAGGATTCTTCCTTTCCCAAAGGAAGTTCCCTGCCTAGTCTATACCCAAGAGACACTTGCCAGGATATTAGTAAAGAGTGTTCTCTCTGCCAACCATGGCACTGGAAATGGTGTCTGGGAAATAATTGGTTAGAGACAGTTAACTTTCATGCTCTTCCTTCTTGCCTAAAATTTCTTTCTTTTAGACCAGCTTCCTGGATCAGAGAGAAGAAGGAAGAAGAATAATGGTCCAGAAGATACACTGGACAGTGACCAGATCCAGGAGATACATTGGACAGTGACCAGATTGTACAGTGTCCTAGTTCTTCAAGTATGGCCAACTTAGGTATCATGATTGATTTGAAATAGAGATGCATGTCAGCCAGAACTGAATCAACCTCTATATGTCCGAAGAAGGCATCAATGAGGAAATTTTAAGTACTTATTGTATACAATATTTGGTAGAATATAATTTGTTTATTTAAGAATGTTTAGTGTTCAGACACAGAAAGAATTTAAAATATTTTCACAATAAATAAATAGTAAACATTTGGAGAAATAAATATGTTTGATCTGATTTAAATACAGGTATATATGTATTGAATCATCATATACTATTACATAAATATATATAATTTTGTATTTCATTTATCAATTGAAGACCAATTTAAAGACAGCATGGAAAACAGTGCCAGCATAGTGAGGCTGTTTGGTCCATCATAATACCAACATTATAGTTTATTTAAGTGATTTATTGATTTATTATTTAAGTGATTATTTACTGGTTCTTAGTTTATGTGTATGGGTTTATATAAAAGTTGTGACTGGTACCCTGGCTCCAGTGGCCCATTGGAACTAGCACTAATTTATCTCAGTGGCTCCATGCTGTCCCCAAATACTTTCTGACCCACTGTCTGTGAGCCATTTCAACAAGGCACCCTGTCAGGCTGCCCTGCCCTCACTCACAGCTCTCTGAGCTGATTTCCACCATGCCATGCATACACATCCCGATTCTGTGTCGGATCTGTCACTATACACTTTGTTGAACTCAAGTCACCACATGACTGAACACAACACATAATATCCTCTGATCCAATTGATAAGATATAATTTACCCATCTAGACAACACAAAATCATGTACACACCCATCTCTTAAGAATATTCATAACACGTAACTATGCACAGAGAAGAATCTTAAAATCTGCCACCATGTTCTCTCAGCTGCTTTCTCCTCCCTCCCACCTCCTCTGCCTCTCTAAAGCTTTCCCATGCCCATCCTTCCCTCTCATCCAATAACAGGCCTCATTCTATCCTGTACTTGTCTTCTCCTGCATAATGACATCAACCTACACTATGGGCATCTTGCCTGCATGTATGTCTTTATATTGCATGTATAAATTTGTGCAGGACCCGTGGAGGCAAAGAAGGTGTCAGATCCTCGTTACTATAATTCCTCATGTTGTGATGACCCCAACCATAAACTTATTTTTGTTGCTACCATTATGAATTATAATGTAAATATCTGTGATTTCCAACGATCTTACAAGGCCCCTAGGGAAGGGTTATTCGATCCCCAAAGGAGTGACTATCCATAGTTCTGCTATTGTAGGACCACAGTCATTAACTTCATATGCCCATGATCATTCCTTTTCTAAGTCCACTTTCCCACTGTGGGCTTTCTCACTATTTCTCTAACACTCCCCTCCCAGCTGTGTGGCTACTGATCCCCAGGCAAGTTTTAAACATCAGGGCATTTCTCTCACTCTTTTCTATATTCTGATCCTTTGGATAGCTGCTGAGATTTACAGCTTTTTTGCTCTTATGTCTTTCTTTTAAACTCTAATAAAATTGTCCTTGAGCTTCCATTTGATTCAATACTTAACTTTTTTTTTTAATTTATGACACCAATAACCTCAAAATAGAAACCTGATTTCCTGGTATAAGAAAGAAAAATGTAAGCCAAAAATGAAAAATAAAACAAAGGGCAGCCATAGTGCTTCATGTCTCATGACAGAGGCGGGGGATCTCTGTGAGTTCAAGGTCAGTCTGGTCTACAAAGAAAGTTTCAGGCCAGTCAAGTTCACAAAGTTGAGACCTTGACTCAACAAAACAAAACACGGGACGAAAAAAAGAAAAAAGAATCCTTTTTTTTCATCTTTATTAACTTGAGTATTTCTTATTTCAATTGTTATTCCTGTTATTCCCCTCCCCATCCCCTTCTCTATGGGTGTTTCCCTCATTACCGCCCTCCCCCCAAAAATCACGTTTTCGATGGGTGATAAATTGCCAAGCTTCCAAATGCCTCCTCGTTAAATATCAGCAATTTTAGGGACATCCAGTTCACTGAATAAACACTGGGGTCATAGTATGAATTGTATATCCTGATTTCTTTCTTTGAATACCTAAATGATCACAAAACATAATCTGTGCATAAGAAACTTCTGTCACATAAATATCTCCCAATGGACTGTAGGCACATGAGTAAGAACACCTCTGGTGCAAGCATGGAGAACTGAGCTCTAATTCTTAGGACCATCTCAAAATCTTAGCATGACCCTTCATGCTTTGTAACCCAAACAGCATGGAGTAAAGACTGGAGATTGCTGGAGCTTCCTGGCTGCAAACATGCTCCAGGTTCAGAATGAGATCTTGTCTGAAAGGAGTAAATCAGAAATGGTAGAGTGGTGTCTTGGTGAATTAGCATTTTATTGCTGTGAAGAGACACCATCAGCACAGTTCTTATAAATGGAAGCATTATATTGGGACTGGCTTACAGTTTCAAAGGTTTAGTTTATTATTTATTATCATCATGTGCATGGTGGCACACAGGCAGACATGTGGTGAGAATGTTGCTAAGGATTCTACATCTGGATCTGCAGGCAGCAGGAAAAGAGAGAGACTCTCAGTTTGTCACGGGCTTTTGAAACCTCAAAGCCAATCACAGTCCTCCAAGAAAGCCACACCCCCTAATCCTTTCAGAGTCACTTCCTGGTTATCAAATACTCAAATCCTCGAGCCGTTCTTATTCAAACCACCATAAGCAGGGTGCCTGAAGATCTGAATGTACAGAGGCGGGGGGGAGGGAGGGAGGGAGGGAGGAGGGAGAGAGAGAGAGAGAGAGAGAGAGAGAGAGAGAGATTTAATTACTTTTCTGTTGCTGTACAAAACACCATGACAAAGGCAACTTATAAAAGAAAGCATTTATATGGGCTTATGATTTCAGACTATCAGAGTCTACGATGGTGAAACTAATGTGACAGGAACAGCAGAGAGCTCACATCTTGAGAGTCACTCTCAAGAAAGGTATGAATTGTTTGAAACCATTGAACTCACCCCAGTGATACACCTCCTTCATCAACTTTCCTTCAAAACAGTTCTACCAACTAGGGAACAAATATACAAACATATTAGGCTATGTGGGCCACCCCCTCCCTCCTCTCTCTCTCTCTCTCTCTCTCTCTCTCTCTCTCTCTCTCTCTCTCTCTCTCACACACACACACACACACACACACACACACACACCACACCACACCACACCTCACAAATATTTAATGGTAACTTACCAAATATGATAGGAATCTTACTTTAATATAATGAATACAACTTTACTGAAGTCAGGGAGGCAGAAAGAGAAACATTCTCTTCAGAAAGACACTTCAAGGACATCTCTGCCAAGATGCTGAAGAAACCAGGCTTGAAGGATGAATAGGACAAGAGTGAAGAAAAGGAAGGAAGAACAGGGAAGAGCCTTGTGGCTAATGACCCCTGTGAGCAAAGGCGCAAACTGATAGTGGCAAAAAAGCTGAAGTAGCAAAATCATTCTGAAGAACGTCACTGGAGTTAGAATAAAAAAAATGAAAATAAACCTGCTAAAACATTTACTACACCATATAGGTTCTACTATGAAATTCTACTACTGTGGCACTTTCAGGTTTATTAAATCATGGATTTCATTAATTAAGTTAAGATATATAAGTTCAGAGATCTTATGCTCATCCCTAACTTCTGTACCATGTTGGTAATCTTAAATTGATTGTACTAGTCAAGGTCTTGCAAAAAAATAAATAAGCAGTCAATAAAGAAATTGGACTTACCTTTAAGTTGGCCATTTATTTAGGTTTATGTGAGTAAGAGGAAACAGGCGTGGGCTGGGGAAGCTAGCTAAGGTGCCAAATCACAGTGCTGCTTTTCCCTCACATGAAGAACACAGAGAAGGAAGGCAAGTGAGTAAAAGCGCCCTACCTTCCTGCAGGTGCACTTAAAGGAAAGGTCTGTGGGTTATTGAGGAGTCACCCAAAGGCATCCATAGGAAGGGCTCCATCCTAGAACTCTGCAACTCTGTACCACTTCCTAGAGCATTGGAAGCACAGATTTACTCCAATATCATGGGGAGTGAAATCAGAGCCAAGGAGTTCTTGATTAATGATGTTTCCAGTGCTGGGTGGTCATAGCAGTGAGTCAGCTCCTTGGACAAATCCTAGATATACAATCAATACATATTTGTACATCCATCATTTGCCATTATAAGCATGTTTGTTTTAAAGAGAAAGAAATTCCTCATATATTTAGAAATGATTGTGACTTTCCCCTCAAAAAGTAATGACTCAGACAGTGTTATTACTACTTAGCTCCTTGAAAATGTACAGGACGGTTTTCAGTTCTAAGAATGCAACCATTCAGTTCTTATTAAGTGGTCGAAGGAGAGAGCGATCTCCTACTGCATTCACAAGGCAGACCAAAGTGGGAGCTGTTTACTTTCCCCACAGTGAGCTTTGCTTCATTCCTGCAAATGACTGCTCTATCTGATCTCTGTCACATGATAGGGACAGATGGGTGGATCAACGATGTCTTCACCATTCTCAACCTCTCTTTATTATGATCTGATTCATTATATCTAGTTTCTGCAGAAAAACCTCTCTGTACTATATTGTTTATTTTGGTAGTTGGGATGTATAAGAGAGTAAGAAATGGTGTCGGTAGCGGATTTTCAGGTTCCCACATTATTTCCTTGCCTTGATAATAAATTTCCACCCTATCACAGTATAAACTGATACCATCCTCAAGACTTGTGAACAAGTTGGTCTCTTGATCTAAATGCACTTAAGACCTAATTGTGTTGAGGGGTTGAAGGGAGCTGGGAAGCATTTATGTAAAAGCACCCTTGCTAGTATAGGCTGTCAAGTTTGTATTTGATTTTCTTGTACTCATAAACTATAGAATTAACCTGTCACAACCTCCTGGATGTTTTGAAGAAAACAACATGAAACACTGGGTCAGGAGCAGGACATTTTTAAATCTATAGAACAGCAAACATCTACACAGCATGGGAAGTCTACTTTTTTGCATCAAGTGGCAAGCAAGTTTGCTGGACCAAGGGGATATACTGTCTCCTTTCAAGCTACAAAATGTATGTACCCATGTAAGACGTGGTCAGAGTAATTGCATATTGAAGTTTGGATATTAAACCGGAAGGGACTCCCAGTGTTCAGAGGGAATGCACCTGTTCAGGTGATGGCACCTCTGAAGTTCAGAGATGAGAAATGAGAGAATGTTCCTTCATGACTCAGGTAAATATTATAACTATACTGACATTACATCGAACATCAGTGTTGAATAATGTTCATTACCAACTCACCTTAGTCATTAGCACTGTGGCTTGTTTTAAAAAACCAAACAACAATAAACACAGGAGTAAGGGAAGGAAGGAGAAGCCTTCAGGAGTTTTCATACTTAACCTTCCTGAGATGGGACAAGTGACAAGATGAAATGTAATTCGAAGCTGTCATTCTGAGTTGAAAGAAGGGATGCCAAGTACAGGACTGTGATTACAGTCAAGGGAGATGAAATGTTATCTCATCCATCCATCCATCCATCCATCCATCCATCCATCCATCCATCATCTATCCATTTCTTTGTGCAAGTCTGTTAAACATTCTTTCTAAACCACACTAGGAAAAAAGGAGCGAAGTTGATGTTTTATGCTTCAATTAGCTGTCTAGTAGTTGATGTGTCTGTAGAGATTTGAAACCCTCTGTGTTTCCATGAGATAAAAATCTGTGAGCTGTGAGCCCATTCCTGCCCCACACCCATGTCTGCTTAGCCCAATCCCCTTGATGAGCTCCTGAGCTGCATAAAAGGTCGCAGTCCTACTGACCTTTCCTACCAGAAACCACTGACTTTAGCAGGAAATTGGGCTTCCTCTACTTGATTGCAGAGGACACTGTGTATGACCTTGAAGTCTTTTGTGATCCCACTGGGAGCCCAACAGCAAAGAAGCCATAACATTTCCCAGAACAAAGGTAGATGACCTTAGGAAGACACAAAACTGACAGGAAGCAGCATGGTACTCCAGCTTCAGAGAGAAGTGGATCCAGCATCTACCGCCTAAGTTTATCAATGTAAAGAACATCAAAAAGCAGGAGTTGGGCTGAGGATCTACTTCAGTTGGTAGAGTGCCTGATGTGCACAAAAACCTCCTTTGGATCCCCAATACCACCTAAGTGGAGTCGGGTCATGCATGCCTGTAACCTCAGCACTCAAGAGGTCTAGGCAGGGAGACCCAAAGTTCAAAGCATTCAAAGTCATTCTTGGCTGCATAATAAATTTAAGGCCTGCCTGATTACATCTCAAAATAAAACAAAAGCAGTCATTATCTGGAAGCACTGAACATTATTGGAAATGAAAAGTGGGCCAAGTAGAAAAGGTGAAAGTCAGCACTTTCTCCCCAAAGTAATATTAATTATTTTAATATTCATGGAATGAATAGAGACTCTTTGATCATACATAAACGTCTATGGTAGTGGTGTGAATGTCAGGAAATTTAGAATTCTCTTGTATATTTTTAATTACAATTTCCATTTTAAGAAACAGAAATACGTTTTTATTTGCATGTAGAAGAAAAGAGCTTTGGGATGTCTCTTACTTCAAAGAAGAGCTCTTTCTCATTCTGAGAAATTGCCTTTTCCCTCTTCAGTGTGGCTCTGATTACCCACTTTCTACTTCACCACTGTCCTATCTCACCTAAACACCTGAACACTCTTTTCTTTGATAGTGTTCAAGTGTGTGACCAAGGGACTAAGCAAATCTCCTTCACTCTCTGAGGGCTTACAGCAATGAACTGACAACATGCAGGAGAAAGACAATTAATTTCATTACACGCATAGGGTGGAATCATAATGTAGTGTTATATATGAAGGACCCAGACAGAATAAATAATCAACAATTAAATAATTCATTCTGGACTACTGAGACAGCAGTTTATAGGGTGGAGCTGAGGTATCCCAGATGACCTGAGGGAGGGGAGGCGCCCACAGGACATTGGTGCTTTCACCCTGGGGCTAAGTTTTATCAGGAAATCTCTTGACCCTTCTGTCAGGGTACAGGTTAACTCCATGCAGGAGAGTGTCCTGGGCATGGACACCTTTAGTGTTTTCCCTCTGTGATAACTAATTGTCCCTGCTTAGAGACATTTCATACTACTTATATTTATTTCATGATCAGCACTTCAGAGGAAGTGCCTTCCTGTGCTTTGGAGAAGATAGATGATAGATAGATAGATAGATAGATAGATAGATAGATAGATAGATAGATAGATAGATAGATAGATAGAAAGATATATATATATATAGATAGATAGATAGATAGATAGATAGATAGATAGATAGATAGATAGATAGATAGATAGAGTAGAGTTAAGAGATGGGGTGGTGGGGAGTGAGAAGGTCAGAAAGTAAATTTGAGGTCGCCTTGTCACATACTTTTGGTCTTAGGGTATTATTCTCAGTCCCATGACCAAATATCCTCAGCCATATTATCATTTTATGAGAATATTTTTATGACTTGCTACTAACAGTTGATTTTAATTTTTAATTTTATTATTTTATTTGTAGGAATATTTTGTGTGTATGCGCACCTCATGCATGTCTGTGCTCGTGGAGGTCAGAACACTTATAACTGCAGTCACAGATGGTTGTAAGCTACCATGTAGGTGCTGGGAATCGAACTCAGGCCCTCTGAAAGAGCAGTAACACATTCTCTTTACTGCTAAGTCAACTCTCCAGCCTTAACAGTTGCTTTTATATGAATATTTGCGAAATTATATCATTTTCTCCTTTCCTCCCTCTAAACCTTCCCATGTTATCATCCTCTTTGCTCTCTCAGATTCATGCCATTTTTCTTTAATTGTTGTTTTACACACACACACACACACACACACACACACACTCATAAACATGTAAATCAACCCATGAATTCTTTATTATTTCAGTACTGACCACTTAGTAAGCACCTGGTGGGTGGGGATGGGCAATCTTCCCTGGGGAAGACTATTTCTCCTGCTCTTGGTGTTCTTTAATGAGATTATGTCTTCTACAAATATCAGAAAAGCAACACCTATTGTGTCTCATCACCACGCTGTCTAAATAAGACTCAAATGAGGACAACATCAGTAGACATGGTATCACAGACCAAACTCTGGTGGCTTCAACCTTAGTCAAAGAACTACGGTAGCTTTTAAAAGGGTTATCTAGGAACTATAAAATCTGCTTCTCTGGCTATAAAGCATTAACAAAATATTTATTCTGCTGCTACATAAAGTCTCTCTCTCTCTCTCTCTCTCTCTCTTTCTCTCTCTCTCTCTCTCTTTCTCTCTGAAAAGAGATACCTGTGCCCAGATTCAATCCTTAATACTAGGCTTGTTTGCAGATGATGCCAAATAGTGATGAAACTCAGGAATTCCTGCAGTCAGCTAGATGTTTAGTCAGAGACCAAACATTCATGTTTTATTTGTGAACATGTAGATGTTTCGATGTGCTGTGTCTGTCATCTGGAGTTCTGGCAGTAAACACACATGGCCTTTAGAGATCACAGAAAGAATTCCTTCTCTCAGCACTGCATGTATTTGCCCTACAATGTTGTCTTTCTGTTCTGGAAGAAAGTTCCACTGTGTCCCAGCAGCAGCAGCAGCAGTGCGGCAATCTGTCCTAATAAAAGAACTGGGTGTTCAGGAAGCTGCTTTACTGCTTGGGGAAGCTGGTAAGAGCTGAGCTGGGTTCCCTGCTGTGCAGTGAGAGCCAAGGTTGTACTGTATGGACCAAACTAGCCTAAGTCTCCGTGGCTCACACACTTCAGGTTTATATTTCCCTTGCATGAAATGCTCAGCATGAGACTGTGGCTGTCAGTTGGTGGGAGAGGGATGCTTCACTGTGGCTGGTGTGTAATCTGACACCAGCAAGACAAGGAAGGGTTTAATTGATGGAATTCCTACTGAAGTTTTGTAAAATCTCAAGCTAGAAAAGATCCAAAATACATAAACAATATGGACTCATGGGTAGCTATTTTCCACAAGCACAGAACTAGTGATAGAACGGAATGCACCAAGAGTGCCCGCAGTGGGCTGTGGTCCAAGTTATCAATGCCCAGTGGTGACACTGGTCAGAAATTCACCCTGATCTCAGAATGACTCACCAAGATGGAATTTTCTTAAAGCTGACTTTTGCCAAATCAGACATTTTTTTGTTCCTCAGACAAACACAGAATGATAATTTAGTAATGTTCTATTATTAGATCATTGAGAATATTTTTCATTTAGAATTAAAAGTTTTATTACTCATTTGCCATTGACAAAAGCAATTGCATAAAATTAAGGGATTCTTAAAACTTTCTGTGAAGTACAGATGTTTAAGAAACACAAACACGTCGGATTATAAATTCCTTTGGAAAAGAGACACTATTTTACTTACCTTCTCTGATACCTGAAAATGCAGGTATCTTGGGAATATTAATTGGTGTAAGAACTCTTACACTAAGTGTAGGTGGTAGCATTCACTGGGATGGGGTCTTTGACTTTGTAAGAAGGACAAAAGTAGCTGAGCAAGAGTATTCACCTCTCTCTACTTAGCTATGGATGCAGGGTGACCAGCTGCCTCACCCTTGTGCCTCTAGAACTGCTCTACCACAGTGGGCGGTGGCCCTGAACTGTGAACCAAAATAAATCCTTAAGCTACTAGGTTGCTTTTGTTGGAATGTTGCAGCAAAACAAAAAAAAATATTTTTTGTTATTTTTTTGCAGTGGGAATATAAGAATTTTATCTTTTTTTTTTTCAGAGCTGAGGACTGAACCCAAGGACTTGCGCTTGCTAGGCAAGTGCTCTACCACTGAGCTAAATCCCCAACCTCAAGAATTTTAATAATTTTAAATATCCTTTGGGCCTAAAAATATCCCTTTGACCAATTCATTGCTACTCATATACTGTTATAAACAATGACGTGGAACTAGCCCACTTCTAAAATTCTTAACTTATAATTCTTCACAGCTAAATATTCAAGTGGATCAATCAAAACTTCTATGATCTTCAAAGCACTGAAGTACAAATGTAAATGAGTCAAATCTTTGTTAATTAATAACGAGGACACTATTTTCTTCTTTGACTAATAATATGCTCTTTATGTTTACTTGAGACTTCATTTATATTTCTATTAGCATTCTGTGTGTGGTTATTTATATATTCCCTTGGGGTATGATACTGTTTTCCTTTCTTATATTCTTGCAGCAGACTAAATTGTAAAAAAGAATAACTTCTGTGATAAGATTCTGCTCAGGAGAACCCTGCAGACCACTTTATAAGGAAGGAGCTGAATAATAGGTAACCAAGAAAGACTACAACTACATATTTTGATTATGATAGTTAAGTCTTTGTTCGGATAGAACTACAAGGTGTTCATGTAAATACAAGAACAAAGGAGGGGTTAGTAGAACTAACCAATTGCAAGGTTGGAGAGTAGCAATTCTGCCCAAGTGACAAAGTTAGAAGAGAGCCAACATCAGTTACAAACCAGGAGTCAAAGGTGGACAAAGGGAAGCTTCAACTATCCCTAACTGAGTAGGCATCACAGGAAAGTACATGATCATCTCCCTGGTTGGGCCAAGGGGACATGCATATTGCAGGTAGCATTCCGTTAGGTTGTCCTATGATAACCCAGAGAATTAACAATTCTCAAAAGAGATTATTTTAGTGGTTGTCCAGCCTACCACACCCCTGTACAATACCCCTACTCAAAGGAACTCAGTGGCTTTTCCTTTCTTGCACACTCTCTTCACTTTTGAGAGCTTTTCTCAGTTTTTCCTTACTCAAAAACCTTGTACCAAAGCAACCAAGCCAAGGTAGTGCTTAATCAAGTTGGTCTTACAAGTATTCTAAGAACAAAGAATCACAAAAGGAAGAGGATAAGAGTCTAATAAATAAATAAAGTTTAGTAGAGGACATTTTAGTCACACAATTATGGTTGCCACTGAGCACAGTCCATTAGAGCACAGATATATTCATTGATTATAGGATTACTTATATTCATAATTTTGAAATCACCTTGATGTTAGTAGAAATTGAACTACAAGAAAGCACATTATTTGTCTTTTTAAAAATCACTATAATACAGCAATTTAAAAATAAAATAGGTACACTACTCAAAATTACAAAAAATGTACCTTTGATCAACTTATTTGTAGACTGATTGGAATCCGTACATTTTATATAGGAATAACAATTGTCACCATGTTTTTGAGTCTGCATCAGGTCAGATAAGAATCTGAGGAGATAGTGTAACTGAGCCAGAATCTACCCACTTCATAGAAAAACAGGAATGTCTTGGAACGTATCTTTTCACCTTGAAATTCTGACCACTCCACTGTTAGAGCTCCCCCGCTCCCAGTTAGTCCGAAGCCAGGGCAATCCCTCTGTTCAAAACCTATCATGGTAAATTCCTTTCTATCTGCCCTCTGCAGCAAAAGTTGGCTACTCAAGGTTTATTGGGTCACAACAAAGTATAGTAGTGGGAAAATAAAAACTCATTAACTTGGAAGTGTAATTATTTGACAGGAGGATCTCTGTATTAGTGGCGGTCAGGTAGCTCACCAGACCCTGGACCTGGCCTACTGTGAAGTCTTTATCTTTTCAGAAGGCCTTCTTACTGCCTTCTTACTGCAACGGGATTTCTAACTATACAAGCCGCATCTTGAAGGTTAATAGGGAATATAAAGCACCAGGGTACAATAAATACACTACACTCAATTGTGACAATGTATAAATATAGATACGTTAATGAAAATGTTTGCTAAAGTATGTGAAGAGAGTAAGACAAAGGTTTGGTGGGGGTTAGGAAATGGAAACTCATCTAGAAACTACTGAGCACACGAGTTCAGCTGGGACCTGAGTCTCTTTGCAATATAAGCTGTTAATCTTTCATAGCGGTGCTGCCAATAAAAAGGCTGATTTTAGATGCCTAGACATTTATTCAAAAGAAAGGGACATTATTCCTTATGTCATTCATGACCAAAATTTACAGGGCAAAATTTACAGTTTGCCCTACAAGAATGTACCATTATCTGTTAGATCGCCACCTTCCATAAACTGCTCTCATACACTACACTGGGATGAGAGTGAACACTGAGAAGAGAGAAAGACCGAGGAGGTCTTCCTCTTATGGACCAACATTCTGATTGATCATGCCTCCCTGCAATTCCTCTGTCGAAGCCTTAATTCTTAGAGTTGATGTATTTGGAGATGTCAGTAATGAAAATCAAATGAGCTCATGTGGGTGGTACTTTGGTGGTCCAGTAGGATTAGAACTAAGTAGGTGTAATAAAAGATGGGAAAGAAAACTGCAAGCTTTGATATTGACAAAGTAGTTTAATCAAATGTGCAGGATTTCCAAATTTCACTTGGAAATCAAGGGCCCATTATTATCCCTGGAAGCATTTCTGGAACTTTTCTCTGTAGACACAAGTTTTTAATCTTTAAAATTGACGGACATAAAAAAAAAAAAAACTAGCAGCAGAGAAAGAGTAATCTTTTCAGACACTTAAAGTCTCCTGGAGTTCTATTATGAAGACCTTCATGAGGACACTATTTGTCCGATTTAAACAGAAGAGTCCTTGGGGACCTTAATCTCATTCCTCACCCTGTCTTCCAAAGGAAATGACTCAAGGGAAAGGAAAGAATAGATGTTAAAATGTTACTTTCTCATCTAAGGCATGCAAATTGCCCAATTATAAATGCAAACATTGAAAAAACAAATCTACTTGCCTCCTGGCTGTCCTACAAATCACTTGTCTTTATGCTTCTTAATACTATCACCAGCAATAACCTCTACTTAATGTGGTATGTAATCAACTTTCCCATGCATAAACATGTATTTGTTCTTATATAATTATAATTATACTCTGTGCTTTTGTATCTCACATTTTTGAATGTGCAATGTTATTACACCCATAAAGCCATTCTTTGTAGTAATTTTAATAGTTACTGAATTTTACATCAAAATTGAATAATTTATTTTGCCATTTTCTGTTTGGACATTTGGATTGTGTTTATGTAAATTTATACTTACATAATTGCTTGGTGAATGTTCACTTGCCTGTCTAAACTATAAATGCTTGTGTTCAGTTTGGGTCACTGTTAAACTCTCAGCCGATATCAGTACTGAAAAATAGTGGGTTGGCTACAACATCTGCTGAATGGATGCTTAGCTCAAATCTGCCCAATTCAGAAACCTTTCTGATTGTAAATTTGCACATATAAATAAAATATTCTATTGAGCCCTATTCTGTGCCAGGCACTGTGTTAAACATCTTAAGAAGAATATTTATGCCAAAAAATCCCCACCATTGTGTCTTAACTTTAAAGGATATATAAAAACACACATACACATGCACACACATGCACACTCACACTTTCCATTACAGTTTCTATAAAAGACCCTTCTGAGGTATTTGGTAACTTTACCCAGCATACTGAGCCTGCTAAGACCTTAAGAGTTCTACCCCAAATGAGATCTGTATCTCCTGTAAGTGGGGACTGTCTGAGAAGGCACACAACGGCTCTAAGATTTGTAAGAGAAGACATCTGTCTTCTGCAAGGCAAGGTGAACTAGCAGGTAGGTTTGTGTACTTGGGTGAGTTCTAAATAGCTTATCAGAGTCTTGTGATATTATCAAAAAAAAGAATAAAAAGGTATAAAGGGTAAAGCTTTAAAATTTTTAATCCCTGCATTCGTAATACTGATCAACTTTATAATACAGTTTCTTTAGAGTAAAAGATATTTTTACTATATTCCCCTCCTCGTGTCTCCCTGCCCTCTGCTTTCTCCATTTCTTCCTCTTCCTCCTTCTAGTCTACTTCTTTCCCCAGCCTCTTCTGTGTTCATGTCACAAACACACACATATGTCACGTACATATACATATGGTATATAGATATATAGATATAGATATAGACATATAGATATATAGTATGCACAGCTTTACGGAATCTATATACACTTGGATCCACAAATGGGAAAAAAATCATGGCATTTGTTTTTTGGGGGTCTGGCCTTTTTCAGTTAAAATGATTACCTCCATTTCCACCTTTATTTCACCAAATGTCATAATTTCATTTTTCCTTGTGGCCAAATATAAGCTCTTTTGTGTACAGTGTATTTTTTGCTAGTATTCATTGGTTGACAGACCACTGTACTGATTTCACAGAAGTTGGCTTTTGTGAGGAACATGAGCATGCTGATGTCTCCACCACATGTAAGTGCTGTTCAGTGGGACAGGACGTGAACCAGAAAGGACAGGACAGCTGGACTATACAGTAGGCTTAGTCTTATTTGTATTTTGAGGAACAGTAATACTAACATGCACTGTGGATTGGGCAAAAGGAGATCAAAAATAAGTTATTAACTGGCTCTAAAGGAAGAGGGAAGAGGCAAATAGTATTCTGGGGAGTTTTTTTCTTCCCTGCTTTCTTTCCTTTTTTTTTTTATCTTTATCTTTTAGATACAGTATGCCTAGTATCAGAGGGACATGACCAAAATAATAAAACCATTCTTCACTCCCTAAAATTGCAAGGTGTAAGTGAAAGTGTGAATATTATTAAAAACGTCACTCACTCCAATAGACAGAGTTCTTTATTCTTCTCATTTAAATGACACATAAAAGCTAATGAAGTCTCTGATTTTTTAAGCTCATATTTACGAAATAAAATTTTTATTATGCTATAATGCTGTACTAGATATTATTTTTCTTATCACTGAGACAAATTGCTTGATACAGGCAATCCAAGTGCCTCACAACTGGAGACTGTGGTCCTTCATAGTGGAGCAGGCCTGAACAGGCATGGGGATGAGAGGGGCTCTAGCTGTGGCAGCAGGGACAGGAAGAGTTGGTCACGTTGTGCCACGATCACAACCAGGTGGCAGAGATGAATGCTGGGGCTACGCTTGCTTGCTTTCTCCTTTGTAGTTGGGTTGTGACGTCCCCCCATCAGATGGCATTGCGTACAGTCTGGGTAGGTCTTCTATTTCAGTAAACCTCTCTGGAAATGCTCTTATAGACACTCCCAGAGGTGTGTTCCCTAGGTGTCTCTCATCACTTCCAGTTGCTGTCAAGGGACACTGTCACAAATACTATGAATTATTTGGAAAGAATGAAAATCCTTTCTTTACACTGTCCTTTTTAACTGTTCTATCCTTTGGTATTACAAGTGTAAGTCGTCGAGCAGGGTTCAAGTCAATCTTTCTGAACGACGCCAGGAAAGTCCTACTTTGCTTCCTGTAGTCGATACCTCTGCCACACAGGAAGGGAACAGCGGTAGCTAGCAGTTCAAACATTCAATCACATTCCATTTTTGAAACGGAATTTCATCCTCAGTACATTTCAGTATCTAGATGGTCTCGCTCTGTCACTCTGTCACTAATCTCACCTGTCCCCCCAGAAGACACCGAGGCCACAGTCAAATGTGTCAAGAAGAAAGGATAAATATGGGCAGTGAGCAGGATGTAAAGTGATTAAGTAAAATGATAATAAAAATAACTTAAAGCTACAACTAAATAAATCATCGCTCATTAATTTGAATAAAAGTATAACTATATGACTTAAAACGGTAAATATAAGAGTGACACATTTATCACACAGTTATATATCATATAACTTATAATTTGTACTTTTATCCCCTGACTCCGAGGAATCAAGGCAATTGCCAGGGCTTTAGAGCGGACGTGAGGTTATATTGCCATGCTGTCAGAGCTCGATGCCCTCCCGGTGCCCAGCAACTTCAGAAGCATCTTCAGCTGGAGTCGATGGTGGCTTTAATGGGTTGCAAGCAAGGGCTTTGTGAGCTGTGATGAACTGCTACGAGAGAAAGTGAGTCAGAGCCGAAAACAGCAGAATCTCGCTTGTCACAGACACTGGGAGTCTTTCATGATGCAAATGACTCAGGCCTGATGCCCGAGCTTTCATTATGTATCATTTGGGTTTATCAAAGTTTTATATTAACCCAGTGGTTGACATTAGCTACTAGCAATTTGCTGAGATTGTTTTTCCTTTTTATCTTTTGGTTTTACTTGATTTTTGTCATTATTTTACTGATTTAAAATTTAAAGTATGTGTCTAGGTATTTGTTTGCATGTATGTCTGTACACCATGTGCATACCTGGTGTGTGCAGAGACCAGAAGGGGATGTTGGAGCTCCTGGAATTGGAGACACAGACAGTTGTCAGCACCATTTGGGTTCCGTGATTAGAAACTGGGTCCTCAGAAAGAGAAACCAGTAAGTACTCTTTGCCACCAAGTCATTTCTTCGGCTGCCTGTTTTTGTAGTTGTTTGCCAAAGGAAACGATGAAATTGGGGAGAGAAAGCATGGGAGAAACCATAAAGAGAATCAGGCTATGAATTATGTATTATTAAAACTGTCATTATGACATTAGCCTGACTCACAGTTTGCTTATGATAGAGGTTAAATTACCACTTTAATACTACAGTTGCTAATTTAAGTATGCATAGTCTTCATTTATACTTTATTCTAAATTTAATTTATTTTGTGTGTATAGTATTTTGCCTGCACAGATGTCTGTGCCCCATTTGTGTGTAGCACTTACGAAGATAAGATCCCTCAAGCCTGGAGTTACAACAGTGCTGAACGGCTTGAACAGGTGCTGGGAATCAAACTTAGGTCCTCTTCCAGCAGCTAATGCTTGTAACCACTGAGCAATTTCTCCAGGCCTTTATCGCTGTGGCTGGACTGACTCAGTGTCCCAGCCCAGTGAGACATGCATATGTTCTTTATCGAGAATAAGTTTGATAAAATCACATTGGCAATATGACTTTCCATGTTTCACAAACAAGGTGAGTCAATCAACCCTCCTTTTGCAGCTCTAACCTATTGGCATTTGTAGGTCAGAAGAAATAAGCCAGAAGAAAGGTTTTTGCCAGCAATTCAGAGATGTGTTTCAGAGAGGCAGACCTAGTGGGTTTAAAAGAATCCCTTTGGATTCAGCTGAGCTTTCAGGCTTCTGTTCCATTCTCTGTTCAACCAGGGAAGGGATCCCAGTGCTGTTACTCAAACACATCCCATGCTCATAGGAGCTCTAAGAGGCAGTTCATGGCTTCTCAGCCTACAGGCTGAGTGAGAGGGTGTTACCATCTCCCAATGCCAGATTTCTCTGGCCAAAAGCCATGTGACTGCTTGAAATTTTCGGAGCCTATCTTGGTGGGGATTTAAATTAGAGAGGTGCAGAGACCACTGGGAGTTTGCCCTTGTAGCACATAAAGCAGGCAGACAGAGCAGCAGACACGGGAACAGCTGGGTCCTCACAGCGGCAGCTTCTGCTGCAGGGGAGGCAGACCCTGGCTCGCAAGGACAGTGAGGACTTGATCAGTCACAGCGCTGTCAGGAAGCTGAGCCCAGAGCTGTCCTCAAATGACTTCCCTACAGGTCCCAGGGGCCTGGAGAGCAGTGTTTGTGTTCTTTTGCCCTCCTATCTTTTTAGCTAACCTACAACTGTCTAATTAACATGTGTGGGACCAGGGCTTCTCCAGCTTTAAGAAACTAGAATTATATGAAGTATATTAAAATGTGAAGCTCATTAATTCAAACCTCATAGTCCTAATGCCTGATTCGTTTATGAAGCGTAATAAAAAGCTTATTTAGGCTCACCACGATTCCATTATAGATGCATCAAATTACAAACAAAGGGGTGGGGAAGTTGTTAAAAAGTAAGAAGACCTGTCGTCAGGATAATTTACCAGTTTACCAAAAACGTATGACCCAAGGAATTTCGGTGGATAGAATGAATATATCTTCTGCTCTTTATAACTTTTTGCAAAGATTTTCACTAAATTTCCCTGTTGTCCTAACAGGGTGAAATTATTAGATCATAGAAACATAGAATTTGCTAAATACCATGTGGTACTATATGATAAATGAAATAAAGATACAATAAAAGAAAGATCTCAGCATGTTTTGTTTTGGTACCTTCTTCAGGTATACGACTTCTTACGTGTGTGCTTAGTAGGTAGGCTCCAGGAGGTCCTGAGACTGGCGGGAAGACAGATAAGCTACTAACTTCGTTGCTGTGCTAAATACTGAACTACAGCATATGGATGTTATGAGTGCTGTGTATCTGGAGAGTTTCTTTCACTTGACTGGAGCTGGCATTTAAAGAATCAGACTACATGGCTGGCTAAAGACCCCTATGTAAAACCACATAGTCATTTTTCTCTGCAAATTCTTTGCCTAAGGCCAACATCAAAAGAAAAGCAAAGTGCTGAAAGGACTATGCTCAACACTTAAGCAAGGGGAAAAAGTAAAAAGATACAAATTAGAAAGAAAGAAGTAAACTTTTTTCTATTCACAGACAGCATTATCTTATATAGGAAGATAACCCCAGTTATTACACACACAGACACACATACAACAATTCAACCAGTAGATCTATATTCCAAGTTATAATTACTACATGAAAATCAATTATACGTCTACACACTGACGATAAATGGGCCAAATATAAAATAAAAATAATTTAATTGCAATATCATGATACTTAATAAAATACTGGGATAGAGAGGTGGCTCAATGCTTAAAAGCACTTATTGCTCTTCCGTAGGTTCTGAGCTTGGTTCCTCGCACCCTCACAATGCCTACAAGTCTTACCTCTAGGATGTAGTACCCTCTATTGACTTCTGTGGGTCAGAAGATCCAGACACATGTGATATATACTCACACAGAGAGAAAAGTAAAACAATTTCTTTCATCTTTTAAAAATGGCACATGTAGAAATAAAAACAGAGAAATAAAGACAAAAGATTTATATGTGAAATTTAAAAGAACATTGAAATAAAAGGCAAGCAAACAAATCTATGGAGAGCTATTTCCTCTTCCTGGATTGGGAGACAGTATTTTAAGGTCTACCATACCCAAAATGCAGTACAGATTTAATACAATTCCAGTTATTCCTTAACACTCTTTTGAGGAATAGATGAATTCATTCTCAATTTATATAGAATTTCAAAAGACCCTGCACACCCAATGTCATCTTTCAAAAGGAGAAAGTGGAAAGTCAACTTTAGAGAAAAAAAGTTGTGCTGTTATGGACAGATGGATTAATGAAACCAAGCAAAAAGCCAAGAAAGAGAGCTCCGTATATACAGTCAAGTGATCTTCAACAGAGGTCTCAAGACTGCTCAGTGGGAAAGCCTACATCAACAAAGGTGTTATAGTTTCAATGAAAGAGACACTCACAGAATCGCGTGTTTGAATATTTGGTCTCCAGTTACTCAAACTATTTAGGAGATGGAGGATGACGATGGGGTCTATTTGAAGAAAGTGGATCACTGGGGTGTAGATCTTGAGTTTCTGGGTCTGATCCAGACATCTTTCCTACTGCAACAAATGTGAGTGAGCATGAGTCTAATAGCATGGAGTCAGTTGCCACCATGCCTTCTCCTCCGGAACAGACAGTTCCCAAAAATGTGAGCCCAGATGAGCCCTTTCTTGCCTCAGTTGTTTCCATGCAATATTTTGCCACTAATTAAAATGGAAAATTGGCACCCAGAAATGGAGCTGCCATTTCTGTTAGAAACCTAACACTTGGTTCTTAAGCTTTTGGTGTCAGTTTGCACTCAGGTAATTTGTCACAGCAAAAAGAGAAGTCACTAATACACTGGGTGAACCTTAAAGACATTATGCTATGTTGAAGACATAGTGAAATAAGCTATTGATAGTGACAGATATTATAGGATATATCTTCTATGAAGTATTAGAATAGACAAATTTATAAAGGCAGAAAGTAGAGAGCAGAGAATGGAGAGTTAGTGTGTAGTAAATACATATTTTTGGTTTAATGATAAAATGTATCAGAAATGAAATGAAATGATATTTGTACAATGTTAGTGTACTTAATTCCATTGAACCACTTGGAAATGATTAGCATGGCAATATATTTATTTCTGAAATAGTAAGAAATAAAGACAGTTGTCCACATTGTATGCTAACAATTCTCCAATGGCACTGTGGATGGCACATATTATGTTATTAATACAAGACATTATGATCAGCTTTAGTTGTAGACTCAGCTGTATGTCTAGGGATATGTAGAAAACTGGCAAAGCATTATTTCAGTATGTATTTGTGAGGAAATCAGTACGAGAGTCAGTGGTTTGAACAGGGAAGATAGATCATAAATATGTATCTTAAGTCCTATCCTGTCACCCAGAGACATGGATAGAACAAAAAGATGGACAGAGGGTGTTGGTAAGGCATTCCGTCCTAGAGGAAGG
This sequence comes from Rattus norvegicus, assembly GCF_021556685.1. NCBI lineage: Eukaryota > Metazoa > Chordata > Mammalia > Rodentia > Muridae > Rattus > Rattus norvegicus. Next base: position 13,617,588 of record NC_141538.1, read on the forward strand.
GGTGATTACAGGCATGTGCCGCCACAGTTGGTGTGTATATTTGGGTGCTGAGATCCAACCTCAGGTCCTCAAGTTTGCACAGAAAGCATGTTAGCATGGAGCCATCACCTCAGTACTTTCTACAGGTATATAAAGGTTTCCACCCATTTGAGGATGTCTAAATCTTCTTCGTTCACTAGAAAAGGTAGAGTCCACACCACTTTACTTTTTCCTGGTCAATACAGAATTGAAATTTATCTTTTTTTGTTTAATATGATAGAAACATGTCCCGGGCATGTAAAACAACCAAGGAACGTCAATAAAGTGATCATATCCCTGTAGAGGTTTGAGTATGGTTGGCTCAGGGAATGGCACTATTGGGGTATGGCCTTGTTTGAGTATGTGTGGGCTTGTTGGAGGAAGTCTGTCACTGTGGGGGTGGGCATGGAGACCTGCCTCCAAGCTGGCTAGAAGCCAGTCTTCTCCTGGCTGCCTTCTGATCAATATGCAGAACTCTCAGCTCCTTCTCCAGCACCGTGTCCACCTTGATGCTGTTGTGCTTCCTGCAGTGATGATAATGGACTGAATCTCTGAACCTGTAAGCCAGCTCCAATTAATTGTCATCCTTTATAAGAGTTGGCTTGGTCATGGTGTCTCTTCACAGAAATGAAAACCCTAAGATACTCCCTAAAATACCAAAATATGAAGCTAATTTTAAGTTTTATTAAAAACAAAAACAATCCAAAACTATGCTGAAAATCTTACTTCAAACCAAAGCTGCAGCTCAGAATCTCGGATGATGTTCTGTGATCCAATTTTGATGTTCTCTGACTATTGCTATTTTTATCCTGTGATAGAATTTTTTCACTGCTCCCACACAGACCAATTTTCAGTGACATTTCTAATCAAGCCAAACTCAAGACAGGAAGCCTTATAATAAGACCATCATTCTTGGCTTCTACTCTATAAACTGAAATACATAACAGAATAAATAAGAAAACTTAGCTCGAGCTTGCTGTTAAATTTTAGACTTCATGAAATATTTGCACTGAGTATGAATTAGATACTGAAGTAAGTGAAATGGGGCAGCAATGTATAATTTAATCATTCCTCCTTCTAAGGAAAGAGTCAGAGCATGTGATGATTAGTCAACTTGAAGAGAGTTAGTATCACCCAGGAGACACATCTATGAGAACATTTTCAGTAGAGAAGAGAAGACTACGTATACACACATGGGTGTATGGGTAGCCCCTTCCAACAGAAGAGAGCCCAAGAAAAAGTAGTGTTAAGTTACAGTCTTTACTTCCTGAGCACATGCAGTTCATGCAGATGACTAGTGCTTGACTCCAGCCTTCCAATGTGGCCCACACCTCACATGCTCATCAGGAGCTCCAGGCCATTAGTTCTGGATTACTCTGCAGAGGCTGTGGCTTCACAGACCAGGCAGCAAGAAGGCTTTCTGTCTCCAGAGTGCAAGTGGCCATTGCTAGAATACCCAACCTCTATCGTGTAAAAGATCCAGTAAATCTCTCTTTCTAATGCAACTATCCTCATTCTATTGTTTCTGTTCCTTAGAGAAGAGAACCCTGCGTAACACAAAAGAGGTACTAAATGACTTCCTCAGGCTCTCAAAAACACAGGATACATGCAAAATCTCTATAAATCGTTATTTTTAGGTCATCCAAACAAGTTGTTTCCCAAGCTTTTATTTTTCAGTTATTTCAGGAAATTAAAAAAAAAAGGACTGTTTATAACAAAAAAATATCTCATTTAAGGAATGCTGGAGGAACTATAGGTCCTTCCTTATAACATTTACAACAAAATTTTAATAAGTGAGAGATTTAATTATAAAGTTACCTCCACATAAAAAAAAAACCCTCATGGGTGCATATGTATATGCATGGGCATACATATATATATGCATCTGTGTATATACATGTAGAGACAAGAGATTAACATCTGGTGTCTTTTGCTTGATCTCTACCATATATATAAAGGCAGAGTCTCTCTTTGAACCCAAAGCTCTGTCGAGTCAGTTTGCTACAGGGATTCCCTCTCTCTGCCTCTTAAGGTCTGGAATTATGGGCAGGTTACCATAAATCCTGCTTCTACATAGGTGCAGGGATCCAATCTCTAGTCCTCATGCTTGTAAGGCAAGTGCTTTACCCATTGAGCCATACCCTCAACTTATAAATAGTAAACATTTTTGATAAAATATTTTGACATTATGTAAACATGCTGTTTTACCTCAAGCTTTTTCTCTTTTTTAAACTGACGGAACACAAAGTAGATTTAAAGTGCTGTATTAAAAACACAACAAAGGGGAGTAGAGAGGTGGCTCAGCCGTTAAGAAACTGGCTGCTCTTCCAGATGACCCAGGTTCAATTCCCAGCACCCATATGGCAGCTTGCAACTGTCTGTAACTCCAATTCTAGGGGATCTGGCATCCTCACACAGGCATACACACAGGCCAACACCAATGTACATAAAATAAAAAATAAGTCATTAAAAATGTTTTTAAAAAACCACAGCACACAACACATTTGCTACAACTGCAGTGACTTTTCTATTTGGAAGACTTGGCACTAAAGAGAATGAAAAATATGTAAGATGACCATTCTACCACTGATTGCTGTTCTATTTGCTTTCTTCATTCTAAGAACATTCTTTTTCATGGGGGCGGGGGGCAGTTCTGTCTTCGACCACACTGGACCACAAGTTTTACTCTTGTGCTAAAAAGAAAACCCCAGGGTTAAAAGGGACAGTTTACACACCTTTAATAAACTACAGAATTTGCCAAGAGTGGGAGTAGTCTGTGTAGCAACCAAAATGGTCTGCATATGAGTGCCGTCCTTAAGAACAACCACAAAAATGGAACATTTTTTCTCAATGAAGGTAGGCCAGTTGCTAGAAGGTCTCATGCTATGAAGATGCCATTTTCAAACCCTAGCCAAAGGAGCCTGTAGAACTTAAAACTGTGGTTGCTACTACGTGCCCTGAAGGAAAAGCAGTTGAAATGTAACAGAATGACATTTTCAGAGTGTAATCCTGAAGTGACAGAAATGAGCTTGATCACTACAATGAAATTCCTGTGTATTAAATAGTTATATCTTTATTTATAGCTCATTGGTTCAACAACATAAAATTAGAGAAGGGTGTCTCGAAATGTACATTCCATGTTCAGAGATAAAAGGGCTAGCCATTCTTCCAATTATTTTCTGGAGGCAAGTCCTTGTTAACTGATTCTAATGGCAATCACACACTGGCAGTTTCCAAAGCTGTGTCACGAAGGGGATAGGGCTTATGGCAACATAAGGACTCTTGTGTTCACCAGTTCAGGCACACTTCCAAAGTATTCCGAATAGTCCAGTTTTATTTTTGACCAGGATCCTGGTACCAAGGGTCAGATATAAGCACACATACATCCAATCAACAGACTACAGTCAGCAGACTCTGAAAACTGTACTGGCAAGCATAGTGCTGTTGGCACTGGCCCAGCTCCATCTTTCTGCGAGCTCTTGCCTGGGGATTTTAGTAGTTACCATCGTATCTCCTGTAGCTTTCTTGTGGTATTTATCTAGCAATGATCTTTCCTTTCTCTCATCTTTATTTATCCATTGGAAATCTTCTGCAAGAGGGAGTCTCCATGAGTAAACAGTCAAGATCAGTTGTCCATTGACTAAAGAAAGATGGCTCAGCAGTTTAAAGCTTAAAGAGCTTATTGCTCTTTCAAAGGACCAGAGTCCAATTTCCAGCACCCATATGGTGGCTCATAAACATCTGAAATTCCAATTCCAGTAGATTTGACGCTCTCTCTGGCCTCTGCAGGCAGACATGCATAAAAATATATAAAATAAAAGTATAAATTGAATAAAGTTTATTTAAGAAAAAAAGAGTACACACATACTTTGTAAAGCCCTTAACGGACTCATGTTCTTACTTAGATAATTATCTAAGTTCATGTTATATTGTCATATACATAGAATTTAAAACCACATCACTGGAAATACCTACCTGTAAAAGCATTCATTTCAGTCTTCTCCATAGTGGCAGTAATTGTAAAAACCAAAGTGGCCCCCAAGGGGGGTACTCTAAGAGCTGTGGTAAGTCCATGTCTCAAGCCGGGATTGTGGGAACCTGAGAGCAAAAGGATGCCAGTGTTTCATAAAGAACAGGACCAGGGATGGAGAAGAGCGAAATGTAAATTCACCATGCATCTTACCTCAAACGATCCCCCAGAGTATCTGATGCATAATGGGGCCAAAAAAAGTCAGCAGACCAAGCCTCCAGACTCTCAGAGACAGTTGTCATTTGAACTGGGATGAGACCAATTATAACTATTGAAATAAATACAAATAAGTAACACCTTTCCCTTTAATATGTATCCAATTTATATTTTTATATCTATGGGTATTTGACTGCATGTAATTATGTCCATCATGTATGTACAGTGCCCCTGGGAACTGTCTGAGTATGTTGAATCTCCTGTGACTGGAGTTGCAGATGTTCGTGAACTGCTATGTGGGTGCTGGAATTGAACTTGTGACCTTCAGAAGTGCTCTTAATCACTAGGCCATTTCTCCATTACCCAACATTACACCATATAGAATATCATCTCCAGACCACAGCTAACCTCATCATTTAAGAGATGTGGGCAGTAAACAAGAATGAAGGCACAGGCTAGGATTCTTGAATCTCACTTAGAAGAGGGAATAAAATAGTCATAAAAAGGCAGACCCACCAGAGCTCCCAGGGACTAAACCATGAACCAAAGAGTACACATGGAGAGACCCATGGCTCTAGCTGTATATGTAGCAGAGGATGGCATTGTCTGGCATCAGTGGGAAGAAAGGTCCTTGGTCCTGTGAAGACTCGATGCCCCAGTGTAAGGGAATGACAGGGCAGGGAGGCAGGAGGGAGTAGGTGGATGGGTGGGGGTAGTACTCTCACAGAAGCAGAGGAGAAGGATGATGGGATAGGGGGTTTCTGGAGGGGAAACTGGAAAGTAGATAACATTTGAAATGTAAAAAACAAAAATCCAATTAAAAAACAGGCAGATGGAGGTTGAAGGGGCTTGAGACCCCATATGAACAACAGTGTTAACCAACCAGACTAAGCCACTACCCAAAGACTATACATGAACTGACCCTGGGCTCCAACTGCATAGGTAGCAATGAATAGCCTAGTAAGGGCACCAGTGGAAGGGGAAGCCCTTGGTCCTGCTAAGGTTGAACCTCCAGTGAACGGGATTTTTCGGGGGAGGGAGGTAATGGGGGGAACAACTGTATCGAAGAGGAGGGGAGGGGCTAGGTGATGGCCCAGAAACCTGGAAACGTAATAACAATTGAAATGTAAATAAGAAATACCCAATTTAATAAAGATGGAGAAAAAAGAAAGAGTGGCATATTCACAGTTTAGAGGGAGGAAAAGAGAAAAAAGATATGATAACAAATTTTAGAGAACAAATGATTGTCAAAAACAAATAAAATGTTATCAGTATCCTAACAATAAATGAAATTATCAATTTTATTATCTCATCATCTCTTGCAGTAGGTCAGTATTTTCTAGTTTACTTGAAAACAAGTTTGAATATTCTATAACAAAGCCCATTGCATATGAGCTGACTTTTCAAGTTCTATGGCAGATTTCCCTTACCATTTCTGTTTGTTAACTTGGCATTACATTTTTTGGTTGTTGTTCTTTTTTGTTATATCTTGTTTTGTACTCAAACATACTAGATATTGAAGCATATTTAAATGATTGCACATTCTCTTTTTCTTTTATTATTTTTAATTCAGAGACAAAAGGTGTTTCTAGTGTGGGGTTCCCTGTACAATACTCTGACAACAGCTACTAATTCTTGCAATAGCTTTTCTTTGGTTACTCTAAGAATCCATTTCTTTAGGAATATGTTCTTTTCATCCTTCTTCCCTTTATAGTAGTAGGCCTATTTACACACTGGATTTTCTCCTATGACTGATTCCTATAATTTTCATATTAACTATGTCACTTGCTTCTCTTTAATACCTAATTAAATTTTTAATAAATCAATATAAGAACAAATGGATGAAAAAAAACCAGGCAGATGGAGGGAGGGAACTAGGTGGGAGAGGAATTGGGAAGGGATATTAGAGGTGAGTTCAGGATCAAGTGTGGGGAGGGACAGGAGAGATGGCCAGGTGGCCATGAGAATGAATGGAAATCTGCAACTGATGGGAGTGGGGAGGTGGGGGCATCTCCAGGATGTGACAGCGACCTGGTGTAAGGGAGGTGCCCAAAAATCAATGGGGGTGAACTTGGTCGTGACACACAGCATTAGGAATATGGAATATGAAGACGCTACCTCCAGAAGCCTCTCAGAAACCCTAGGGGTGCAATAGGGATACCAACACACCCACAAAACCTTTTACCCAAAATGTATCCTGTCTATAAGAAATGCAGGGATGGCGGATGGGGCAGAGACTGTGGGAATGGCCAACCAATAACTGGCCCAATTTGAGATCCACACCATGGGCAAACACCAATCCCTGACACTATTAATGATACTCTGTTATGAGTGCAGCTAGCATAACTGTCCTCTGAAATGCTCCACCCAGCAGCTGACTCAGATGGATGCAGATACCCACAGCCAAACAGTGGATGGGATTGGGGACTCTTCCATAAGGGTCGGGAACTCTTCCATAAGGGTCTCGGACTCTCAGAGACTAAAGCACCAACCAAAGAGCATACATGGGCTACACCTAGGCTTCTCCACTCATATGTAGCAGATACGCAGCTTGGTCTTTGTGTGGGCCCCAAACAGTGGGGGTATCTCAAAAGCCTTGTCTGGCCTTAGTAGGAGAGAAAGCACCCAGTCTGACAGAGACTTGAAGTGCCAGGGTGGAAGGATACCCAGGAGACCCCTGCCCTCTCAGAGGAGAAGGGGAGGGGGGGAAGGGGAAGGATGCCCCAAAGTATCCATGTGTGTCTAGAAGTCAATGTCACTATTCCAAAGACTCTTAAAATCCTTCCCTTTAAAGGTTCTGTTAGGCTTTAAAAGGACATGGGAATAGGTTAGGTTTCTTGTTTTGTTTTGTGTTTGTTTGTTTGTTTGATGTTCTTTTGAGGATCTTTAGGCCTCCCTGAACAGGAAAAAATCTTGTCTGGCCTTGAGGTTTTTGTTATATGGTCTATGGTTCCTTGGGGAAGCTTTATCTCCTGGTGTGGGGGTAACATTATTTAAAAACATATTTGATATCTATCTATCTATCTATCTATCTATCTATCTATCTATCTATCTATCTATATTTGTATCTGTGTGTTTTAAAGTGATGTTATCTATATGTTCCTGTGGCTTTTTCAAACATCCTTAGTGTTATTTTTCTTTTCTCCCCATCTCCTTCTTCTCTCCCATTCTTCCATTTCCCCCTTAATTGATCCATGTCCTACTTAATTGATCCATGCCCCTCCTTAGAGCTCCTTTTCTCCTCTCACACATGTCCCTTCCTAATCTCCTGGCTTCTCTAGTTACGCCAATCATAATCTCAAATCTACACATTCAGGCATACCATTCACAAATAAGAAAGAACTTGTGGCATTCAGTTTCACCAACGTACACGCAAACTTCTCTATTTAAGTTTTCTTATACAGCTAAACTGAACTTCCCTGTGTATATGTACTATGGTTTCATTATCCATCCTTTATTGATTGGCATTCAGGCTATTTCCATTTCCTAGCCGTTGTGAGCAAAGTAGCAATGAACATTACCTTAGCATTACTACTGCTGTGATGAAATACCATGATCAAAATAAATTGGGGTGGAAAGGGTTTATTTGACTCATGCTTGTACTTCATAAGTCATCGCCAAAGGAAATCAGGATAGGATTTCAAGCAGGGCAGAAACCTGCAGGCAGGAGCTGATGGAGAAGCCATAGAGGAAGCCATATACTGGTTTGCTCCTCATGGCTTACACACCCTGCTTTCTTTATAGAACCCAGGACAATCACCCACAATAGGCTGGGCCCTTCTTTATCAAACAATGCCCCACAGGCTTGCCTACGGCATGATCTTATGGAGGCACATTTTAACTGAGGTACCTTCTCTCAAATGAATGTAGTTTTAGTCAAGCTGACATAGAAATTAGCCAGTACCAATATGAACAACCAAAATTACCTCCTGGTAAAAGGTTTTTGAGTAATATAGCTGGGTCACATGGCACATGCATCTTTCTTAGTGTTTTTAGTACTCTCCACTCTGATTTAACAGTAACCACACCAGTTTGCAGCAGTCAATGAGACTCCTCCCTCTTCACAACGTCACCAGCATTTGTTGTCAGTTCTGCTCTTAATCTGAGTGTTAAAATAAAATTTCACAGCTTTAATTTGCACTTTTGTCATTGCTAAGAACATTGAGTACTCTCGTTAATGTTTATTTGCACTGTTTTATTCTTTTGTCTCTTATAAAATGTTAATTTTTATGCTTATTTTGCCACCATGTTTGTCTGTGCATCAGGTGTGCACCTGGTGCGTACTGAGGCCAGAAGAGAGTGTTGGATACCTTGAAACTGGAGTTACTCTTGGCTTTTGATTGTTGAATTCTTTGTGCATTCTGTATAATTCTCAACTGGATACACAGCTGGCAAGGATTCTCTTAATTATTTTTTTTTTGCTATGTAGAAGCTTTAAGTTTCATGGAATCTTGCTTGTCAGTCATTGGCCTTACTTTCTGAGCCAATGAGTGCTAGTCAGAAAATCTGCTCTTACACACACACACATACACACACACACACATACACACACACACACAAACACACACACACACACACACACACACACACACACACACACATGCAGAAAAGCCTATGTTTCCTTCTAGTGTTTTCAGAGTTTCAGTTTTCACACTGAGATTTTTATCTACTGAGAGTCTAGTTTTGTGCAGGACGGTAGTAGATATAAATATAATTTCACTCCTTTATGAAGCTTTAGATAGCTTTAATTATCTGTTCTTAAATTTGGGTCTTCTATTCTGTTTTTATTGACTCCAGGTCTGCTTTTGTGCCAGTATCAAGTTGTTTGTAATATAACATAAAATCTAACATTATAATCTTTCTAGCCTTATTCTTTGCTAAGGATCACCTCAGTTATCTGGCTTCCTTGTGGGATTCATACAACATTTAGACTTTCTTTTTCTATTTATGTGAAAATGTCATGGGAATTTTGACTGGGATTGCATTGAATCTATATATGGCTTCTGGTATGTTGGTCGTTTTTAGAATAGTGATTCTGCCAATCCACGTGCATGAAAGGTCTTTCTGTCTTCTAGAATCTTTGTCAATTTCCTTCTTTTTTGGGTATTTCAAATTTTCATTTTAAAGGTCTTTTAACTCCTTGCTTAGGTTTCTTTAAATGGGGTCGTTTCCACGATTTCTTTCTCAGTATGGCTGTTATTGGCGTATGGACAGACACCTGGTTTTCGAAAGCTGATTTTGAGTCTTGCAAGTTTGCTGAAAATGTTTATCACCTCTAAAAGTTGAAATTTGACAAACTTAATTTGATGTCTTTTCCTATGTGTATCTTGTTAATCTTCTTGCTTTCTTTTTTCTTTTTCTTCCTTCCTTCCTTTCTTCTCTCTTTTTCCTCTGTCTGTCTTATTGATCTATTTGGCGTTTCCTGCGCTATGTGCTAAAGGAGCAGAGATTGTAGAAAGCCAATTTCATTCCTCATTTTAATGGAAATGCTTAGAGATTTTCATCCATCTAGGATAGTGTAGGCTATGGGATTGTCATATATAGTCTGCCTTCATTACGCTGAGGTACATTCACTCCAGTTATTCTCTCCATAAAACAGTTATCAAGAAGGTATGTTGAATTTTGCCAAAGGTCTTTTCTGCACCTATTGTCATAATCATGTGACTTTTGTCTTTAAGCTTGTTGATATGATTTATTTCACTTAACTCCTATTATATGTTAAACACTGCCTGAATCTCCAGGATAAGATCAATTTGATCATGGTGGCTTGTCTTCATGACATATGCTTTTATTTAGTTTGCAAATATTTTATTGAGAATTTTTATCTGTATATATCAGGGATCTTGGTCTATAGTATTCTTTCATCGTGTTTTTACTTAGAGTTAGTACTGGTATAATTCTGGTTTCTAAAAAGGACTTGGAAGTGCTAGTCTTGTGTATGTTTGTTTCTGTTTAGTTTAATGGGTTCTTTAACAGTAATTTTTAAAGTATTGCCCGTACTTATTCCTTGAATGTCTGGTGGAATTCTGCTCTGAATCTGAGTCTGGGCTTTCATACTTAGAAGATTTTTCACCACGGTTTAAACATCCATATCAAGCTATGACTCTGTTTCACTTAATGATTTCTCTTAGTTTAAAATTTCTGCGGTTCAGATGTATCTAGGATTTCATCTATAGGCTTTTAAAATTGTTCCCTTATAAATTTTCTGTATTTCTTTTATATCTATTATAAAATTCCCCAACTCTTCTCTAGTTGTATGATTTGGGGTCTCTTCTTCCTTTCTTTTGGTTAATTTGGCTAACTCTGTTAGTCTGTTGATGTTGTTTGTATTTTCAGAAAGCAAATTGTAAATTCATTGGTTCTTTCTATTGTCCTGTCTGCTTGTTTGTGTTTTACTAATTCTGCCCTGGTTTGTATCCTTTTCTTCTGTCTACTGAACTTAGGTTTGTTCTAGATTTATTTTTCCAGGGTCTTGAGCTGTACCATTGAGCTGCTTATTTATGCTCTTTCTAGCTTTTTGATATAGGTACATGGAGTTATAAAGTTCCCACTTTTAATGTATCCCAGAAGTTTTATTATGCACACTGAATTTTTCTTTTTAAACAAAACAAAACAACAACAAGAACAAAAAAACTCCTTCAAACACAATGCTGCCCAATGTAAGAAAAAGGGAATATATCTTTTAACTTTCAAATCCTAAACAAAGTCTTTAAATATGGTACCTCTTTAGAGATTATTATTCAAATGCTTGTACTATTTTCAATAAGGCATGTATTCAACTTAGCATTTATTATGAGGCTGGGTTTGTGGCTTGGTGGTAGAATGTTTGGTTAACATGGGTAAAGCCCTGGATCCCACTCTTAGAGTCAACCAATCAATAAATATGAACATTCCTAGAGTCAAGCAATCCATAAATATGAGCAGGGTGGTACATCTTTAATCCTAGTACTCAGGAGGCAGAGGAAGATGGATCTCTGTGAGGTTGAGCTGATCTTTGGAGTTACTTCCTGGGCATATGTAGAAAGACCTTCCCTCCAAAAACAAAACAAATTGCCTAAGAAGATCTATAGCAGTTCAATCTTCATTGAATAAATCTGGAAATCCTGCATGCATATCTACTGAAGAATAAACGAGTGAACTGTAGTATATTTCTGTGATGGAATATCACTATAGTAGCAGTATACTTGAACAGGGGGAATAACTTAGACCACTCTGTAACACCACAGGGGAATGATGGCTGACAATAGTTAATTGTATCATTCAAAATAGCTAGTAAAAAACGTCTTAAATTTTCCCAACACAAAGAAACCAGTATTGAAATGGATGGCTATACAACCTACCCCTGCTAGGGTGGTGGTGCCAGCCTTGAATCAGTGGTCCAAGGCATAGACAGACAGATCTCTATGAGTTTGAGAACAGCCTGGTCTGCATAGTGAGTTCAAGGCCAGCCAAGGCTACACAGTGAGACCCTGACCAATAAACCAAAGCAAAATAACACAAAAGCAATTACCCTAATCATTATTTGCAGCCAGCCTATACTAAAATATTACACTATCAGTCATAAACATTACTTAAATAAAAGGACAGATTTTGAAACATGAATAGTACATGAGTACAACCAGCTAGGAAAGCATAGGTGAACTGCTGTAGCAACATATTCAGGAAAGTGATACGGATGTGGAATAGCCTGATATGAGTGGTTCAGCTCCCATCCCTTTCATAGAGAACACACTTATGATGAAAGGAAGACAGACTTGCTTTCAGGTGAGGGAAAATTGGTGTGGGTGCCTACAATCAGAACCACAAAGTGATTGATCTCAGATATATAAGTATATGTATATGTATATGTATATTTAGTGTTATAGTGTTATTTTATACTTAGTATATTTTACTATTTTAAAGCAAATTTCATTAAAATACTTTAAACATGGGAAGGAAAGTACATCATTGCTGAGAATCAGACCTCCTTGGGGGCTCTGGGCCTAGTTAATTGGGTTATTTTTCCCTTTTTTTTTTTAGTTGATTGGTTTCTTTAAACATTACAGTCTTCAACTTTGTAGTGTTACCAATCCCAAAGAGTGGGATGAAGATTACATCGGCAGATGTCTACAGGCTGTTGGCACAGCATTGGTTTAGTAAAAGCCCCAACTGCCAATCAACAATGTCACCCAAGACTCCAAATTTGATCTTTCAAAGAGATGAAACATCCAAGTCTGTGTGGCCTGCTCCCCAGTTTTGGACACAGGGAGTAAGTGGCATAGCAGTCACCCTCAAGGCTGCATCCAGCTTTAGGAGCACCGAGGAGTTAAATGTTATCTCACAGGGTCTGCAATAGGCAGAAGATGAGGAAGAGTTCTACTTGACCCACAGAACTTCAAGGAGGCTGGATTCAACAACACATTCCAGTCACTGTGACATCTAAATATTCCCACACACTGACGTTCCAGAAGCAGCATTTTGTGTTTTAGACTAGATCAAGCTGACCTATTAAATGTCATAGCAGTGAGCCTTTTAATCTGATACCACAGCCCATTAAGTCCATGCAGAGAGAGGAGAAAAAAAATAAGAAAGAAAAAGAAAAGAAAAAAAGAAAAAAGATTAACCTCCAACATCTGTGCTTTTTTACTTATTTATTTGTGGTGTTGAGGCTTAAATGGTAGGGCCCAGTGTATCCTAGACAAGTACTCTACTAGAACTGTACCCCAGTTCTAGTTGCCTAATATCTCTCTATTAAAAAATTTTAAAAAATTAGTAGTCACTGGTTCACTATCTTCCTGGAATTCATAACTCTCTTGTGTTGTTATTGTCAGAAGAATTTCTATAAAATCATCCCAAGATTAGTTGTTTTTCATAAAATATACATTTTTAGAATATATCCCTCAATAGACAAGTTGATAACAGAATATAGCATGCCCACGCAATGAGATGTTATGCAGTGATAAAATGAAATGGGATGTCAGGTCATGAAAAGAAATATAGAAAACGTATAAGAACATTGCCTGTGAAAAGGAGAAAATTTTAAAAAGCTGCCACGTGATTTTAAATATATCTGCAGCTCCATGCAGGAGACTTGTATGCACACTGTTAATTGAGATTGAATGGTTACGGGAACACACACATTTAGATGTGTTCTAATCTTACTGGAAAGAAGCAGGAGGAGACAGTAGCTGGGGCTAGCCCTAACCCAATAAGCATGCCCATCTTATGTAACACATATATGGGCTAAAAAGCCATTGAATGATTCTACCTCCCTTTTTACACCCTCCCTTGCTGAAACTAGTGAAGCTCATCTACATGAGAGAGTCTAGTCAGACCCTTGCTGCAGTGGGCTCTTTGCAGCAATACATTTTAAAACAGGCAGGCCAGTGTTTGTTCAATTAAATATTACACAATCCTGGCAGCTGGTTTGCTATCTGCCCCAGTGGGTTATGTTCCCAAATGAAAGACACACACACTGCCTTTATATTTTAATATATATTTAATAGCTGGGCCACTGCCTAACCCCCACATGATTAATCCTGAGTTATTACTTGCTAATTCTATGTTCTATCTTGGCTGCTCTAGACCCAGAGTTTGCCCAACTGAGCTGAGTTTTGGGCCATTCTCTCCTCACTCCTTCATATGGCAGCCATGTCCCTCTGTCCTGCACTCTCTCAGGCATGGTGTCTCTCCTCTCCTCCACATTCCTGGCATGGTAGACTTCCTTCTCCCTCTCCTCCCAGTCCCAAACCCAAGAATCATAAAGTCCTGCTCTGTCTGCTTTTCCCAACTACTAGTTGTTGGCATCTGTATTTACCAATCAGAACCAAATGGGGGCCAGTTCCCAGAAGCTATGTGCAGATCCCTTCATACAACCAGTCTTTTGGGGAATGTAATTAGTATCTATAATACAAGCAACCTCAGGTGTTGAACATCTCTAATCCTCAAATCCCACACTGAGTGTCAAGATGATATGGAGTTTAATGAGCAAAATTACTAAAAGCATTTTATATATAAGGACTAGAAATACAGCTCAATGGTAGAGTATTTATGTGGTAAGTAGCAGGCCCTGTGTTCCACTCCAAGCACTAAAAGAAAATTAAAATAGAAGTGTTATACAAATTAGTTTTAGGATGCATGTATGCAGTATATATGAAACATAATGATTTCATGTTTAGACCTAAGTCCCATCCCCAATATATGTCATTATGTATATCCAAGTACTTCAGCATCCTAGAAAATATCCAAGATCTGAAACACTCTTTGCCCAAGTAATAAGAAGATATATGCAGCCTATAGAAAATACTAGATTTTAATTTCATTTGCTTATAATAGATGGGCCTTTCATATTTGATTTGATCATGCTCCAAACCTTATCATTTTATTTATAGCAGAAGCAATATTTGACCTAGGTCTTTTGAAACAGTTGAATATGTTTTAACTCTTAGGAAAATATCGAGACCAAAGAAAAGACCAAATCTTAGACTCTGGTCTGTTTAGAAGACAGGTACATGAATGGTTGAAGAAAATTTCCTAAAAATAACTATTATTTTCAAATTTTTACATGACATCTTTTCAAGAGTAAAGGAAATATACCAATAGGAGGAATAAAGGCATAACATGACACTATCATAATATGTCTCTGAGAATAATTTAAAGTTTAAAATTGGTTTCTTATCCCGTATGGCTAGTCATTTAAATGTTAATCTACTTCTTCTCTATTTAGCATGACAATAGAACCGGCCTCCTCAAGACTCCAGAGAGCCCAGCTGCCCTGTCCTTCAGAAAGGATACAATCTATCGCCTGAAATTGAAAACAGCTTCCAAATGCCATTATCATTTTCCTGTTCCAACTTTCATGTATAGTCCACAGAATGTGAATTAAATGCAATTTTTAAATTACATGTTTATTCCACAGAATGATAGGCATGAATTTTTATTTGTCTAATATCTAGACAGGTACAAAGGGATAAATTCTTTAACAATACTTTGTCACAGATACTTTTTTATGAATTTTATTTTGTGTAATGATGGTGATTCATTTCCAGGGGTCTTATTAGAAAGTACACACATGAATTATCTATCTGATAAGGGGAGACATGAGGGGGCCACATTTTGTTCCTGCAGTCTAATCCTAACAGAGTGTGATCATTTGGGGTAAGATCACCTGTATTTTGGCTTTCTGTGAAAACAGAATTAATGAACCTATCAAGGCAAGAAAATGCCTTTCCCAACGTGCTGGAGCCTCGATAGGTATGTCACTCAAAAAATTGACATGTTGAAACTTAACCAGTATTAAAAGGGTCATAGTCATCTTGCTAGTGACATTGGAGAGCTACTTGTTTCTACCCTGTGAGAAGGCAACAGAAAACTCCATGTATGAAGCAGTAAGTAGAGTTTCTCTAGACACTCAATCTGCTTGCCGCTGGATCGTGCTTTTTCCACATCCAGAGATGTAAGCAATATGTTTCTGTTGTTGTCAAGTTTCTCAATGCATGATGTTTTGTTCTAGTATCAAGAGCAGGCAATAACAGAGGCCAAGAGTTGTCCTTAGGACTTTACATTGATAAAGAACAAAAAAGGGATGCTGCTGACTTGCTGGGGTACATTCTCATTTTCCAGCAAGAGATTTACCAGACACACAGGTCTCACAAGTCAACAAATTACTCAGTCACATGAAGACCATCAATCTGTAAATACTGGTTTTCTTTCTTTTTTTTTTTAATTGGATATTTCTTTATTTACTTATCAAGTGTTATTCCCTTTCCCTGTTTCCTGTCCATAAGCCTCCTATCCCCTCCCCCTGCCTTCTTCTATAAGGGTGTTCCTTCCCCATCTACCCCCACTTACCGTCCACCCCCAGACAATCCCTTATACTGGGGGTCCAATCTTGGCAGGACCAAGGACTTCTCCTTCCATTGGTGCCCAGCAAGGCCATTCTCTGCTACATATGTAGTTGGAGTCATGGGTCAGTCCATGTGTAGTCTTTGAATAGTGGTTTGGATCTTAGAAGCTCTGGTTGGTTGGCATTGTTGTTCTCATGTGGTTGCAAACCCCTTCAGCTCTTTCAATCCTTTCTCTAATTCCTCAAACAGGGGTCCTGTTCTCAGTTCAGTGGTTTGCTGCTAGCATTCGCCTCTGTATTTGACATGTTCTGGTTGTCTCTCAGCATGCACTTCTTAGCTTCATGAATCTTACCTAGGTTTTGTGGCTGTATATATATATATATATATATATATATATATATATATATATATATATATATATATATATATGAATATATATATAGGCCACATGTGAGGCAGGCTCTGAATGACCATTCCTTCAGTCTCTGCTCTAAACTTTGCCTCCATATCCCCTCCTATGGATAATTTTGTTCTCCATTTTAAAAAAGACTGAAGCATCCACATTTTGGTCATCTTTCTTCTAGAGCTTCATGTAGTCCATGGATTGCTTCTTGATAATTCAAACTTTTAGGCTAATATCCACTTATGAGTGAGTGGAGTGCATACCATGTTTTCCTGTGATTGGGTTACCTCACTCAGGATGATATTTTCTAGTTCATTCCATTTGCCTATGCATTTCATGAAGCCATTGTTTTTGATATCTAAGTAGTACGCCATTATGTAGATGTACCACATTTTCTGTATCCATTCCTCTGTTGAAGGGCATCTGGGTTCTTTCCACCTTGTGGCTATTATAAATAAGGCTGCTAGGAAAGTAGTGGAGCATGTGTCTTTGTTGTATGTTGGAACATCTTTTGGGTATATGCACAGGAGAGGTACAACTGAGTCCTCAGGTAGTACTATGTCCAATTTTCTGAGGTACATTCAGACTGATTTCCAGAGTGGATGTACCAGTCTGCAATCCCACCAACAATGGAGGAGTGTTCCTCTTTCTCCACATCCTCGCCAGCATCGGTTGTCACTGAGTTTTTTATCTTAGCCTTTTTGACTAGTGTGAGGTAGAAACTCGAGGTTGTTTTGATTTGCATTTCCCTGCTGACTAAGGATGTTGAACATTTCTTTAGGTGCTTCTCAGCCATTCGGCATTCCTCAGCAGAGAATTCTTTGTTTAACTCTGTACCCCATTTTTAATAGGACTATTTGGCTCCCTGGAGTCTAACTTCTTGAGTTCTTTGTATATTTTGGATATTAGCCCTCTATCTGAAGTAGGATTGGTAAACCTCCAGGTGAACCAGCACCATTTGCTGAAAATGCTATCTTTCTTCCATTGGATGGTTTTAGCTCATTTGTCAAAAATCAAGTGACCATAGGTGTGTTGGTTCATTTCTGGGTCTTCAATTCTATTACACTGGTCTATCTGCCTGCCTCTGTACCAGTACCATACAGTTTTTATCATTATTGCTCAGTATTACTGTTTGAGGTCAGAGGGTGATTTCTCCAGAAGTTCTTTTATTGTTGAATATAATTTTCACTATCCGGGGTTTTTTGTTATTCCAAGTGAATTTGCAAATCGTTCTTTCTATCTCTATGAAGAATTGAGTTTGGAAATTTGATAGGGATTTCATTGAATCTGTAGATTGCTTTGGGTAAAATGGCCATTTTTATTATATTAATCCTGCCAATCCATGAGCATGGGAGGTCTTTCCATCTTCGGAGATCTTCTACAAATTCTTTCTTCAGAGACTTGAAGTTCTTGTCATACAGATCTTTCACTTGCTTGGTTAAAGTCATTCCGAGTTATTTTATATTATTTGGAACTCTTGGGAAGGGTGTCACTTCTATAATTTCTTTCTCAGCCTCTTTGTCCTTTGAGTAGAGGAAGGCTACTGATTTATTTGAGCTAATTTTATACCCAGCCACTTTCCTAAAATTATTTATCAGGCTTAGTAGTTCTCTGGTAGAATGTTTGGGGTCACTTATGTAAACTACCATATCATCTGTAAATAGTGACATTTTGACTTCTTCCTTTCCAATTTGTATCCCTTTGACCTCCTTTCATTGTCTGATTTCTCAGGCTAGGAACTGTAATGAATAAGTAGGGAGAGAATGGGCAGCCTTGTCTAGTCCCTGATTTTAGTGGGATTGCTTCATGTTTCTCTCCATTTAGTTTAATGTTAGCTGCTGGTTTGCTGTATATTGCTTTTACTATGTTTATGTATAGGCCTTGAATTCCTGCTCTTTCCAGGACTTTTATCATGAAGAGGTGTTGAATTTTGTCAAATGCTTTCTCAGCATCTAATGAAATGATATGGTTTTTATCTTTGAGTTTGTTTATATAGTGGATTATGTTAACGGATTTCCATATATTGAACCATACCTACATACCTGGGATGAAGACTACTTGAGGATGATTTATGATCATTTTGATGTGTTCTTGGATTTGGTTTGCAGAATTTTATTGAGTATTTTTGGTTCAATATTCATAGGGTAAATTGGTCTGAAGTTCTCTTTCTTTGTTGTATCTTTGTGTGGTTTAGTTATAAGAGTAATTGTGGCTTCATAGAAGGAATTTGGTAGTGCTCCGTCTGTTTCTATTTTGTGAAACAGTTTGGACAGTATTGGTATGAGGTCTTCTATGAAGGTCTGATAGCATCCTGCACTGAACCCATCTGGACCTGGGCTCTTTTTGGTTCGGAGACTTTTAATAACTGCTTCTATTTTGTTAGGAGTTATGGGGCTGTTTGCATGGTTTATCTGTTCATGATTTAACTTTGGTACCTGATATTTGTCTAGGAAAGTGTTCATTTCCTCCAGATTTTCCAGTTTTATTGAATATAGGCTTTTGCAGTAGGATCTAATGATTTTTTTTTTAATTTCCTCAGATTCTGTTGTTATGTCTCCCTTTTCATTTCTGATTTTCATTATTTTCATTATTTGTGCCTTCTGGGTAGTCTGGCTAAAAGTTTATCTATCTTATTGATTTTCTCAAAGAACTAGCTCCTGGCTTTGTTCTTTGTATAGTGCTTTTTGTTTTACTTATTTGATTTTATCCCTGAGTTTGATTATTTCCTGCCTTCTACTCTTCTTCAGTGTACTTATTTATTGTTCTAGAGCTTTTAGCTGTGCTATCAAACTGCTGATATATGCTCTCTCCAATTTGTTTTTGAAGCCACAAGAGCTATGAGTTTTCGTCTTATCACTGCTTTCAATGTGTTCTATAAGTTTGGGCATGTTTTGCCTTCATTTTCATTAAATTCTAAGAAGTCTTCAATTTCTTTCTTTATTTCTTCCTTGACCAGGTTAACGTTGAGTAGAGCATTGTTCAGCTTCCATGTATATGTGGCCTTTGTGTCATTGTTGTTGTTATTGAAGACCAGCCCTAGTCCGTGGTGATCTGATAGGATGCATCTGATTATTTCTATCTTCCTGTATCTGTTGAGGCCTGTTTTGTGACCAATTATATGGTCAATTTTGGAAAAGGTTCCATGAGATGCTCAGAAGAAGTTATTACTTTTCTTTCAGGATGGAATATTTTATAAATATTTGTTAAATCCATTTGGTTCATAACTTGTTAGTTTGCATATGTCTCTGTTTAATTTCTGTTTCCATGAGATGACCATTGATGAGAGTGGGGTGTTGAAATCCCCCACTATTATTGTGTGAGTTGCAATGCGTGATTTAAACTTTAGTAAGGTTTCCTTTATGACTGTAGGTGCCCTTGCATTTGGAGCATAGACATTTAGGATTGAGAGTTCATCTTGGTGGATTTTCCTTATGAATATGAAGTGTCCTTCTGTATCTCTTTTGATGAATTTTTTTTTGAAAGTCAATTTTATTTGTTATTAGAATGGCTAATAACCAGCTTGTTTCTTTGGATCATTTGCTTGAAAAGTTGTTTTCCAGTCTTTTACTCTGAGATAGTGTCTGTCCTTGTCTCTGAGGTGTGTTTCCTATATTCAGCAAAATGCTGGGTCCTCTTTATGTATCCAGTTGGTTATTCTATGTCTTTTTACTGGGGAATTGAGTCATTGATATTAAGAAATATTAAGGAATAGTGATTGTTGCTTCCTGTTATTTTAGAGGTGGAATTATATTTGTGTGTCTCTCTTCTTTTGGTTTTGTTGCAATGAAATTTCTTTCTTGCTTTTTCTAGGGTGTAGTTCCCCTCCTTTTGTTGAAGTTTTCCATCTATTATCCTTTGCAGGGCTTGGTTTGTAGAAAGATATTGTGTAAATTTGGTGTTGCCATGGAATATCTTGGTATCTCCATCTATGTTAATTTATAGTTTTGCTGGATATAGTAACCTGCTGGCATTTGTGTCCTCTTAGGGTCAGTATGACATCTGTCCAGGACCTTCTGGCTTTCATAGTCCCTGGTGTAATTCTTATAGGTCTGCCTTTATATGTTACTTGACTTTTTCCCTTACTGTTTTTAATATTCTTTCTTTGTTTTGTGCATTTGGTGTTTTGACTATTATGTGACAGGAGGAATTTCTTTTCTGGTCCAATCTATTTGGAGTTCTGAAGGCTTCCTGTATGTTTATGAGGATCTCTTTCTTTAGGTTTTCTTCTATAATTTTGTTGAATATATTTACTGGCCCTTTAAGTTGGCAGTCTTCACTTTCTTCTATACCTATTATCCTTAGGTTTGTTCTTCTCATTGTGTCCTGGATTTCCTGGATGTTTTGGGTTAGGAGCTTTTTGTGTTTTACATTTTCTTTGACAGTTGTGTCAATGTTTTCTATGGTATCTCTCTTCTATCTCTTGTATTCTGTTGATGATGCTTGCATCTATGACTCCTGATTTCTTCCTTAGGTTTTCTATCTCCAGGTTTGTCTCCCTTTTTGCTTTTTTTATTGTTTCTATTTCCATTTTTAAATTCTGGATGGTTTTGTTCAATTCCTTCACCTGTTTGGTTGTGTTTTCCTATAATGTTTAAGGGATTTTTGTGTTTCCTCTTTAATGGCTTCTACTTGTTTTCTTTTGTTGTCCTGTATTTCTTTAAGGGAGTTATTTATGTCCATTTTAAAGTCCTCCATCATCATCATAAAATGTGATTTTAAATCCAAATCTTGCTTTTCTGGCATATTTGGATATCCCATATTTGCTTTGTTGAAAGAACTGGGCTCTGATGATGACAAGTAGTCTTGGTTTATGATACTTAGGTTCCTGTGCTTGCCTCTCTACATGAGGTTGTCTCTTGTATTAGTTTGTCTTGCTGTTTCTGACAGTGGCTTGACCCTCCCTCCAGTAGGCCTGTGTGTCAGCACTCCTGTAGAACTGTTTTCCTGTTTTCTTTCAGCGAATTATGGGAACAGAATGTTCTGCTCTCAGGTGTGTAGTCATTCCTAGAGATTGGCTTTCAGCTCTCAGCACAGGCAGGAACTGGAAGGGTACTGCCCCTACTGCTCTTAGGTCCCTGTGCCCAGGTAGCACAGATGGCACTAGGTTATTTCCTCTTGGGTCGGTAATGTTGGCAGAGAGTAGTCTCCTCCGATCTATCAGGAATTTCTGCACTTTTGAGTGTCCAGCTCTCTCCACCCACTGGATTTGGGTGCAGGGAGCTTTTTGACTGGTTCAGTTCAGATTTGGGCACATATCTGAACCCCAGGGCTCCTGCAGTTGACTGCTTCTACATTCCCGTGTCCAGAGGCACTATGCCGTTTCCTCTTGGGCCAGGGATCTGGGCAAAGGTGGGCAGAAGTGGCAGTCTGTCCTGTAGTCTCAGGATTGTCCACACTTCTGAGTGTTCAGCTCTCTCCCCCTCAGGATTTGGGAGCAGGGAGTTGTGGGATGGGATCAGTTCAGTTCTGGGCACAGCCAGAAACCAGAAGTGCCCTGTCCCAGAGGCCTTCTGCCTTTGTTTGTCCAAGAGTCCACCAGGCAGGTCACTTGGAGCAGAAATGTTCGTCCTACCTCTGCTCTCAGGTGTATAGGTGCTTCTGGTGCCTGGCTTTCTGCTCTCTGTCCAGGCAGGAACTGGAAGGAATATTGGTTTTCTTAAGTTCCTACAAATACACCATTTTGTCCCAGACTTTTATGCTACTTTCTCTCTTTCTTCTTTTTTGATTTGTGTGTATTTATAGTATGAAATGCAGTGTGTAAGTGTGTGAATGTGCATATCCATGAAGAGGGCAGAGCAAGATATGAGGTCTCTCTATCATTTTCTTATTGCCTTGAGGCAGGCTCTCTCACTAACCCAGAAGCTCAGCCCTTTCAGCGAGGCTGAATGGCCATTGAGCTCTCTAAATTTGCCTCTCTGCACCCTGAAATATTGAGGTTACAGGCACAAGTCATATCTGGCTCTTTATATGAGCACTGGGGATTTGAACTCAAATTCTCATTCTTCAAAAGCTAGCAGTTTTACCTGGTTGAGCCATCTACCCAATCCATTCTATCTTCTTTTAATTAAAGGTGGCTCTTAACACCACCCCTATCTTTTCCTACATGCTTTAATTTCACTACATTTGGCAAATGTTAGCCTGAGAAGATCAAGGGCTCAGTCTCACCAAATATTCAGAATCAAAAGCACCTTTGTGGGGTCTAATTTAACTTTCAGTGTCACGTTTTCTTCCCCAGTCTGACCTTGACCTCTAGGTTCAAGGGCTCCTCCTTCCTCAGCTTTCTAAATATCAGCAATTGCAAATGGGTGCTGAAAAGTCTGACTGGGTTTTTAAATAATAAAATAGTCATCAACTAATCAAGAACAGAATTGTCCTCTGATGAAAGTATGCATCAACCCTCTTTTCATTGAGACTAGAAATCTATATAAAAGGATAAATGTTGTCAGTCACACCTTGGCTTAGACAAAGCACTGGAGTCTTTCTTAAGTCTAAGTTAGCTTCAAAGAAAGTAAGAGGATTATTCTAAAACCATCCTGGCATTTGTCAGTTATCAAAATACTCTGAGCTGAATTTAGTAGCATGTTCTTTCTTCAAGGAAATGCATTATTTATTTTCACAGTTAAAAGAAAAGTTGGAATGTGCTATTAAGAGAACTAAACTTTTAAATACCAAAAAAAAGGCAGAAAAACAGAGAAGTTAAAAGTTAATTCTGTCTTGTAAGACTTACAAATAATTTTAATTACACAATTAGAACTCATCTAATATTTATTTTCAGGCATTATAGCCATTTTACTCATCCTAGAAAATGAAAAATATTAAAATATATTATTCATATTTTTATCTCTATTAATGCATTTTAACTTAATTAAAAGGGCAGTACATCATTTCCCGCATTCTGTGTTCCCTCTAATTCCTCTCAAATCCATGGTCTCTTTCTTTAATTACTTTATAAATGAATAAATATATAAATGCAATTGCCAAGTTCATTTAGTGTTGCTTGCATGTATGTGTTTTTAGGACTGACTGCTTTGTATTGGATCCAGTCAGGGCGCTCATCCCTGGGGAAGGCTGAGTCTCATTCTCTCTACAGTCATTAGCTGTCTATAGCTCTTCATCTACGGGTGTGGCCCAACAAGTCACTCCCCATCCATGTTGGTATATGAACTGGTGTTCCCGTTGGTCAGATTGGGTGGCATTTCATGGTTGTAGCTTCCCCAGTATATCTAGAAGGCAATCTGTCAACAGACATTCTGGTCCTCCAACTCTTATAAACTTCCCTCCCCCTATTTTGCAAATCTCCCCTAAGTCTGTGATGTAAGGGTTCCATAGTAAATGTATCACTGAGAGATAAGCACAATGCAGCCAGAAGTTCTCTGCATTTTGACCATTTGTGGATTTTGTAATGGTTTCTGTCTGCCACATAAAGAATCTACTTTAATGAGGGATAAGAAGAATACTATAGGTATAAGGATAAGTATTTGAATTGCAGTTAGGGTTATCCTGGTTTAGGAAGGTGACAGTAGAAGGTTCTCCTCTTAGACCCATGAACTCACTATCCACAGACAAATGGCTAGGTTTACGAGTGGCAGGCATGATCTTTCTCTTGTCAAGTGGGATTAAATCAAATTCGACAGCTATTGGTATTGCTCGGATATAAGTGACAGCATGACACATTTAGTGATCTCTTGTCTTGTTGGTTATTGTGGTTCATAGGCATCCCACCTGGGAAGGACTATTGATAGCTTTCTTTCCTTGGCCACTCACATTTCACCTTCTCACACAGGAAAGCTGGTTTGAAAGAGGAGGCTTGATGCAAGGGGTCAGATGCAGCTTTGATCTATCTCTACTGTATGTAATAATGAAACAATCAATATGTCTAAACAAAAAGACCATTTATTAGCTCCTTGGTTGCAAAGAGCAAGAATTGAACTAGCTTTGATAACAGTGCCCCTAAGATCGAAAGATGTCACCAGATGCTGCTTGTTTCCTAACAATTGTGATAGCCAATCACTGTCTACTTGACTGGATCAAAAAACACAAAGGGGACAGACCTCTGGCATATGCGTGAGGGTATTTCCAAAACAACTTACTTGGAGAAGTAAGACCCCCTTAAATTATAATTATAAAAAATTCCCAAAGTGAATAAAAGATGGAAAAAGAAGAAAGCCTGCTGAGCATCAACACACACACACACACACACACACACACACACACACACACACACATTTCTTTACTGTGGACTAGTCTTCTACTCCTACCAACACAGCTAGAACAGCTCTTACTACCATGAATTCCCTGCCCAGATGGACTGTGCCCTGGAACTGTCAACCACACAAGCCCTGTTTTCCTTCCATTGCTAATAGGAAAGTAGCTAACACAGAAGCTCTGGTTTGCTGCTGCTCTATTCTCTTGGCATGGCTACTTCAGGCTGCAGCATAAAATGACTCCAGAGACTCCATTCCCTCCTGCTGATAGTTCCAAAGAGTCGAAGTTGGGGCCAAAGAGAGGCTCTGCATATCCCTACGGACTGGAAGGAGTTATAATGACACATACCTATTCTTGAATTCCACTCTGAAGCAGGCTTCTCCATTGAGAAGTGAGAAGCTGAAGATGCATCTTAGCATCTAGAACTCAAGGGCTTCTTGATCCCATAATAAAAACCATAGGCTAAAACTTGAAAAAAAAATGGAAATAGGACAGTACCACTCCTTCATCATGGAAGGAAGAAACTGTGTGTGTGTGTGTGTGTGTGTGTGTGCATGTGTGCGTGTGCGTGTGTGCGTGTGTGCGTGTGTGTGTGTGTGTATGTGTAAGAAACTCAAGTTTTAAAAGTTGATATATAGACTCCTCTTTTTGATAGTATAAAATATCATTTCATGAGAAGAAAATATCTTAAATCTAACAGTTAGCAAAGAATTCAAAAAGTATAGATTTAATGGACCTAGGTAAAAATTTCAAATGCAAACTCAAGAGTACGTGAAAGACCAAGATAAAAGTTAAATGGCATCCAGACTCATGAATTTCACATTCCAAACTCAGAGCTCCCACCTGTCTGTCAGACTCTCTGTGCATGTACCTGAGCAAATCATTCATGACCAAATTTAATGAGTTTTTCATAGTTCATGTAAGGATAAGTAAGTTGAAAATTAAAATAAGATTCCATATGGGGCCAGAATTCAAAGGCAGTGAATTATCTTCATTTTACATCACTGAAACATTAATTTTCTCCTTCATCAAAGGCAGCTTGCTTATAATGTCATAATGGTCAGAGATAATGGCAAACCTTAGAAAGTGTAGCAAGAACAGATCTGAGTTAGGAAAATCAGGTTCACGTTGAAATGACATTGTAGCAAATATTTATGCAGTGGCTAAAGATTTCAAAAAAGTAAAACAGATAGCATGTAAAATTGTTCTACTGCTATTAGGCATGTATATTTGATTTCTCTCATGCTGTGTCTATCACAGTGTATTCATTACTTTGAGAACCACATTGATTTTCCCACAGTCTCCACTTCTAATTGAATTTTGGGATCTTATCACCCAGGGTACATACCACTCACAACACACTTAGTTGACTTGTACAAGTCTAACAAAAAAGAGACAAAAATATAACCAAAGAGTAACACCTTCTATTGTCTTTGGGGTCATTTCTCAACTCTTTCTCTTTGGGGACAGGGCTAGTTGGAATTACTAAGTATCTATGTGATCCCTGCGATGACTAAAGGTCTTCAAACAATTCTGGCATGTTCTCTCTTCTAAGGATTGGCTTGACTAAATATCATTTCCTCTACTGTTTACAGATAGAGGGTTAAGGTCAGCAACAGAGGGTGTGTCAAATCCACTAGTGAGTCTTGACTCTAGTTAGCTGTCAAGAAATAGAAGACCACTAAGGACTGTGAGCAGGGCAGGGAGTTTAGAGCAGGAAAACAAATGTGAGAGAACAAAGAACTGCTGGTGGAGTTATGGGTTAATGGGGTGTGAGTTTATGCAGCTACAATAGGACTGAACATTTTCAAGTGTGTATGTCAGGCAGAGTGGAGAAAGAACTCATGCTATAAAGAAAGGTTTTGTTCTCTTGCTCTTTTATAATCATTACTCAAAATTGCAGTTGAAGTAGGGAAAGCAATAGTATCAGCCTGGGCCTAAACAGGCCAAGGTACAGAAATGAGGAGGGAGAAGGAGATACAGGGTAGGGAGAGACATGGTTTGGTTTAGTTTTCAGAAGATTAAATGAGACAATCTTGACTACAGAGGTCAAAATTCATGGTCAGAAAAGAAGAAGAGTAAAAAGATGTTTGGGTGCTTTCTAAACTACATGAGGAGATACATGAGGTCATGAGCAGTTTGTTAAAGATAGACTGGTTTCACATGCGCACTGAGAAGAATTTAACATGACAAATGTTAGAGGTTAAGAAGAAATTGTTATTCCCAGAGGAAAACTAAACAGAAACTTTCTTTCTGACTCTATAAATTTATAATAATATAACTCTCCACATCAATTAATCATCTTAGAAGACATTTGCCAGAGCATTTTCATTGCTGTTAGTCAGCCGATCTCAATCTTGGAAAATATCAGTTGTCACCCTAGAGTTTTTAAAAAAAGTTGATTTCATTTTACCTTTGCTTATTTCTATGTGAGGAGGCAGGAGAGAGACACATGCATCTGTAACTCTTTCACAAGTCTTTGAGGAGTCCCGTCTCTCCTCCCATCAGGTGAGTTTCAGTCATCATACTCGGGTTGTAATGCATATAAGGAAGTTTCTTTACCCACTGAGCCATCTTCCAGGACAAAACCTGGGTTTTTTATTTTATTACTGTATTTCAGGGTTACCTCCAATAAATTGGATCCATTTTCATTTTTTATATACCCCCCTTTTTTTTGAAAAATTCCCTCTGAACCTCTGGGTGACTTTGTGAAAAGCCCATTTCCAGAAAACCAGATAACCAAATTATAAAATGGTCTATGAAACTAAACAGAGTATTCTCAACTGAGGAATCTTGAATGGTTGAGGAGCACCTAAAGAAATGTTGAACATCCTCAGTCATGGGGAAATGCAAATCAAAATAACCCTGAGTTTCCACCTCACACCAGTCAGAGTGGCTAAGGTCAAAAGCTCAGGTGACTGAAAGCAGATCTGGCAAGGATGTGGAGAAAGAGAATCACTTATCCATTGTTGGTGGGATTGCAAGTTGATACAACCATTGTGGAAATCAGTCTGGCAGTTCTCAGAAAATTGGACATAGTATTACCTGAAGATCCAGCTATACCAGTCCTGGCCATAAACTCAAAAGATGCTCCAACATATAACAAAGACACATACTCCACTTTGTTCATAGCAGCCTTACTTAAAATAGCCAGAAGTTGGAAAGAACCCAAATATCCTTCATCAGAGGAATGGAAAAAAATGTGGTACATTTACACAATGGCGTACTACTCAGCTATTAAAACAATGACTTCATGAAATTCTTAGGCAAGTGGATGGAACTAGAAAATATCCTGAGTGAGGTAACCCAGTCACAAAAGAAGACGCATTGTATGCACTCACTGATTAGTGGATATTAGCCCCAAAGCTTGGATTACCCAAGATACAATTAACAGACCACACAAAGCTCAAGAAAAAGGGAGACCAAAGTGTGGATGCTTCAGTCCTTCTTGGAAGGGGAACAAAATACTCAAGGGCGAAAATACAGAGACAAAATGTGGAGCAGAGACTAAAGGAAAGTCCATACAGTGGCTGTCCCACCTGGAGTCCATCACATACAGTCGCCAAACCCAGACACTATTGTGGATGCCAAGAAGTGCTTGCTGGTAGGAGTCTGATATGGCTGTCTCCTGAGAGGCTCTGTCAAAGCCTGACAAATACAAGTGCTGATTCTTGTAGCCAACCATTGGACTGAGCATGTAGGTCCCCAGTGGAGAAGTTTAGAAAGGACTGAAGGAGCTGAAGGGGTTTGCAACCCATAGGAAGAACAACAATATCAACCAACCAGAGCCCCCAGAGCTCCCAGGGACTAAGCCACCAACCAAAGAGTACACATGGACACACCCATGGCTCCAGCTGTACATGTAACAGAGGATGGCCTTGTTGGGCATCGATGGGAGGGGAGGCCTTTGGTCCTGTGAAGGCTCGATGCCCTAGTATAAGGAAATGCCAGGGCAGGGAGGCATGAGGGAGTTTGTGTGTGTGTGTGTGTGTGTGTGTGTGTGTGTGTGTGTGTGTGTGTGTGTGTGGAGGGAGCATCCTCATAGAAGCAGGAGGATGGGATAGAGGTGTTTCTGTAGGGGAAACTGAGAAAGAGAATAAATAATATTTGAAATGTAAATAAAGAAAATATCCAATAAAAAGAAAAGCCCATTTCTGTGGTGTTTCTATTGCTTGCATCTCTAATTTCCGGGTGAAGGATATACAATGCAAACATCATTTTTCCCTGAACTCATAAGGCATTGCTAGTTCTTGTCTAGCATCCTAGGATCACCAGTTTGCACACAGGTGTCACATGGAAGGTATTCCTTCATAGTTTTGACATTTTCATGTACTGAGCCTGTGATGATTAGACAGCCTAACGTTATATACAGATCATCAGTTTATTACTCTCTCATCTCTCCTCATGCTTACACAGGTCTTTCATGTGCCAGATTCAAGAAGGGCTGATCTGAGGGGGTCCTTCTAAAATAATAACTGTAATAATAGTATAAATTAATATATACCAAAATAGTTATCCTTTGAAAGGACAATCAATTCTCCGCATCAGACTAGAGATTTTGCTGGGTCTTACCTGGGTCAACCTTGATTTCTACAGCTGCAAAATGATAACTACACCAGTGCTTCCTCCATATTTACCAAGATTTCTGCCTTCTTTTCTAAGTGTTTTTACTTAACTATTTTTATAAGGAAAGACACATATGTCTGTAGCTCATTATTTGCATAGTTGCTTTAAGAACAAAATGGTTCTATACTTGCTCAATGGGGGCATCACACAGTTTGTGTCTTTCTTTGTGTTTCCAGCATTAAAAATAGAATTGTTTTACTTTTTATCATGATAATTAGAATTCATCTTGTACCTTAGCTCTGGAGTTGACCCTTTTAATATGATGTCCAAAAGTCAGTTTGTACCTTCCCTGTGCAAGCTCTGGAGTCTAACATCCCTTCCAGGATCCCTCATATATTTAAATTGGGAAAAGTTAGAGACCAATATGTGTGTTCCAGATGTATGTAAGGAAGCCAGAGACTCTCCCTTGTTCTAGCAAATAAATATAGTAAGAGAACATAAACACATGTGTATGTAATCATATCTATATATAAACAAAAAATTAATGGGATCATATCAATAACTTGGTGTTTGGAGCCTCCAGTCCACGCATGTATATATATATATTTTTCTATTGAGAGTCTTGCCTCACTAAAACATTGATACATTTACTGATCCTATTGCTGAAATACTTGAAGAATTGCCTCAACCATGAGATTTTAAAATTATAATGAAAACAGTTCTGGTTCTGCTTGTAATTCATGGTACCACTTGTACCACAACCCCTGAGTCTGGGAAACAAGATGAAGTCAGAGTTCATAAGTTACTGCACTTCTTCCTCCTTCCCATTTTCAATATGGTTGTGGTAACACTTCAATAATGGGGCCTCAGCTTTAGCTTGACTTCAACTTTAGATGACTTCATTTCATTTTAAAATTATAAAATGTTTTAGAATGCTAGACAGAAGTAATTTCCTCCAGTGTCTGTTTTACTTCTGTTCCCTCTCTGAGGGTAGGCAAGCAATTTTATTGTTGTCGTATTCCCCCCAAATTCTGTACAGTGTATGGGGGAAGCAGTCTGATGGTTCAGTGGGCAAAAGCACTTGCAATGCCAGGTTGGAAACTTGAGCTTGATCCTTGGGACTCAGGTAAAGGTAGGAGAGAATGGACTTCATAACATTATCCATAGACCTCCTCTCATGCACCATGCCCATGAGTCTCTCACACTTCATGGCACTCATTATCTCATGCAAGAATAATTTTTCTACAAAGGAATGAGACATTTGGTAGGGCGTAATTTCTTTTGTCTTGAAGGTTGCATACCAAATAATATACGTCTTTGTTCTATAATGATAGTACGACTTGGTAATATACACAATATATTGTACCATATGAATTCACAGAGATTATCTCATTCATTATTATAACTAGATGGTATTCCATTGTTGTCCTATACTTGGACATTTGACAGGCATGAAATACTCTACTGTCTAGTAATAGTAAAACTACAAATATTGTATCTGAATTTTATTATTGAATTAATCTATTCAGAAAGTCATGAGACCAGTAGAGATCCAAGAATATATAATCCCAATAAGCCCCAGGTGACCAGGCACTACATGTATTGAGGAGATGACTATAATGAGAAGGAGAGCCCAAGATCAATGGCAATACAGATACATCCCTATTGATATCTCACTGGACATTTGCTAATCCTTAACCTGTTCTCAGAAACTTCTTGTCGGCACTCATTCTGTCACTGTCACCACTGTTTTCTTTCTCCATTATCCTGTTGATTTAATTGAGTGTTAATGCCTGCTGTTGGCAATTTTTCAGTACTGTCTGTCTATTTTTCCATTGTTAAGGGATTGTAAACTCTGTTCTGTCATTGATCTCTCTCTCTCTCTCTCTCTCTCTCTCTCTCTCTCTGTCTCATCTTAGGGTATGGTGAATTAATTCTTCTTTAAATGTCTTTATTTTGAGTTAGTGAAATGTTTGGAAGAAGTAGAAACCAATGTGAATGTTCAGATAGCAAACTTCTTATAATTTTCTTTATTGGTGTCTGAATGACACCATGTACTTGGCTCAGATGTTGTTGGGTGAGAATGAGGATGGCATAGCTGGGTCTTAGACACAGGGTTTGCACTTTGGATAGGGACTTTGGTTTTCCAAACTCATGTGAGTTTTGCCTTATGCTGGTGGTACTTGTCATTGAAGGCAGGAAAGTTGGTGAAGAAAGAATAGGTCATTCGATTCCAACATGTTGCAGCAAACAGGGTTTCATGTAATGATACAGTCCTAAGTAAATACCAAGTATTCAATCCCTTACATTTCTGCCGTATGGTGGTTCTGCATGCAAGGAGAGACCCTTGCCTTTCTATGTGACTAGTTTCCATCATTCCTCTCTGATAGTTTCCAATACTGATTCTCCTCAACCTCAAGATTCATATACAGGAGACATTATATTACTTCTGCATACTTATAGCACATGTCTGATAAAAAAAAGAAGTTTCCATATTTCTCAGAGTATTCATGATAAAGTGAAATCCAACATTTTTAAAGTGAACTCCAAGGAGTCCATGTAGAATCACTTCAGCATTTCAGGTTACATGTGAAAATGAAAAACTACTAAAAGATAAAGTGGTATCTTTATTATTCTCAGTAAGATAAGAACGTTGTCTTTGCTGTGTTTTGAGACAAGATCTCATGTATCTGTTATGGTGATTAACTACCAGCAATGTCCATTCTGTACTATTATTCCTGTTTTAAAATTTCTGTATGGATGTCTTAACTACTTATTTCCTTTTTAAATAATTTCTTCTATTGTTTTGTGATTTTTTTTAAAAAAAATGATAACATGAACAAATTGTTGTAGGAAATCTCAAACTCAGATCCAAAATATCTTTCTTGGGAACTTAGTTCACAAACTCCTCATTTTATGTCTTTTTTTTTTTTAAATCTGTGCCATTTAGCCTGAATTCATAGCCACTGGCAAAAGACTTATCTCCATCATAATTATACTCTCAAAAATATGCTAAAGAGAGTGTCTCAAGGAGGAGTTTCTAATGCCATCTAAAATTCTGTTTGATTTCCCAGCTTCCTTTACTTGCATGTCTATTCACCTGTCATTTAGCATGCTTTAAAGGTGAAGGCTTCAAAAAGATTAAAAGAATTTATCTAGGGATAAACTTGATTCATACTTATCAAGGATCAGTTTTAACTTCAAATAAAATTAAAAGTAATAGGAAAACACGTTTAGAATGTTCAACTCTAGTCAACACTGTATATCGAGAAGTAAACCAAAGATTTAAAATGTAGTGTCCACTGGTTGGGCACCAATGAGAGGAGAAGCCCTTGGTCCTGCCAAGGCTAAATCCTCCAGTGCAGGGGAATGTCAGGGGGTGAGAAGAGGGATGGTTGGGGAGGGGGAATATGTTCATAGAAGAAGGGAAGGGGGATGGGATAGGGAAGTGAATAACATTTGAAATGTAAATAAAAAATAGCCAATAAAAAATGAAACAAATAGTAGCAGGAGAAAAGTTGTCATAATACATATAAAACACTTGTTTTTTTCCATCTGTGAGAAAGGATAACAACATTTACTCTACTTTTGTTAGTCAAAAAAGAAACTCTCTAAACACACTTAAGTAGAGAATCTATAAGCCCAGGTTCTACAGTGTGCTCAATAAAGTCAGTAACTCACAAAAAAAAAAAAAAAAAATACTGTTTCAATACTATGAAGGCTATATTAAGACCAATTTATTCTCTGCACCCAAATCCCATGGGAGGGAGAGCTAAACCTTCAGTGAGGCGGACACGCCTGGGAAACCAGAAGAGACTGCACTCTGTGCACATCCAGACGCCGGAGGAGGGCACCAAACGTCATCTGGAACCCTGGTGCACGGAGGCTCCCGGAAAGAGCGGCGCAGATCTTCCCGGTTGCTGCCACAGCGGAGAGGACTTAGGCAGTACCCCACGAGCAAACTTGAGCCTTGGAACTGCAGGTAGGACCAACTTTTCCCCTGCAGGAAACCTGCCTGGTGAGCTCAGGACACACAGAGGCAAAGTTCCTCTAGGACCGGGCACTTCCTGTGTTTACCGGAGGTCCCACACCCGCGGATCCCGGCCCGCAGCAGCTCTCTGCTCCCAAACCCCGTGGGAGAGAGACCTCACCGCCTGATCAGGTGGGCACTCCTGAGGCTGCAGAGCGGAGGAGACCACCAACACTGCCCACCCCTGCCCACATCCCTGGCCCAAAAGGCAACTGTATAAGGCCTCTGGGTTCCCATAGGGGAGGGCCCGGGAGCGGCAGGACCCCTGCGCCGGAGACACCGCCGGAACCTGAGGAAACAGACCGGATAAACAGTTCTCTGCACCCAAATCCCGTGGGAGGGAGAGCTGAACCTTCAGAGAGGCAGACACGCCTGGGAAACCAGAAGAGACTGCACTCTGTGCACATCCAGACGCCAGAGGAAAACACCAAACATCATTTGGAACCCTGGTGCACAGAGGCTCCCGGAAAGAGCGGCGCAGATCTTCCCAGTTGCTGCCGCCGCAGAGAGGACTTAGGCAGTACCCCCGAGCAAACTTGAGCCTTGGAACCACAGGTAGGACCAACTTTTCCCCTGCAAGAAACCTGCCTGGTGAACTCAAGACACAGGCGCACAGGAACAGCTGAAGACCTGTAGAGAAGAAAAACTACACGCCCGAAAGCAGAACACTCTGTCCCCATAACTGGCTGAAAGAAAACAGGAAAACAGGTCTACAGCACTCCTGACACACAGGCTTATAGGACAGTCTAGCCATGGTCAGAAATAGCAGAACAAAGTAACACTAGAGATAATCTGATGGCGAGAGGCAAGCGCAGGAACCCAAGCAACAGAAACCAAGACTACATGGCATCATCGGAACCCAATTCTCCCACCAAAGCAAACACGGAATATCCAAACACACCAGAAAAGCAAGATCTAGTTTCAAAATCATATTTGATCATGATGCTGGAGGACTTCAAGAAAGACATAAAGAACTCCCTTAGAGAACAAGTAGAAGCCTACAGAGAGGAATCGCAAAAATCCCTGAAAGAATTCCAGGAAAACACAATCAAACAGTTGAAGGAATTAAAAATGGAAATAGAAGCAATCAAGAAAGAAAACATGGAAACAACCCTGGACATAGAAAATCAAAAGAAAAGACAAGGAGCTGTAGATGCAAGCTTCACCAACAGAATACAAGGAATGGAAGAGAGAATCTCAGGAGCAGAAGATTCCATAGAAATCATTGACTCAACTGTCAAAGATAATGTTAAGCAGAAAAAGCTACTGGTCCAAAACATACAGGAAATCCAGGACTCAATGAGAAGATCAAACCTAAGGATAATAGGTATAGAAGAGAGTGAAGACTCCCAGCTCAAAGGACCAGTAAATATCTTCAACAAAATCATAGAAGAAAACTTCCCTAACCTAAAAAAAGAGATACCCATAGGCATACAAGAAGCCTACAGAACTCCAAATAGATTGGACCAGAAAAGAAACACCTCCCATCACATAATTGTCAAAACACCAAACACACAAAATAAAGGAAGAATATTAAAAGCAGTAAGGGAAAAAGGTCAAGTAACATATAAAGGCAGACCTATCAGAATCACACCAGACTTTTCGCCAGAA
Source organism: Rattus norvegicus (assembly GCF_021556685.1). Taxonomy (NCBI): domain Eukaryota; kingdom Metazoa; phylum Chordata; class Mammalia; order Rodentia; family Muridae; genus Rattus; species Rattus norvegicus. The sequence continues at coordinate 13,652,432 of NC_141538.1, forward strand.
ACCATGAAGGCCAGAAGATCCTGGACAGATGTCATACAGACCCTAAGAGAACACAAATGCCAGCCCAGGTTACTGTATCCTGCAAAACTCTCAATTAACATAGATGGAGAAACCAAGATATTCCATGACAAAACCAAATTTACACAATATCTTTCTACAAATCCAGCACTACAAAGGATAATAAATGGTAAAGCCCAACATAAGGAGGCAAGCTATACCCTAGAAGAAGCAAGAAACTAATCGTCTTGGCAACAAAACAAAGAGAAGAAAAGCACACAAACATAACCTCACATCCAAATATGAATATAACAGGAAGCAATAATCACTATTCCTTAATATCTCTCAACATCAATGGCCTCAACTCCCCAATAAAATGACATAGATTAACAAACTGGATACACAATGAGGACCCTGCATTCTGCTGCCTACAGGAAACACACCTCAGAGACAAAGACAGACACTACCTCAGAGTGAAAGGCTGGAAAACAACTTTCCAAGCAAATGGTCAGAAGAAGCAAGCTGGAGTAGCCATTCTAATATCAAATAAAATCAATTTTCAATTAAAAGTCATCAAAAAAGATAAGGAAGGACACTTCATATTCATCAAAGGAAAAATCCACCAAGATGAACTCTCAATCCTCATCTTTGGTTGGTTTATATACAAGTGTGCAATTTCTAGGCTTGAAAGTAAAATGATGCTATCTGATGCTGGATAGAGGAGCCTTATTTTTTATTATGGCAGCTTGCTATTTTTGTAACATGGTGATTTGGTTGAACACAATAAAGTACAGTAGTAACTGATCTCCCCTTCTTCCTGGATGAGTGAGGAGATGATTAAATGTTGATGTCAGCATCCTTGAGCATATTCAGATGAGCTTCTGCTTCTGTTGAAAAGGATGCTATGTTTGATTGTGGTCCGAAGCTTTGAAGCACTACTTGGCATCTCCTTCCTTGGAGGTCTCACTGTTTAAACATAACAGATTTGATAGCTTGTTGGTAAGGTGAGGTCCAGCTTGTCTCCACTAGGTCATCTTCATGTGAATCCGGTGGTTATACGGTTTTGTTCTAGGGATATTTCATTTTTTTAATAACGGTTTTAGCTGACATTCATGGAGAGAATGAATCCTTAGAACTGTGCCACTAGTGAAAGGAAATCCTGTCTAGAGTATGTTTCTTTACAAAGCTGTGTCACACCATCCTTTGGGCCCTCTGCTGGAAAAGTAGAATCAAGTCTCAAATAATGCCTTTTAAATTGTATCCTCTAGTATTATAGATGTAGGACAGTACTGTATCATACCTCTGTGGATGTAAAATAGCTTGTACCTGCTTTATGATACGTAGTAGTGACCGTGCTTTATCAGAGCTGTTTTTAATGATGTTGCTCAGAATGTTTTCTTTCCAGATGATGATTGAGAAGCTAATTTAAAAAAAAATGGTGCCAGGTACCACAAGAGTAACAGAACTGTGCTGTTTTCTCGGGTTTTGTTTTTTTCCTTTTTTTTTTTAATGGAGTGTGCTGGATGTCTCTACAGTTTTGTTCAGATGACTACAGAACCTGGAAAAGCTGTTGCTGCTGTTGATGCATAACACACTGCTATTATTGGTCTTTTTATATAAATATAAATATATATATACAGATATAGAATTTGAATTTTTTGAAACTTTAGCTGTGCTGTCAACTTTGGAAAAAAGTATCCCCGTTTACTGTGTTGAGTTGGCACTGTACAGAAATTAACAGCCATATTGGTCTAGAAATGTTGAACTTAAGTTTTTTCCATTTGTACAGGGGTAACACACTGTATTAAATATGTAAGGTCTTATCTACGTGGGTTTGATTACAAAAACTAATAAAGTATTCTCTAAATTAAAAAAAAGACCAATTTATTGAGATTACTATCACCTACCCATTCTGTTTGGACTTAATTTTATAACAGGTTGGTTAAGACCATTTTTAAGGGAGGGGTTGTTAAGTGGCATATATACCTATGTGTTCATGTACATGTAGAAACAAGAGGGCAATGCTCAATGTCTTTCTTAACTGTTCCCCAACCCTTAGTTCTGAGGTCTCTCACTGAACTTGGAATTCACTGAGTCAGGATATCTACCTAAGTCACTTGTCTCTACCACTCCCTTTTCAATGCTGGGGTGATAGAAGCATGGTGTCACATTCAGATCATATGTGGGTGCTTTGGGACCCCAACGCACTTTCTTACGCTTGCATAGCAAGCATTTTAATCAATTGATCCATCAATTGAGATACCAAGTACCATATAATCCATATACCATATACCATATATACACACACACACACACACACACACATACTTGCAGTATGTTACTTCATGTGATTTTGCTTCTTTCTAAGGCATGTAACGAGGGTGCGGATTTACAATGGTGAGTAACAATTATCAACTTGACAAGCTACACAATCACCTGGGAGATGGGTTCCTGGAATATATGTGTGGGGATGACCTTGATTTATTTCACTAAGCTGAAAAGACTCTCCTAGGTTAGGCACTATTCCCTAGGCACAGCACACTGAATTATTCAAAAATGGAGAAAGATGAGTATAACTATACATACTTGATTGATTACTTTCTTTTCTTGACTACAGGTATAAGATGAACACATGCGTCAACTTTCTATCACCTTAAATTCCCTGCAATGATGCGCTGTAACCTGGAATTGTGAATTAAAATCATTTTTTTCCTAAGTTGCTTTTTTCCAGGTATTTTATCACAGCAATAGGAGCTAAGACAAATAGTTTGGCTAAGTGTCCCAAAAACTCATGAGTTAAAGCATGGTCACCAACCGACAGGAAATGCTAAGGAAATGCTAAAACTATAGTAGGTAGAGTCTAGTAGGAGAAGTTAGGTTATTGGGAATGCATACTAAGTGGGAATACTGAGATGTCATTCTTCCCGTTTCTCTCTTCTTCTCAGCTACTACATGATGAATAGTTTTCTCCGCCACATGCTTCCCATAGTGATGGATCACACTATCATGTGTCCAAAGGACATGGGACCAAACGATCACAAACTGAGCCTTCTAAACCTATAAGACAAAATAAATTATCCTGGTTCATGAACTACCTTTCCTAAACCTGCAGCTTCTTCCCTTCAGCTTCGATTTCCTCAACCTACCACCATTATCAGACCCACATGTCTAATTCCAGACCTTTAACCTTCTTTGTTTGCATTGTTTGCTCAGTCTTTTCATCCCCATGCTCATCTACCTGCCACTTCACAAGCCTAGTTTCAGACTGCATCCATCCCACACACTTTTCTTAGTATATTTCTCATTCCCTTTCTCATTCTTTCCTATACCTTCCCATTTTTCCCTGCCTGTATCCATCTGCACACTCATATGATTAGCTACAGACCTGTAGTTAGGAAGCCATCTTTCCCTGGTCCAATTAAACAGCACATCCACCAGCTTTTCCTTGCCTCAACTCAGGTTACACATCCCATGGACTATACACATCCCAGTCAAAAGGATGCCAGATTATGACATCACAAACAAACAGCCAAACTGCTGAAAACACTAGTTGAAGCAATAAGAGAGAGAGAAGGAGATCAAAGGGATACAAATTTAAAGTATACTTTTAGCTTTGTATAGAAACACATAAGCCCAGCGTAACTAAAACAATCCTGAGTGATAAAAGAACTGCTGGAGCTGTCACCATCCCAAAACTCAAATTGTGCTTCATAGCTGTAATAATAAAAATGGCATTGCATTGGCACAAACATAGATATGTTGATAAATGGAATTTAAATTGAAGACACCTGATTTATTTGACAAAGTAGCAAGAAATACACACTGGAAAAAAAGACAACATCTTCAAAAATGGTGCTCATAAATCCATATTTATCACCCTGCACAAAATTTTAAATGGACCAAGGATAGATCAATGTAGACCAGGTACCATAAATCTGCCACAGGATGTAAAAATTATGATTCTTATGTCGAAGTTAACATGGCATGTCAAAAGGCAAATCATCAAAAGGCAAGCCATCTGTCTAGTGTCTCATTACTATAGAAATTTTCTATAGATAAACCCAGTCAATATTTTATCTTCTGTCCTTGCACCTATAATAGATCATTTGGTCCCTTTTATGACCTTTAGTTATCAGATAATGGTTTTACAACCAGTCCAGAAAGAAATGTTTGACTGTAAATCCATAACATGCCTGCTTTCTATCTTAGTACAATTAACTTGGGACACATGAGGACTTGCAGAGCCTTAATTGCAGCCCTTTTTATAAAGCATTCAATAATGACTAGTATAAATTTAGAAGTTTTATACAATCACTACTAGAAATTAAGAAATAATCTATTTGTCTATATAACATCCTTACAAAAGAATACATCTTCATTGGTCTGCAGAAAATCTCTCCAATAGCACCCTATTACCCAAGAATTGTTATATTAATATAAAATGACAGGAAGGACATATCAGTAGTAAGAATCAATCCTGAAGGGGTTGGGGATTTAGCTCAGTGGTAGAGCGCTTGCCTAGCAAGTGCAAGGCCCTGGGTTCAGTCCCCAGCCCCCCCCCCCCAAAAAAAAGAATCAATCCTGAGATAAAAACTCTCAGGTCTTACTTCCAAGAGCTCATCCATTACAGACCATGAAAAGGCAGTGGACCATCTCAGCAAAGTCATCTGCTAGTCTTAACCTTTCTAGATTGCTCCTGACAGACACTTAAAAGTACTTCTTAAAGTGTGTACATATATGAATGAAATTTAAATGGAATAACCAAGTAAACGAGGAGAAAAAGCTCTAACTGGACTTTTCTCACCAACAAATGAAATCTGCCATGCCAGAAGTGAGTTACATACTTGAGTTGTTGGTTGCAGGGGCCCCATGGAAACCCACAGACAACTCAGATAACTGCCAAGGATATTTGGTTTCTCTCAACAAACTAATGATAAGGTCCATTTGCCAAAGACAATATCTCCATATCTCATTGAACATGGAGAAGTCAAACTGGTGTCTAAATAGACCCTTTACCCCTACCTAGTGTTTATGGTACTGGATGGGACTCTGCATACTCTCAGAAGAGAAAGCCAAACACCGGTCCATCTACAAACCTCTTGATCTAGAATGGTGACCTGTTGGCATGACACGCTGATGAAATAATGGCCCAAAGGCTGTAGGAGTAACCAACCAACTATGACTGGATGAAGGCCCACTTCGTGACTTAGAGTCCAAGCCCAAGATTGTTTTGATGGCCAAGAACAGGATGCTAGGAATAACGTGGACTTATGGGGACATTGTACTACTGTTCTGTTAAAGGAACACAGCAATAAAATGACTCCTAATGATATTCTGCTGGAGATAGATCTGTCTCTCATTCAGCTACCACCAGATAAGCTTCACTGCAGTACATGGTAACTAATACAGAGACTGACAACTAGACAATATGCAGAGAGTGAGAGACTTTGGACAGTCAGTACTAAATATTATGTCTTCATGAAATACCTCACCTTGGGGCTCAGAAAACCATGTGAAAGAGGGGTTAGAAAGATTGTAGGAACCAGAGGTAGGATGATACCAAGGGAACAGTGCCTTTCAGATACAGCAGGACTGACACACTTATGAACTCACAGAGACTGTGGCAGCATGCACAGAACCTGCACAGATTCAAACCCAACCTAACCCAGAGGCTACCTCCAACTGACAACCACTTGCAAAGGAAAAGTCAGTTTTCTACAAGCTCATCTCACTGGGTATACAAACCAGACTTAAGGGCTGGCCCCATGCACAGCAGTAGACAACGAACACAAATGGAACTCGATGGTGTTGTCAGAGGTCTATTGTCTCATAATGGTTTGTGTTGGCATTTTTAATTTGTTTTTTGCTTATCTATAATGGTTTCTGATTTTGTGGATTTTATGGCTTATATATATGTGTGCATGGTGTATCAGTGTCTGTGTATATATGTTCCTCATGTTCTTTCTTAGTTTCTTTTTTGTTGTTGTTGTTTTCTCTGTTTTTTTAATTCTCTTTGTGTGTATTTGTTTTTGTTTCTGGTTTGTTTGTTTGTTTTTGCTTCTGTTTTTTTAATTGACTTATTTGTTTTCTAGGAAAACAGAGGATGAAAACATTAATTAAATGAGTAATGGCATGGGGAGAATACGGGAAGAGGTGAGAGAGAGGAAGTCATGATCAGAATATACTATATAAAAAATTATTTCAATAATTTTTTTCAATTTTCTAATTCTATTTTAAAAAGTAAAGAAAATGACCATCCTATCTTTACCTTTATTTTTTGTTTGCTTTATTTTGTTTTTTCAAGACAGGGTTTCTCTGTGTGGCCCTGGCTATCCTGGAACTCAATTTGTAGACCAGGCTAAGCTCAAATTCAGAGATCCACCATCTGCCTCCCAAGTGCTAGGATAAAGACATACACCCCTTTCCCCCCTAATACACACACACACACACACACACACACACACACACACACACACAGCTATCATTCCTTTTATTAAAGCTGATTGTCTATTATTTTGTCACATTGACAAAAACTGTCTAAAAGAGGAGGTTAGGGCAGTTACATGTCATGTAATTATTAAAATGATTGCGTTATGTAATATATCCAAATGTTCAGCCTGGCATACAGTGGAGGGATGTGACCAGTGCAAAGAAACACTGGGGAGGACAGTTGCTATATTCCAAAAGATAACTTTTGAAGTCATTGTAGCCAATGTTTATCTGGTATTTCTGGTGTTTACTCTGAACCTCTTCATAGCACAACTTCTAACAACTGAAAGATTAATGGAACCTGTGAGGAAGCGTAAATATATTCATAGAAGAGGAAGAAAAGCAGAGACCATGAGGCAAGGGAAGGGAATGAGTTGCTAGGAAATTTCCAGCACTGAAGACTCCACATGGAGTGGGGAACAAAGATGGCTTCAGTCAAGAGAGGGAGCGGGAGAAAGGCCATGTTGAAGTAGGGTCTGTGGGAAACACTCAGTAATAAAACATAGCAAAACAAAATGACCTTTCTACAAAAGCTTTCAAGAAAATTTCCTGTTTGACTCTAATTCTAGGCAGTTGTTTATTCAAAAGCATTTCAAGACGTTGATTGTGCTCTCCTGTGGGTTTAAGACCCCATTTCCCATCTTTCTGTAGACCTGGAAATGCACCCTAAAAGTCATAAATTACAATGCATCCAAGCTTATAATATTCTCAGGTTTAATAAAAGAAAAAAGAAAAAATGCCTTGGAGGTTTCCACATGTTCGTAGACAGATCAAACGATTTCTCAAAGGAGTGTGACGCACGTGACTTCTGATAAAAGTAATAGAGCATGCAAGGCAATAAGTCATTCTGAGAGAGAGAGAGAGAGAGAGAAAGAGAGAGAGAGAGAGAGAGAGAGAGAGAGAGAGAGAGAGAGAGAGAGAGGCCGGAGAAGTGAGCAGCAACAGAGTACACTCTATAAACTACTAACAAATCATGCAAAATAGGCTCTTATGTGAACAGGTAGGCATTAGGGCCCTTAAAGACGGACGCTGTCCTTGGTACTGTCAGATTGGCATAACCTAAAATCATCTGAGGAAGGCCTCAGTCTAGCAATTGTCTTTTTTATTTGAGAATTTCATACATTCACAAAATATGCTTTGATCAACAGCTGTCCCCATTTCCCTCCTCTCCAATTCCATCCATCCATCCAGTCACTTTTCCCTCTCAATTTCATGTGATACTTTTAAAACTCTCTGAGTTTATTTAGTGCTGCCTATATGTGCATGGGTGTAGAGCCATCTACTGGAGCACCGGAGTCTTTCAGAGACTGTGTCCTCGAAGAAACTGTCCCTCCCTTCTCTGGCAGCAATCAGTTGCTGCTAGGGATAGGATTCCAGAACCTGTCCCAAACGAATGGTGAGAGTTTGTCTGCCTTGATCTTGTTCAGGTCATGTGAATGTAGGCACAGCTCTTGTAAGTTTAAATATGCACCAGCCTTCTCATACCAGCAAATACTCCCTCCCTCTTATCCCACAAATTGGCATGTGAGCATGCTTGTGAGAAATTGTCTTGATAATTAAGTGATGTGGGAGGGCATAGCTGGTTGTCAATGGTACCATCCCCTCACCCAATACCAGATCATGTTCCTCTCTCACCCCACATCCTCTTTTCCTCTGCTGTTCCTCCCTCCATCCCTCCGTCCCTCCCCCACTGTGGTTGCTTTCTTCTCCCTCCCAAGTGGGACTAAGGCATCATCACTTGCATGCTTCAGCTTGTTGGCCTTTTTTGAGTTCTGTGAACTGTATCTTGGGTATTCTGTACTTCTTTGGCGAATAGCCACTGATTAGTGAATACATACCATGCATGTCATTTTGGGTCTGAGTAATCTTGCTCACTTTTTGACCTCCCACTTATAGAGTATGTACTGTCTAACAGCACTGGCTGAATTAATGGATGGAAGAAAGAAATTATGGGTGAAGAAACGAGTGTTATACTTTTTTAACCGAATGATGTATTTCCACAATGAAATGAACAAATTGAATTTTAAGCTCTGTGACCCTGGCGTGTCATTTATACTCCGAAATCAAATCAATCCATTTCACTGGGGGCAGAGGGAGATCCAGGCCGCTGATGTGATCAGGAGCCACATACTCAGTGTTCTGGAACCAGGCATGGGAAGCACTGTGCTGCAACTTTAATTAACAATGACCCTTTCTAGAAGCCTGGCTTCATTCTTTAGGGACAGAGTACAAAGCCTAGTGATCCTGAAATGCCCTTGTTCAGTGCAGTGGACACTGGAATTTACTCCTTTGATTTGCCAGTAAGAAATACTTTCAGCCTATAATCAGCGCCATCACTTCTCATGCCATACAGGAATGCACAGATTCACGCAAGCACGATGCGTGGGGAATCTTTCCAAACCTTAAAACAAATCATAGAACTGCCTGTTATCTTAAAAAATTCTAAGATGCAATGTGATATTCTGAAACTAATCAATATTCCAGGCAACCAGCCATAACTCTTACTACATACTGCCCTCCAGTGGATTTCTATCACATGTAAGCTTGAGAAATTACCTGTATATTAGCTATCTTATAGACAAGAAGTCATATGTTTAACGTAAACTTTAAAAGTACAAAAGCAAATAGTAAACAGCAGTCATCAATGCCTTTCTTTTGAACAGCCTTGCACTTAAACCTCCTAATGTCGAGGTGAAGAATGAAGAAGGAAAACCAAAGTGTGGATGCTTCAGTCCTACTTAGTAGGGGGAACAAAACAATCACGGGAGGTAGAGGAAGGGAGGGACCTGGAAGGAAGAGAGGAGAGGGAGGTTAGGGGGGCAGAATCAGGTGTGGGAGGAGATGGGAGAGATGTACAGAGGGTCAGGAAATTAAACGGAGGTTTGTAGCAGTGGGACCTGAGGAACTGGGGGTAGCCACTAGAAAGTCCCAGATACCAGGAAAACAAGAGGACCCAAGGGGATGGATGACATTAGCTGAAATACCCAACAAAAGGGAGAGAGCATCTGTAGAGACCATATCCAGAGGTCAGACACAGCCCCCCGTTGAGGGATGGGGCCAACCAACCATCTCAAAAATACTAACCCAGAATTGCTATTGTCTAAAGGAAATGCAGAGACAAAGAGTGGAGAAGAGTCTAAAGGAAAGGCCATCCAGAGACTGTCCCACCTAAGGATCCATCCCATTTGCAGAAACAAAACCCAGACACTATTACTGATGCCAAGAAGTACTTGCTGACAGGAATCTGGTATGGCTGTCTCCTGAGAGGCTCTGCCAGAGCTTGACCAATACAGATTCGGATGCTTGCAGCTGATCATCAGATTAAGCATGGGGATGCCAATGGAGGAGTGAGGGGAAGGACTGAAGGAACTGAAGGGGATTGCAACCCCATAGGACCAACCAGAGCTCCCACAGACTAAATCACCAACTAAAGAGTACCCATGGAGGAACCCATGGCTCCAGCTGTATATGTAGCAGGCCTTATCGATGGCATCGATGGCAGGAGAGGTCTTTGGTCCTGTGGAGGCTCAATGCCTCAGGGTAGGGAAATGCTGGAGGACAGGGGAGCAGGAGTGGGTGAGTGGGTGGGGAGCTCCTTCATAGAAGCAGAAGGAAAGGGGATGGGATAGGAAGTTTGCAGAGGAGAAAACAGGAAGTGGGATAAGATTTGAAATGTAAATAAATAACATAACTGATAAAAAAAATAATACAAAAAACACCCCAGAAACAAAAAAGAACCTTGCCCATTACCCACTGGGATCTGCTCTCCGCAAGAAGGTTGTCATGTACTGGGGTATCACATCTTAGCTCCACTTCAAACTTGAACGTAGAGCCTCCTAACACTTCTAACAAAATTCACTTTTGTGTGAGAGAGGAATGACTTTGACTTGCCCTGACTTTCTTATCATCCCAAGTAGCTTTTGAAAATACTGTCATGACATTCCTTTGTAAAACAAATGACAGCTATTTATTCTCCTTTGACAACAAAAGTCACAGATCAGTGGTACAGTTCATAGTAAAATCTTATTTCTTCTGGCACTTGGATGTATGAGGGTGTGTTATCCTTCAAACACAGCAATAGAGAAAGCAGCATTTTATAAGGAGTACTCCAGGCGGGGAGGAGCTTCTGGGGAGGGGGTATTCTTTTCCATTTTTCCTTGATAGACTTCATAAAACCAACTTTCTGTTAGGAATTAGTAATTCAATACACAAGCATTCTTGGACAGGATTTTTCCAATGAACACTAAGTGGTAAGGATTTCATACGTATTCAGTTAGATGGAAAAGAACATGACCAGAAGAACATTTCTGGAAAAAATATTTTTTACTTTAAAAAACCATAACTGAATTGAAACTCAATAAAATTTTCCTAGATCTAGGCATAAAAATATTAAACTATTTAGTAGAATTGGCCTCTTTCCAGGTGACAATGGCATTTTTAAATGTAGACTTTTAAACTAGTGCTCTAGGTAGGGGTGATTTGCTACTAAATTATTAGAATTAATTGAAATAATGTAGGACTTGAAGTTATGCTCTGTGAATTTTTTTATACACTCTCAATTCTGTTTGCGTATCAAGGTAACCCCTCAATACCCACAGGCATGACTACAGAAAATGTGTAACTTGGGATGATGATCTCAGTTACCTCTCAAGTAACTGCAGGCAAATTTGGAGATAACACTTTTTACAGATTAACAAATTTAGGTCATTAAGAGGAGTTCTTGAGGTGATTGAGTGGCATTTGACTTTATTATAACTTATAAACATTCAGTATTCACTTACTAATCCTCCTGCTCTAAACATACTTATTGATAAGACTAGAGAGATGATTCTGTGGTTGAATGCTTACTGCTCTTGAATAGGACCAGAGTGCAGTTGCCAGCACTCCCTTCCAGATCACAAATGCCAGTAACTCCAGAGTAAGATGATCCGGTGCCCTCTTCTGGTTTCACTGGGAATTACACAACACACACACACACACACACACACACACACATTTCCACAGACACACTAACATTCACGTAGTTTGAAATTTTTAATCAACCTTTAAAAATATTAAAAATATTAATTGACTGCACATATATATATATACATGTGTATATGTATATGTATATATTTTGCAGGACTATATAACAGGAATATAATTAAGTTCTGTTAATCAGCAACTCAATATACACAGACAACTGTGGTTCATATACCAGCAGCACGTGGAGACTGTAAAGTCGTAACTGTGGGAAAGCTTCATGGAATCAGTATCATTTGTGTTTTAAAGGATAAGCAAGTCTATGGCATACACAGGCTATAGAGAGGACTGCAAGACAGATGCAGTGAGCACCAAAAAACTGGCTTTGAGAAAAAAATGTAAATGGTCCTCTCTGGTCTGAGCATCGGTCTTCTCGGGCCATTTGGTTCATTAGTAGATTTGGCAAACTGAGTCTAACTCTGAGGTCCCACTATCAACATGAGTGTTGTCCTTCTTTTATTAAGTTTGATTAACTTTCAGTGACAAATAAATGTTGGAGATTTTTATAATGGACCATACAGTATTTTGATACTTGTGCATATTGTGCAAACCAAACTTACTAAAACAAGTATTACCTTGCATGTACTTGTCATATGTTTGTCATGAAAACATCTAAAATCTATCTTTTTGGATGACTACAGTCATGATGTTACAATAGCTCCAGGCCTGGTTATATGAAATGCTTTAGTTTGTGACTGCTTCCTCAACTCCCAATTGCCCCATCCAGTCCTTGATTGTCACTGCTCTACTCTCTGCTTCTATTCAAAAATGTTAGATGTCACATACAAAGTAAACCATGTAATATTCACTTTTCTGTCTGTGGTGTTTGATTTAACACAGTGTTCTCCAGGTTTATTTGATATTTTCTTGTTTTCAAAGACTGTGTATATGTGTCACGCCCACCTTGGCCGGCAAGGAAGACGCAACACAGTCAGATTCTTCTCAACAGCCTTTATTGCAGGACCACCTCTTTGCTGATACAGGGACCTCAAGCGGCAAAAGCTCTCACCTTATATACACAACAGGCTGGGGCTATGCTAATTGTCTTTCAGGGATTGGCGGAGCACAAATCACCCCACTATCACCCCTGCTACTTGTCCTCCAGGGATTGGCGGAGCATGAACCACCCCATTAGCATGGTACCACCCTGGCCAGATTGACACCAGGTGCAAACCTGCGCATGTGCAGTACTGCTGTTCACCACAGGAGGGCGCCGGACCACCTCATTATCCTACGGCCGCCCTGGCAAGGGGGACAAGCCTGCGCATGCGCGATAAGTTGTTTAGGCACCATCTTTGTTTTACCGCGCCGCTCCCTAAATCTGCCCCTTTTTTGTTTAATAAAATGACTGGTCTAGATCTGGGTGTCACGTTAATCTTGTCATTGCTCCTGTCTTAGGTCATTCCTATAATGACTCAGACTTATCCGTCATTGGGTTACCCTATCACCACTGGGCCCCATGTCTTAGGTTGGTCCGAGCTCGAGGAAAGTTGCCCGTCTCTGGATACAATGACTCCACATGACAGTGACAAAAATGATCTAGGGCGAACTCTTAATCTTTCAAAGAGGCCAGCCATATGTTGGGAGAAGCACCATTTTCAATGGTGATCATAGCCTGGTAAACAACCGCTTTGTGTCTGGCATGTTGTCTTTTTAAACAGCCAATAAGCCAGAGACATACTCCGCATCCCAGGAGGACAATAGCTCCCCAGGCAAACATGCCAGCCCACTCCTTAAAAAAGGAGAAAGCGTTGGTGATCCATGAGGTAAAATCTTCAATTGTGATGGAGTCCAATATGGTGCTGTTGAGGACAGCAATCTGCATCAGCAATTGTCTTGATAGTTGCTCTGCTTTCATGGACCAGTTTCCTTTCAGATAATTTGAGATTTCTTTGCTCTGTTGAGAATGCTGAGAAAAGTTAGCTTGTAAAGGAGTAATGCATAAACCTCTAACGGAGGAAACACAGGACAGCTGAGTCATATGATACAGTGCTTCAATTTGTTCTTGAACTAAATCTATCCTTTGATTAGCTAATATAAGGCCAGATGCCAAATGGGTATAAAATTCTTCTTGTATCTCTAGCGCCACTGCAGTTCTTTCTACAATCTGATTAACAGTCTCAGCCGTCTGTACTTGTTTAGTCATGGTTATTGCGGCTGTAGTAGCTGCGGCAGCAGACAGCACAATAGCTGAAATTATAGCTGCCATAATTCCAAAATCTCTTCTGGCTCTTAGCAAATTAAGAATAGGAAAGCTATCTGGGTTTGCCTCCACTGGAATTGGCACAAAGAAGGGAATCTTAACCATCACTGCGATGTCGTTGGTGCCATCCCAGCATTCAGCTAAATAGCAGACTACATCAGAGCTATTACAATTTAAAACATCCTTGCTTACATTAGTGCTTATCAGAAAGAAAAAAAGGTGATCTAACACATACTGAAGTACTAGTGGCAGTGTCATTTGCCAAGAGGTTATTATATTGAATATTGATCAACCTGGTATCATTTTTTCTGGTAGCTGAAACTTTATACAGTGTGAAGTTCTCACCTATCAACCTAGCAAAGGGGGTCAGGGATGTATATGCCCCTTGCTCATTGGACAGCACCCATTGAAACCAAGGCCAGAGATTTTCCATGCCAGACTTATTCTGTTTCCAATTAAATTGTGTTTTGCTAAGAGGTGGGGAAAACTCAAATCCTGGCAAGATTTGTTTTGTCTATGAAATGGACTCTGACATGGGGTAAAATCAGGTGGGAACTCTTGATACGGGGAGGCAAGCAGGTAAGACTCTACGATGGGTAGAGTTATCCTGTGTATAGTTACCTTGCCCCGGGCACGATGGAACGCTACAATATGCATCATAATCAGTGTTGTAATGTTCAAATCAGCAGAACTATGGACTGACGTGTTTCTGCTGGGTAATTTGACTCAAAGCAGGCAGGATGATCCCGGTGCTCATTTCACTGTCACTCATAGTATTTCACCAATTAGCTAATGTGGCTTTGCGCAACCAAACACAGGGCAGGGAAGAGTTCTTAACAGTAAAGCATAAAGCATTCGACAGAGAAAAGTTAGTGGTACAAAACAGTAGAATTGCTATGAACTGACATGGGTACTGGCCAGGATCTGGCAATAGCCCACAGGGTGAGTGAATCAACTTGTATTACCATTCCCAGTAGTAATAGTAGGGTTCGTAGTCTCATCTTCAGGAAGAGCAGAAGGCAATTTTCGAGTCAAGTGCTCAGGTACCCAAATTGGATTTTCTTGATTCTGCGGAAAAACACAAACAGCTCCCCTAGATCTCGAAATCACGGGATCTGGGCCACGCCATTCATCAGTTAAGACATCCTTCCACTTTACTTCTGCATTAGTCATAGGTGTAGTAGCAGCATGGTGATCTGAGGCAGAGCGGCCATGCGCATCCAAAATTAAGAAATTTAGAATAAAAGGAGCTAAAGAAAGTTGTTCTTTTGGTGTTCGGCTGCTGGCAATTCCCTCCTTTTGTTTTTGTATAAGCTCTTTTAAGGTACAATGTGCTCTTTCCACAATTTCTTGACCCTGGGGATTGTATGGTAATCCTGTAGTATGACCAACCTGCATTGTCTGGCAAAATGCCTGAAAGAACTTTGCAGTGTAGGCAGGCTCCTTGTCTGTCTTGAGACTATCAGGCTTTCCCCAGGCCGCCCATGCCTCTAAGCAATGACTAATGACATTACAAGCTTTTTCACCAGTCATCAGAGTGGCATGTATAATACCGGAACAGGTATCAACGAAAAACATGAGCATATTTTAAATTTCCAAATTGAGATATGTGTGTGACATCCATCTGCCAAAGTTTTAGCAGGATAAGACCACAAGGGTTAATCCCCACCTGAGGAGGGTGGTGAAATTGAACACAATTCTGGCAACGTAACACCACATCACAGGCTGTAGCTCTAGAGATTTTAAATTTTTGTTGAAGACTAAAGGCAGGAACATGAAACTTTTGATGAAATTCTCTAGCGAGATCAACCGGAGCAGCATGAAAAATAAACTCTCTAGTACTAACATCCACCAGGGCGTTATTACTGGTCATGGGACCAGGCAAATTAGTATGGGCTCGAATATGTTGTATGAAAAATTTATTTTTTCTGGCCCAAATCAAATTTTGTAATTCTAAAAGAATTTGACATACGGTACTAGTCGACCGAATTGGCCCTGCAATTTCAAGTGAGCGCACAGCATTAACTACATAAGCAGAGTCAGAAATTAAATTAAAAGAATCATGAAATCTTTTAAAAACTTCCAATACAATTTTACATTCTGTAATTTGGGGGGTGCCTGGACTGTATTGAATTAAGACTGGTTCTTGAGAATCAACCATATAGGCACCTACACCTGTTTTGGAGCCATCTGTATAAATATCTAACGCTCCAGACAAAGGCTCAGAGGCAGTGACCTTAGGAAAAATCACTGGATGTTCAGTAAAAAATTGTAGCAACGGATCCTTAGGATAATGATTGTGAAACTCTCCATCAAAACTACAGCGTAATATGGCCCAATCATCTATCAAGGCACACAATGTTTCTATCTGAGCTGTAGTATATGGTATAATAATTTTCTTGGGTAAAATACCAAAATGCTGAATACAAGATTTAACGCCTAACACAGGAAGCTGTGCAATGGCAGAAGGGTAATATTCAAGGGTCTTATTAGGAGAAATATGAGGATAAATCCAAAGAAGCAGTCCTTGTTGCCATAGCACTCCTGTAGGCTGACGAAAAGTTCTCAGTATACACAAAAGCAGATCCTCCTTTTCCTTGTACCTTCTTAGCATTGCGTTTTCCAGGCTTTTTTCTACTTTCTCAAGGATAAACGTGCTTCCTTGGTTAAAGCACGGGGTGAAGTAAGTTGAGAATCCCCTTTCAGGATCTCATAGAATGGTTGCAAATCTACATTGGGCATTTTAATACAGAGTTGAATCCAATTTATGCTTCCTAGTAATTTCTGAAAGTCATTTAATGTTTTTAAATGATCTTTTCGTAATTCAATTTTCTGAGGGGAAAATACTATGAGGAGTGACTTTAGTTCCTAGATATTACCCTATTTGTCCCATTTGAACCTTTTCAGGTGCTATGAACAATTGATCGTTTTCAAGCACCTTAACCACTTTCACATAAGCCCCTCCTAGGGTGCCACAATCTTTTTTTTTTTATTAACTTGAGTATTTCTTATATACATTTCAAGTGTTATTCCCTTGCCCGGTTTCCGGGCAAACATCCCCCTCCCCCCTCCCCTTCCTTATGGGTGTTCCCCTCCCAACCCTCCCCCCATTGCCGCCCTCCCCGCAACAGTCTAGTTCGCTGGGGGTTCAGTCTTAGCAGGACCCAGGGCTTCCCCTTCCACTGGAGCTCTTACTAGGATATTCATTCCTACCTATGAGGTCAGAGTCCACAGTCAGTCCATGTATAGTCTTTAGGTAGTGGCTTAGCCCCTGAAAGCTCTGGTTGGTTGGCATTGTTGTACATATGGGGTCTCAAGCCCCTTCAAGCTCTTCCAGTTCGTTCTCTGATTCCTTCAACGGGGGTCCTATTCTCAGTTCAGTGGTTTGCTGCTGGCATTCGCCTCTGTATTTGCTGTATTCTGGCTGTGTCTCTCAGGAGCGATCTACATTAGGCTCCTGTCGGTCTGCACTTCTTTGCTTCATCCATCTTGTCTAATTGGGTGGCTGTATATGTATGGGCCACATGTGGGGCAGGCTCTGAATGGGTGTTCCTTCAGTCTCTGTTTTAATCTTTGCCTCTCTCTTCTCTTCCAAGGGTATTCTTGTTCCCCTTTTAAAGAAGGAGTGAAGCATTCACATTTTGATCATCCGTCTTGAGTTTCATGTGTTCTAGGCATCTAGGGTAATTCAAGCATTTGGGCTAATAGCCACTTATCAATGAGTGCATACCACGTATGTCTTTCTGTGATTGGGTTAGCTCACACAGGATGATATTTTCCAGTTCCAACCATTTGCCCACGAATTTCATAAAGTCATTGTTTTTGATAGCTGAGTAATATTCCATTGTGTAGATGTACCACATTTTCTGTATCCATTCCTCTGTTGAAGGGCATCTGGGTTCTTTCCAGCTTCTGGCTATTATAAATAAGGCTGCGATGAACATAGTGGAGCACGTGTCTTTTTTATATGTTGGGGCATCTTTTGGGTATATGCCCAAGAGAGGTATAGCTGGATCCTCAGGCAGTTCAATGTCCAATTGTCTGAGGATCCTCCAGACTGATTTGCAAAATGGTTGTACCAGTCTGCAATCCCACCAACAATGGAGGAGTGTTCCTCTTTCTCCGCATCCTCGCCAGCATTTTCTGTCACCTGAGTTTTTGATCTTAGCCATTCTCACTGGTGTGAGGTGAAATCTCAGGGTTGTTTTGATTTGCATTTCCCTTATGACTAAAGATGTTGAACATTTCTTTAGGTGTTTCTCAGCCATTCAGCATTCCTCAACTGTGAATTCTTTGTTTAGCTCTGAACCCCATTTTTTAATACGGTTATTTGTCTCCCTGCGGTCTAACTTCTTGAGTTCTTTGTATATTTTGGATATAAGGCCTCTATCTGTTGTAGGATTGGTAAAGATCTTTTCCCAATCTGTTGGTTGCCGTTTTGTCCTAACCACAGTGTCCTTTGCCTTACAGAAGCTTTGCAGTTTTATGAGATCCCATTTGTCGATTCTTAATCTTAGAGCATAAGCCATTGGTGTTTTGTTCAGGAAACTTTTTCCAGTGCCCCTGTGTTCCAGATGCTTCCCTAGTTTTTCTTCTATTAGTTTGAGTGTGTCTGGTTTGATGTGGAGGTCCTTGATCCACTTGGACTTAAGCTTTGTACAGGGTGATAAGGATGGATCGATCTGCATTCTTCTACATGTTGCCCTCCAGTTGAACCAGCACCATTTGCTGAAAATGCTATCTTTTTTCCATTGGATGGTTTTGGCTCCTTTGTCAAAAATCAAGTGACCATAGGTGTGTGGGTTCATTTCTGTGTCTTCAATTCTATTCCACTGGTCTATCTGTATTGGTCTACCAATACCATGCAGTTCTTTATCACTATTGCTCTGTAATACTGCTTGAGTTCAGGGATAGTGATTCCCCCTGAAGTCCTTTTATTGTTGAGGATAGTTTTAGCTATCCTGGGTTTTTTGTTATTCCAGATGAATTTGCAAATTGTTCTGTCTAACTCTTTGAAGAAGTGTATTGGTATTTTGATGGGGATTGCATTAAATCTGTACATTGCTTTTGGTAAAATGGCCATTTTTACTATATTAATCCTGCCAATCCATGAGCATGGGAGATCTTTCCATCTTCTGAGGTCTTCTTCAGTTTCTTTCTTCAATGTCTTGAAGTTCTTTTTGTACAAATCTTTTACTTGCTTGGTTAAAGTCACACCGAAGTACTTTATATTATTTGGTCTATTATGAAGGGTGTCGTTTCCCTAATTTCTTTCTCGGCTTGTTTCTCTTTTGTGTAGAGGAAGGCTACTGACTTATTTGAGTTAATTTTGTAATTTTCCAGCCACTTTGCTGAAGTTGTTTATCAGCTTTAGTAGTTCTCTGTTGGAACTTTTGGGATCACTTAAATATACTATCATATCATCTGCAAATAGTGATATTTTTTTTCATTTTTTTATTTTTTATTTTTTATTTTTTTTATTAACTTGAGTATTTCTTATATACATTTCGAGTGTTATTCCCTTTCCCGGTTTCCGGGCGAACATCCCCCTCCCGCCTCCCCTTCCTTATGGGTGTCCCCCTCCCAACCCTCCCCCCATTGCTGCCCTCCCCCCATAGACTAGTTCACTGGGGGTTCAGTCTTAGCAGGACCCAGGGCTTCCCCTTCCACTGGTGCTCTTACTAGGATATTCATTGCTACCTATGGGGTCAGAGTCCAGGGTCAGTCCATGTATAGTCTTTAGGTAGTGGCTTAGTCCCTGGAAGCTCTGGTTGCTTGCCATTGTTGTACTTTTGGGGTCTCGATCCCCTTCAAGCTCTTCCAGTTCTTTCTCTGATTCCTTCAATAGGGGACCTATTCTCAGTTCAGTGGTTTGCTGCTGGCATTCGCCTCTGTATTTGCTGTATTCTGGCTGTGTCTCTCAGGAGAGATCTACATCCGGCTCCTGTCGGTCTGCACTTCATTGCTTCATCCATCTTGTCTAATTGGGTGGCTGTATATGTATGGGCCACATGTGAGGCAGGCTCTGAATGGGTGTTCCTTCAGTCTCTGTTTTAATCTTTGCCTCTCCCTTCCCTGCCAAGGGTATTCTTTTTCCTCATTTAAAGAAGGAGTGAAGCATTCACATTTTGATCATCCGTCTTGAGTTTCCTTTGTTCTAGGGATCTAGGGTAATTCAAGCATTTGGGCTAATAGCCACTTATCAATGAGTGCATACCATGTATGTCTTTCTGTGATTGGGTTAGCTCACTCAGGATGATATTTTCCAGTTCCAACCATTTGCCTACGAATTTCATAAACTCGTTGTTTTTGATAGCTGAGTAATATTCCATTGTGTAGATGTACCACATTTTCTGTATCCATTCCTCTGTTGAAGGGCATCTGGGTTCTTTCCATTTTCTGGCTATTATAAATAAGGCTGCGATGAACATAGTGGAGCACGTGTCTCTTTTATATGTTGAGGCATCTTTTGGGTATATGCCCAAGAGAGGTATAGCTGGATCCTCAGGCAGTTCAATGTCCAATTTTCTGAGGAACCTCCAGACTGATTTGCAGAATGGTTGTACCAGTCTGCAATCCCACGAACAATGGAGGAGTGTTCCTCTTTCTCCACATCCTCGCCAGCATCTGCTGTCACCTGAATTTTTGATCTTAGCCATTCTCACTGGTGTGAGGTGAAATCTCAGGGTTGTTTTGATTTGCATTTCCCTTATGACTAAAGATTTTGAACATTTCTTTAGGTGTTCCTCAGCCATTCGGCATTCCTCAGCTGTGAATTCTTTGTTTAGCTCTGAACCCCATTTTTTAATAGGGTTATTTATTTCCCTGCGGTCTAACTTCTTGAGTTCTTTGTATATTTTGGATATAAGGCCTCTATCTGTTGTAGGATTGGTAAAGATCTTTTCCCAATCTGTTGGTTGCTGTTTTGTCCTAACCACAGTGTCCTTTGCCTTACAGAAGCTTTGCAGTTTTATGAGATCCCATTTGTCGATTCTTGATCTTAGAGCATAAGCCATTGGTGTTTTGTTCAGGAAATTTTTTCCAGTGTCCATGTGTTCCAGATGCTTCCCTAGTTTTTCTTCTATTAGTTTGAGTGTGTCTGGTTTGATGTGGAGGTCCTTGATCCACTTGGACTTAAGCTTTGTACAGGGTGATAAGCATGGATCGATCTGCATTCTTCTACATGTTGCCCTCCAGTTGAACCAGCACCATTTGCTGAAAATGCTATCTTTTTCCATTGGATGGTTTTGGCTCCTTTGTCAAAAATCAAGTGACCATAGGTGTGTGGGTTCATTTCTGGGTCTTCAATTCTATTCCATTGGTCTATCTGTCTGTCTCTGTACCAATACCATGCAGTTTTTATCACTATTGCTCTGTAACACTGCTTGAGTTCAGGGATAGTGATTCCCCCTGAAGTCCTTTTATTGTTGAGGATAGCTTTAGCTATCCTGGGTTTTTTGTTATTCCAGATGAATTTGCAAATTGTTCTGTCTAACTCTTTGAAGAATTGGATTGGTATTTTGATGGGGATTGCATTGAATCTGCAGATTGCTTTTGGTAAAATGGCCATTTTTACTATATTAATCCTGCCAATCCATGAGCATGGGAGATCTTTCCATCTTCTGAGGTCTTCTTCAATTTCTTTCCCCAGTGTCTTGAAGTTCTTATTGTACAGATCTTTTACTTGCTGGTTAAAGTCACACCGAGGTACTTTATATTATTTGGGTCTATTATGAAGGGTGTCGTTTCCCTAATTTCTTTCTCGGCTTGTTTCTCTTTTGTATAGAGGAAGGCAACTGATTTATTTGAGTTAATTTTATACCCAGCCACTTTGCTGAAGTTGTTTATCAGCTTTAGTAGTTCTCTGGTGGAACTTTTGGGATCACTTAAATATACTATCATGTCATCTGCAAATAGTGATATTTTGACCTCTTCTTTTCCGATCTGTATCCCCTTGATCTCCTTTTGTTGTCTGATTGCTCTGGCTAGAACTTCAAGAACTATATTGAATAAGTAGGGAGAGAGTGGGCAGCCTTGTCTAGTCCCTGATTTTAGTGGGATTGCTTCAGGTTTCTCTCCATTTAGTTTAATGTTAGCAACTGGTTTGCTGTATATGGCTTTTACTATGTTAAGGTATGGGCCTTGAATTCCTGTTCTTTCCACGACTTTTATCATGAAGGGGTGTTGCATTTTGTCAAATGCTTTCTCAGCATCTAATGAAATGATCATGTGGTTCTGTTCTTTCAGTTTGTTTATATAATGGATCACATTGATGGTTTTCCGTATATTAAACCATCCCTGAATGCCTGGGATGAAGCCTACTTGATCATGGTGGATGATTGTTTTGATGTGCTCTTGAATTCGGTTTGCCAGAATTTTATTGAGTATTTTTGTGTTGATATTCATAAGGGAAATTGGTCTGAAGTTCTCTTTCTTTGTTGTGTCTTTGTATGGTTTAGGTATAAGTGTAATTGTGGCTTCGTAGAAGGAATTCGGTAGGGTTCCATCTGTTTCAATTTTGTGGAATAGTTTGGATAATATTGGTATGAGGTCTTCTATGAAGGTCTGATAGAATTCTGCACTAAACCCGTCTGGACCTGGGCTCTTTTTGGTTGGGAGACCTTTAATGACTGCTTCTATTTCCTTAGGAGTTATGGGGTTGTTTAACTGGTTTATCTGTTCCTGATTTAACTTCGGTACCTGGTATCTGTCTAGGAAATTGTCCATTGCCTGTAGATTTTCAAGTTTTGTTGAATATAGGCTTTTATAGTAAGATCTGATGATTTTTTGAATTTCCTCTGAATCTGTAGTTATGTCTCCCTTTTCATTTCTGATTTTTTTAATTTTGACACACTCTTTGTCCTCTCGTTAGTCTGTCTAAGGGTATATCTATCTTGTTGATTTTCTCAAAGAACCAACTTTTGGTTCTGTTGATTCTTTCTATGGTCCTTTTTGTTTCTACTTGGTTGATTTCAGCTCTGAGTTTGATTATTTCCTGCCTTCTACTCCTCCTGGGTGTATTTGCTTCTTTTTGTTCTAGAGCTTTTAGGTGTGCTGTCAAGCTGCTGACATATGCTCTTTCCTGTTTCTTTCTGCAGGCACTCAGTGCTCTGAGTTTTCCTCTTAGCACAGCTTTCATTGTGTCCCATAAGTTTGGGTATGTTGTACCTTCATTTTCATTAAATTCTAAAAAGTCTTTAATTTCTTTCTTTATTTCTTCCTTGACCAGGTTACATTGAGTAGAGCATTGTTCAATTTCCACGTGTATGTGGGCATTCTTCCCTTATTATTATTGAAGACCAGTTTTAGGCCGTGGTGGTCTGATAGCACGCATGGGATTATTTCTATCTTTCTGTACCTGTTGAGGCCCGTTTTTTGACCAATTATATGGTCAGTTTTGGAGAAAGTACCATGAGGAGCTGAGAAGAAGGTATATCCTTTTGCTTTAGGATAGAATGTTCTATAAATATCTGTTAAGTCCATTTGGCTCATGACTTCTCTTAGTCTGTCTACGTCTCTTTTTAACTTCTGTTTCCATGATCTGTCCATTGATGAGAGTGGGGTGTTGAAATCTCCTACTATTATTGTGTGAGGTGCAATGTGTGTTTTGAGCTTTAGTAAGGTTTCTTTTATGTATGTAGGTGCCCTTGTATTTGGGGCATAGATATTTAGGATTGAGAGTTCATCTTCGTGGATTTTTCCTTTGATGAATATGAAGTGTCCTTCCTTATCTTTTTTGATGACTTTTAGTTGAAAATTGATTTTATTTGATATTAGAATGGCTACTCCAGCTTGCTTCTTCAGACCATTTGCTTGGAAAGTTGTTTTCCAGCCTTTCACTCTGAGGTAGTGTCTGTCTTTTGTCTCTGAGGTGTGTTTCCTGTAGGCAGCAGAATGCAGGGTCCTCGTTGCATCCGGTTTGTTAATCTATGTCTTTTTATTGGGGAGTTGAGGCCATTGATGTTGAGAGATATTAAGGAATAGTGATCATTGCTTCCTGTTATATTCATATTTGGATGTGAGGTTATGTTTGTGTGCTTTTCTTCTCTTTGTTTTGTTGCCAAGACGATTAGTTTCTTGCTTCTTCTAGGGTATAGCTTGCCTCCTTATGTTGGGCTTTACCATTTATTATCCTTTGTAGTGCTGGATTTGTAGAAAGATATTGTGTAAATTTGGTTTTGTCATGGAATATCTTGGTTTCTCCATCTATGTTAATTGAGAGTTTTGCAGGATACAGTAACCTGGGCTGGCATTTGTGTTCTCTTAATGTCTGTATGACATCAGTTCAGGATCTTCTGGCCTTCATAGTTTCTGGCGAAAAGTCTGGTGTGATTCTGATAGGTCTGCCTTTATATGTTACTTGACCTTTTTCCCTTACTGCTTTTAATATTCTTTCTTTATTTTGTGCGTTTGGTGTTTTGACTATTATGTGACGGGAGATGTTTCTTTCTGGTCCAATCTATTTGGAGTTCTGTAGGCTTCTTGTATGCCTATGGGTTTCTCTTTTTTTAGGTTAGGGAAGTTTTCTTCTATGATTTTGTTGAAGATATTTACTGGTCCTTTGAGCTGGGAGGCTTCACTCTCTTCTATACCTATTATCCTTAGGTTTGATCTTCTCATTGAGTCCTGGATTTCCTGTATGTTTTGGACCAGTAGCTTTTTCTGCTTTCCATTATCTTTGACAGTTGAGTCAATGATTTCTATGGAATCTTCTGCTCCTGAGATTCTCTCTTCCATCTCTTGTATTCTGTTGGTGAAGCCTGTATCTACAGCTCCTTGTCTCTTCTTTTGGTTTTCTATATCCAGGGTTGTTTCCATGTGTTCTTTCTTGATTGCTTCTATTTCCATTTTTAATTCCTTCAACTGTTTGATTGTGTTTTCCTGGAATTCTTCCAGGGATTTTTGTGACTCCTCTCTATGGGCTTCTACTTGTTTATTTATGATTTCCTGGAATTCTTTCAGGGATTTTTGTGACTCCTCCCTATGGGCTTCTACTTGTTTATTTATGATTTCCTGGAATTCTTTCAGGGATTTTTGCGATTCCTCTCTGTAGGCTTCTACTTGTTCTCTAAGGGAGTTCTTCACGTCTTTCTTGAAGTCCTCCAGCATCATGATCAAATATGATTTTGAAACTAGATCTTGCTTTTCTGGTGTGTTTGGATATTCCATGTTTGTTTTGATGGGAGAATTGGGCTCCGATGGTGCCATGTAGTCTTGGTTTCTGTTGCTTGGGTTCCTGTGCTTGCCTCTCGCCATCAGATTTATCTCTATTGTTACTTTGTTCTGCTCTTTCTGACAGTGGCTAGACTGTCCTATAAGCCTGTGTGTCAGGAATGCTGTAGACCTGTTTTCCTGTTTTCTTTCAGCCAGTTATGGGGACATAGTGTTCTGCTTTCAGGCGTGTAGTTTTTCCTCTCTACAGGTCTTCAGCTGTTCCTGTGGGCCTGTGTCTTGAGTTCACCAGGCAGGTCGCTTGGAGCAGGAATGTTTGTCTTACCTGTGGTCCCGAGGCTCATGTTTGCTCGTGGGGTGTTGCTTATGAGCTCTCTGTGGGGGCAGCAACCAGGAAGATCTGCGCCGCCATTTCCGGGAGCTTCAGTGCACCAGGGTTCCAGATGGCATTTGGTGTTTTCCTCTGGAGTCAGAGATGTGGGCAGAGTGTAGTCTCTTCTGGTTTCCCAGGCATGTCTGCCTCTCTGAAGGTTTAGCTCTCCCTCCCACGGGATTTGGGTGCAGAGAACTGTTTATCCGGTCTATTCCTTCAGGTTCCAGCAGTGTCTCAGGTGCAGGGGTCCTGCCGCTCCTTGGCCCTCCCCCACGGGAACCCAGCGGCCTTATACAGTTTTCCCTTGGGCCAGGGATGTGGGCAGGGGTGGGCAGTGTTGGTGGTCTCTTCTGCTCTGCAGCCTCAGGAGTGCCCACCTGACCAGGCAGTGAGGTCTCTCTCCCACGGGGTCTGGGAGCAGAGAGGGGTGTCACAATCTTTATTGGAAAGCAAAATATCATCCATGAAATGAATTATTCTTAATTTTGGAAATTGGTCACATACAGGCTGTAGGGCTTGTCCTACATAAAGCTTACACATAGTAGGGCTATTAGCCATAACTTGAGGCAAGACCACCCACTGATAGCGCTTATCAGGCTCTTCATTATTCATAAAGGTCAAAGTAAATGCAAATCGCACGCTATCTTGCAGGGTAAGAGGGATGGAAAAAAACAATCTTTAATATCAATAATAATAATAGGCCAATCAGCAGGAATGCTGCAGAGTAATGGTAAACCTCTCTGTATGAGACCCATTATTTGCATCTGAGAATTAATAGCTCTTATATCATGTAATAATCGCCATTTTCCTAATTTTTTCTTAATAACAAATATGGGTGTATTCCAAGGTGATCTGGATGGTTGAATATGTTCTAATTGTAATTGTTCGAATACTAATTTGGCAGCAGCAATTAATTTTTCAGAGGATAGAGGCCATTGAGGAACCATACAGGCTCCTCTGTTTTCCACATAATGGGTATTCCCCCCTCAACGACCCCTAGGAAAAACCCAGACCCGTCCTGTCTTCTTTTTGTTTTGACAGTACGGGGTCAACTCGTCCTTGTAAGTCTTTTCCCAGACCCTTTCTAGGCACGTAGCCCATTTTTGCCATCATATCCTTGACTTGTGGGGATTAATCATTTGTCAGTCTCATGTCTAGATCTATCAGAACATCTCTGCCCCCACCACGTCACTGGAATGTCTATAACATAGGGAGTAATCTTTCCTGATTACTTTCTGTATCCTTCCATGTCAATTCTTTGGAGCTTATTAAAGGAGCCATTTCATACCCTAGACCATGTAGGGCCTGAGGTGATGTTTGCATAGGCCACCTAGGTGGCCAGTCATGAGCAGAGATAATACTACAATCTGCTCCAGTGTCCAACAGACCAAGGAATGATCGTCCCTCCACAGTCAATGTTAACATTGGGCGATGACCCAGTTCCAATGAAATAAAAGCAAATCAGGAGCCTGTGGATCCTAAAACCCTGTCCCCTCTGATTCTATTTTCAGCAGGAAAGCACTTATGCAAGCTAGGCAGAAGCAGCATTTGAGCGATTCTGTCTCCAGGGGAAATGGCAGTGATTCCCTGGGGGGAGGCTACCAGGACTTTTACTGTGCCTAAATAATCAGGGTCAATTACTCCAGGCACAATCTGTAAACCTTTCAGGGCAGAGGAAGAGTGTCCCAACAATAGCCCAACTGTATCTTTAGGGAGGGGTCCTCTAAAATCTGTGTCTACAGGCTGCACTCCCATTTGGGGGGTCAATACGAGTCTGGAGGTGGAGTGAAGGTCCAGTCCTGCGGAGCCTTTAGCGGCTCTCCTCGGTCCTTCGGATGGCAAAGGAAAGGCCAAGGCCTCTGTTTGTCCTGTCCCTGTCTGTCGCCCTGCAGAGCCCCCTATATTTGAGGGCCCTGGGGACGTGGGCCCCGTTGTCCGTTTTTTGGCCGTGTACTACCATATCCTGTCGATAGGGGTGGGCTATCCAAGTCCTTCACAGATTGACACTCATTTGCCCAGTGGCTTCCCTTCTTACACCGTGGACATAGTTCAGGCTGCTTGGGTCTATCGCTAATTGTCCCCCTACTCCTTTCAGGACACTGTCTTTGATAATGCCCTTTATGGCCACATTTGAAACAGGTATCCGTGGTGGTGGTTTTCCCTAACTGTACCACAGCTACCGCTAGGCCAGCATTAGTCAATGGTCCTCCCAGTTTCCTGCAGACTTTCATCCAAATTTCTAAACCTTTATGTTTGTATGGTGTTATAGCAGTCCTACATTCTTTTGTACATTGCTCACATACTAGCTGTTTAATGAGAGGCATGGCTGTATCAGGGTCTCTGAAAATCTTAGTAGTGGTCTCTACCATGCAGGCTACAAAGTCTGATAAGGGCTCTGTGGGCCCTTGCAGAACCTTGGTAAGGTTCCCGGAGACCGTGCCCCTATTAGGCAGTGCTTTCCATGCCTTGATGGCTATTTCATTAATTTGGCTATAAACTTGTTCTGAATAACCAGTTTGGTCCAGAGCGAATCTCCCTAAACCCAATAGCATGTCAGCATCCCAATGTCTCTGAGGGTCTACTCCTGAGGCCAGATTAATGGCGGCCTGAGTATTAGCATATTCATAAAGATAAGATTTCCAATCCAAGTATTGACCTGAGGAGAGGCAGGCTTTAGCCAGACTCCCCCAATCCCCAGGGGTGAGGCAGTATCTAGCAATAGCCTCAACGTGAGTCACAACAGAAGCTGCACTGACCCCATAGGTTCTGACAGATTCTGCCAATTGCTTTATAGTCTTAAAATCAACAGGTTCATGATATCGATGCCTGTTAGCATCCAGAAATACTGAAAAACTTAATCCCATTTCTTTCCACACCTCTGGGCAAAAGGAAGTACCTTTTTGCAGGCTTCACCATATTGAGGGTTATATGGAGGTGCTGTTGGTATAACCGCTTTCTTGCCTAATTGTCTGCCTCATTGCCACGTGGTGTTAGCATGTGGCCAGTCTGGATCATATCCCTTTCTCTCATACTGAGCAGCCTCTTCCTCGAGATTAGCCTCATCATCCTCACTAAGCTCTGAATCATCTGACATTCCTAAGGTCAAGGCTTTTAAAGAGGGATATATCTTATTTGTTTCCTGGTCCTGATTATCCCCTTTTTTTATCTCTGCCTCCTCTCTGTTCTTTTTGTATCCTTTTCTTTTCTTTTCTTCCTTCGAGACCTTTTCTCCCTCCGACATACTTTCTTGTTGCTCTGCAAAAATTTTCTGACCTGTCCTAATGGCTTCCTCACATCATCTATCCTCTAAGCAGGCACAGACCATTCCCCAAAGAGGTTTTGATCCGGGCTTAAGCTTGCCCTCTGTGTCTTCTCTATCCAGATCTTTTCCCAATTTGTCCCATGCTCACAAGGTAAGAGATCCTGATACTATAAACCACGGAGCACAACGATCGCATTCATCAAGAAAGCTCAACAGGATTTTCCTTTCGATTTTGAGCTTACGCCGATTGAGGAGTTCCTGGAGAGCTGTCAGGAGTGGGCTGG
This sequence comes from Rattus norvegicus, assembly GCF_021556685.1. Classification (NCBI taxonomy): domain Eukaryota; kingdom Metazoa; phylum Chordata; class Mammalia; order Rodentia; family Muridae; genus Rattus; species Rattus norvegicus. The sequence continues at coordinate 13,681,234 of NC_141538.1, forward strand.
GATGTGAGTTTCCCATACTCAATGCACTTATTTACGAGCGGTTTTACGAGCAGGGTGGGCTGGCGTGTTTGTTTACACACGACTTCGTAGCCTGGCACTTGTTGGCTATTCCCAGCAAATGCACTCCCGTCCGGGACGGTGACAGTTCAAAAGAAAACAAATCCATCCCACAAAGAAGAAAAGAAACAAAATTGTAAGTCTTCCCCACAAAGGATCAATTGGAAACAACATTGCTATAGACCACAGACCTTTTAGCCTCTAAACCAAGGCTTTCATCGTCTCTGCTTACCTCCAGAGAACTTTATCGTCCCTTACCCGGGAACTTTCTGCCGTCCTGGAACTGAAGAGTTCTGAATCCACGAGTATGTCCTCATTCTCTGTACGGGCCACCAGTTGTCGCGCCCACCTCAGCCGGCAAGGAAGACGCAACACGGTCGGATTCTTCTCAACAGCCTTTATTGCAGGACCAACTCTTTGCTGATACGGGGACCTAGAGCGGCAAAAGCGCTCACCTTATATACACAACAGGCTGGGGCTATGCTAATTGTCTTTCAGGGATTGGCCGAGCACAAATCTCCCCACTATCACCCCTGCTACTTGTCCTCCAGGGATTGGCGGAGCATGAACTACCCCATTAGCATGGTACCGCCCTGGCCAGATTGACGCCAGGTGCAAACCTGCGCATGCGCAGTACTGCTGTTCACCACAGGAGGGCGCCGGACCACCTCATTATCCTACGGCCGCCCTGGCAAGGGGACAAGCCTGTGCATGCACAATAAGTTGTTTACATCCAGACGGGGCTGGATGTCGGCGCCATCTTTGTTTTACCGCGCCGCTCCCTACATATATGTACTGTACTGAGTGGTTTTGTGTGTCAACTTGACACAAGCTAGAGTTATCACAAAGAAAGGAACTTCCTTTGAGGAAATGCCTCCATGAGGTCCAGCTGTAAAGCATTTTCTCAATTAATGATCAAGGTGTGAGAGCCAGCCCAATTTGGGTAGTACCATCCCTGGACTGGTGATCCTTGGTTCTATAAGAAAGCAAGCTGAACAAGCCAGGGGGAGCAATCCATTAAGCAACAGCCCTCCATGGTCTCTGTATCAGCTCCTGCCTCCAAGTTCCTGCCCTGGGTGAGTCCTGTTCTGACTTCCTTTGGTGATGAACATCAGTGTGGAGGTGTAAGCTCCCCAACTTGCTTCTTGGTCATGATGTTTGTGCAGGAATAGAAACCCTGACTAAGACACGTACCTTACAGGCCTATTTGACCTATTCAGCTATTAGTAGACATTGAGTTTGACTCTATATCTTATCTATGAATGAATAATGTGCTACAATGTACCTGGGAGTGCAGAAATCTCTAACATAGTGATCTGATTACCTTTGGGTATATATGTGCAAGAGAGGGCTTGCTAGATCACATGAGTTTGGGGGAAACTTTCACATTACCTTCAACAATGCCCATAGGAATTTATTTATTTATTCATTCATTTATTTATTTTTAGATATTGATGCTTTTTTATTCAATATTTTTATTTACATTTCAAATGTTATTCCCTTTTCTGATTTCCATCCATATAAGCCCCCTATCCCATCCTCCTCCCCTTCTTCTATAAGGGTGCTCCCCCTCTCCAACCACTTCCCTTCTTGTCTCCCTGCCCTGACATTCCCCTACACTGGTGGGTCTAGCCTTGGCAGAACCAAGGGCGTCTCCTCCCATTGAGGCCCAACAAGACCATCCTCTGCTATATAAGCAGCTGGAGCCATGTGTCTGTCCATGTATACTTTTTGGGTAGTGGTTTAGCCCTGGGAGCTCTGGTATCTGTCTAGAAAGTTGTTCATTTCATTCAGATTTTCCAGTTTTGTTTAATATAGGCTATTGTAGTAGGATCTGATTTTTTTTAATTTCCTCAGTTTATGTTGCTATGTTTCCCTTTTCATTTTTGATTTTATTAATTTTGATACTGTCTCTCTGCCCTCTGGTTAGTCTGGCTAAGGGTTTAACTATCTTGTTGACATTCTCAAAGAAACAGCTCCTGGTTTTGTTGATTCTTTGTATAGTCCTCTTTGTTTCTGCTTGGTTGATTTCAGCTCTGTGTTTCATTATTTCCTTTTGTCTACTCCTCTTGAGTAAATTTACTTCTTTCTATTCTAGAGCCATCAAAGTGTTAGTTTATGCTCTCTCCAATTTTTTTTTGTAGGCACTCAGAGCTATGAGTTTTCCTCTTGGCACCATTTTCATTGTATTCCATAAGTTTGGGTATGTGCCTTCATTTTCATTAAAATCTAAGAACTCTTTAATTTCTTTGTTTCTTCTTTACCTAAGTTATCATTGAGTAGAGTATTGTTCAGCTTTCATGTGTGGGAGGCTTTCTGTTCTTTTTGTTGTTATTGAAGACCAGCAGTAGTTCATGGTGATCTGATAGATGCATGTCCTTGTATTTATTGAGGCCTTTTTTGTGACCAATTATATGCTTGATTTTTGTGAATGTACCATGAGGTGCCTAGAAGGTACATTCTTTTGTTATAGGATGAAATGTATTGTATATGTCTATTAAATCCATTTGGTTCATAACTTCTGTTAGTTTCTCTGTGTCTCTGTTTAGTTTCTGTTTCCATGATCTGTCCATTGCTGAGAGTAGTGTGTTGAAGTTTCCTATTATTGTGTGTTTTGAGCTTTAGTAAAGTTTTTTTTTTTTTTTATGAATTTGTGTCCCCTTGCATTTGGAGCATACATGTTCAGAATTGAGAGTTCATCTTGGTAGATTTTTCCTTTGATGAGTATGAAGTGTCCTTCCTCATCTTTTTTGATAACTTTCAGTTGAAAGTCAGCTTTGTTTAATATGAAAATGGATACTCCAGCTTATATCTTGAGACCATTTGCTTGGAATATTTTTTCCCAGCCTCTTACTCTTAGGTAGCGTCTGTCTTTGTCATTGAGGTATATTTCATGTATGAAGCAAAATGCTGGGTCCTGTTTACATATCCAGTCTGTTAGTCTGTTTTTTTTTTTTGTGTGGAATTGAGTCCATTGATGAGAGATATTAAGGACAATTTATTGTTGCTTCCTCTTATTTTTGTTGTTTGAGGTGGAATTATATTTGTGTGGCTATCTTCTTTTGGGTTAGTTGAAAGATGATTACTTTCTTGCTTTTTCTAGGTGTAGTTTTCCTGTTTGTATTGGAGCTTTTCATCTATTATCCTTTTTAGGGCTGGATTTGTGGAAAGATATTGTATCATCATCATGAGTTGTGATTTTAAATCAGAATCTTGCTTTTCTGGTGTGATGCTGGAGCAGTAGCTGAGAGCTTACATCAGATTCACAAGCAGCAGGCAGAGAATGAGAGAGAGAGAGAGAGAGAGGGAGAGAGAGAGAGAGAGAGAGAGAGAGAGAGAGAGAGAGAGAGAGAATGAGTAGGCTGAGATGGATCAAGTTTGGTGTTGGCTTCTCAAACCTTAAAGCCCACCTTTAGTGACACACACTCTCCAATACCACACCTCCTAACTCTTCCTAACCAGTATACCATCTAGAAACCAAGCTTTCAAATATGAGGCCATTCTCATTCAAACTACCACACTAGTTAATTATTTAATAAAATATTTGAAGTGGTAGGAAAGAAGTTTTCTGGTTACAATTGACTTTTATGAATAGAAGTTATTTGGAAGACAGTAATATACTTGATAATTCTAGCATATAATATAATGCTTGTAAATGATGTATAAGTTGTCAGAATGAGACAAAGAGAAGTTTAGAGTGATTCAGCTCGAGCTGAGAAATAGATAAAAATCACTATACATAGCTGTTCGAGAAAGGAAGAGAAAAATCAGACAGGTATAATAGAAATCATAGTCAAATCTGGAATAATGGGAAGAAAAGTTATTGTTAATGTTGTTCTTTTATTACATTCACTCATTACTTACTGTGTGTGTTCATACATGGGAGTGAATGTGTATAAGCATGAGTGTGCCAAGGCATATGTGTGGAGGTCAGAGGACTCCTTGAAAGTCTGAGTTTTTTCTTTCAATCATGTGGCTCCCAGTGAGAGAACTCATACTGCCATGCTTAATTTACAAGAGCCTGTTACTAGTTGAGCCATCTCACTGGCTGACCCAGTGTGATTCTTTTAATTAGGTATAATATCAAAGATAAATCTGATTAAATAGATTTCTTATCATTATATTTTAAAAAATCAAAACTGTGATTTCTATACAGCCTTATACATATATACTTTTTGGTCTAATTGATCTTGTAAATGTACTATTTATACTACATATATTACATATTATTGAGAAATAAACCTTTATTCATTGTCAATGATGAAATACCACATTTACCTTGGGGTTATCTGAAGAGAATCCACTTTCTACTTGCAAAAAGACTGGAAAGATTTTTTTGATTTATACTCTTTCTTGACCTCAATCTGACTTCATAGACTATGCATTTCTCTTTTATCGCTACAGGGTTTACATAGATAACTTGCATATTTGCTTTCTTATCTTCCCCATTTCATTTATCTGGTGTACATTATTACAGAATCCATTTTTATTTCTACACAACCAGAGGAATGTGTTGTCCAAGTTTAATAACATCCTTGGGAGAAAATTACAGGGAGAAATTCAGGTCCATCACTTTCTTGGAGAGAAAATATTAAAAAAACTCACTTTTGCTCATAGTGTTAAGTCCTAGCATGAATTTTTGAACATTTTGTACTTTGTTCTTTCTGGTCACATGAGAAATTGCCTCTTCCATTATCCTTAAGATTCAAAAAAGAAATGCCTTCAAATTAGGAAAATGTGAAGAATTGCTATTGTATAAATGAACTCCTTCAAACTTTTTTTAAATAATCTATGTGTGTCTGTACATACATGCATATGTAGATATTATGAGAATATAGTTGGGTGTAAGGAAATAATTGGGATGTTAGCTGTGCTATATAATACTAGTATAAGTTATTGTCCAGGCTTTTCTGCCATTATAGAAATCTGACATAATAGTTGGGACACTCAAAAGCAGCACCACAGACATCTGAAGCTATGGCTCTTGTCATCGGGAGCTGCCCAGTGTTTGATAACTAGTGCCATCCATGGCATCTAGTTGCAGATATCAACAGCTGGGTCATTCAGTTATAACAACAAAAAGTTTTTGTGACATTGGCAGCTGTCTCCCAGATGCAAAACTACATCTTGCCAAGAACTTCTATGCTAAGTTGAAATGTATCCCCTCTGGAGCATCAAAGCTGGCATGCTGACTGCAGTAGAAATGACTCTTCATGGCTTCACAATTCAGAGGATCTTTCTTTGATGTGTGGAACTATGCTTCATATTCAAGTGTCTTGATTCTAGGTGGTTAAGTTATTGATGTCTTGATTTGCTGACTTTCTAAGGCAGGGGAGGATCTCACTACCACCACTACCACCACCACCACCACCACCACCACCACCACCACCACCACCACCACCACCACCACCACCACTACTACTAAACAAACAAAAGCCCTAATTTGTAAAGATTACAGAATTTTATCTTATAAATATTACTTTTTGTTTTAGAGACCAGTAATATTTGGTTTTACTTTGGCTCCCTTGGCTATCTAGTCTCTGGTTTGTGGTCACCAGAGCACTGTTGGTTATGGGTAACCCCATCTTACTGAGTGGGCTATAATTAAAATCAGATATTGGTTGGTTATTCCCACAAGTGTTTTCTACCATTTCCCTAACATGTCTTGCACATAGGATACCATTGTAGATCAATGATTTGTACCTGACTTGGTGTTTACATTTTTCTTCTGGTAGCATGCAGAATGTTTTCCTGTACCAAAACCACTAGAACTTAGGTTAAAGACACTAAGTAGTCAACAGCTTGGCTTGTCCATGTTCAGTGAGTTCTGTAGGTGTTATATTCAACAATGGAAACTAGTTGTTAGGTTATAGAGAGCAAACTATTGTCTTGGCAATAGTCTGAGTTGTTTGGAATTCTCATGGGATCTCCTTGGCCAACAATTCAGTTAGCAATAACCCAATTCCAGTTATGGAAGCTTCATTTTATGACCAGAGATGGTGAGTTGTAACTCTGTGTCACCCATTATTTGGAATTTTCATTTAGGTTGCCTTCATACATGCACATACTTTAGGAAGATTCAGCGGTGTTAGATTTCCATGCTACCTATCAAATGTCCAATAATTTTCCTGACTCTTCATGTATTCCTTTTCTGAACCATTTCTCCTCTCCCTTCCCCACTTGATCATTCCACTCTACCATCCATAATTATCTATTCTAGTCTCATTTTCTAACACACTCTATCTGCAGCCTCTAGTTCCATAGTCAATATCTACCTGATGAGGTTCTATGTGTAGTAGCTTGGTTGTAATATATGTATTCACATATAAGTGAATACACACCATGTTTGTCTTTTTAGGTCTAAGGATGATTTTTTTCTAGTTTCATCCATTTGCCAGAAACATTCATGGATTCATTATTTTTATGGTGGAGTAATTCTCTGTTGTGTAAATGTACCACATTTTCGTTACCAATACTTCTATTAAGGAAAATTTAGGTTGTTTCTAATTTCTGACTATTATGAATAGACCAGCAATGAATATGTATGAGCAGGTTTCTCTGATGTACAGCCTTTTGGGTATATATCCAAAAGTAATACAGAAAGTAGATCTATTCCTATCATCCTAAGGAACCATCACACTAATTTCCATACTGACTACAAGCTTTCACTTCCACCAACAATGGATGACTGCTTCTAATATTGCACATCATGAGCTTCACAGCATGAGCTGTCACATGCTTATTGAACTTAGCGATTCTGACAGGTAGAAGATGAAATCTCTGTTTTGCTGTATATTGCTTTTACTCTTTAGGTATGGGTTTTGAATTCCTGATCTTTCCAGGACTTTTTATCATGAAGGGTTGTTTAATTTTGTCAAATGATTTCTTGGCATCTGATGAAACCATGATGTAGTTTTCTTTCCTTTGAGTTTGTTTATATAGTGGAATATGTTGATGGATTTCCATACATTGTACCATCCCTGCATCTCTGGGATGAAGCCTACTTGATCATGATGGATGATCATTTTGATGTGTTCTTGGATTCATTTTTCGAGAATTTTATTGATTATTTTTTGTGTCAATATTCATAAGGGAAATTGGTTTGAAGTTCTCTTTCTTTGTTAGATCTTTGTGTGATTTAGGTATAAGCATAATTATGGCTTCATAGAAGGAATTGGGTACTTTTCCTACTGTTTCTATTTTGTGGAATAATTTGGACAGTGTTGGTATGAGGTCTTCTATGAACATCTGATCAAATTCTGCATGAAACAAATCTGGTCTTGGGCTGTTTTTGGTTTGGAGATTTTTAATAACTGCTTCTATTTTTTTAGGAGTTATGGTCTTGTTTAGATGGTTTATGTGATACAATTTAACTTTGGTATCAGTTATTTGTCTAGAAAACTGTCCACTTCCTCCAGATTTTCCAGTTTTGTTGAATACAGGCTTTTGTAGTAGGATCTGATGATTTTTTAAATTTCCTCAGAATTTATTGTTATGTCTGCCTTTTCATTTATGATTTTGTTAATTTGGATATATTCTCTGTGCCCTCTGGTTGGTCTGCCTAAGGGTTTATCTATCCTGTTGATTTTCTCAAAGAACCAGATCCTCATTTCTTGGTTTTTGGTTTTTTTGTTTGTTTGTTTGTTTGTTTGTTTTTATTCTTTGTATAGTCCTCTTTGTTTCTACTTGGTTGATTCCAGTCCCGAGTTTGATATTTTCCGGCCTTCTACTCCTCTTGGGTGCATTTACTTCTTATTGTTCTAGACTTTTTCAGTGTGTTGTCAACCTGCTAATATATGCTCTCTCCTGTTTCTTTTGAAGGCACTCAGAGCTATGAGTTTTCCTCTTAGCACTGCTTTCATTGTGTCCCATAAGTTTGGGTATGTTGTACCTTCATTTTCATTAAATTCTAAGAAGTCTTTAATTTCTTTCTTTATTTCTTCCTTGACTAGGTTATCATTGAGTAAAGGATTGTTCAGCTTCCTTGTATATGAGTGCTTTCTGTCATTTTTGTTATTATTGAAGGACAGTCTTAATCCATGGGTGATCTGATAGGATGCATGGGATTATTTCAGTCTTCTTGTATCTGTTGAGGCCTGTTTTGTGACCAACTATGGTTAATTTTGGAGAAGATACCATGAGGTGCTGAGTAGAAGGTATAGTCTTTTGTTTTAGGATGAAATATTCTATAAATATCTGTTACATCCATTTGGTTCATAACTTCTGTTAGTTTCTCCATGTCTGTTTAATTTCTGTTTCCATGATCTGTCCATGACAACAGTGGGGTTTTGAAATCTCCTATTATTGTGTGAGGAGCAGTGTGTACTTTCAGCTTTAGTAAGGTTTCTTTTATGAATGTAGGTGGTCTTGAATTTGGAGCATAGATATTTAGGATTGAGAGTTTATCTTGGTGGATTTTTCTTTTGATGAATATGAAGTTTCCTTCCTTATCTGTTTTGATAACTTGTGGTTGAAAGTCAATGTTATTCGATGTTAGAACGGCTACTCCAGCTTCTTTCTTCAGACCATTTACTTAGAAATTTGTTTTCCAGCCTTTAAATCTGAGGCAGTGTCTGTCTTTGTCCCTGAGGTGTGTTTTCTCTGTGCAGCAAAATGCTGGATCCTCTTTATGTATCCAGTCTGTTAGTCTATGTCTTTTTATTGGGGGATTGAGTCCATTGATGGTGACAGAAATTAAGGAATAGTGATTGTTGCTTCCTGTTATTTTTGTTGTTAGAGGTGGAATTATGTTTGTGTGGCTCTCTTCTTTTGGTTTCATTGCAAGGAGATTACTTTCCTCCTTTTTCTAGGATGTAATTTCCCTCCTTGTATTGGAGTTTTCCATTTATTATCCTTTGTAAGGATGGATTTGTAGAAAGATGTTGTATAAATCTGATATCGATATAGAATATCTGGGTTTCTCCATCTATGGTAATTGAGAGTTTTGCTGGATATAATAGCCTGGGCTTGCAGTTTTGTTCTCTTAGGGTCTGTATGACATCTGCCAAGGATCTCTGGCTTTCATAGTCTCTGGTGAGAAGTCTGGTGTAATTCTGATAGGTCTGCCTTTATATGTCACTTGATCTTTTTCCCTTACTCCTTTTAATATTCTTTCCTTGTTTTGTGCACTTTGTGTTTTGACTCTTATGTGACAGAAGGAATTTCTTTTCTGGTGCAATCTATTTGGAGTTCTGTAGGCTTCTTATACATTTATGGGCATCACTTTCTTTAGGTTAGTGAAGTTTTCTTCTATAATGTTGTTGAAAATATGTCCTGGCCCTTTAAGTTGGGAGTCTTGGCTCTTTTCTATACCTATTGTCTTTAGGTTGGATATTCTCATTGTGTCCAGTATTTCCTGGATGTTTTGGGCTAGGAGATATTTGTGCTTTACATTATCTGTGATAGTTGTATTGATGCTTTCTATGGCATCTTCTGCTCCTGAGATTCTCTCTTCTATCTCTTGTATTCTGTTGGTGATGCTTGCATCTATGTCTTCTGATCTCTTTCCTCGGTTTTCTGTCTGCAGGGTTGTCTCCCCTTGTGTTTTCTTTCTTGTTTCTATTTTCATTTTTAAATCCTGGATGGTTTTATTCAATTCCTTCACTGGTTTGGTTGTGTTTTCCTGTAATTCTTTAAGGAATTTTTGTGTTTCCTCTTTAAGGGCTTCTACTTGTTTACCTGTGTTGTCCTGTATTTCTTTAAGGAAATTATTTATGTCCTTCCTAAAGTCCTCTATCATCATCATAAAATGTGATTTTATATCCAAATCTTGCTTTTCTGGTGTGTTTGGATATTCAGTATTTGCTTTGGTGAGAGAACTGGGCTCTGATGGTCTTAAGTAGTGTTGGTTTCTGTTGCTTAGTTTCCTATGCTTGCTTCTTGCCATGAGGTTGTCTCTGGTGTTAGTTTGTCTTGATGTCTCTGACAATGTCTTGACCCTTTTGTAGGCCTATGTGTCAACAGTCCTGTAGATCTGTTTTCTTTCAATAGAATCTGGGAACAGAGAGCCAGATCCTGGGTTTTTGTATCCTGAAACCTTCAGGCAGTTTGCTTGGCATAGAAGAGTTGGTCCTACCTCCGTTCTCAGGTTTGTAGGTACTCATACTGACTGCCTTTCAGCTCTAGGCACATGCAGAAACCTGAAGGGTCCTGTCCCTGACTGCACCTAGGTCCTTGTGGCCAGAAGGCACAGATGGCACTAGGCTATTTCCTCTTGATTTAGAAATCTGGACAGAAAATAATTGTCTCCTCTGAGTTCTCAGGACTGTCCACCCTTCTGGGAATTCACCTCTCTCCACCACAGGATTTGGGTAAAGGAAACTATGGGGACTGGTTCAGTTCAGTTCAGGGTGCTGGCAGAAACCAGAAGGTTCCTGCCACTGACTACTCCTATATTCCTGTATCCAGAGGCCACTATGCAGGTTCCTCTTGGACCAGGAATGTGAGCCGAAGTGGACAGAAGTGGCAGTCTCCTCTGAGGTCTCAGAATTGTCCACACCTCTGGGACTTCAGCTCTCACCCCACAGGATTTGGGGCGATCTTGTTGATTCTTTATAGTTCTTTTTGTTTCTATTTGGTTGATTTCATCCCTGAGTTTGATTATTTCCTGCTTTCTACTACTCATGGATGTATTTGGTTCTTTTTGTTCTAGAGCTTTTAGGTGTGCCATAAGCTGCTAATTTATGCTCTCTCCATTTCTTTTTAGAGGCACTCAGAGCTGTGAGTTTTCCTCTAGTACTGCTTCCATTGTGTCCTATAATATTGGGTATGTTGTACCTTCATTGTCATTAAATTCTTCAAAGTCTTTACTTTCTTTCATTACTTCTTCCTTGACCAAGTGTCATTCAGTAGAGCGATGTTCAACTTCCATGTGTATGTGGGCTTTCTGTTGTTTTCATTTGGTATTGAAGAGCAGCCTTAGTCCGTGGTGATCTGAAAGGATTTCTGGGATTATTTCAATCTTCTTGTATCTGTTGAGGCATGTTTTGTGACCTATTAATGGTCAATTTTGGACAAAGTACCATGAGGTGCTGAGAAGAAGGTAGATTCTTTTGTTTTAGGATGAAATGTTCTTATAAATATCTGTTAAATCCATTTGGTACACGGCGTTTGTTAGTTTCTCTATGTCTCTCTTACATTTCTGTTTCCATGATGTCCATTGATGAGAGTGGGATGTTGAAATCTATTATTACTGTGTGAGGTGCAATGTGTGCTTTGAGTTTCAGTAAGGTTTTTTTTTTTTAATGAATGTGGGTACCCTTGCATTTCGAGCATAGATGTTTAGAACTGAAGGTTCATCTTGGTAGATTTTTTCCTTTGATGAATATGAAGTGTCCTTCCTGGTCTCTTTTAATAACTTTTGGTTGAAGGTCAATATTATTCAATATTAGAATGGCTATTCCCACTTGTTTCTTGGGATCATTTGCTTGGGAATTTTTTTTCCAGCCTTTTACTCTGAGGTAGTGACTGTCTTTGTCATTTTGGTGTGTTTCCTGTATACAGCAAAATCCTGGGTCCTCTTTATGCATCCAGTCTGTTAGTCTATCTCTTTTTGTTTGGTTGTTTTGTTTTTTTAAAAGGAGTTCTAGCAAAATTTTATTAGAGGAAAGCGTTCTTGTTTAATTCTCACCAGTCTGTTCTGGCATGCTTCTAATAATATCAGAATCACCTAGGTCAATGATAGCCAATGTGCATACTTTGTATTATTTTCCATGCACTGTGCCCAATTTAATATTATTGCAACTGTAGTGACAGACACCAGTTTTAGCCAACATGGCATAGTATTCTATTTCGGATCTCCTCAAAGCTAGTCAGTTGTTGGCGAAGATAACCAACTTCGCTTTGCCTTATCATTTCCAGATTCTGTTTGTAACCCCAGCACATTCTTTCCACTTTTTATAACCAATTGAAGCCTAGAGTTGATTGACTCCAGAGTCTTTTTCATCTTCTTTGAGACCACCATCTTTTTGCCTTAAGAGCAGGACAACCCCCAACCAGGATCAGATACCAAGATGTCTGGGGAGCAAGAAAGGAAGTAGTCTATATCCTTTAACTGGGGAATTGAGTTCACTGATATTAAGAAATATTAAGGAATAGTGATTATTGTTTCCTGTTATTTTTTGTTGTTAGAGGTGGAATTATGTTTGTGTGGCTCTCTTCTTTTGGTTTCATTGCAAGGAAATTACTTTCTTACTTTTTCTAAGATGAAGTTTCCCTCCTTGTGTTGGAGTTTTCCATTTATTACCCTTTGTAGGGATGGATTTGTGGAAATATATTGTGTAAATTTGGTATTGTCATGGAATATCTTGGTTTCTCCATCTATGGTAAATGAGTTTTGCTGGGTCTAATAGCCTAGGCTGGCAATTTTGTTGTCTTGGGATCTGTATGACATCTGTCCAGGATCTTCTGGCTTTCATAGTCTCTGGTGAGAAGTCTGGTGTAATTCTGACAGGTTTGCCTTTATATGTTACTTGATCTTTTTCCCTTACTGCTTTTAATATTCTTTATTTGTTTTGTGCATTTAGTGTTTTGACTATTATGTGACAGGAGGAATTTCTTTTCTGGTCCAATCTATTTGGAGTTCTGTAGGCTTCTTGTATGTTTATGGGTATCTCTTTAGGTTAGGGAAGTTTTCTACTATAATTTTCATGAAGATATTTACTGGCCCTTTCTGTTGGAAGTCTTCGCTTTCTTGTATACCTATTTTTCTTGGGTTTGATCTTCTCATTGTGTCCTGGATTTCCTGGATGTTTTGTGTTCGGAGCTTTGTGCAAGGTGTTGGTTACATTTTGTTTGATGGTTGTGTTGTTGCTTTCTATGGTATCTTCTGCTCCTGAGATTCTCTTTTCTATCTCTTGTATTCTGTTGTTGATGCTTGGGTCTATGACTCCTGATCTCTTTCCTAGATTTTCTATCACCATGGTTATCTCCCTTTGTGCTTTCTTTATTGTTTCTGTTTCCATTTTTAAATCCTGGGTGGTTTTGTTCACTTCCTTCACCTGTTTGGTTGTGTTTTCCTATAATTCTTTAAGGGATTTTTGTGTTTCCTCTTTAAGGGCTTTTACTTGTTTGCCTGTGTTGTCCTGTATTTCTTTAAGGGAGTTATTTATGTCCTTCTTAAAGCCCTCTATTATCATCATGAGATGTGATTTTAAATCCAAATTTTGTTTTTCCAGTGTGTTGGCATATCCAGTATTTGCTGTGATGGGAGAACTGGGGTCTGATGATGCCAAGGTGTTGGTTTCTGTTCCTTAGGTTCCTGTGCTTACCTCTCACCATGAGGTTATTTCTGGTGTTAGCTTGTCTTGCTATCTCTGATAGTGGCTTGACCCTCCTGTAAGCCTGTGTGCCAGCAATCCTGTAGGCCTGTTTTCCTACAGATAGATCTAGGTACAGAGAGCTGTGGGTCCAGGTCAGCTCCAGGTGCATGTAGAAACCGGAAGTGTGTGTCCTGAGCCCTCCCGGAGGGTCACTTGGAGCAGAAGAGTTGGTCTTCCCTCTGCTCTTAGGTCTCCTCAAAATATTTTTAATTTGCATTTCTCTGATGGCTAAGGATGTTGAGCATGTCTTTTTTTTTCTTTATTAACTTGAGTATTTCTTATTTACATTTCGATTATTATTCCCCTTCCCGGTTTCCGGGCCAACATCCCACTAACCCCTCCCCATCCCCTTCTATGAACATGTCTTTTAAATTAAATTTTTTCCTGATGATTGAGTTTTGTCCATTGAGAATTCTCTGTTTAGATCAATACCCTCTTTTAAAATTGGATTATTTGGTTTTTTTAGTAACTAGGGTATTTTTTTAGTTCTTTATGCATCTTGGATTATTAGTCCTCTATCAGATTGTATAGTTGGTAACAAATATTTTACCCTTCTCTAGGTTGCCACACTGTTCAAATGATTTGTCTTTTGCTGAGCAAAAACTTCTCAGTTTCATGAGGTACTATTTATTATTTGTTGATATTAGTGTTCTGTTTAAAAAGTAATTTCCTGCACTAATGAGGTCAAGGCTATTCCACATTTTCTCTTCTATTAGTTTCAATGTATTTGATTTGACATTGCATATTTTGATTAATTTGGAGTTGAATTTTGTTCAGGGTGATAACTTTGGGTCTATTTGGTAAGTTTGGATTCTTCTACTTGGAGCTTTCCAATTTTGATGAGCACCATTCATTGCAGATACTGCCTTTTTCCAATGTATTTCTGGACTCTTGATTTAAAACAGTAAAAGAATCAGTTGTGTGTGTGTGTGTGTGTGTGTGTGTGTGTGTGTGTGTGTGTGTGCGCGCGTATGTGTATATACTTATATCTAGGTCATCAGTTCAATTCCATTGATCAGTCCATCTGTTTTGTGCCAATACCATGCATTTTTTGTATATTACTATAGTCTTGTAATACAACCTGAAATCAGGTGTATTGATTCCCCCCAAGCAGTTCCTTCATTAGTCAGGATTGTTTTTGCTATCCTAGGTTTTTTGTTTGTTTTTGTTTGGGGTTTTGTGTGTGCATTTGTGTGTGTGTCTGTGTATGTGTGTGTGTGTGTATGTATGTGTGTGTGTGTGTGTGTGTGTGTTTCCATATGAAGCTGAAATTTGCCCTTGTAAGATAATCCATTGGAATCATAAGAATATCCTTATGATTCTCTGAATTTCCTCAGTGTCTGTTATCCCCACCTCTTCATTACTAATTTTGTTAATTTGGAGAAAACATTGTCAAATTTATTGGTTTTCTAAAAAAAAATCAACTTTTTGCTTCATTAATTATTTGTATTTTCTTTTTCCAATTTTATTGATTTAAGCCATGATTTCGATTATTTCTTGATTATTGTTCTTATAGGACAATTTTGTTGTGTCCTATATGTTTGTGTATGTATGTGTTCCTTTTCATTCAATTCTTGAAAGTCTTATTTTCTTTCTTGACCTAATTTTCATTCATTAGAGAGTTGTTCAGTTTCCATGAGTTGGTAAGTTTTCTTGACCAGAAAACTTAAAATATACTGTTTTGAAATACTTGCTCTAATAGCCATTGCTAATGTGACTATAAATGAAAATAGAACAATATAAATCATTTCATAGCATCATTATAATAAACTGATAATGCATGTATAACTTTTAATTACTAGCATTACTCATGATGAAATATCTTAAGTTTACATATAGTATACCTCATTATTTTTTCACTAATAATTTCATAAGAGCCATGTATTTAAAGACAATATCCATAATGGACAGCTCCAAACACACACACACACACACACACACACACACACACACACACACACACACTTTTGGATTAGAACCAAGAAATAGATTATGAAGCTAAACAACCTCACTCCCCTGTAAAATAAGATCTATATTCTTTAAAGTTAGATCAGCCTTTTTATTAAAGATTAGAATACATATTATACAATATTATATTTAGATATCTGTAAATATTATGGTATAGTAAGGGAATTTAATTAACATGTCTTATATCTTCACATACTTGCATTTTTAAATTCAAGAAAAAAGTTGCTGTAGTGGAAACTCATTGTGCCTTAGCTATTTGATGTACAGCTTGAATGTGCATGAATTAAGGTTCAATTACATCTAGTGTATGTCTCTATTTTTTGTCAATGTCTCGCCTTTAAATGAATTAGGTAGACAAAGAATAAGATAAGTATTTCAAGAAAGTTTTTCACAATAATGATGAGGACTATTTCTCCTTGTATTTGTTCATATAAATTTAAAACAAACCCATTAGGAAATTAACAAATTAATCTTGGATGCATTTATTTAGATATAGGTTTGAAATAGTATGTGAATCTGAACTAGTTTTCTTTATGTTGCAAAAAAAGTATCTGCTAAAAAGTCAATATTGTTTGAATTATTCTTTTATAGTTTTATACATATTAAAAGTACCTTGATCATGTTTATCTACCATCATCCTCTTTTCCCTTTTCACTTCTGTCAATCCCCCTTGCCCAACAAGTTACCCCTGCAACTTTCTTGCTGGGGGTGGGGGAAGGATGGAGTGGAGAGAGGGAGAGAGACACAGAGAAAAAGAGACTTTGGATTTAATTAGGGTTGATTGCATGGGTTGGGAACTATTTATTTGAGCAATGGCAGAGAAACATGAATCCTACCATTCCCTCTCTTCTACCCCTTGCCTTGAAAGATAACCTAAAAAATAGTGTTTATAAGTTTAAAATTACCAAATTACATAGAATTTTTCATTAATTACTGTGTACTTTCTACCGATCATTTATTCCGGAATAATATTTGTTTTTGCAAAAAGTTTATAGCTTTTACTTAAACTTCTAGAAACACATAATAAAGGACTTTAATTGACTAAAAAGAATAAAGATACCACATAATCTTAGGTATTAATTATTTGACTGTGGAACGTCCCTAAGACTCCTGTGTTTGAACACTTTATCACACACTTTCTGCCCATTGATGAAGCTGTGAGACCTTTAAGGGAATGGGATATAGTTTGAATTTGGTTCTACTCTCTCTTCTTAGTCTCTCTCTGCTTCCTATCTGACATCATGACATGACCAGCTCCAATTACCATGCCTTCCTTGCTAAGAAGATAAATAAATACTTCTCGCCCCCACCCCATTGCTTATTTTCAGGTGTTTGGTTGCAGTAATAGGAAAAATAACTAATCCATAAAATTGATAACAGAAGTGAGGATATCCCTGTGATAAGCCTTAATTTGTGCCTCATATACAGAGTTAGTTGATAAAGAAGGCCTAGCTAGAATGATGCAACTAGAGGCTAATGGGGCATTCTTTTAAAAGCAATATTATGTAAAAGATGGGCAGTAGAATCTGTGCTTACAAAGTTTCATAGAATAAGAACTCTACCAGAAATTCAACTGAGAGCCATTCCTGCAACAGTTTTGGAAAAACTCCAGTTGTATTCTGCCTCTGTATCTTTAAAAATTCTTAAATTCTAAAGCAGTTTGGTTTTCTGGTGGAAGGAATGTCAATGGTATAATATTCAGGCTGTGAATGGTTACTGTACATTGCATTTAGTAAGCTTTAAATTTTTTTCAAAATAGGAAGATATTAAAATGAACTGTTTACTAAGGAAATGAAATGAACCTTGGCTAAAATCTCAAGTGTCTGGAGCAGACAATTTAGCTATAATTACTAAAGAGATTGGTACAGTTAAAGAGGAACTGTACATTTTGTACTGGACAATGGGAAAAGTGCTCTGAGAGCAAGAGTTCATCCATTGAAGATTGCAGCTTCTGGGAATGTAAACTCATTTGAAAGTAGAGAGCATGACCAGAGAATGCCAGCACAGATCATCAGTGACCAAAACAGCTGCCTATAGAATATTCCTCCTGGGCTCAACCAAAAGAGGAAGCAGTACCAACTTTAGAAGGAAGTTAGGCTATCTCTCAGGCTGGCAATGGATCTTAGCAATGGTACATCCATGTAGTATTGGTTTTACAGGTGTACATGATAGAAGATTCAGGCATTCTACAAAAAAGGTCTTGGGAGGCTAGGTCATGAAGCTGGAAAGGAGAAGTCTGAGTGTCAGTGGAGATTCCAGGATATTGAAGTTGCCATAAATAGGAATGTTCACAAAAAAAAGAAAGAAAGAAAAAGAAAAAACTATGCGTCAAGTGGAGCTGACCCAAGAGACAGACCAGGTGCTCCAGAGCTGAAGATGTAGGGCTACCCAAGGTTATTGGAGCATAAAGGATGTCACCAAGAGCTCCAGATTCTGAGCATAAAGCTACAGGATTTGGTCTTTGTTCCGTTGGGTATTAACTTCCGTTTGATCCGATCTTGCCTTGTTATGCACTTTGTACAATCTCATGGTGAAGAAGGCATGATTCTTAAGGATCTAGCCTTATCATGGGATTCTTAGCATGGGCTAGTCATGCTGTAGGCTAAAATATATCCTTTTTTCCTAAGCTGAGAAATGTTACTAGAACACCCCTGACTATTGACTTACTAAAAACTCATTTTGGCCATATCTATACTTCTTGCCACTGCTCTAGTCTCTTTGATCATCTTGATAACCTATTTGATAGTATTTTCAGAAACTTCTGAAATGGCTCAAGATACTATTTCAGTTTAACCTATTTGATAGTATTTTCAGAAACTTCTGAAATGGCTCAAGATACTATTTCAGTTGAGTTTACTCTGAGACCATGACAAACTGTTTCACAAATGTATATGTATACCAGAAACATTAAGAAAATATAAGAAAGAGATTCATTAACAACAGTCTTAATATAGTATATTTAGATAGTGACCCAATACCTGCTTCATCTCAAATAAATAAAACCAAGATCAAAAAGCAGTGTCCAAAGGTACAGACCCAAGGACACACTCAGATGTCACAATGAGGACAGAGGATTCTATAGGAATCATGAAGCCAGCAAGGTGCTTCTGACTCACACATACAAATAGTGCAGCTAGAGAGTTCCAACATGTTGGATGAGTTTTTCCCATAATATACCACTGTACATTTTACAGAGGTTGCTTCATCTCCCTTTGGAATCCCTGTGGATGCACTGCAGTGATTTACAGGAGCAAACAAAGTTTAATTCTTCTTATTTTCCCTCATTTCTTATTTCATCCATTCCCTTCAGGTGTTTGTCTCCACATTTTCATTAACCTTTGTTCCCCCACCAACATTTCCAGTCCTCATCCCAGTTTACCTACTTATCATACAGCACATCTCTAATCACCCTCCTTACTCATTTAGCTTCTCTTTCTTGCCTTTCTTCCTCATTAGTTGCCTATTATGAGCCTTCTTTGCTAATTCCTTATCTTCTCATTTATATTTAGTAGTATCTAAGGCTAAATATTATAAAGTAATTGTGTGTGTGTGTTTGTGTGTGTGTGTGTGTGTGTGTGCAGGTACACATAACATGTATGTGGATACATGTGTATCACAATGAGCACACAGAAACCAGAAAAAAAAACACAATAAAAAACACAAGAAAAACAAGAAAATACTAAAGATGGGGCCTAGGGGACTAGCAAGAAACCTCAAAAAGTAAAAGTGCTTGTTGTAAATACCTGTTGACCTAGTTCTATCTTTTAGAACCCAAACTGAAGTAGGAGAAGCAAACCAATGACACAAAAGTGTTGATTTTTGGTTTTGTGTGTTTAGTCTTTTCTTCTTGATCTACACTGGTTCCCTTGGATATATCATCCAAAACACTTGACTACTGACAGCTTCTGCTTTCTTCCTAGTCACATTCCTCTTCTAACTTTAGGCTACCATATACAATTGACCTCTGAGCATCCCCAGTTGGATATTAAATATCTCTCAAACTCAGGACAGCCCACATAGAACTTCTGATCTTCATTCTTTCATATCTGATGTGGATTACTAGATGGAAATTCTGTTGTTTCAGTTTTTCTGGTCCATCTTCTTGCCCATTAGTTTCTTTAAAACTCATTTGGATATTTTAGGAACTCATTTTAAGGAACCGAGTAGATTGCTTAGTGGGAAGACCTCCTGTTATATAATAGGACCCAACCTGCATTGAAGCCCCAACACCCATGTAGAAAGCTAGCCATGGCTACACATGCCTGTAGCTCCGGCATTTGCAGACAGAGATATGCAGACTTCAAGGTCTCCCTGGCAGCCAGCCTACAAGAAATGAGGAAACAAATCTCAGGGATCAATGAGTAGCCCTACCTCAAAGCAATAAAGCAGAGAGTGATAGAGGAAAACACATACTATCCTACTCTAGCCTCTGCAAGCATACACAATGACATACCAAACTACACTTTCATATCCATGTCTCATACACAACAATACATACATATAACACATATAAACAAAAACTCACATTAACTCAATCTTCAAATATATACCCAGCAACTCCCACTGCTCTCCACTCTCTTCCGATCTTACTCTGATGAGAATCACCATACTCTTTGGTAGATCAACAGAGTAGCTATCTAGTCAATTCTCCATTTCACTTCCTGCACTCTACAGTATATCCTCAATATAATATTTAGAAAGTATCTCCTCATACCCGGCCATGTACTGCTATTTCAAAAACTCACAATGTTTTATAAACCCAAAATATCTGTTACCCTATTTAAACACCTCTTAACTCTTCTTACCACACTCCTGATAACATCCTTCTTGAACATACCAAGCATATATATCTTCAAGACTAAGCATTAACTGTTCTCTGCCTGAAATATGCTTCCTTGGGCATCTGCATGGTACCCTATTTATGTTGCTCAAATCACATCTCTTCCATGAATGTTACCTGGGATATTTATTTAATTATGAAAATTATCTCATTGAATGCACTTATCTTTTTCCACTTTTTTTCTACTTTTTTATAACACTATTTGTCCTCAACTATAGCATAAAATCCACTTGCTTTTTCATGAGTTATACCCTAAAGGAATTAACTTCAAGAACAGCACACTTTGTTGGTTTGTTCACTAATATATTCCACACACCAAGAATGTGGCTGGATTCTCATTACTGTAAATATTTTCTCAATAATCAAATCTTTGTCTTTTGAGAATGGAATACCTACAGTTCATTTAGCTGCATGATGCCTGGTTTGAGAAAATCTGCCTCCCTCTTCCCAAATATAATTATTACCAGAACACAATGCCAACAGCACATTTATAGTGCCAATTTTCCCTGGAGACTATAAAGGGTTTAGGACACAACATTTTAATAAAATAAGATGTTTGAGGACCTAGAAAGTTTGGCATCAACTACTCTGGTCTCCTGATCCTGGGATTAGATAAAGGTGTCCTCTCTACACGTTTCCTTTTAAAAGATGCTAATATATCCATAAGCTATATAGAACAGGGCATTTCAAATGTGGCCTATTTCACTGAAACTTTATCTAGGTTTGCCTTAGATGAGTGCCTAATTCTTACCATTACACAATATTCAAGAGCTGAATCTAAATGAAGATAGAGATTGGGAGTTTTTTTGGTTTTGTTTTTTTGTTTGTTTGTTTTTCTGTTTTGTTTTGTTTTTTACCGAAATGGAATGTGAGATTATCTTCCATTTTCAGTGGCTGCCTTTTGTTCTTCTCTCTGCCCTACTTTGGTCTTTGTTATCTTGTCTACTGTGTATACAATGCTGTGTATGGTAGATTGCTGAAAAAAGACCACAACGTTATCAATTAAATGTTCATATGTTGATCCCAATCAGCCCCACAACATCATTTCAGCTTTGAAACAGTTTTGAAGGCTCTCTGGCCGTACCTGAGAATGGTCTTTCCATTGTAAATGTTAGGTAGCTCAACGATGTGTCGTGGGGTGGACTCTGGTAATGCTTATGCTTCTCTGCCGTGTGCCATCACCTCCATTGGTCCATCAGCAATATGTGACCCAGAAACTAAGCACTTCCATGTTATAATTCTCTCCAGACAGGATTATCCAAGCCCACTGCTCAAAGGCAAAAGTCTAAAACTAGTTACCATGCACAATAACAGGGACACACGGAAAGACTTATGCGGAAATTCATGCATATAAAACAGAAACCATGGTTCCTTTCAGCTATGAATGAAGGGGCTCTCCTGCTGTAAAAATATTCCTTTGGCATTTTAAAAACTAAAGCATTCCTATACAGTCAAATTTCAAGCAAGCATTTTTAAGTGTATGCATAGTTCAGAGACAGTAAGGCAAGTGTCTCATGCTATACCACCCCACAAATGCAGTCATAACCTTCGTGGGCCCAGATGGAGCTGGGGTTATAATTGATTCCTCTGGAAAGGCTCCCCTGGACTTTGTCTTTAATTAGGATTAAAATATTCTGCAGACCCACAGCAGAGACAAGAGAAGCCTTTTATTTCAGCCATTACCATTTCTCTCAAGCAAGATCACCTTTCAGGAAAAGATGTGTAGACTTTTTCTCTAATCTTCACAAAGTGAAAGGCAGCCTGTTAAACTAATTGCCCTCATTTCTTCCGATCTGAAAGTGATTTTAAGGCAGCAAGCTTTTGCAGAATGGCAATTGTTCATTGTTCAACTCCAAGAGAAAGCTGAGGTTGTAGTGTTCGTGGCATTGGGACAAAAATAAAAGCATACATCGTTAGGAAGGGCAGACATGGGAACTCAAGAAGGACGCATGACAGGAAGCTGTAATGAGATTATGTTCCTCCAGAACGTCCCAGAGACAAGGCAGTTATGTAAATTCATGGGTAACAAAGACTTGAAAGATATAAGCAAGAGATCTGCCAGGAATAAGGTATGCAAGAAGTAGAATTCATAAAAGAAAAAGAGAGACTTTGTGACACCTAACAACACAAATCTTCTAATGAAAAATACCACAAGTCAATGTAAAATATAAGTAAGAAGTTTAAGAAGGAGAAATTGTTTAATTGCTGTGCTCTCCACCAGGGATACACAGGGCACCCATTTCAGAAGTATTCACTTCATATAAAACATAAAACCAAATATATACACACATTTTATATATACTACATAAATACATATAGTTTGACACACACCTTATATAGTACATAGCTTAATAAATTCTTCAGTATAGAAAATTTCATTTAACTCAACAAGAGAAAAATTCTAAAATATCTCATATATATATTTATAAATATATATGAATATAGTGTGTGTGTGTGTGTGTGTGTGTGTGTGTGTGCACATGTGGGTCAAACTATAGGTTAGTAAATTCTTCAATATAGAAAAGTTCATTAACTCAAATATAAAATATAAATTTTATAAATATAAATATAAAATATCTCAAAAGAAATGTTAAAAACTAGTGTGTTTATACATAAAGGACACTATTCAGTCATACAAAGTCTGAGATCCTGCTATTTGTGTCAACTGTGGAAGGACTAAAGTACAATCTGGTAAGTGAAATGAGCCAGATACAGAAAGAGAGAATCTTATGCTTTCATTTGTGAAAGATTAAGAAAAGAAGAAATTTAATTTACTAGAAAAAGATAGTGAATTAGAGGTCATTTGGGAACAAAGGAAGAAAGGGGGAGGGAGACAAAAGTCAAATAAGAGGAATTACTCTTATTGTATAGCTTGTAAATTACATTTCTATAGATGATGGCATAGCTATAGTCTGTAACAAATTATGGTATCTTTAGAAATAACTAGGAGAAGGGTCTTTAGACTATCAATACCTGTGAATGACTAATATTTGAAGAGTTGGAAGTGTGACTCAACCTGATTTATTACAAACTATATATCAAATTATCATACTATATTACATAAGTTAGGCACTAACATATATGAGCTAGGAATGTTTTAAAAGGAAAATAGGGGTTAGAGGATGCATCTAGCATATGTGAGGATGTAGGCTTGATTCAAAACAACACACACACACACACACACACACACACACACACACACACACAAAGGAAGTGACAAATACAAAGAAAAAGAAGTTCACAGAAGAACAAATGCCAATAAATAAAACAAAAGGGTAAATTTCACACTTAATCAAAGCAGTCCAAGTTTTAAAAAGCAAGGGTTGGCCTGCACCTGGAGCTGGTTCTGTTCCATAGCTCTCTGTACTCAGATCCCGCGGGGAGAGAGCTGATTCTCAGAAGTGCTGACACTCTTGAGAGCACAGGTGAGACCAACATTACTGCTCCTCACATTCCTGGACCAAATAGAGCCCTCAGGACACAGGAACTGAGGAGCAGTCTGGGACAGGATCCTTCCGGTTTCTGTCTGCGCCCTGAGCTGACCCTGCGCCACAGCTCTCTGTACCCAGAGTCCCCTGGTAGAGAGCTGGTCTCCCAGGAGTGCTGACACACAGGCTTACAGGAGGGTCAAGCCACTGTCAGAGACAGCAAGACCAGCTAACACCAGAGAAAAGCAGAAGACGAGAGGCAAAGGCAAGACATAAGTAACAGAAACAAAGGCCACTTGACATCATCATAACACTGTTCTCCCACCATAGTAAGCCCTGGGTACCCCAACACCAAAAAAACAAGATTTTGATTTAAAATCACAACCCATGATGCTGTTGGAGAACTTTAAGAAGGATATAAATAACTCTCTTAAAGAAATACAGGAAAACACAGGTAAACATGTAGAAGCCTTTAAAGAGGAAACACAAAAATCAAACAGGTAAAGGAATTGAACAAAACCATCCAGGATATGAGAATAGAAATATAAACAAAAAAATTACAAAGGAAGACAAGCCAGGAGATAGAAAACCTAGGAAAGAAATCAGGAGTCATAGACGAAATCATTACCAACAGAATATAAGAGACAGAAGAGAGAATCTCAGTGACAGAAGATGCCATAATAACCATGGACACAACAGACAGAAAATGCAAAATGCAAAAAGTTCCTAACCCAAAACATCCAGGAAATACAGGACACAATGAGACAATTAACCCTAAGAGTAATAGGTATACAAGAGAGCGAAGATTACCAACTTAAAAGGCCAGTAAATATTTTCAACGAAATTATAGAATAAAATTTACCTAACCTAAAGAAACAGATGCCCATGAACATACAAGAAATCTACAAAACTACAAGCAGATTGGATCAGAAAAGAAATTCCTCCTGTCACATAATAGTCAAAACACCAAATGCACAAAACAAAGAAAGAATATTAGAAGCAGTAAGGGAAAAAGGTCGTATAAAGGCAGACCTATCAGAATTACACCAGACTTCTTACCAGAGATGATGAAAGCCAGAAGATCCTGGGTTGATGTCATACAGACCCAGAGAACACAAATGCCTATTGAGAATACTCTATCCAGCAAAAATCTCAATTAACATAGATGGAGAAACCCAGGTATTTCATGACATAACCAAGTTTACACAATATCTTTCCACAAATCCAGCTCTACAAAGTATAATAGATGAAAAATTCCAACATGGGGGAAACTACACCCTAGAAAAAGCAAGAAAATAATATAATTTCAACTAACCCAAAAGAAGATAGCCACAGAAATGTAATTCTACCTCAAACAACAAAAATAAGAGGAAACAATACTGGTCCTTAATATCTCTAAACATCAGTGGACTCAATTCCCTAATAAAAAGACAGTAGCTAATTTACTAGATAAACAAATAGGACACAGCTATTGTTGCATACAGAAAACACACTTCAGTGACAAAAAAAAGCCACTAGGTTAGAGTAAAAGACTGATAAATAATCTTCCAAGCAAATAGTCCCAAGAAACAAGCTGGAGTAGCCATTTTAATATTGAATAAAATTAATTTTCAACCCAAAGTTATCAAAAAGATAAGGAAGGACACTTCATATTCATCAAAGGAAAAATCCACCAAGATGATTTCTCAATTCTGAATATCTATGCTCCAAATGCAAGGTCACCTACATTCATAAAAGAAACCTTACTAAAGCTCAAAGCACACATTGCAACTCACACAATAATACTGAGAGACTTCAACACACCACTCTTAGCCAGGGACAGATCATGGAAACAGAAACTAAACAAAGACACAGAGAAACTAACATTAGTTATAAACCAAATGGATTTACCAGGTATCTATAGAAGATTTCATCCTAAAACAAACAAAAAAAATACATTCTTCTCAGCGCCTCCTGGTACCTTCTTCAGAAATGACCACAAAATTGGTCACAAAACAGGTCTCAACAGATACAAGAAGATTGATATGATTCCATGTATCCTACGGACTAAGGCTGGTCTTCAATAACAACAACAAAAAGAATAAAATGACAGAAAGCTCACATACACATGGAGCTGAGCAATGCTCTACTCAGTGATAACTTGGTCAAGAAAGAAATAAAGAAATAAATTAAGACTTTTTAGAATTTAATGAAAATGAAGGCACAACATACCCAAACTTATGGGACACAATGAAAGCAGTGCTAAGAGGAAAACTCATAGCTCTTAGTGCCTCCAAAAAGAAACAGGAAAGAGCATACATTAGCAGCTTGACAGCATACTGAAAAGCTCTAGAACAAAAAGAAGCAAATACACCCAAGAGGAGTAGACAGCAGGAAATAATC
The DNA here is from genome assembly GCF_021556685.1 of Rattus norvegicus. Lineage (NCBI taxonomy): Eukaryota > Metazoa > Chordata > Mammalia > Rodentia > Muridae > Rattus > Rattus norvegicus. The sequence goes on from NC_141538.1 coordinate 13,707,228, forward strand.
AAACTCAGAGCTGAAATCAACCAAGTAGAAACAAAAAGGACTATACAACCAAGTAGAAAAAAAAAGGACTATCTCAAAGCTGGTTCTTTGAGAAAATCAACAAGATAGATAAACCCTTAGCCAGACTAAGCAGAGGGCATAGAGAAAGTATCCAAATTAATAAAATCAGAAGTGAAAAGGGAGACATAACAGAAATTAAGGAAATTTTTAAAAAATCAACAGATCCTACTACAATAGCCTATACTCAACACAACTGAAAAATCTGGATGAAATGAAGAATTTTCTAGACAGATACCAGGTACCAAAGTTAAATCAGGATCAGATAAACCATCTACCCCTAAAGAAGCCACAATTACACTTATACTAAACCACACAAAGACCCAACAAAAAAGAGAACTTCAGACAAATTTTCCTCATGAATATTGATGCAAAAATACTCAATAAAATTTATAGGATGATGCCATACAGATGAAGGCAGGTACAAGATAGAACGAGGCCTGTCATTAGACAAGAAGGAAGGATGGGTGGGAGAAAAGTTTGAGGGAAGAAGAGGAGACTGGAATGGAAGAACCAGGAGAGGAAGTCACAGAGAGAACATGGAGGCTGATGTTAAGATTCCACTCTGTATACTTACAGGTTGTTATGAATATTCTTAAGAGATGGATGAGTATAGGGCTTTGTATGTCTAGGTGGGAAATTATACCTTATCAATTGGATCAGAGGTTATTGTGTTATGTGTTCTTTCATGTAGCGATTTAGATTTAAGAGAGTGTTTGGTGGCTAGAAACACTGGACTGCCATGGAGTTGGGATGTGTTGTTTCTGGCATGGTGAAGCCTGCCTTGGGAACTAAATGGGTAGAGAGATTGCTGCCAGGTTCAGAGAGAAGCCTTTGGCAGTATGATATGGAATAGAGCAAAGTGGGTGAGAGGCTTTGCTGATTTAGATGAAGATGACTACCAAGATATCTTGGGGCACTGTGGTGACAGACCTAGTGGGGGATAAAAGACAGCATTTTCCTATAATTTTACAGCAACAAAAATTCTTGAAAACTGAATTCAGGAACACATCAAAACAACCATCTGGTTAAAGTAGGCTTCATCCCAGAGATGAGAGGATGTTCAATATATGGAAATCCATCAAGGTCATACACTATATAAACAAAGCTCAAGTTCAAGTGGATCAAGGACTTCAACATAAAACCAGATACACTCCATCTAATAGAAGAGAAATTGGGAAAGAGACTTGAACTCATTGGCACAGGCAGAAATTTCCTAAACAAAATTTCAATGGCTCACACTCTAAGATCAAGAATTGATTAATGGGACTTCATGAAACTTTGCTTCTATAAGGCAAGGGACATAATCAATAAGACAAATCAGCAACCTACAGATTGGGAAAAAAATCTTCACTTACCCCACATCTGATAGAAGACTAATATACAAAATATATAAAGAACTCAAGAAGTTTACCACCAAAAAAAAAAAAAAAAAGCAAACAAATCAATCAAAAAATGGGGTATAGAACTAAACTGAGAATTCTCAATAGAGGAATCTCAAATGGCTGAGAAGCACCTAAAGAAATGTTCAAAGTCCTTATTCATCAGAGAAATGCAAATCAGAACAGCCCTAAGATTCCACCTTACGTCAGTCAGAATGGTTAAGATCAAAACCTCAGATGGCAACACATGTTGGCGAGGATGCAGAGAAAGAGGAACACTCCTCCATTGCTGATAGGATTGCAAACTGGTACAACCTCTCTGGAAATCAATTTGGAGATTCCTCAGAAAATTGGAAATAGACCTACCTAAAGATTCAGAAATAACACTCTTGGGAATATACCGCAAATATGTCCCACCATGCTACAGGGGTATACAGGGTTATGAACATGTTCCACTATGTTCATAGTGGCCTTATTTGTGAGAATAAGCCAGAAGCTGGAAACCACCCAGATGTCCCATGACAGCAGAATGGATACAGAAAATGTGGTTCATTTACACAATGGAATACTACTCAGCTATTACAAAGGAGGACATCCTGAGTTTTGCAGGCAAATGAATGGAACTAGAAAATGTCATCCTGAGTGAGGTAACTCAGACCCAAAAGGATATACATGCTATGTTCTCACTAATAAAGGAATATTAGCTGTACTGTTTTGTGTATCAACTTGACACAAGCTGGAGTTATCACAGAGAAATGAGCCTCAGTTGAAGAGTTTCTTCAACTGAGATCCAGCTATAAGGCATCTTCTTAACTAGTGATCAAGGGGGAAGGACCCAGCCCATTGTGGGTGATGCTGTTCCCAGATTGATAGTCTTGGGTTTTATAAGAGAGCAACTGAGCATGCCAGGGGAAACAAACCAGTATGTAACATCTCCACATGGCCTCTGCATCAACTCCTGACCTGCTTGAGTTCCAGTCCTGACTTCCTTTGGTGATGACAGGAACGTGGAGGTGTAAGCTGAATAAACCCTTTTCCCCAACTTGCTTCTTGGTCCTGATGTTTGTTCAGGAATAGAAACCCTGACTAAGACATTAGACAAACACACACACACACACACACACACACACACACACACACACAACACACACACACACACAGAGAGAGAGAGAGAGAGAGAGAGAGAGAGAGAGAGAGAGAGAGAATATACCCAAAATACAGTTCACAAAGCTTAAAAAGGTCAACAAGCTGAAGGGCCCAAGTGAGAATGTCTCAGTTCCACTTTGGAGAGAGAAGAAAGCAACCATGGGAACTGGGGGTGGGGTCAGGAAAGGAAAAGGGGATGGGGTAGGGGTAGAGGGGAAAATGATCTGGTATTGGGTGGGGGGAAAGGACTGAAGCTCTGAAGGCCAGCAGAAAGAATGGAAACAGGCCACATCAGGAGGAAGGAGGTTGGGAAGACCCTCTAGAATGTACCAGAGACCTGGGAAGTGAGAGATTCTCAGGATTCAAAGGGGAGACCCTAGATGAAATGCCCTACAGTGGGGAGAGGGAGCTTATTGAATCACCTCCAGCAGAAAGATAGGGCATCAAGTGAGGGATGGGGTTGCTATCGCACAGTAAAAGCTCTGACCCATAATCTTCCTGTCTGAAAGAAATGCAGGAATGGAAATGGAGAAGAGCCTGAGGAAAAGAAGGTCCAGCAACAGGCCCAAGTTGGATCCAGCTCAAGAGGAGGCCCCCAAACCTGACACAGTTACTGAAGTTATAGGGCATTCACAAAAGGGAACTTACCATGACGGCTCTCCAAAAGACCAAACAAGCAGCTAAAAGAGTCAGATGCAGATATGTGCACCCAACCAACAAACAGAAGCTGCTGACCCCTCTGATTGAATTAGGGAAAAGTTGGAGGAAGCTGAGGAGGAAGGCAACCCTGAAAAAGGACCAGTAGTATCAATTAACCTGGATCCCTGAGATCTCTTAGACACTGGATCACCAACCAGGAGGCATACACCAGCTGAGATAAGGTCTCCAACACACATACAGCAGAAGGCTCTCAGGTCTGGGTTTAGTCAGAGAAGATGCACCTAACCCTCAAGAGACTGGAGGTCCCAGGAAGTTTAGAAGTCTGGTGGGGTGGAGACATCCTTGTGGAGATGGAGGATTGTGGGGAGGGGGCAAGGAGTTGGTGTGAAATGTGGAATTCTCAGGGGGTGGACTGGGAGGGGAATAAAATCTGGAGTGTAAAATTAAACAGACAAACTCAAAGGAAAAAACACATGATCATCTTATTAGATGCTGAGAAAACATTTGACAAAAGTCAACATTCCTTTATGTTAAAAGTCTTGGAAATATCAGGAGTTCAAGGCCCATACCTAAACATAGTAAAAGCAATATACAGCAAACCAGTAGCCAACATCAAACTAAATGGAGAGAATCTTGAAGCAATCCCACTAAAATCAGAGACTAAACAAGGCTGCCCACTCTCTCCCAACTTATTCAATATAATACTCGAAGTCCTAGCCAGAGCAATCAGACAACAAAAGGAGGTCACAGGGATACAAATTGGAAAGGAAGAACTTAAAATATCACTATTTGTAAATTATATGATAATATACTTACATGACCCCAAAAATTCCACCAGAGAACTCCTAAACCTGACAACTTCAGCAAAGTGCCTGGATATAAAATTAACTCAAACAAATCAGTAGCCTTCCCTCTACTCAAAGGATAAACAGGTTGAGAAAGAAATTAGGGAAATGACACCCTTCATAATACCCACAAATGATATGGAATACCCCTGTGTGACTCTAATCAAGCAAGTGAAAGATATGTATGACAAGAACTTCAAGTCTCTGAAGAAAGAAATTGAAGATCTCAGAAGATGGAAAGACCTCACACGCTTATGAATTGGCAGGATTAATATAGTAAAAATGGCCATCTTGCCAAAAGTAATCTACAGATTCAATGCATTCCCAACAAAATTCCAACTCAATTCTTCACAGTTAGAAAGAGCATTTAGAATAACAACAACAACAACAACAACAACAACAACAACAACAGCAGCAACAACAGCAACAACAACAACAAAAGGATATCGATAAATATCCTCAACAGTAAATGAACATCTGGGGGAAAATCACCATCCTTGACCTCAAGCTGTATTACAGAGCAATAGTGATAAAAGTTCTGTATAATACTGGTACAGAGATAGGGAAGTATATCAGTGGAATAGAATTGAAGACCCAGAAATGAACCCAACACACCTATGGTCACTTGATCTTTGACAAGGGAGCTAAAACCATCCAGTAGAAAAAAGCACTTTCATCAAATAGTGCTGGTTCAACTGGCAGTCAGCATGTAGAATGCAAATTGATCCATTCTTATCACCCTGTACAAAGCTCAAGTCCAAGTGGATCAAGGACCTCTACATAAACTCAGATACACTCAAATTAATAGAAGAAAAAGTGGGGATAAGCCTTGAACGCATGGGCACTGGGGAAAATTTCCTGAACAGATCACCAATAGCTTATGCTCTAAGATCAAGAATGGATAAATGGGACTTCATAAAATTACAAAGCTTCTGTAAGGCAAAGGACACTATCATTAGGACAAAACAGCAACCAACAGATTGGGAAAAGCTTTTTACCAATCCTACATTTGACAGAGGGCTAATATCCAATATATACAAAGAACTCAGTAAGTTAGCCTCCAGAGAATCAAATAACCCTATTAAAAATGGAGTATGGAGCTAAACAAAAATTCTCAACTGAGGAATATCAAATGGCTTAGAAGCATCTAAATAAATGTTTTAACATCCTTAGCCATCAGGGAAATGCAAAATAAAACAAGCCTGAGATTCCACCTCACACCAATCAGAATGGCTAAGATGAAAAACTCAAGTGCCAACAGATGCTGGCGAGGATGTGGAGAAAGAGGAACACTCCTCCATTGTAGGTGGGACTGCAAACTGTACAAATACTCTGGAAATCGGTCTGGAGGTTCTTCAGAAAATTGGACATAGTACTTACAACCTGATGACCCAGCTATACCACTCCTGGACCAAAAGATGCTCTAATATATAACAAGGATACATGCTCCACTATGTTCATAGCAGTCTTAGTTATAATATGTAGAAGCTGGAAAGAACCCAGATGTTTCTCAACAGAAGAATGGATACAGAAAATATGGTACATTTACACAATGGAGCACAATGGGCACTCAACTATTAAAAACAATGACTTTGTGAAATTCATAGACAATCGGATGGAACTAGAAAATATCATCCTGAGTGAGGTAACCCAATCTCACACACACGTACACACACACACACACACACACACACACACACACAGAACAACAACAACAAAAACCACATGGTATATACTCACTGATAAGTGGATATTAGCCCAAAAGTTCAGATTACCCAAGATGTAATCCACAGACTACATGAAGCTCAAGAAGAAGGACAACCAAAATGTGGATGCTTCAGTCCTTATTAGCAGAGGGAACAAAAATATTTATAGGAGAAAATACACAGATAAAATTTGGAGCAGAAGCTGAAGGAATGCCATCCAAAGACTGCCCCACCCAGTGATCCAGCCCATATACATACAGCCACCAAACACAGACAATATTGTTGAAGCCAAGAAGTGCATGCTGACAGGAGCCTGATAAAGCTATCTCCTGTGCATGACAAATACAGAGGCAAATGCTCTCAGCCAACCATTGAACAGAGAACAGGGTCCCCAATGGAGGAATTAGAGAACAATTGAAGGAGATAAAGGAGTTTGCAATCCCATAAGAACAGCAATACCAACCAATCAGAGCTCCCAGGGACTAAACCACCATCCAAAGAGTACACATGGGCAGATCTGTGGCTCCAGCTGCATATGTAGCAGAGGATGGCTTTGTTGAGCACCAATGGGAGGAGAAACCCTTAGTCCTACCAACGCTGGACCCCCAAAGTAGAGGAATGAGGGAGAGGCGGGAAGGGGTGGGTGTGTAGGGGAACACCCTCATAGAAGCATGGGGAGGGAATATGCGGTAGGTGGTTTATCCGAGAAAGGGGATAACATTTGAAATGTAAATAAAATTTCTAATAAAAAAGCAAAGGTTAGCTTCTACCATATCAATTAAATAAATTTTTAAAATGTTTAGGAAAAGATAATTTGAGGGATTAGCAAGAAAAGTTAATCTAATATGATGAGATTGTCATAACAAGAGCAAAGGGAAATAAAGAATTAGAAAAATTTTAAGGAAAATATGATGATAAATACAAAAAGTATGAACATTATATGTATCCATCAAGTATCGAGTATGAACATCATATGTTGACCCTCAAGTTATCATCTGTGAAAACAAATTTTATTACTTAGCTTTAATTTGGGGATTGTTATTTAAATTTAAGTCCCAATGGCTTATTATCATTTTAGTAAAAATGATATACTGACTTAAGTGGTTTTAAAAGTTTTCAATGGGTTGGGGATTTAGCTCATTGGTAGAGCGCTTGCCTAGCAAGCACAAGGCCCTGGGTTCGGTCCCCAGCTCCGAAAAAAAGAAAAGAAAAAAAAATTTTCAACTGGTCATCTCTTAAGAAAAATAAATTCATTCATTCTCTCTCTCTCTCTCTCTCTCTCTCTCTCTCTCTCTCTCTCTCTCTCTCTCTCTTTCTCTGTCTCTACTACCCTCTCACCTGCCCTCCCCATGCCCTGAATAAACTCTATTCCACACTAAAACAAAAACAAAAACAAAAAAAGAAAGAAAAATAAATAAATCACTTTCTTTCCATCCGGGGTTTCACTTTGGTATACTTTCTATTTCTCCTGTTGTGAGTCTCTGTGTAATTATCCAAAGAAAGCAGTAACACCAACCACAAGGCCTTGAACAGCCATTGCTGTCATTGCAGTTGACACCATGTCAATCAGTCACAACCACTCACCTGCCTGCCACAAAGCTATAAACTTTTTTGAGTGACTGTGTGTCATGGGGTCAGCTCAAAACCTGACCCATACCAAACAGTTAATTAAGAGTAAATTCTGTAGAAATCTTTAAAATAAGTACTATGTGTCTTTGTATGTTATTGACTACTCATGCTTTAAATATGTAAAATAATGTTGAAATTTGGGGTCTGTGACATAAAAACCAGTACTATCTGGTCTATTGTGAATAACATTTAGGAGGGATAGCCCTGTCCTGAACAGTGAATAATCTTTTAAAACAACTTATGCTTCTAAAAAATAGAAATAATCAAATAAGTTGGTATATGGATTAAATACCACATAGCTACTAATGTTATCTTACATAAGTAATAAATTATAGTGAAAATTTACATGAATCTCTGTTTTCTCATTCACAAAACCAAGGGCTAGGAGACAAGAATTATTTTTATGTCATTTTTCCTAAACAGATTTTTGTGATAATCTGGTTTTCGTTTTGTTATTAGAGTGGATTGGGCAATAGGAGTACACTTAGATACAAGTACACTGACCAACAAGACGAATACATGGGAGTAAATAGGAGAGATACTGTGCTAGCTAGGTCAATGCCCCTAAATGTAAGAACTGCCTATCTACTCCAATTTCAACTGACTCTTAGCAGGCAAGTTCTCAAGGACATCATCGTCTCACTAGACTTCAGCAAAGATCTCCCCACTCATTTTCCTCTACTATGCCTGTTGATAAGTAGTTACACTTTACCTGAGTAAGTTATGTTAAATTGGAAAAAGCAGCATGTATACACTACAAATGGGGGGATGCGCATGAATGTGAGTGGTATGTCATGTCAGTGGTGTGTGATATGTATGTGAAATTGTATGTATGTGGGGTGATATGTATATATGTGTATGACTGTGTATGTGGGTGTGTGTGTGATTTTATGTTTTAAATATATGATTGTGTATGTAAAGTGTGTATGTATATGATTGTGTATATGGTGTGTGTATAATTGCATTTGTGTGTGTGTATGTGTGTGTGTATGTGTGTGCATGTGTGTGTATGTGTGTGTGTGTGTGTGTGTGTGATGGTATATGTGACTATGTGTGTGAGTCATATATGTAGGGTGTGTATATGTATGTATCTGTGTGTGCAGCGAAGGTCAACTAAAAACCTAAAACTGAATCATGGAAATACCATACTGTATTAGCATGTTTTATTTATTTCTTTCCTTCAGCTATATTTGTAGTCACCCCCCATTGTCCTATTGCCTCACTAATAATTCCTAGTAATAATTCAGCCTCTGTTTATTTTAAAGTATACTGTATTGATAAATTGTCATGGGCTATTTAAACTTGTTGAAAGCCAGCTTTGGAACTGAGGAGGCCTCCCCTCTCCTAGCCAGATCCCAGTGTGTTTGTTTCAAGTGATTATCTCAGGGTGGCTGCTCTCAGAACCCCTAATGAGCCCTGGGTCTATAGTAGGGAAAAGATGAGAAAACAAAACACCCCAGGAATACAAGCGTTGTATCCTTGAGAGCATGTAAAACATTAGCAAGGTCACTGTTTATCTCACAGGGTAAGAGTGGGAAGCCGGAATTCACCCTTGGAGATGACCCAGACTATGTCAAGAATTCCAATTGGCCTTTACAGTGGCTCTTGCCACTTTCTGCTCAGTGATTGTTAGTGCTCAATCTGATGCTATTTGGTCTTTTACTTGGTAGCCTCAGACAGCGAACAGCCTGCTCTGTCTGGGTCGCTCTCCTCTGGGAACTCTAACTGACCGACTCGGTAGGGCCCCCAGGCAGTGTCTGCTGCTGTTTATCTGGAGTATTGTTTCCTATATCAGTCAGACTGCTCCCACCATCTCAGGTGGGGGCTGTGAACACCTACTTGACAGTGTTTTATGTTCCACCTGCTTCTTTTATGTGCTACATGCTAATTACTCTCTCTTTCTTGCTATACATAGGTTCAATCATTCAAAACTGAAAGCACTGTGGTAACATTGCAGATTGTTCTCTGGACAACACAGAACATTTATTATGTTATTTGAGAAGCGTTAGTTTAAATGCATTCTTAAACATTCCTGTCAATCTCTCACTGCTGCATACAATTGGTGACAGCTGACTTTAAATGTAACCCCCTGACTCACCGTCTCACCGAGACTCCAATGGGTGCTTTATTTTTGAGAACCCATTAATTAAATGCATGAAGTCAAGGTGTCCTTGGGTCCCTGTCTCACAGTTATAGTTGAGTGACATTTGCTAATGAGTCTGTCGAATTTGTATATACTTCAATCACAGAGTTTTAGCCACCCTTCAAGGTACTTTCTGTGCTCTGAGGTGAGAAGATCACATGTTAATAAGAACTGAAATAGTTTTCCAAAGGCACTAACGACAGACTGACTGATCTACTGATGTCTGCCTTGATAAAATGAATGACACTCAGTCTTTGCAATCAGAGGTGCAGGAGACCAAATTTATCCATGAGGGATTTAGCTTCCCTTCAGGCAGCATTCTATCCAGAAAGCAATCTCCAGCTAAGCCCCATACCAGGTTGCTAGGGAAGACAAAAATCCGTGCAGTGGATTACGGTGGACACCCTGCCCTTAGCAAGGCACATGCTGCTTCTATAGCATGGGGAATGACTTTCTGTTTCAATTAAAAGCAAAGCCTGTGGCTTCCTGTGACTTCCTCCCAGACCAAGAGAAGCTCAAGGCACACACTGACTTTGTAAACTCTTTCTTATAGGGAAAACTAAAATATCTGGCTAAAATATCTCCATATAAGTAACACTTTACAGTTATGGGATGTGACTCTGAATCAACAGCTGGAAAATCCAATTGCATTAGTAGCTAAAACAGGCCTGAACTGATAGGTCTGCCAACAAGATGGCGCCCTAACGACTTTCATCACTGGCTAGCATTATCCAACAGTTAAGTCACCATGTCAGTCCAAGCTGTAATGTAAGTTTTGTGCCTGGTATGCCTTGACTCCTCAATTCATCTAATTTCTCCAGGTGTCAAACCACACCTCACTAGGATTCCATAGACTCAAGTTTCACGGAATGTTGCTTGCTGTGAGTACACTATGTTGGAAACATAGATAGACGTGTCTTTACACAATGTCAGAATTGATCGAATAACAATAGATTCAGAAACTATGGCAAGTTCAATAGTGTCAATTTGCCACATATTCCTCCTTTTCTTGTTATCTATCCCAAGTTTAGTTACTAGTATTAGCCTTTGGATCATGCATTACACATCACACATTAATTATAACCATAAGTATGTGTGTCCAGTTTGCAGAATGGGTGGAAGTGTTAAACATCAAGATCTCTTAGCAGCTTCAAAGAGGACGAAGAGGCCACAGAGGCCACAGTTAGGAATGAATAGGGATGCAAAAGTATCTGTATGGATAACAACAAACTGAGCCGAGCTGCAGAGAAGGGGAGAAGCTGCATGGCTGCTAGCTGTTGGCCATAGGGTCAGGCTGTAGGGTTAGAGTTGAGCTGGAGGAGTGAGGTGAAGGAAAACAGGTCTGGATGAATGAACAGGAGGACAGATGAACAGATGACAATTGGAGTGGCTGTGGGGATTGAGTCAAAATAAAGCCCTGGGACTCTTTGGAATCTTCTGCCTATGGGTTCTCGAGGCAAAGCTTGGTGACTAGGTGATAGGTTTGTGAGGATCATTGCCATGGTAAGACTAGATGTCGTCCTCTTCATGGAGTTCAGATGAGGGTCTTAAGATATCCCAGGGTCTCTTTTTTTCTGATATGATGTTAGTGGTTCATGTGTCCTGACAATACCACCCTATGCAGGGTGGTACCTTTTTCTATTCCCAGGAGTTTACCAGTCTGGAATGTGTGGGCACAAGACAGATGGTGCAGTCATCCTCCAGCCTCAAAATGGAGTCAAAAGCTGCTTGTAAAACAGTCTGAAAAACCACCCTTTTACACAATATGGAGTAATAGAGCAGCATCTCAACAATGCTCCCCCACCCAGAAGCCTCAGGAATCAGAGTCTGTAATTATAAATTTCAGGAGAAGGGATCATGGAGGCTAGAACACGCTCATTGTATCTGAAGACCTCAACAATTTCCAATGTGCTCTCACATGTCGACAGCTCCTACTCATCCTGTCAAATACAGTCATATGCCAAATGCATACACCTTCTCCGAGGAAGACAACATCACATTTGAAGTGTGTGGGCTCAGTATTCACATTTGCCTGTGATATTGTTGTACCTCTGCTAGTCTAAAGCATCCTCCATGACAATCCTTCCCCAACTTTCTCCATACCATGACAAATACATAAACTTGCCAGGAACAATAAGAAGTGCAGAACAATCCCAGCTCACTTCCCACCAGTCAGCCAAGGGTCCAGCCATCTGTCTCCTGTTTTACTTCCACCTCCAGTCACTTGATTTCAACATATAAACAAGTGCAGAGACCAGCTGTCATACATTCCATAGTATATATACCCTACCATAAAATTTGGCAAAGAAAGACAGGCAGAACTGGGCCGAATTGAAATGTAACTGTGAAGTTGACAAGATCTCCCTTCTTGCCTTCCTTTTTCACATATTAGAGTCCCCTTCCCATCCAGGCTGCCACACTCTACCAGTCTATCCTTCCCTTAGGCTTATTCTAGTAGTTGAAGGTTATGTTTGGGATGGGGTTGGTTGTCTCTCCTGAAAAGCCCTTGATTTTCTGAATTTCTCCTTATTAAAAAAATTCCTTGTAAAAGCTCTTCTCATAAATGAGACCAAATCCCTCACCAGCCCCCTCTCTCTTTCGCGCACACACAAACACACACACACACACACACACACACACACGAACATGCACACTCACACACTCACAGGTATGCACACACATGTACTCACACATACATATACTATTCATTTTCCCCCACTTCACTCAGCTTTAACAACTCACATTTAACAACTAGTTAACTGAGAATGAAACCTCATGCTGCAACAATGAATAAAATATGATTTCTGCATTTAAGGAGCGTATGCTTTTAGCTAGTGGGAACAATTTAGACTACATACCATTTTAACCAAAAAAAGTAACCCAATTATCCAAGTGGTTCAGCAAAAAGATATAGAAACAAACATAAAGACAATGGGTAGGAAAAACCTGAGGATGATGGATGAATGGCTGAGTCTATCTAGATAATATACATATATATATATAAACATATACTGTGACAGACTGTCACTCTAATAAGTGAGTCATTTCTCTCTCTTTGCCAGCAGAAAAGGTAAACATCTTTCTGAGATTAACTTAGCACAAGGCAAGTGTAAGGAGAGTTTGGATGCATCCCTGGTGGAGGACATGCTTTAGATCAGGAGGTTATGCAAGAGGCACCTGACCTTGATCCCTACTTGGCCCCTCAACATTGCCTTTAGCAATCTGGGTTTTTGGCTGTTTGCTTTCTTGTTTTCTTTTGAGATGGACTTTCAGAGTGCTATTCATCTAGATGATTCAGTGGCCAAAAGCACTTACAGCACAAGCCTGAGGTTCTCTGTTTGACCATACAGATGTGTGTGTGAGGGTTTGTGTGTGTTTGTGTGTGTGTGTGAGTGTGTATGTGTCTGTGTGTGTCTCTGTGTGTGAGTATGTGCGTGAGTGTGAGTGTGTGTGTGTGTGTCTTTCTGTCTGTGTGTGTGTGTTTTAACAGTGCATCTGTAACCAAGCTCTTTGAGCCATGAACACATGCGCGCGCACACACACACACACACATACCACCACCACCATCACCACCACTACTACTACTACTACTACTACTAATAATAATAATAATAATAATAATAAAATTTAATTTAAAAAATTGAGTTAGTCTTCACAACCCTGTCTTCTCAGAAAAAAAATTTAAATGCCAAATATTCTTCTGAAAAAAAAAAGAATGTTAATTAAACATAACAAAGTTGGAATATAATATCCTTACGTATTTGGAGGCAGAAAATCCTCTAGTAGCGATACCATAAGAAAGCATCTGTCCGAGCTCCATGAGGAAAGGCCTGCTGAATATGAGGATCTGAGCTCAATCTCCAAAGCTCATGTAAAAAGTTGACCATGGTGGCTTGTACGCGTTGTGCAGGGACTCAGAAGGGACATATCTTGGGCTCCCTGGCCAGGCAGTTTAGTGTACTTGGTAAGGCCAAGGTCAATGAGAAACCCTTTTTCAAAAATAAAAAAGAACAAGATGGTCAGCAGCTGAGGAATAACACCCACGTTTGTAGGGCAGATGGGCCTTTGCTGCCAGACAGACATAGGAACTGATAAGGCTGAGTGAGCTCACACCCTAGGAATCTCAGAGACTTGAGGTATAGAATTTCTATACCTGCTGTGGATCCTGCTGTGGGTAACTTGGACATCCAACTGAGGACCATGGGTCACGTAGCATAAACACTGAGAGTTCTCCATGCTAATGAGGCATCTAGATAGGCCTCCAGCATTCAGCCAATGAGCTTCCCTTCCGGGGAATTCCTTCCCACAAAAGGGATTTAATTCCTGGTTTACTTGAATAGAGAATATACATTCACATCCACCATCAAATAAACCAGTATGAACAAGCAAAGATCTTCTCTTAAGGATCGCCACAGGGAGGGCCTTCATCCTAAAGAGCCTCACCTTCTCCCCCAACCCCTCTGTACTTTCTGTGATCACTGGAAATCAGACCTGGTTTCCCTAAGCTGGCAGCACCCGGGTACACAGGAGACTGGGAACCACAGTATTCATCCAGTTCTTGCTGTTCCTCCTTAAAGTCAGACGAAGGGAAACATGGACTGTGGCTCGCCATTAGATTCTGTTCTGCCTCCCCTGGGTGGCTTGCTGGATGCACTCCACACTCCCCAGGGGCAAGACAGGTGTGTGCTCTGACCTCCACATTCATGAGCACCTACAGGCACACAAACCCTGACACACACAGGAACTTTCATACACACAGACACACATAGAAAGGATGTGCCAGTCTACACTCAAATTAATAGATTATACCAGGTATTAGATGAAGGAGAGCAGAAATATAGAAATAATACACAAGGCTATATTGTATATAAGATATATAAAGAGTATAGAGTAAAAATATGATTTATAAATTTATAAATTCCCCCGGAATAGCATTGAACTCATTACATACTCAGACTAGACTGTTTCTTTTGGCATAATACCTGGAAACTCAACACGTCAATAGCGTGAAACCAAACATTCAGTGTTGTGCATGTCCTTGTAAATTCTGTAAAGTGTTACACATAGCTCTTGTAACCACAGCCATGCACTTCAGGAAACTGAGCCCAAACACAAGAATGAGCCAGTGGGGCAAAGAATTGGTGTGCGAAGAATAATAATTAAGGATTTAACAAGAATGCAGAACTAAAGTCAGTTCTGTAGCAACATAAGGAAAGTCTTAGCTAAAAAAGGGGTGTCACCCAATATTTTGAAATTATAATTGACCTTTCAGCATTATGTTACACTGAGTTTAGGCCTTGTTAACAGTTGACACAGAAGTGTGAGCCCCTACACAGTCTTCATTGTGTCTCCAGTTTGATCTAGAGTATAACTTTCTTTAATATACACAAATTTCAAGTCTTTGCCAAATGATTTCTTCAAAAATGCATACTAAATAGGATTATATGCATTGGCACATAAAAATTCTTGTGAGAAGCTCCAGGCAGTCCCCAGTTTAAACCCTGCTTCCTTTCCAAAAATGAATTTGAAAGTTGGTTAAAGGGAGGAATCTTCTTGTGGAAATGAATGGCAGCTATTTTCCTGACAGGAAGTCAGGATCATGATGCATCTAAACCATAGTTTCAATAGCACAGTCTAAATTCTGGGACCAGGAAGAAGAGCCCTCTGGGTTGGGCAGGAGGAAAGGGAAACCAGAGAGATGCTTCTCCTTCCCAGTGCCTTATCCCTTAGGATACTACAACAAAATACCTCGCATCGAGTGGCTTATGGAGACAGGATGTTATCTATGACAGTTCTGGAGGTTGGGAGTCCAAGAGCAAGGTGCCAGCAGACTCAGTGCCTTAGGAGACTATAGTCTCAGACTCAGCTGTTTGCTCTTGGAATTGTTTTTCTTTTGTTTTGATTTTTAATTTGTTTTCTTGCTGTGTTACATAAGTGAGTCTTGAAGTCACCATGTATCCCAGACTGGCCTCACACTCACTTGCCTGCTTCATACTCCTGAGTGCTGGGATTATAGACATGTCATAGTCAACTGCAGTAAAATACTATTAAGTATGTAGGTTTCATGATGTCATTTGATTTATAGATTTATTTATTCTTCCTAACTATAAATTCTTTCACTCTGACAACTACTATTTTCTTCCCTAATAACCACGATGCCAGTCTCCTATTTATTTGGTGTTTTATAAAATATCCTACAGTAGGTAAATAAAAGTGTTTTTGTGGTTGTTATGGTTGTTGTTTTGGGTCCCTGATATATTTTGCCTAACATGGTGTCCTCCATGTTCCTTTGGGTCACCACAGTTGCCATACTTCTACCGTGTCTTTGCCATCCATCTGCCAGCAGACGTTTGGGCAGATTCCTTGTCTGCCCTTTCGTAAAATCCTAGGATGGACTTGGATGTCTCTTTCACACAGAGATTTCTTTACTTTGCAAAGCACGATCTGCAGAGGATTACTGGGTCACGTGGTTGTTCCAGTTTTAGTGTTTGAAGGAACTCCATATTACTCTCCATAAAAATTACAAATCTTTACACCCTCATGCTTTGCACACTCATACACAGGGTTCCTTACCTTCAACACCCTGACACTTTTTTGTTGTATGTATGTATGTATGTATGTATGTATGTATGTATGTATGTATGTATGTATGAATATGTTGGGGAAGGTATGTGCACAAGAGTTCAGGTGCCTACAAAGGTCAGAAGAAGACATTGTATCCCCTGGAACTGGAGTTACAGGAGGTTGTGAGCTTCTCAATATGGGTGCTGGGAATCGAACCTGAGTCCTCTGAGAGAGAGGGATGTGCTCACCAACTTAAACACTCACATTAGCTCCACCAACTCTCTAGTCTTAATATCCAGAGCCAGCAGAAGGAGAGGCAGCACTGAGAGGTGCATTTGCAGTCAGTTTGCCCTGTCTCTTGGCAATTTTCTTATTAGCCAGGAGTATACCAACTGGACTGCAATTTCTCTAGTTGTTGCCCCTTCTGGCTTTTAGCAGATTAGATTGTCATTTAGGAAAAAGAAACATCAATATAGCTGGAGAGGTGGCTGAGCAGTTAAGAGCACTGGTTGCTCTTCGAGAGGACCTGGATTTGATTCCTAGAACCTATGTAGGGGCTCACAACCATCTATAACTCCAGGTTCAGGGACCTAGTACCCTCTTCTGGCTTCTGCAGGCACCAGATACACATGTGGGGCACAGACATACACTCAGGCAAAACTTCATACGTAAAAACAAAAAATATTTTTAAAAAGAAATAAAAAGAAGTAATAGATTGCCCAGTGAGTATGAGTAGCAGCCACAACCAGCCCTGGCGTGTGTGCAGATGTCTGGAATCTCCAGTGCTGTTCATGTTTACTCCTGGGCCAGCTTGGCATTCGCTTTGAAATATCTGGACATCACGTGGCTTTTCCTTTTGTCTTCCCTTTAAGCTGTTCAGCACTACCAGGCTAAATACCCCTCATCTCCTTTATCTGTGACCTGTTTTGTTTGAAGTATCATGGATCACTGTCCTGATCTAATTGTGAAGTCTGGTACACACCCGAGAGGATGCCATCCCTCTTCTTTGCGGCTGAGCTTGGGTCAGGAGGCAGCAGGTGAGGAGCTGGGAGTGTGGCAGGAAGGCCTAGCTCAGTGTGAATCCTTGGTGCTGTTGATGCTGGCACAGCCAGAGGAATGACCCCATCCTCTCGCCTATCCTCTGTCTCCAGCATGGCAGGGTCACAGAAACCTAGGGTCAAAGAGGAGCTTTTCCATTTACTACCTGGGTGATGTTTAGAAACTGACTTTAGCTGAAGTTTCCTTCTTTGAAAACAGATAACATGCTGTTTCTTTAGACAAAATTAGGATTTACAAAGATATCAAAATGTCCAACTCCTCATCTGCCCCTTTAGTGCCACTGTCTGTACTGCCCCTTCATTAGTCAGATTCATAAATACTATTCCCAACCCTTCTTTTTGTTATTTTACCTTAATTTTGTATATCCTAGCTAAATATGATTTTCTTTCTCCCAAGATTAGTGTTTTTCTTCCACATAATTCCTTATATGTGTAATGAATGAATTATAAAGTGTCTTGAATCAAGTTACATAACAAAAAGCAAAAAAAAAGACCAATGCTCCTGTAGAGTAGGAAGATACACATTCAGGATAATGTTGTGTATATACCCTCTTGGCAATGGGGAGTATGCCAGTCTCACAAACATATACAGCAGCCATAAATCAAAATTTCCTATTTTTCAACATGGATACAAATAGGTTCTTGGCACTTTGTGTGAAAGTGAATAAGGTAGTTCAGGCTTTATCACATGACCTATTAAGAAACAAGTTTTATAGTTGGTAACATAGCTCAGAGGCAGACCACTTGCCTAGAAAGCACAAGGCACTGGGTTCAATCCCTAATGGCACCAAAATGAAATAAGTTAGAACAAACATTGCAGTGCTACCCAAGCGCATCTGTTCTCCAGCTGTTTAAGTAAAGCTAGCACAAATTCCCCTAGAATTCACTACATTCCTAAGCGTTCACTTTCTTTAGATATATCTATGCTTTGGGCATCTAGACATGCCTAGGTCAGATGCTTCACCTTGTCTCTGACATGAACATGACAGGTTTTAATGGCCAACAGAATTTTATTCTACCAAAGAAAGCATTCATGAGTGACCTCTACTCACCAAAGCTTCCACAGAAAAGTAAATGCCATTAACAGGTAATCTGATATTGGTATTGGTCTTTTTTGTCATACTGTAAAATACTTGTGATTGAGTACCTTAAAAGATATGTATGTTGGTTTGGCTTTATAGCTTTGGAGTCAGGAAAGCTAGAGAGCATGGAGCCAGGATTTTCTCGGCATCTGTTGAAGTCCTCAGACTGAGTCACAGCATGCGGAGAAGCATGCAAGTACAGAGAGGCAGAATGTGTGTGAAACGGACAGAGGTTAGCTGACCACTTTCTTACTGCTGCTCTCTTGATAACTAGTCCAGGCCTGTAGACCGAAGTTCTGCCTTCAAGAGCTCCTCCAATCTGGAAAACGCTAGCTCAGGCTGTTGATGAACACAGTATCCATTCTCCTTTATGACCTAATCATCTTTCACCAAGCTCTGCCTCTAAAGGTTGCACTATGTTTCAATACCATCGCTTTAGAGACCAAGGTTTAGCATCATCGACCTATAGCTCTGCACGTTTATTGTCCACTTTACTTATTTTAATCTTTATCCTACCTACTCCATTCACTTACTTTTTAAAAAAAAAGAGTCATTTATTATTCTGCGTCTGCGTGTGCATGTGTGTGTAGGAACCCATGGAGGTCAGAAGAGAACATCAGATCTCCTAAGTGAAATTGTAGGCAGGTTTAGCTGCCTGCTGGGAACCAAATAGTGGTTCTATAAGAGCAGTAAATGCTCTTAACTGGAGCCCACATTCCCTTCCTCTTATTCCTTCCCTCTGCCATTTCTTTCTGTAGCAAACCAGCAGAACTCCTACTGAATCCTTTGAGGCCTTGGTTCTGTCTTCTCATTTATATTTTAATTAAGATTTCTGTTCTTATATTTCTTTTCTTTGCTTTTCCTTGATTTGGCTCAGCCATGGTGTGGCAAGTCTCTAATCCCAGACACAAGGAGAGGAAAGCAGGAGAATCATGAATTTAAAGACAACCTGGGATACATATCAAGATTATCTGAAAGAAAAGAGAAGAAGAGAAAAATAAGAACCTTTAAACACAATCAATAAATGTTCATGTTCTTCCTCAAAAGAATCTCTCTGCTCCTGGAAACTTTTAACCAGATGGCCAGTCCTGACAAGAGGCCCTTCCTGTCTTTGAAGCATGATGAAGTCACCCCAGTGTTCTAAGGATAATACTATTCAAACTCTTTGCTCCCATAGCCAAAATGAAAGCAATTACCCACATCCTTTATTCTTTAGTTTATTTTATAATTTAATAAAGTCAGAATTAAATTGCAGAAAGTTGGTAAGCTTAGGAGCCAGACAGGCAGCAGTAGGGTCCTTAATTTTCTTATAAATTTCTCTCTCCTCTTTAAATAAAACCTGTATCTATCTTTATTATGCAGTGTGATATTTAGGTATATGAATATATTGGGAAATGGTTAAGCTGATAGCCACCAACATCCCCTTACATTCTTGTCTATGCGTCTGCTAAGAACATTTAAGACATAGTCAAAATAATTTTCATTATTAGTAACTAGTCCACAGTACTGTGCAGCTGTGGGTGGCAAAGAGGACCTTAGACAGAGACTTTCTCCTCTGAAAGTAGGAATAATACCCATGTGATCCAGCTGTTGGAAGCAGGGGGCTGCTGTTTCAGACTTCAGTAAGTATAAAGTAAGTTATCGCCCAAAGATAGAGCTACACCAGTCCTCAGCCATGATCTTTCAAATTAGGATAAGATGCCACCACTCCATGATCTACCTTCCACGGAGGGAAAGTCTTGGGCAAAGCTAGTAGGTATACCATACACCGTCAAAGGACCATCCTGGCCTTCTGGGAAGGGAAGCATTGTTCCACTACTGTCATTACCATCAATGAGTGGCCACAAAACTTATTGTCCCTGGAGCTTATAGGTACAGCTAGACCCTGCAACCACAACAGAGCATATATTGCTGTACCCATTCTAACTCACAAGCCCTTTGAAGAGGGTATCATAAAAGACCTCTGCAGTGAGAATCAGCCACCCAGTTCATACCACATGGGAACTGACTGTGCCATCATCCAGGATGCAGAACCAAAGCTTGAGGCCTACACACAGTGCCACCTGAATGAGCCTCTTTCTTTGGAACTCAGCTGACACCAGCATGGCATTCAGCAAAGAATTGAGTCTATACTTGGTAATTTGTTAATGGCTAATTAATACGTCAAGTATCACATTCTTCTGTTTGTGCCTGTGGACACAGAAATGTTATGAAAGTTCAAACAGTCAGTACTCTGAAGTGTAAAATATTGGAATGTCAGACTTCACAAGTTCCCATTCAATCTAGCAAGCCTACCTCATTTAATAATTATAACAATCAGTTTCACTACATGTTTCCCTGGCTAAGCCACCAGGCTGGCTCCCACAGAGGTCTAGACTCAAATACCACAATCTCAGGGGGAAGATTTTTAAATGAGTATGTTTTGTTTCATTCTGAAACTTAGTTCAGGTTGAGGCTATTAAAATGATTGCTTCCTGATCATTACCAGAGTGTCCTATATGATATATGCTATCATTTTAAAGCCATAGGCTACACAGAGATGGGTGGAGAAGAGCAAAGCACTGACTTCTAATTAAGATTTTAAAGCCATCGTACCAGACTCGAGATAGAAATACTTTGCCCAACAAAAATGGAGCATCTCATAGTCGAGTGTGGAGCCTGAGTAGAGCCTGCACAGCCTGCACCTAAACTCTGTTGGATCTGCAGAATTTATTCAATATGCACGCATGTATGCATTATTTTTGTCACTAGAGGGCAGGAAATTAAAGAACATTATTCCTAAAACCCTGAAAGGCACAATTGCTGTATTTAGAAAATCATAATCGTTTCCTCAAAGAATGAAATAAATCAGTGACTGTTGCCCTGGTGAATAATTCATGGAAACTAATAAATGTAACAAATGACAAACCCAATTGTTTTTGCCTTATAATAATTTTTCTAGGAAAGATATATAAATTTTTATTGGATGATAACCTTGCAAATGAACATTTCTCCTAACACGAAATACATCTTTTGTTTAGTAGTTTCATTTGCTGTGGAGGGGGGAAAATGCCTTTTGCTCTTTTGGCTGTAGCTATTTATCATGCCATAGGTTTCCTCTGTTTAACCCATTAGTTTTGGTTTAAATTGGACAATGGGGCTCCTGTTGATTTCCCATTGCCCCGTGAGGTACCCTCCTGTAACAAATGCATCTGTGAAAGGATGGTCCTGGATGAGTAAAGGTCGGAGGTTTTGTACACCTGAAACTTTCACACTTACCAAGTGAACCAGAGAAAGCTCGGCACTTTCCTATACTGCTTGAATCCCAAACCAATTGGCAGTGTTAAGAACGTGTTAAAATAATGCAAGAAGAATGAGAATGAGAATGTGGTCACAGAACTCTAATGAAATGAGTCCAGATGTGAGCTGATCGTTAGTCCAGTCCTGGTCAGCTGAGTAAAGGCCTCAGCTGAACCCGTGGTCTATCCCTACATGCAGAGGGACTCAAGAGTGGTGATGAGGGTCCAGACCTGGAAGGTAGCTGCTCAGATTGTCTACCACCTGCGCTCTGAGAAATTAGAAGAAAGCAGAAAATGAGACTGAAGGTTAGACAGATAAAATGGAAGGAGGAGGAGACAGAGGGAACTGACTAACCCTGCTGGCTTTGAATACATGGGGGTGTGCCACGGTTAAGCAATCGGAGTGGCCCCTGGCTGACAGCACAGCAGAGATGGACTCCTGTAGCCTTGAGTGACAGAATTCCGACAAGTGAATGAATAAGGAAACGGTTCTTCCCCTTGCACATACTAGAAAAGAGCGAAACCAACTGATTTTTGTCCAGTGAGTCGCCTCTAGAGCTACAAGGCCACGTATCCCTGATAGGAAATTTGTGAGACCAGAGATGCTCCAGATTTAACACGTTTTCTCTTTTGCTTTGTTTTGAATATTTGCATAAACATAGCGAGATCCCTTGGAGATAGGATCCAACTCTAAACACAGCAGCACTTGGTGGTTTCATGTACAGCTAATCACACAGTCCAAAAGTAACCTCAGATACCATTTTTAACAGTTTATATGCAAGGCAAGTTTCCCAGCATGGCCTTTTCTGCTTGTGGCTTCCTGCTGGTGTTAAAAATGTCAGATTTTTGGAGCATCTTCGCTCTTGTCTTAGGGTTGTTTAACTTGCGATTGATCTATTTCTGTTATTTGGTCCCTTACTCTGTGGAAATTTGTTCTGTCTTCCTGGAAAACTGCATCTGACCATTGTTAAGGGGCTGCCTTCTACTGCCCTGCTGGTTTTAGTTCTGTATTTTGCTCGCAGCTTCTGGAACATGGCTTCTCAGACGTTCCTCTCCCAATCATTACTTTCCATAAGCTCGTTTCAGTTTATCCACAGCTCTGCTAACATGTCCTATAAAAAACGGTTTGTGAGCCTCTGACAAAATCACCGAGAACTTTTTAGGAGCAGAAGGGACAGTGTGTTTGGCACAGTGATATGTATGGCATGGGAGAAAAAAGCAATAATTGCCTGGATGTTGAAGCATAAAATGAGGCACAAAGAATAAGCAATGAAGAGGCAGCCAGGGTCAAAAAGAAAACAAATGCCATGTTAAATCCTATCTTAACCTATAGGCAGCAGGGAACCCTTCACAGACTTTTGGGCAGAGTTAAGCACTGTTTAAATAACTAACTGATCATGGGCAATCAGGCTTGAGCCATCCGAAAAGGGATGTTAGGAAAATGAAGCATTAGGATATATTTCGATTTTTGGGTTTTTTTAATTTACATTTCAAATGCTATCCCCTTTCCTAGTTTCATCCATAAACTCCCTATCCCATCCCTCCTCCCCCTTTTTCTATAGGATGTTTACCCACTGCTTCCTGACTCCCCGTCCTGACACTCCCCTACACTGGGAGGTCCAGCCTTGGCAGGACTAAGGGCTTCTCCTCCCATTGGCTCTGTTACATGGGTCTGTCCATGTGTACACTTTGGATGGTGGTTTAGTCCCTGAGAGCTCTGGTTGGTTGGTATTGTTGTTCTTCCTATGGGGTTGCAAACTCCTTCAGCTCCTTCCACTCTTTCTCTAACTCCTAGAATAGGAACCCCATTGGTTGGTTGACTGTGAGCATCCACATCTGTATTTATCAGGCTCTGGCAGAGCCTCCCAGGAGACATCTATATCAGGCTCCTGTCAGCATGCATTTCTTGGCATCAGCAATATTGTCTGGGTTTTGTGCTGTATGTATATTGGCTGGATCCCCAGGTGGGGCAGGCTCTGAATGGCCATTCCTTCTGTCTCTGTTCCAAACTTTGACTCCACATCTCCTCCTATGAATATTTTTGTTCCCATTAGGACACATTTGTAGAACTCCAGATAAGCTAAGGGTAGGGATAAACCAATAACAGGAAGGCCAGTTGGTTAAAAATGATCCACATAGAGTCTAGGTCATGAAATTAGCAGAAATCTGTGGTGGGTTACACGTGGGATTTAAATGAGAGGAGGCGGTGTCATGACCAGCTCTCAGAGTCTTTAGATGATGGTGGTGCCTCTAACACCAATAGAAACATCCAGAACAGGGAACTGTTCGTTGAGAGAGAAGGGAGTTTTGGTATATTCTATGGGATATGCCATCTATCTCTTAGCTGATTGTTTGAGACTGAAATCAAGGACAGTGTCTAAGTAGTAAATATAAATATTGAAGTCATCAGTATATGGTATATGGGATGGGAAACTTGTAGAAGAAGAAACAGCTCTTAGGAAGGTACAGAGAATGAAAGAAGTCAAGAACCTCACATTAGACCTCAGGCAAACAATAAAAGTGTAGCTAAGAGGGAGCTGCAAAGGACCAGAAATAGAGGAGTCAGTAAGATAGGAAGAGAATCAATAGGATGTAGTGGAAACATTAGATAAAGAAGAGAGATCCCAGAAGTGGCCAGCAGTGATGTAAACGTAAAACATTCCCTGGCCATGACATAGCCATAGCTGTAGGTGGACTTCCGCTATCAGAGACACTGGCAGAGGTGAAGGGGGCCCAGGCAGGGAACAGAGAATTAATAAGGTGCACGTGAGGAAGTAGGGAAATTGCTGTCTATCTCTCTCTCTCTGCCTCTCTCTCTCTCTCTCTCTCTCTCTCTCTCTGTGTGTGTGTGTGTGTGTGTGTGTGTGTGTGTGTGTGTGTGTGTGTGATAGCTATTCTTGGTTGTCAGCTTGACTACATCTAGAATTAACTAAAACTCAAAAATGGAACAGCACACTTGTGAGGGATTTTGGGGTTTTTTTGTATGTATGCATATATGTATGTATGTATGTATGTATGTGTATGTGTGTAGTCGATTTTGCTGAATTTGAAGTAGGAAGATCCACTTTTAATACAGATCTTTGAGGTGTGAAGACAAAGCTTTATTCCAGATCATTTGAGTCAGGGAAGCCTACCTCAAATCTGGGCCAGTCCCTCTGCTGGAAGCCTCTATAGGAACATGGATGAAGGAAACTTCTGCTCTTTGCCTGCTTACTCTTTCCTTACTAGCAAGTTCATTACTTCACTGGCATTAAAGTATACTTCTTTGGGATTCCAGAAGTCCAACTGACACATCTAGCCTTATGGACTGAACAACTACTGGATTCTTGGACCTTCCATTCATAGGCAGCCATTGTTGTTTTCTAATAAATCTCCCCATGTACATGTGTGTGTGTGTGTGTGTGTGTGTGTGTGTGTGTGTGTGTGTGTAATACAATGGCTAATCTTTTTTCAACCTTACTATATATGTAATTAATTAAAACTCTAGAATGGAACATATATGTCATGTGTGTGTGTGTGTGTGTGTGTGTGTGTGTGTGTGTGTGTGTGTGTGTGTGTATGGCTTACTTTGACTTCAGGGTTTTCTTCAGAAATATTCATAACAAACTGCCCAAGAACTTCTAGAGAGTTTTTCATACCAAATTTAAGCATGTACATTACCACAGGCAACTATGCTTGAAGTTGTGAGGAGAAAGAATCCAAGGGAAAAGAAACAAAACAGTCTTGTCAATTTACCAGGTAAACAATGATAGAAAACAAAACAGCTGTTTGAGGAGGAACCAGCAAATAGTTTATGAAATTGGAAGAAGGGTTACTCACTGTGATATCACCTTTTTGATGAAGAAACTGAAATGCAGAAATAATACAGAATTTACCCAAGGTGTATTTAATTACTATGTGAAACTATGAGGAATGCTAGATTCAATGGAGTGTATACAAGTGAAACTTGTATAGAACAAGTTTCAGGGAACGAAAAGCTCCAAGTATGGTGGTAAATGCCTTTAATCCCAGTACTCAGGAGACAGAGACATGCAGATCTCTGAGTTCCAGTCAGTTTGTTTGTTTGAATCTGGGAGTTGAAAAGCAGGGAAATGGAGTTGAGTTCGTGGCAGCTAGTTTGTGAGTTCAGAGGCAGTTTCTACAGGGTCAGCTTTACAGAGACAGGTTGTGAAGAAAACAAGCTAGACACAGGTAAAGGCAGAAGAAACCAGAGAATAAGAAGGAGCCAGATTAGAACAGATTACTGGGGTTAGTTTGAGACTAATCGGAGCAATTCAATGAGAAGCTGAAAGAAGTCAGATTGAATCAGTCAGCTTAGACAAGAGTTTGGACCAGAACAGCTGGGTTGAAACAGCCAGCCAGAGTTCAGAATGAACTAGAAAGGGTGAGTTTATTCAGCAGTAAGCCTCCAAGATGACAATTATGTCAGGTCAATTATGTCAGCTACTTGTACAGTGGTTAATATCACTTGTGTCTACTTGACAGAATCTAGAATCATTGAAAAGACAAGTTTTTGACATGCTTGTGAAGGATTATTTAGATTTGGCTAGTTGAGGTGGGAAGAGTCACCCTAAATGTAGGTGGGATCCTAAACTGAATGAAGACAGTAACCTGAATAGAATTGTTCATTGTTCTCTGCTTCCCAGCTGTGGATGCAATGTGACTAGCCACCTGCCTCTGCCACTACATCTTCCCTGTCAGAGTGCATTGCAGCCCCTGGAACTGCACATCAAAGTCATCTCTGCCTTCCTTAAGTTGCTTTTTTCTGGGTGCGGCAGCAAGGCAAATAACTACAAGACTCTGGATGAGGAATCATGAAGCGCCTCCAGCGTTTAGAGAAGAGAAAAAGCAATGTCTTCTGGTGGAATTAGGAAAGTGTTCTTGAGTTTAGGCTGTGGTAAACAGGAGACACATAGGACACAGAGGCACAAGGGACAAGATTGTGCTAGGGGAGTGACCTGATGTTGAGAGGTGGAATAGAACATAGAAGTTCAGAAGGGCTAGGTTCAGGGTTACCTACTTGGATCAACAATTAGCAATCACTTCTTCTGAATTAGAGAACTGACTAGGATTTAGAAGTTAATGGGCCATTTAACACTCCCTCCCCTTGTTGCTTTAAGCTACCAAGTCTGCCATATTTTGTCAAGAATTCTATAATCATTTCCTTGGTGAAATATGGCAGACTATAGCTTAAACCATGCAGATTTCTTCTCTTGTATTTCTCTTGGTCAGAAAGCCTAATATCAAGGAAGATTTGGTATTTGATGAAGACTCAATTTCTTGTTTTTTGAGGGCATTTTTTATTGCTTATTTACAGGACAGAAGGGTCAAAGGAGCTTTAGGCAGACAGTTTTATTATAGTGCTAAGTCTATTTCCATTCATAAACACTGCACACTCATGACCTAAACTCTCCAAAAGACTTTATTTTCTAATATTACCACATAGGGTGGTATGTTTCAATAAATGAGTGGCCTACTGTACACAAACTTGCAGATCATAGCAATGACTATATGACTAGGCCCAAGAAATCCATAAGTCCGGTATAAACCTTGGAAACCCAGTGATCTTCCTATGGGGATGTCCCTTACACAATGTTTCACTCACTGTTTTGGAATAAAGCAGATGTTTATGTCAGCACAAATATTTAAGGAGATTTTCTTGGTAAAGAGATGTGAAGGGAACTTACAGAGGGTGTTGAGGCACGGTAAAGGCCTAGCAACATATAGGTGCCCTTAACCCCTATGAGGCCTGAGGGAGGGAATAAGGGAAGGGAGGCTTTCTGGAGCCAGGGAGGGACAAGACCTTGGTAGTGAAGACAGGATTGTACACACTCACTAGTCATGTTGATTTCTGTAAAGATTGGAGACTTTAAGAACTAAAAATCTAAAGAACATTGTTCCTTTCCCTGTCAGTCATGACATAATTCCCTGTTCTGGGTTCTAAGAGTTGGACTGACCCCAAACATGGCTAATCTTTTCTGGAGAGCACCTTTGAAATATTGTATGAGGTAAACCCCTGGCTTCATTCAAAGGCAGAAACTAAGGGGCCTCTCAGCAGCCTGTGTTCAGCAGAGTCTCATTCACGAGATGCACAGTGGAGAGTAGAGCAGTCTGCAGTAGGGGCTGTGCTTCCCAAAGAGGCTCTGAAAAAATGCATTTTCTCACTCAGACCCTTTGAGACAGTCCTCACTTACTTCTCATCCACACAATCTAATATGAGGAGCAGTACAGCCTGACACTAAAGAAGAGCCATGAAAGCAATGGTCCGGAAGAGCCTGGAGATTCCCTAGGCCAGAAAGCAATTCCCACCGAACTTGGCCTTCTAAGAGATATCCCTGGAAAGTGAGAGGAAAGTTCCCACCAGGAGACACTTTTGCAAATGAAATCCATGTAGTGTAACTACAAAATGCAAAAGCTAACATATTATTTTTTACTGCCACCCTTACAGCTCTTGCTGAAGCTCATAGAAGAAAACGATCACATATGGGCTTTACAGATGAACAGTTTCACCAGCTTTTCAATCCCTCCTCCATCAGGCTCAAAATAGGTAACTACAGAAGCAAATGAACCCCTTCCAATGAGCCCAGGGTTGTGAAGAGCCATCACCACCTACACACTGGGCGGCAGGTTCTTTGGAGAGCATTCCACAGGAGCCATATCTGAGCTGGGTGGAAACTGAGAGCTTTAGTTCTGGCTTTGGAGCATACAGCGCCATAAATTATCAGCATGCAGTCTACAATTAAGGCCACAGTTTGCCGATAATAATAATGCCTAAATGTGCACAGAATTGGCTGCTTATTATCTTTCGGAATAGAACTGAAGATGGCCAAGCTATGGTTTGGAGTAACTGAGGCTTTGCTGACTGCAATGAGTGGATTCTAAATTATAATTGCCTCTCTTGCCCACACCCATCAGCAGCCAAGCTGCCAGAAGTTTATTCTTGCTTGGAAGTTCCATATTTTGTATTGTATGGGCCATTATCTTGTCCTCAAGTAAGTGGGATCAGGGATGGAAGTCTCAGTTTGTGACGGTGAGGTGAAAGGACCAGTGTCTGAATCCATAGCCTGTGGAGTTGTTCGCCTAAGAATTCTGCAGAGACAGTCTGCACTAAAAAGTGTCAACCTAATGAGATAAAATCTCTCTCCTGAGAAATCTCAGTTGGAGCAGAAGCAGACAGCAGAAGCATCCAGGAGTAGGCACAAGCTGTGATAGAGGATGGTGAAAGAGTCAGTGAGAAGTGGTATCGAAGCTAAAGCTTCGCATGGAATGTTGCAATAAGAGCTGAGGCTGCAGAATCATGGAGAAATGAGAATAGAGAGTAGAGTCATCCCTCGCAACTAAACACAAAGAAGTCATTACCAGAAAGAACATTCTGTTAGAACACAGAGGACTACCTTCAGCAAGCACTTTATTCCAACTTGGCCAGTCCTCCCCAGTGCCTGTGGTGTAGTAGAAACTCCGCTTGAACAAAATAGGTCATGATTTGGGGAACTGTTACAGATAACTTGAAACAAACAAGACCTGTTTGGTTTTTAGTATCTACTGAGCACAACACTATAATATAATATAATACACTATAACATTTATATCCTTAGAGCTCTTTGAACCTATACATGACCTCATGGACACACGAGAACATGTGCTGTTAATTGGCATTCATTGTTTAGATAGATACCACCCTGAGATGGTTCTTGGCGTGGAGTTCTGGCCATGTGGAATTTCCCCACCTGAGAATCAGCAAAAAGTACAAAAGCAATGCCCATGGATTATGATTGCTACCATACTCCTTGTCATAAAGAGCAGCACAAGGTCACAAGTAGGTCCTAGGTAGAAATTGCATTGCTGTTTACAGGGGCAGCAATTCTCCTAAAAAGATTCTCTGGTTGACTGGTCACCAAAGTAACAGTGAATGTGGGGAATTTCTGACAGTACAAGGTCTTGTTCTCAGCCTTGTAGACATTCATAGACATCCATTTGGTCATCTCAAGTTCATCCTCACAATAGGCAAACCTATGGCAGGTCCCACAGGACACCTTTCTAACGTAGCTTAGACAGAACTTCTACCCATATCTGGTCTTTTCTGACTCCTGCATTTGTAATGGACCTGAAATTATTAATGCAGCTTAACCACTAGTCCTCAAAAGTCTGCTGAGAGATATTTTCAAATGTATCAAGCAGTGCATAAAATCTCCAGTGAAAACCAACTGTAACAACAGGATGGACATCTAGAAACCAGAAGGCAACTTATTAATTTACATAGACAACACCACCACCAGGTGGCAGATGTGCACATTGATCAGAGCCCTGCCTCCCAGTGAGAGGTACACAGAAAGTCATGTACACTCCACTTGGCTGTTTAGTTCAAGTGGATTAAAGAAAGGGGGCAGATAGATGTGCTGGGGGCAGATAGTGAGTTTTGTGCATTCATTTGCTCATCTTCAGTTCACCTCCATGATGGGCAAGCTCTGCCAGGCCCCACAGCTCTGTCACACAGCTTAGATAGGTACTACTACCAGATCTGCTCTTTACTGTCCCCTGTATTTGTAATGGGGCCTGGAGTTATTAATGCTGCTGTCCATTAACTCCTTGAAAGTCTATGGAGAGGTATTTCCAAATGTATCAAGTACTATATAAAATTCCCAATGAAAATATAATAGTTTTATAATAATAGATTTACCCCATTACGTTAAGATCCTCTATATCCTGACTTGTTTTTATAATCCTTGTCCTAGCCAGGCATAATAAAATTAATTATTCCTCCCTTACTAAATTAACCCAGATTTTGGCATGGCCTCTTTGAGATTATTTCTGGGTTGCTTTGTTTAGTTTGATAAATTTCCAACTCTCTGTCACACAGTCACAATTCCTTCATTATGCCAATGCGCAGTTCACTCCACTACAGAGCTGACAATATCTGTCATCATTTCTGCCCCTCAGTACTTGAAAGATCCTTTACTATTTTCTTCAAGGATCAGCTGCTGTGTAGCACAGAGTTATTAAGAAGCAATATGTTTTGTATAGTCTGCAGAATGATCTATAATAGCATATTTTCAATTTTGAATGAGCAAGTTTACAAGCACCTTGCAAGTCAAAGTTAAATAGTAAGTAGAAATAGGTAGATGAGAGATAGATAGATAGATAGATAGATAGATAGATAGATAGATAGATAGATAGACAGACAGACAGACAGATAGATAAAAATGCCAAACACTAAACCAGGTGCTGAAAACATGCTGCAGAAATTGAGATGTTGAGGCAGCCAGCTCAGTGATTGACCTTCCTCTCCATAGCTGAACTTCCTGTGGCTGACTATCTGGCGTCTCTGGAACTGTGGACACTTTTACATCATAAAATGAATAACAGTAACAGCCACTGGAAACAGTTCGCCTTCTAGCTTCTCTCAGGTGCCCGTGTTTTTACTTGGGGCTACTTATCTTCTCCCTGTTACAGCATTAAGGAGACAGCTCATGGACAGATAAGGGGCTCTGGAGAGGACTTTGACATAAGCATGTTTGCTTCTGAAACTCAGTGGGTGAGCAGCACAACCCCAGTCCCAGAACTTGATTCTCAGTGAGCTCAAACAGCACATGACAATTCACTAATGTAATGTACTTTACACAAAACAATATAGCAAGGAGAGCCTGCACGGTGGTGTGCCATCACTTTAGCGTCCATAACATTTCTTAAACGCTATTCATACACTGACTTCTAGCTAGAGCCATACTTCCTATTCTCTCCAATGTCTGGAGCCAGAGATCTGCTTTGCAATTCAATTGCATTTCCCAAGAGACTCTAGGCAAATCACCTAACCCTCTGGGCTTCAATTTCCTTCTGTGTAAAATATGTAAAGTAGCAGCCATACCTCTGGAGGCTGCTGTGAATGAGGTAATCAAAGAATGCATGCAAAAATGGTATGTATTAGCAAATAGGGCATTGGGAAATAGAGACACCTAGATAATTTGCACAGCATTTGTCACACCTAAATTCAACTCTTGTTAATTAATGCTCTCTGCAACCTTCTTCTAGGTCAGAAGCATCAAGATCTTATCAACAGTCTATCCTATAAATTATTCTATTATAAATATTAAAATAAAATTGGGGTTAGGGAGTTATCTCACTCAATAAAGTAATTACCTTGCAACACGAAGACCTGAAAGCAAGCCTTAGAACTTACAATTTGAAAGACAGGCATGATTCCATGTGCTGTAATCACAAAATCAGGGAGACAGAACAGGTAGATTCCTGGAGCTCACTATCCAACCAATCTAGTGTATTCGGCCAGTTCCATGCCAGTAGGAGAGGTAAACGTTGCTTGAGGAATGGTTCCCAGAGTTATTCTCTGGCATCCCACATAAGTACACATAAATATGAATACACACACACACAGGCACATACATGGGCATAAACACATTACAAGTGACAAATACATATTTGTAATATGTATATATGCAATTTGTATATACATAATATGCATGTATGTACAATTTTTTATTAAAATGACAATGTGTTAAAAATGTCATTGGTCCTCTTAGGATACTTTATTCCAGAAAATCCTTATGAGTAATTAGCCTTCAGTTTTTAAACTCCATGTTATAAACCTTGGGAACCAAATTCCTCATTCTTTGGGGTTTCTGAGTGAAAACTGGAGAAAATATTCTCACAATTCCTGGTCTACATGCCCTGCATTTGAGGAAGCCAACAGCCCACACTCTTGCTTTAATCAAGACTTCTGGAACAATCTTCCCATGATCTCTCCAAAAGGCTGGTATTAGACTTTTCCCTCTTGGTCATCTCTTATTGTTGCCTCCTTACTTAGCCTGCTGGGGTCTTGTGGGAGTCATAGACATCACCTACCCCTGAAATGATAAATGGTTCATCATAACTTCTTCCCATAAAGCTGCTGAATGTACAGCATGTGAGCACATGTCCAAGGCTAAAGTCCCATCCTGACTATCCCGAGAGGCCTCAGTCCCTTGCCAGGCCCTCATCTTTCCAGACCATTGGTTTCCCACAAGAGACAGAGATTTTGTCCTTCTCCCATTATCCAAAGCATACGGAAAAACTTGTGATTATCCTTCATAGACGCGTGAAAATCTTGACATGATCATCATCACTGTCTTATACTCAA
This sequence comes from Rattus norvegicus, assembly GCF_021556685.1. NCBI lineage: Eukaryota > Metazoa > Chordata > Mammalia > Rodentia > Muridae > Rattus > Rattus norvegicus. The sequence continues at coordinate 13,739,906 of NC_141538.1, forward strand.
CAAAGAGAATCCTCTGATATTTGAAGTTAGTTAACAGGAAATTCTTTTGGATACCTGAGTATCCAATAGTATTTCAATAGTATGTCTTCTGTAAGAATGGGAAAGAGAAAGAGGAAGAGGATGAGGAAGCTGAGGAAGAGGATGGGGAAGATGAAGAAGAGGATGGGGAAGAAGGGGAAAGGATAGGGAGGAAGAGGAAGAGGAGGAGAAAGACCACCTTAGCAGTCTTGTTAAAAAAAATTAGTTCAATAGACCGAGGTGATGATGCTCTTGGCATCAGCTTCAGGGCAGGCCTGGTATTTCACACACAAGATTTAGAGACACCCAGCAGCTATTTATGAAACTGAAAAGAGGGGAAATTTACACAGCTCAGAGAAGTTTCTTCGGAGAAATCGTGCCAGGTACACGTTTTATATTTTCACCTACTACACAAACAAGTTTCCTAAAATATGAGAACTAATTTAACACCAGTGATATATACTAACAATTCAAAGGCTCTCATATCACATGAAGATTTCAAATGTTAACTGAAATGAAGTTCATGCATTTATGTATATATACATATATATATACATTATGCATGTAATACACATATACATGATTTATAGAGAAAACTAAGCTTTGTTAATGTTCAATTAGATCTGATATATCATAAAACAAGGCAATGTCCACTTCTGTATAGAAATTGATATCTTTCTTCATCAGGTCAGGGCTGCCAATATGGTTCAGTGGAGGAATAGAAAACCATCTAGTATTTTCTAAAAGTTTCTACTCTGCTTATGGTTAATCTTCTAACCCTGCTAAAAGTCATTGTTAAATTGGAATAGAATCCTACCGTGAAAGAAAAAGTTAGATGATGACTGGGTAGATCTAGGTTGCTGATGGAAGTGCAATATATATTCATATATATATATATATATATATATATATATATATATATTAAGACTTGGGGGAAAATATCTCACTTTCAAAAGTTAAGCCCAGAAATGACCACAAAATTAACTTTATATGTAAAAAAATCCCTAAATGCCTCCTGGCTGATCCTTAGGAAGGAAGAGGTAGACTCATACAAGCAAATGTTCACGAAGAGAAAAAACGTGAGCCAGCAGTTGGGGGGGAGATTGGAGACACCATGGCAAAGCATTTTAAGTGTCATTTTAAAGGGTATATTTCTATACTTAATAAAATTCTATCTGAGACACTTGAATAATGTTAAACGCAAATACAGATTTACTAAGAAAGAAGTCCTTGTGGTTTTGCACCTGGGCTTGTCTTTCATTGACCTCAACGATATGAATAAATACAAAGAAGAAAAACATCAGGTGTAATGATCAATGAAAAAAGAGTTTATAGATTTTTTGCTTTCTTCTCCCAAACTGAGGGGAAATTGGGTTTAAATTAGCTCAAATAAAAACAGAAATTGTACGTTGGCCCAAAAGGCAATCTAAAGCTTTTTTTTAAAAAACCCAATCTTGGTTGGGGATTTAGCTCAGTGGTAGAGCGCTTGCCTAGAAAGCGCAAGGCCCTGGGTTAGGTCCCCAGCTCCAAAAAAAAGAACCAAAAAAAAAAAAAAACCAATCTTTATAATGGCCCCTGAATAGATATTATACATGCTATGCTATCTCAGTTATAAGACAGTGGTTTGCCAAGTTAGTACCACTGCTCCCCAGTACTATTGCAACCCCTTGTTTTCAATATTACATCTCTGGCACTCAGTATGGACTTCTTTCTCCCTCTTCTGTAAAGCTTTGTGATGACATCAGACCCATGTCTGCAAATTGAAGATTTGTGTTCTCCTCCCCAAGCTCATATGTAGAAGCCTTAATTCCCAGAATAATGGCATTAAGAAATGGGCTTTGAGGAAGCAATTCAATCTTTAGGGTGGAATCCTTATGGATAGGATAACTGCCCTTCTAAGAAAACATATGCAAACACACTGTTTTCGTTATTTGGCCTATCATGATAAAATTAGAAAGTGACCATATACAATAAGAGTGCTCTCGGTAGATATCAGTGTTGTCAGCACTGCAATCTCAGATTTCCCAGTGTGCATAGTTTTGAGAATATAATTACTTTAAGACAAACAGCTTATGGTATTCTGCTATGCCAGTCCAAATTCCTTAAGAAACACACCAGGATCATCCAGGTTGATTTTTCCATCACAAAATCTTTAGCTTCCATGATCCTGCTGTGTAAGGCAACATTCTCAGATTCCAGGACTTTGGACATGTACATGTACACTGGTAAGAGGGGAAGTTGTTGTAAACAAAGTCAGTGTGGTGATTGGAAGTAGGTTGCATGAGCCCTTATCAAAAAGAGAATTCTAGATTTTTTACCACAACCTAATTAAGCTATACAGAAAAGCAACATAATTAAACTTACATATGTAAAAGACTGCACTAACCTCTGTAAAGAGGGATTTAAAGAGTGGCATGGTGGGTATAGGTTCTAGAATAGTCAGAGGTATGTATGGCCATCCAAGGAAGAGATGAGGGAAACATACCAAATTGGTACCAGGTCAAGAGTTGGATTCTGCACATATGTTAAAGAGAATGATACCAACACAATTTTCTGATAGACTCAATGTGCTCACAGAAAAAAAAGGAGTCAATAATGATTTTGTTTGTATCTGAGAAACTATAAGGATAAAGTTGCCACCACCGTAAATGAAGCCTTCATAAGGAATTGGTTTGAAGGAAGGTGTTATGTTGGAATTGTGCCTTCAGTTCTGGCTATGTTCATTTTATCATGACATTTAGATATCCAAATAGTGATATTGAGTAAGACAGTGGATTTAAGACTTTGAAATATAGGGGGAAATTCTGACCTAGAAATATAAATATGACAGTACAAGAATTATCAGCATTTTGATATTTTTAGCCTAGAGACTGGGTGGGAGTCAAGGGAATAAATTAAAAACAAGTAAGAGATGATCAGGAGCTAAATTCTGGCAAGTTCATGCTAAAAGAACAGAGGGGGATGAATAAAAGGGGAAGGGATAAAATACATACATACATACATACATACATACATACATACATACATACAAACATACATACATACATACATATATACATACAGTTGGTTGAAAGAGAAATGAGACTAAGTGAGCCAAGGATGATGAATTGTTATCAGAGGCAAACCATCCCAGCTCTGTCCCAGGTCAAAGCCAATGGGCAACACAACACAATGTTTGTGTAGTTCTCTCCATTTGCTAAAAATCAATGGCCTATTTCCAGCTTCTATCTTATTTGGAATCTCAGAGGGTAGACTTCAGTAGACCTCTCCAACCATACATGTTTCTGGCATGCTGTTATTGAATGATTATGGTTTGGGGAGTTATTAGAAAATTACATACATAAGAGTAATAAAATCCACTTTAAACTTTGGAAGAGTAGAGTATACTCCCTAAAAGAGGCCATATCTTCAGACATACCAGAGGATCCACTGAACTCAGCATTTGATAAGAACCACCCCCAGGTCCCACAGCAGCTGCTGGGGGTCAGTAGACTCTGGGACTCACCATTCCCTCAAAACCCCACCTGCCAAATATCAATCCCCTTCTGCCTGGTCCTTTCTTTTGGGGCAGAGTGCGAGCTAGTCTGCTCCCAACAGTCTGATCCCAGACATACCAGGGGATCCACTGTACTCACAACATTTAACATCATATCCTGAAGCATACCAGAAGAACCACTATGCTTAAAACATTTGATACCACATCCTGAGACAACCCAGGACATCTGCTGCTCCCAAGGTATCTGACACCACAACTGGAGACATCCCAGGAGATCCACTACACCCAGGACAACACAGCTTGAAGGCATCCCTGGAGTACCTCTGTATACAGGGCAACTGGGCAATTGACACCACAGTCTGAAGACCTCACAGGGACTCTGAGGCATGGAGGACAACTGGCGCAAAAGACTGAAAGCCTTTCTGGAGTGTGGCTGCACACAAGGAAACAGAAACTACAGTCCTTTGACTGTCCCATGCCCCAAGAACAGCTTCACACAGGACAATAGTGTGTCTGTTCCTCTGAAGACCCAACAGTCTGAAGGCATCCAGGAGATCTACTACAGCCAGGTCAAAAAGTCAGCAGCTTCTCTGTCTCTCTAAATACCCTCCAGTTGAAAGGGCCCACAGGAGGCTGCTACAGCCAGGTCTACAGACATACCAGGAGACCTGTAGCAACCTAACCACAAAAGAGGCAGGCTCCAGACAGAATCACCCAGATCAGCACATACTAGGGATAACCAGATGGCAAGAGGCAAGCTCAAGACCATAAGCAACAGAAGCCAATATTTGCGAGCATCATCAGAGGCCAGTTTTCCCACCACACCAAGCCCTAAATACACCAAAACACCTAAAACTCAGAAATCTGACCTAAAATCCTATCTCATGAAGATAACAGAGTCCTTTAAGGAGGATACAAATAACTCACTGAAGGAAATACAGGAAAACACAGGTAAACAGGTAGAAGCACTTAAAAAAGAAATAAATACCTTAAAGAAATATAGGAAAATAAAATCAAACAGGTGAAGAGATTTCATAAATCAGTCCAAGACCTAAAAGTGGAAGTAGAAACTGTTGTTATTAATCTCAGATATTAATATCAGATATCAGTTGTTAATAATATTAGATATCGTGCCTCATCCATGGGGAAAGAACACACCAAACCAACACCAACACTGTTCCACATGGTGAGATTTTAATGGAGGAATGAGACAAGGGGAAGGGGCAAGAGAAAGAAGAGAAAAGGGGGTGACGGGGCAGGGAATCTGCCTTTTATTTGGAATATGACATAAAGGTACCCAGGTGGAGGTGCAAATTGAGCCAAAAGGTCTTCTGGGAATGTATGGCTATTGCCATGGCAATAGTGGCCAAACAGTGTCCCTCTAAAGGCAATTCCTGATACCAACAGAAACAATAAAGAAAACACAAATGGAGGCAAACCAGGAAATGGAAAACCTATGAAAGAGGTCAGAAACTGCAAACGTAAGTATCACCAACAGAATACAAAAGATAGAAGAGAGAATCTCAGGTATAGAAAATACGATACAAGAGATGGACAAAAAGATCAAAGAAAATTCAAAACATAAGAAACTTCTAAACCAAAATATCCAGGGAATTCAGGACAAAATGAAAAGACCAAATCTAAGATTAATTGGAATAGAAGAGAATGAAAATTCACAGATCAAAGGACCTAAAAATGTCTTCAACAAAATCATAGAAGAAACTTCCCCAACCTAAAGAAAGAGATGGCCATAATGGTACAAGATGCCTACAGAACACCAAATAAATAGGACCAGAAAAGAAAATCCTCTCGTCACATAATAATCAAAACACTAAATGCACAGAACAAAGAAAGAATACTAAAAGCTGCAAGGAAAAAGAGCCAAGTAACACACAAATGCAGACCTATCAAAATTATACCACACTTCTAAACTATGAAAGCCAGAAGAGCCTGGTCAGAGGTCACGCAGAATCTAAGAGAACACAAGTGCCAGCCAAGGCTACTATACCTAGCAAAACTCTCGATCAACATAGATGGAGAAACCAAAATATTCCAGGACAAAACAGATTCAAACAGTATCTACCAAGGAAGTCCTACAGAGGATCCTAGAAGGAAAACCCCAATACAAGGAGGATACCTATACAAAAGAAAAGACAAGATATTAAGCATCTCACAACAAAGGCAAAAGGAGAAAACCACAAGCACATAAAGTTACCTACAAAAGAAATATGACAGGAACCAACAATCTGTCTTTAATATTTCTCAATATTAATGGATTCAACTCCCGTATAAGAAGACATAAGCTAAGAGACTGGATATGCAAACAAGATCCAGCCTTTTGCTGCATACAAGAAACATACCTCAATAACAAAGACAGATACTGTCTCAGAGTAAAAGGATACAAAACAGTCTTCCAAGCAAATGGTCCCAAGAAACCAGCTGAAATTGTCATCCTAATAGCCAATAAAATAAACTTCAACCAAAAGTTATCAAGTGTGATGAGGAAGGACACTTCATATTCATCAAAGGGAAAATCCACCAAGAGAAAGTCTCAATTCTGAGCATCTATGCCCCAAATGCAAAGGCACCCACATTCATAAAAGAAACATTAGTAAAGCTCAAAACATACATTGAATCCCACCCAATAAGAGTGAGAGACTTCAACACCCCACCAATGGATGGGTCATTGAAACAAAAACTAAACAGAGACACAGTGAAACTAATAGAAGTTATGAACCAAAAGGATTTAACAGATATCTATAGAACATTTCACCCTAAAACAAAAGAATATATCTTCTTCTCAGCACCTCATGGTACCTTCTCCAAAACTGACCATATAATTGGTCACAAAACAACCCTCAACCAATACAAGAAGATTGAAATAATCCCAAGGACCCTATCAGACCACCATGGCCTAAAGCTGCTCTCCAATAACAACAAAAGCAACAGAAACTCGCATATATGTGAAAACTGAACAACTCTCTACTCAATGATAATTTGGTCAGGGATGAAATAAAGAATGAAATTAAAGACTTCATGGAATTTAATGAAAATGTTAACACACCGTACCCTAATTTGTAGGACACAAGGGAAGCAATGCTAAGAAGAAAATTCATAGCACTAAGTGCCCTGGTAAAGAAACTAGAGAGATCTTACACTAGCAATTTAACAGCACATCTGAGAACTCTAGAACAAAAAGAAGCAAACTCATGCAAGAGGAGTAGAAGGCAGGAAATAGTCAAACTCAGGGCTGAAATCAACCAAATAAAAACAAAGAGAACAATACAAAGAACCAGCAAAAGCTGGTTCTTTGAAAGAATCAACAAGATAAAGAAAACCCTAGCCAAACAAACTGAAATGCCCAGAGGCAGTATCCAAATTCACAAAATCAGAAATGAAAAGGGAAACATAACAGCAGAAACAAGGAAATTCAGAAAACCGTCAGACGCTAATACAAAAACCTATACTCAAAAAAAAAAAAAAAACCTGGAAAATCTAGATGAAATGGATGATTTTTCTGATACTGCATACCAAAGTTAAATCAAGAGTAGATAAACTTTCTAAATAGACTCATATCCCGTAAGGAAATAGAAGAAGGCATTAAAAACCTCCCAACCAAAAAGAGCCCAGGAACAGATGGATTTAGTTCAAAATTGTACCAGACCTTCAAAGAAGACCTCACAACAATATTCCTCAAACTATTCCATAAAATAGAAAGAGAAAAAGCACTACTCAATTCATTCTATGAAACCACACTTACTCTGATACCTAAACCACACAAGGACCCTACCAAAATGAGAGCTTCAGACAAAACTTGCTAATGAATATAGATGCAAAGATACTTAATATAATTCTTGCAAACCAAATCCAAGAACACATCAAAACCATCATTCAACATAATCAAGTAGGTTTCATCCTAGGTGTGCAACATTGGCTCAATATCCAAAAATCCATTACAGTAATCCACCATATAAAAGAACTCAAAAAACTCAAATGATCATCCCGCTCAATGAAGAAAAAGCATTTGACAAAATACCACACCCCTTCATGTTAAAATTATTGGAGATAGCAGGAATTCAAGGCCATACCTAAACATAATAAAAGCAATTTACTGAAAACCAACAGCCAACATCAAATTAAATAGAGAGATACTTGAAACAATCCCACTAAAATTTGGGACAAGACAAAGATGCTCACTCTCCCCATATCTATTCAATATAGTATTGAAGTGCTAGCTAGAACAATAAGACAACAAAAAGAGATCAAGGGGATACGAATTGACAAAGAAGAATTAAAGCTATCACTACTTGCAGATGATATGATAGTACACATAAGTGATCCCAAAAATTCTACCAGAGAACTTCTCCAGCTGACAAACAACTTCGCGAAGTGGCTGGATATAAAATTAACTCAAATAAATCAGTAGCCTTCCTTTATACAAATGATAAACAGGCTGAGAAAGAAATTAGGGAAACAAATCCCTTTACAGAAAGCACAGATAATATAAAATATCCTGGGGTAACTCTAACCAAACAAGTGAAAAATCTTTATAATAACAACTTCAAGTCTCTCAAGAAAGAAATTGAAGATCTCAGAAAAGAGAGAGATCTTCCATGCTCTTTGATTGGAGGAATTAACATAGTAAAAATGGTCATCCTACCAAAGGCAGTTCCCAGAGTCAATGCAATCCCCATCAAATTCTCAACACAGTTCTTCAAAGACATGGTAAGAGCAATTCTCAAATTCATCTGGAAAGGCAAAAAACCCAGAATAGAGAAAACAATTATTTGTTCTACATTCTTTTTTTTATTAACTTGAGTGTTTCTTATTTACATTTCGAACAATTCTTAACAATAAAAGAACAGCTAGGGGAATCACCATCCCTGGCCTCAGGCTCTATTACAGAGCAATAGTGATAAAAACTGCATGGTATTGGTACAGAGACAGACAGGTTGATCAATGGAATAAATTCAAGACCCAGAAATAATACCATACACTTACCCACACCAAATCTTTGTCAAAGAAGCAAAAATATACAATGGAAAAAGGTAAACATCTTCAATGAATGGTGCTGGTCTAAATGAATGTCTCTATGTAGAAAAATGCAAATAGAAACATGTTTTTCACCATGCACAAGGCTCAAGTCCAAGGAGATTAAGGATCTCAACATAATACCAGATACAGTCCATCTAATATAAGAGAAAGTGGAAAAGAGCCTTGAACTTATTGGCACAGGCAAAAATTTCCTAAACAGAACTCCAATGGCTCATGCTCTAAGATCAAGAAATGTTGAATGGGACCTCATGAAATTGGAAATCTTCTGTAAGGCAAAAGATATAGCCAATAAGACAAATCAAAATTCTACTGATTGGGAAAATATCTTCACTTACCCCACACCTGATAGAGGGCTAATATCCAAAATATATAAAGAACTCAAGAAGCTTACCACCAAAAAACCCAAACAACCCAATCAAAAATGAGGTCAGAACAAAACCGAGAAGAGCAATAGAGGAATCTCAAATGGCTGAGAAGCACCTAAAAAAATGTTCATAGTGATTAGAGAAATGTAAATCTAAACAACTTTGAGATTCCACCTTACACCAATCAGAATGGCTAAGATCAAAACCTCAGGTGACAACATATGGTTGTCAAGGATGTGGAGAAAGAGGAAGACTCCTCCATTTCTGATGGGATTGCAAACTGGTACAATCACTCTGCGAATCAATTTGGAGGTTCCTCAGAAAATTGGAAATGGACCTACTTAAGATCCAGAAATACCACTCTTGGTAATATACCCCAAAGATGCCCCATGTTCATACTATGTTCATAGCAGCCTTGTTTGTGATAGCCAGAAGCTGGAGACAACCCAGATGTCCCACGACAGAAGAATGGATACAGAAAATCTGGTTCACTTATAAAATGGAATACTACTCAGCTATTAAGAATGAGAGCATCCTGAATTTTGTAAGCAAATGGATGGAACTAGAAAATGTCATCATGAGTGAGGTAACTCAGACCAAAAAGGACATGCATGCTATGTTCTCACTAATAAGTAGATATTAGCAAAAATAAGTAAATAAAATAAAAGGACAGAATACCTAAGATACAGTCCACAGAACTCTAAAAGGCCAATAAGCTGAAGGGCCCAAGTGAGGATGTCTCAGTTCCACTTTGGAGAGAGAAGAAAGCAATCACAAGGGGGGAGAAAGGGAGGGAGAGAGGGAAGGAAAGGGGATGAGAGTGGGAGGAGAGGGGAACATGGTCTAGTATTGGGTGTGGGAAAAGGACTGAAGCTCTAAGGGCCAGCAGAAAAATATCAAAACAGGCCACCTGGAAAGGAAGGAGGTTGGGAGAACCCTCTAGAATGTACTAGAGACCTGGGAAGTGAGAGACTCTCAAGACCCAAAGGGGGGAACTTTAGATGAAAGGCCCTATAGTGGGGAGGGGGAATTTATTGAATCCACCTCCAGCAGAAAAACAGGGCATCAAGTGAGGGATGGGGTTGCTATCCCACAGCCAAAGTTCTAACTCATAATTCTTCCTGTCTGAAACTAATGCAGGGATGAAATGGAGAAGAGCCTGAGGAAAAGAAAGTCCAGCAACAGGCCCAAAATGGGATCCAGCTAAAGGGGAGGCCCTAAGACCTGACAGCATTACTGAAGCTATGGGGTGTTCACAAAAAGGGACCTACCATGACTGCCCTCCAAAAAACCCAACAAGCAGCTGAAAGAGTCAGATGCTAATCTGCACACCCAACCAACAAACAGAAGCTGCTGACTGCTCTGGTTGAATTAGGGAAGAGCTGTGGGAAGCTAAGGAGAGCAACCCTATAGGAGGACCAGCAGTCTCCATTAACCTATTTCCCTGAGATCTCTCAGACACTGGATCACCAACCAGGCAGCATACACCAGCTGAGATGAGACCTCCAACACACAATATAGCAGAGGACTGACAGGTCTGGACTCAGTCAGAGAAGACACACCTAACCCTCAAGAGATTAGAGGCCCCAAGAAGTTTAGAATTCTGGTGGGGTCGGTGGGGACATCCTTGTGGAACTGGGGGAGTGTGGGGAGGGGCTGAGGAAGTGGTATGGGATGTGGAACTCTTGGGAGTGGACCAGGAGGGGAATAAAATCTGGAGTGTAAAAATAAATAAATAAATTAAATAAATAACAAAACAAAACAAACTTCAGAAGAGTCACTTTAAAGCCCTGTAGAAGGGTCTCAGAAATGACAGAAAGAAAACCAAATGACACGATTTAAGAGATTCAGAGATGAAAAGAAAAGCCAAGGGAAGGGCACATAGAAAGCACAATTGATTAGGCTAAATAGCCAATCAAATGAACAGAAGTAGAGAACCTGTGTTCAAGATGACTAGCAAATATCTAAGTGAGCAAAGAGCTGATAGTTTTGTCACTGGGAACCATTTTCAAGAAATCAAATTTCTCAGTCCCACTTTTGTAGATTTGGATTCTGGCGGTCTGAGGCAAGGATTTGGTACTCTTGGCAAATAGCCCAAATTAATCTTTTCCAGACATCTGTGTTGTAACCTGCTCTGAGCAACACTGATGTAAGCATTTATTGAGCCTCGGGGAGAATCTGTGATTCTCATTCTCTTAAGAAATGTTTTGTGACTTCCTACAGTATACCACATATTGTGCTAAATTTACAAAGATGCAAAAAGGGACAGAGAGATGGAAAAGTACCTATGCTGTCAACCAGAGCAGGGGACAGACACCCAAACTCATCATCGTTCATTCTGAGAAGGGCTTTGAGAAAAAGCAGAGCCCTGTGAGAATGCAGAAAAGTGGAGCTGGCTCACTGCAGAAAATTAGCAAAGTCTCACACAGGAGCAATATCTGAGTAGACTGCCTGGGAGTTAAGTCAGCAAAGAGGGTAAAGACCAGAATTGGAAGAGGCAAGCAAGACCCCCCAGAAGCCAACATGAAGTCAGACATCAGAGAGGGTAACGAGAGGGAAGAGGCAGGGTCAGAAACCTGCAACTAATGCAGAAAAGGAAAGGATGGTCCAAGTGTTCAACCGCAGGGTGCGTCCATGCAACGGGAGACTGAAAGGCAACTTACAGAAGGAGAGAGGGTTTATTTTGGCTCACAATGTGTGGAAATACAGTCTATACCAGAAGGAATGGTGTGGTGGTAGGAGTAAGGTAGCTCATTGCATTGCATCCACAGTCAGGAAGCAGAAGGACAAATGCTGGGGCTCCCCTCCTTCCTCACTTTTATTCAGTCCAAGACCTCAGTCCATTGTGATAGGGCTACCAGCAGTCCTATCTTCCCATCTCAAAGAAACTTCTCTGGAAACACCCTCAAAGCATAACCAAAGCTGTGTCTCCCAGGTGACTACAGATCCAGTCAAGTTGACAATGAAAATGAACCATTTTAGCTGTAGGGTATGCAACTGGGAAACTGTATATAGGGTATAATTGCAAACTCTTTATTTGAAGGCTACCCCTGCAAAGTCTTATTGAATGAACTTCCCCATTTGGTGCCAAAATGGGTATTTATTTATTTCTGCTCAGAAGCTTCTGAAAATAAACAACGAAATATCTCTAGAATAAAATACATACTTTTGATTGATTGGTAGGGAAAAGCCAGGGAAGTCACCCTGAATTCCAACTGTTCTATATGGAACAGTTCCCAAGCAGTTCTGAAAAATTGTCCCTACCAACACTTCAAACCAAGGGAAAACGTCAGATTACAGATCAATCTTATTTCTTCTGCAGTTAATAGAACCCTATCTAAACTGTCTTTTTCATCTAGTCCAGAAATCTTGCAGCTGTGAGTTTAATGTCACAATGCATATTCCAGTGGCAATTCAACAAAGAAGGCCGACTCAGATAACAGGAGCACTGTAAGACCCTTATATGGAATAGCTGTTGAAATTCTGATTGGAATTCTAATTGGATATCCGATGCTTTAATTTAATTCAGGAAAGCATTTAAAGTACCTAGAGAAACCCTGGATTGATCTTCAGCTTGGGAATCCCACGTCTACAGAGCAACTCAGAAACCGCCCAATAAGTTTGCCAGAATACGTTCTGCTCTAGCAAGCAGCTAACATGAAGATAGAAACAAGAGTTTACTTACGATGAAGTGAAGGAGAAATGCAGAACCAATTCAGGGATGCACATGGGACACCTGGGATAAGACAGGAGAATTCTAAGATTAGGAGAGTGTGGACAAAAGCTCGGAATTTGGGTGACATCTGTTAACTACAAGAAATAGAAATGACTCTTCTTACATCAACAGCCAACAAGTGTCAATTCCTCTGACAGGAATTTCTCTATGCCATGATTTTGACTGAATCTTAATCGTTTTGGGTCTTACGTTGGTAACTATAGCTGCTGTGAGCTGATGTGGGCAGCAGCTGTGTAACTTCCTGAAGTCAGAATTTCACAGCTCTCCTCCCCATCTTCCCACCAGCTCTTATACTTTGTTCACCCTGTTCCCCAAAGATCTTTAAGTACCATATGAAGGGAGGCTGATGTAGATGACTCATCCACAGTAGAACACTCAGAGTTACTTACACTCAGCACTTTGAACAGTTCTGAGTCTTTGCATTAACCACTATCCATTGCCAAAAGATGCTGCTTTGATCCAAGTTGGGCGCAGCACAAATCTGAGTATAAACATAAATACTTACAACATAGTTTGACATGTTTTTAAGTAATGGAGTGAATGTTGCATCATAATTTATGCCATCAAATGAAGATTATTTTATACAGAGAAAATACATTTGCTATATAACATCATACATACATGATGAATGTGTGTGTGTGTGTGTGTGTGTGTGTGTGTATACACACACATATCATACTAACGACATACAAAACATAAATAATTCTGTTCTAAAGATAATGATTAAAGAGACTTGGTGAGTCTGCATTTCTATAAAACTTCATTCATGTATCTGAGACACATCATCAAGTAGAAACCGTTGATCTAGAATATAATGGATTTAAATTAAGTGTATGTCCAAAAAGCTTCTAAATAATACATGGAATTTATAACTGTTAGAATTTAACACTGCTTAATTTGCTTCAACCGCCTGTTTAAAAATCCATGTTGAAATTTAATTGCCATGGTGATGGTACTAAGAAATGAATAGGCCATGAGGATTCTGTCCTCATGAATTGATTAATGTCACTATGACAGGAATGGATAAGTCATCTTGGGAGTGGGTTGCTGATCAAAGAATGAAATTTGGCTTCATTTTGTAGTTCCCGTGTCCTCTTTTCTTTTGCTTTCGGTAATGAGCGACAGAATTAGAGCCTTCACTAAGGCTCGTGCGGTGCACTTAGACTTTAGAAACATATACCAAGCAAACCTCTACCACTTAGAAATTACCTAGTCTCAGCTATTGTTATAACAACAATAATGAAGTGTGATATTATTAATACCCAGAATTGCCAGGCTAAACAGCACTAAGACTCTGATAAGGGAAGCCACGAGTCCAGGGACATTGACAGTCTCTCAGACAGAACATTCCATCCAGGCTGCAGTGCCTGTATCGTTTATGTTAACAGTATTTTGTTCACAATATTCTCACTTGCATTAAGGTACAGCTCTTAATTTGACAACTCTTACAACATTTCAACAAAAATATAGCTTTTTAAAAAAACCTGATTATTTCTAGTATTTATTGAAAGAATGTATCTTTGTGATTTTTCTAAAAGCCCTCTTGGAAATCACCAATACAATTTATTAGCAAATAAATTAATTTTAAAGCAAAAATTCTGGAACTTTTAGCGAAGTTCTTTAGAGATGAATCTCTAATTTGAATAAGACAAATTATACACATATATATGTATTTCATATGTATATTTGAATGAATGTAAATTTTCATGTGTGTATGTGCGTTTCAGGGTATATATTTAAACTGTTGCTTGGGATCACTTCATATGTAACTAAGACACAATATTTCTTATCTATCTAATTGAAGCAATAAAATTTTAAAAGTGAGCAGGAAAGGGAACATAATTGTGAAAATGTTAGCTCTTGTAGACTTTATTGTTCTCTGCTGTTTTACTGAGATGATGCAATGAAGTCAGGATAAAGCGCAGAAAGCCGCTCATCAGACATATAATCCTCATGTAGGCAGATGAGTGGAACACTTCCAGTTGTCAGCTAGAGCATCAGCAGGAAATGAAGGAAGCAAACCCAGTGTTCAACAGCCTTTGCTAAGCTTCCTATGCTCTGTGGCTCTTCAAATACAGGGATTACAAACCAGGGAAAATAAAATTTGCATCCAATGATTGCCTCTACTGCTTAATGCTTTCTTTAATATTCTGGGACAAACTTGCACATTGATTCTCACCAGATCTCAAGAACTAACTTCACAAGAATATTACTCTAGCATACAGTTCTGTACCTCCTCTATCTACCATGCTGGGGTGGTGTGACTGTAGGCTTTGGCTACATTCAGACACAGCAATACAACAGACCACCATGTTCCAATTTTCCAGTTCAGTTTCCAATAAATGTCAGTAGTTAAAATCCACGTAAAAATAAATAAAACTCTTAAACTGTAAGAGGGTGAGTAGAACTCGAGGGATAGGAGAAGAGGAAGGGAATGAAGCAGAAAGAGGACCATTGCTTTAGAAGAAAGCTTTTATTCTCCTAAAACCTACTCCTGAGAAGCAGGAACCCTGCTTGGAATTTTGCCCAGTTGGTAGAGTACATACCTAAGACATATGAGGCCTTTGCTCAATCCCCAGCACCATGTTGACTAGATATGACAGAGCACAGCCACCATCATGGCACTTGGGAGGTTGAAGCAGAAAGATCAAGAGTTCAGGATGCTCCTCCAGAAGGGACTTGGGAGCCAGTCTGTGTTCCATGAGACACTAACTTAGAAAAGAAAAATAAACAGCGACAACAAAACAGAAACACAAGGAGCAGTTTTGTCCGATTAATATTGTCCCCATTACAGTCTCATTACCACTATTAATTGCTAATTATAACCTGCAACATCACTGGTTATAACTGACTTCTTTTACAGGGAATCCTTGAGAGTGATAACAGAGAGTAGCCCACCACAAGTGAGGTTTTCACTGGCAGGCAGAAGTCATAAGTGAGCTCAGCACAGAGTTCTGCAGCCATGATGTGCTCTGTAGCCTTAAATGCTTTCTGAGATGAGAAAAAATTAACCAAGGATATAGCCACTCTGTAGAACATACAAAGCCAAAGCATTAGCATGTAATGTAAATAGATATACAATAATTAGCTTACATTCTATATTTTGAGTAAATACACAGGATCGTGCAACCATTACCATGATTCCAGAGCATTTGTGGAATTAGAAAATCTCTTATCTTCTAGTAATCATTCCATCTTCTTCCCCATCCCTCAGTAGTTGCTCCCAATGTGTCTTTTAATCTCCTCTAAATAGCTCACAGAAATAGAAGTTCATGTTATATGACTTTTAGGTCTGTTAGGTCTGGGGTTCTCTTTCTTTCATTTTTTTTTATTTTAATCATGCCAAACATTTATTTTATATTTTATTTTTCAGATTATCATACATATTTTTCCCTTTCATTTCTTCTCTCTGCAACTTCCCATAAACCCCCTTCTTGTTGTTTTTCAAATTTATAGCATCTTTTTCTAGTAATTTCTGTTACATTCATATATGTGTATACACACATATCCTTAAAATATATCCTGCTGATTCTGTATAATGTTACTCACATGTATGTTTTCAGAAATGACCATTTGGTGCTGAATAAGCAATTGATGTGCTTTTTCCTAAGGAAATCATTTTGCTACTCTCTCAGCATTCCTCTGCTGCCTGTAATTCTTTGTATGGGACTGAAGACTCATGTGCTTTCTCTGTCGACTCTGGTATACCTATTTTTTTTTTTAAATTCAGCTCATATTTAGGCAGCCATGTTAGTGAGACTTTATGGGTGTAATTTCTTTTTTTTAATTTATTTAATACTTAATAATAATTCTTTGGTTTCCGGGCAAACATACCCCTCCCCCCTCCCCTTCCTTATGGGTGTTCCCCTCCCAACCCTCCCCCCATCGCCGCCCTCCCCCCAAAAGTCTAGTTCACTGGGGGTTCAGTCTTAGCAGGACCAAGGGCTTCACCTTCCACTGGTGCTCTTACTAGGATATTCATTGCTACCTATGAGGTCAGAGTCCAGGGTCAGTCCATGTATAGTCTTTAGGTAATGGCTTAGTCCCTGGAAGCTCTGGTTGCTTGGCATTGTTGTACATATGGGGTCTCGAGCCCCTTCAAGCTCTTCCAGTTCTTTCTCTGATTCCTTCAACGGGGGTCCTATTCTCAGTTCAGTGGTTTGCTGCTGGCATTCGCCTCTGTATTTGCTGTATTCTGGCTGTGTCTCTCAGGAGCGATCTACATCTGGCTCCTGTCGGTCTGCACTTCTTTGCTTCATCCATCTTGTCTAATTGGGAGGCTGTATATGTATGGGCCACATGTGGGGCAGGCTCTGAATCAGTGTTCCTTCAGACTCTGTTTTAATCTTTGCCTCTCTCTTCCCTGCCAAGGATAATCTTGTTCCCCTTTTAGAGAAGGAGTGAAGCATTGACATTTTGATCATCCGTCTTGAGTTTCATTTGTTCTAGGCATCTAGGGTAATTCAAGCATTTGGGCTAATAGCCACTTATCAGTGAGTGCATACCATGTATGTCTTTCTGTGATTGGGTTAGCTCACTCAGGATGATATTTTCCAGTTCCAACCATTTGCCTACGAATTTCATAAAGCCGTTGTTTTTGATAACTGAGTAATATTCCATTGTGTAGATGTACCACATTTTCTGTATCCATCCCTCTGTTGAAGGGCATCTGGGTTCTTTCCAGCTTCTGGATATTATAAATAAGGCTGCGATGAACATAGTGGAGCATGTGTCTTTTTTATATGTTGGGGCATCTTTTGGGTATATGCCCAAGAGAGGTATAGCTGGATCCTCAGGCAGTTCAATGTCCAATTTTCTGAGGAACCTCCAGACTGATTTCCAGAATGGTTGTACCAGTCTGCAATCCCACCAACAATGGAGGAGTGTTCCTCTTTCTCCACATCCTCGCCAGCATCTGCTGTCACCTGAGTTTTTGATCTTAGCCATTCTCACTGGTGTGAGGTGAAATCTCAGGGTTGTTTTGATTTGCATTTCCCTTATGACTAAAGATTTTGAACATTTCTTTAGGTGTTTCTCAGCCATTCGGCATTCCTCAGCTGTGAATTCTTTGTTTAGCTCTGAACCCCATTTTTTAATAGGGTTATTTGTCTCCCTGCGGTCTAACTTCTTGAGTTCTTTGTATATTTTGGATATAAGGCCTCTATCTGTTGTAGGATTGGTAAAGATCTTTTCCCAATCTGTTGGTTGCCGATTTGTCCTAACCACAGTGTCCTTTGCCTTATAGAAGCTTTGCAGTTTTATGAGATCCCATTTGTCGATTCTTGATCTTAGAGCATAAGCCATTGGTGTTTTGTTCAGGAAATTTTTTCCAGTGCCCATGTGTTCCAGATGCTTCCCTAGTTTTTCTTCTATTAGTTTGAGTGTGTCTGGTTTGATGTGGAGGTCCTTGATCCACTTGGACTCAAGCTTTGTACAGGGTGATAAGCATGGATCGATCTGCATTCTTCTAAACGTTGCTCTCCAGTTGAACCAGCACCATTTGCTGAAAATGTTATCTTTTTTCCATTGGATGGTTTTGGCTCCTTTGTCAAAAATCAAGTGACCATAGGTGTGTGGGTTCATTTCTGGGTCTTCAATTCTATTCCATTGGTCTATCTGTCTGTCTCTGTACCAATACCATGCAGTTTTTAATCACTATTGCTCTGTAATACTGCTTGAGTTCAGGGATAGTGATTCCCCCTGAAGTCCTTTTATTGTTGAGGATAGTTTTAGCTATCCTGGGTTTTTTGTTATTCCAGATGAATTTGCAAATTGTTCTGTCTAACTCTTTGAAGAATTATTGGTATTTTGATGGGGATTGCATTGAATCAGTAGATCGCTTTTGGTAAAATGGCCATTTTTACTATATTAATCCTGCCAATCCATGAGCATGGGAGATCTTTCCATCTTCTGAGGTCTTCTTCAATTTCTTTCTTCAGTGTCTTGAAGTTCTTATTGTACAGATCTTTTACTTGCTTGGTTAAAGTCACACCGAGGTACTTTATATTATTTGGGTCTATTATGAAGGGTGTCGTTTCCCTAATTTCTTTCTCGGCTTGTTTCTCTTTTGTGTAGAGGAAGGCAACTGATTTATTTGAGCTAATTTTATAATTTTCCAGCCACTTTGCTGAAGTTGTTTATCAGCTTTAGTAGTTCTCTTGTGGAACTTTTGGGATCACTTAAATAAACTATCATATCATCTGCAAATAGTGATATTTTGACTTCTTCTTTTCCAATCTGTATCCCCTTGACCTCCTTTTGTTGTCTGATTGCTCTGGCTAGAACTTCAAGAACTATATTGAATAAGTAGGGAGAGAGTGGGCAGCCTTGTCTAGTCCCTGATTTTAGTGGGATTGCTTCAAGTTTCTCTCCATTTAGTTTAATGTTAGCAACTGGTTTGCTGTATATGGCTTTTACTACGTTTAGGTATGGACCTTGAATTCCTATTCTTTCCAGGACTTTTATCATGAAGGGGTGTTGAATTTTGTCAAATGCTTTCTCAGCATCTAATGAAATGATCATGTGGTTTTGTTCTTTCAGTTTGTTTATATAATGGATCACATTGATGGTTTTCCGTATATTAAACCATCCCTGCATGCCTGGGATGAAGCCTACTTGATCATGGTGGATGATTGTTTTGATGTGCTCTTGGATTCAGTTTGCCAGAATTTTATTGAGTATTTTTGCGTCGATATTCATAAGGGAAATTGGTCTGAAGTTCTCCTTCTTTGTTGGGTCTTTGTGTGGTTTAGGTATAAGAGTAATTGTGGCTTCATAGAAGGAATTCAGGAGTGATCCATCTGTTTCAATTTTGTGGAATAGTTTGGATAATATTGGTATGAGGTCTTCTATGAAGGTTTGATAGAATTCTGCACTAAACCCGTCTGGACCTGGGCTCTTTTTGGTTGGGAGACCTTTAATGACTGCTTCTATTTCCTTAGGAGTTATGGGGTTGTTTAACTGGTTTATATGTTCCTGATTTAACTTCGGTACCTGGTATCTGTCTAGGAAATTGTCCATTGCCTGTAGATTTTCAAGTTTTGTTGAATATAGGCTTTTATAGTAAGATCTGATGATTTTTTTAATTTCCTCTGAATCTGTAGTTATGTCTCCCTTTTCATTTCTGATTTTGTTAATTTGGACACACTCTCTGGGTCCTCTCGTTAGTCTGGCTAAGGGTTTATCTATCTTGTTGATTTTCTCAAAGAACCAACTTTTGGTTCTGTTGATTCTTTCTATGGTCCTTTTTGTTTCTACTTGGTTGATTTCAGCTCTGAGTTTGATTATTTCCTGCCTTCTACTCCTCCTGGGTGTATTTGCTTCTTTTTGCTCTAGAGCTTTTAGGTGTGCTGTCAAGCTGCTGACATATGCTCTTTCCTGTTTCTTTCTGGAGGCACTCAGCGCTATGAGTTTTCCTCTTAGCACAGCTTTCATTGTGTCCCATAAGTTTGGGTATGTTTTACCTACATTTTCATTAAATTCTAAAAAGTTTTTAATTTCTTTCTTTATTTCTTCCTTGACTAGGTTATCATTGAGTAGAGCATTGTTCAATTTCCACGTGTATGTGGGCATTCTTCCCTTATTGTTATTGAAGACCAGTTTTAGGCCGTGGTGGTCTGATAGCACGCATGGGATTATTTCTATCTTTCTGTACCTGTTGAGGCCCGTTTTTTGACCAACTATATGGTCAATTTTGGAGAAAGTACCATGAGGAGCTGAGAAGAAGGTATATCCTTTTGCTTTAGGATAGAATGTTCTATAAATATCCGTTAAGTCCATTTGGTTCATGACTTCTCTTAGACTGTTTACGTCTCTGTTTAATTTCTGTTTCCATGATCTGTCCATTGATGAGAGTGGGGTGTTGAAATCTCCCACTATTATTGTGTGAGGTGCAATGTGTGTTTTGAGCTTTAGTAAGGTTTCTTTTACGTATGTAGGTGCCCTTGTATTTGGGGCATAGATATTTAGGATTGAGAGTTCATCTTGGTGGATTTTTCCTTTGATGAATATGAAGTGTCCTTCCTTATCTTTTTTGATGACTTTTAGTTGGAAATTGATTTTATTTGATATTAGAATGGCTACTCCAGCTTGCTTCTTCTGACCATTTGCTTGGAAAGTTGTTTTCCAGCCTTTCACTTTGAGGTAGTGTCTGTCTTTGTCTCTGAGGTGTGTTTCCTGTAGGCAGCAGAATGCAGAGTCCTCGTTGCGTATCCAGTTTGTTAATCTATGTCTTTTTATTGGAGAGTTGAGGCCATTGATGTTGAGAGATATTAAGGAATAGTGATTATTGCTTCCTGTTATATTCATATTTGGATGTGAGGTTATGTTTGTGTGCTTTTCTTCTCTTTGTTTTGTTGCCAAGACGATTAGTTTCTTGCTTCTTCTAGGGTATAGCTTGCCTCCTTATGTTGGGCTTTACCATTTATTATCCTTTGTAGTGCTGGATTTGTAGAAAGATATTGTGTAAATTTGGTTTTGTCATGGAATATCTTGGTTTCTCCATCTATGTTAATTGAGAGTTTTGCAGGATACAGTAACCTGGGCTGGCATTTGTGTTCTCTTAGGGTCTGTATGACATCTGTCCAGGATCTTCTGGCCTTCATAGTTTCTGGCGAGAAATCTGGTGTGATTCTGATAGGTCTGCCTTTATATGTTACTTGACCTTTTTCCCTTACTGCTTTTAATATTCTTTCTTTATTTTGTGTGTTTGGTGTTTTGACTATTATGTGACGGGAGGTGTTTCTTTTCTGGTCCAATCTATCTGGAGTTCTGTAGGCTTCTTGTATGCCTATGGGTATCTCTTTTTTTAGGTTAGGGAAGTTTTCTTCTATGATTTTGTTGAAGATATTTACTGGTCCTTTGAGCTGGGAGTCTTCACACTCTTCTATACCTATTATCCTTGGGTTTGATCTTCTCATTGAGTACTGGATTTCCTGTATGTTTTGGACCAGTAGCTTTTTCTGCTTTACATTATCTTTGACAGTTAAGTCAATGATTTCTATGGAATGTTCTGCTCCCGAGATACTCTCTTCTATCTCTTGTATTCTGTTGGTGAAGCTTGTATCTACAGCTCCTTGTCTCTTCTTTTGGTTTTCTATATCCAGGGTTGTTTCCATGTGTTCTTTCTTGATTGCTTCTATTTCCATTTTTAATTCCTTCAACTGTTTGCTTGTGTTTTCCTGGAATTCTTTCAGGGATTTTTGCGATTCCCCTCTGTAGGCTTCTACTTGTTGATTAATGTTTTCCTGTGTTTCTCTAAGGGAGTTCTTCACGTCTTTCTTGAAGTCCTCCAGCATCATGATCAAATATGATTTTGAAACTAGATCTTGCTTTTCTGGTGTGTTTGGATATTCCATGTTTATTTTGGTGGGAGAATTGGGCTCCGATGATGCCATGTAGTCTTGGTTTCTGTTGCTTGAGTTCCTGCGCTTGCCTCTCGCCATCAGATTATCTCTAGTGTTACTTTGTTCTGCTATTTCTGACAGTGGCTAGACTGTCCTATAAGCCTGTGTGTCAGGAGTGCTGTAGACCTGTTTTCCTGTTTTCTTTCAGCCAGTTATGGGGACAGAGTGTTCTGCTTTCGGGCGTGTAGTTTTTCCTCTCTACAGGTCTTCAGCTGTTCCTGTGGGCCTGTGTCTTGAGTTCACCAGGCAGGTCACTTGCAGCAGAAAAGTTGGTCTTACCTGTGGTCCCGAGGCTCAAGTTTGCTCGAGGGGTGCTGCCCAAGAGCTCTCTGCGGCGGCAGCAACCAGGAAGATCTGTGCCGCCCTTTCTGGGAGCTTCCGTGCACTAGGGTTCCAGATGGTGTTTGGTGTTTTCCTCTGGCGTCCGAGATGTATGTGCAGAGTGCAGTCTCTTCTGGTTTCCCCGGCGTGTCTGCCTCTCTGAAGGTTTAGCTCTCCCTCCCACGGGATTTGGGTGCAGAGAATTGTTTATCTGGTCTGTTTCCTTCAGGTTCCGGCGGTGTCTCAGGCGCAGCGGTCCTGCCGCTCCTGGGCCCTCCCCTACAGGAACCCAGAGGCCTTATACAGTTTCCTCTTGGGCCAGGGATGTGGGCAGGGGTGGGCAGTGTTGGTGGTCTCCTCCGCTCTGCAGCCTCGGGAGTGCCCACCTGGCCAGGCGGTGAGGTCTCTCTCCCACGGGGTTTGGGAGCAGAGAGCTGCTGCGGGCCGGGATCCGTGGGTGTGGGACTTCCGGTAAACACAGGAAGTGCCCGGTCCTAGAGGAATTTTGCCTCTGTGTGTCCTGAGTTCACCAGGCATGTTTCTTGCAGCAGAAATGTTGGTCTTACCTGTGGTTCCGAGGCTCAAGTTTGCTCATGGGGTACTGCCTAAGTCCTCTCCGTGGCAGCAGCAACCGGGAAGATCTGCACCGCTCTTTCCAGGAGCCTCCGTTCACCAGGGTTCCAGATGGCGTTTGGTGTTTTCTTCTGGAGTCTGGATGTGTGCAGAGTGCAGTCTCTTCTGGTTTCCCAGGCGTGTCTGCCTCTCTGTAGGTTTAGCTCTCCCTCCCACGGGATTTGGGTGCAGAGAACTGTTTATCCAGTCTGTTTCCTTCAGGTTCCGGCGGTGTCTCAGGCACAGGGGTCCTGCCGCTCCTGGGCCCTCCCCTACGGGAACCCAGAGGCTTTATACAGGTTCCTCTTGGGCCAGGGATGTGGGCAGGGGTGGGCAGTGTTGATGGTCTCCTCTGCTCTGCATCCTCAGGAGTGCCCACCTGACCAGGCGGTGAGGTCTCTCTCCCACGGGATTTGGGAGCAGAGAGCTCCTTTCTTTCATTTTTTCTCTAGTCTATCTATCCTGAAGTACCACTACTGCTTCATTTCAATTCATGAGCAGATAGTGTCCCCTTGCACGGATATACCAGGTTTTTTCAATCCACCCATGACTGGTTAGTGAACATGGACAGGTTGCTTCATATTTGACTCTTATGCATAATGCCACTGTGAACATTTGAATGTAAGTGCCGAGGTGATCAAATACTTTCAGTACTCTTAGCAGAACTAAACACGGGGTTTCTAGATATGTCATCTTTCTAATAGAGCCATTTTCCTTTACAGCTCTATTATTTCATGAGCCTGGCACTGCCATCTGGGGGAATTGTTTCCCATTCTTTCAGCACTATTTTCTATCCCTTGCTGTACCCATCGCTGTACCTGTGGAATGATATCTCATTGTAGGCACCATCACTGTGCATATGGAATGGTATCTCATTGTAGGCACCATCACTGTGCATGTGGAATGGTATTGTGGGTCTGTTTGTCATTCTTTCATGACTGTTTTTGTTGACATATTTTTATACTGTCTTTGCAGAAATTCTCATTCATATTTTTGTCCATTTCTCATTGAGCTTTCCATCTTTTGGGGGGGGGTGCAACGAACTTTATTGATAGTATTCAAGAGAGAAGGGAGGGCTCCCTAAGCCCCTCCTGTTATTATGGGGATCTGGGATGGAATTGTGAGGGAGATGCTCAGTGTTGGGGGCTGATTTGGGATGGGGACTCCTCAGCAACTGAGGGCCTCTCTCTTGCTCTCAGTATCCTTGCTGGGCTGGATGGTCCAGGGTTTCTTACTCCTTGGAGGCCATGTAGGCCATGAGATCCACCACCCTGTTGCTGTAGCCATATCCATTGTCATACCAGGAATGAACAAAGTTGTCATTGAGAGCAATGCCAGCCCCAGCATCAAAGGTAGGAGTTGCTGTTGAAGTTGCAGGAGACAACCTGGTCCTCAGTGTAGCCCAGGATGCCCTTTAGTGGGCCCTCAGATGCCTGCTTCACCACCTTCTTGATGTCATCATACTTGGCAGGTTTCTCCAGGTGGCGTGTCAGATCCACAACAGATACATTGGAAGTAGGAACACGGAAGGCCATGCCTGTGAGCTTCCCATTCAGCTCTTGGGATGACCTTGCCCACAGCCTTGGCAGCACCAGTGGATGCAGGGATGATGTTCTGGGCTGTCCCATGGCCATCACATCACAGCTTTCCAGAGGGGCCATCCACAGTCTTCTGAGTGGCAGTGATGGCATGTACTGTGGTCACAAGCCCTTCCAAGATACCAAAGTTGTCATGGATAACCTTGGCCAGGGTGGCTAAGCAGTTGGTGGTGCAGGATGCATTGCTGACAATCTTGAGGGAGTTGCCATATTTCTCATGCTTCACATCCACCACAAACATGGGGGCATCGGCTGAAGGGGCGGAGATGATGATCCTTTTGGCTCCACCCTTCAAATGAGACCCAGCCTTCTCCATGGTGGTGAAGATGCCAGTAGACTCTATGACATACTCAGCACCAGCATCACCCCATTTGATGTTAGCAGGATCTCACTCCTGGAAGATGGTGATGGGCTTCCCGTTGATGACAAGCTTCCCATTCTCAGCCTTGACTGTGCCGTTGAACTTGATGTGGATAGAGTCATACTGGAACATGTAGACCATGTAGTTGAGGTCAATGAAGGGTTCTTTGATGGCAACAATGTCCACTTTGCCAGATGCAGAGCAGAAGGCAGCCCTGGTAACCAGGTGCCCAATATGGCCAAATCCGTTCACACTGACCTTCACCATCTTGTCTATGAGACAAGGCTGGCACTGCACAAGAAGATGTGGCTGTCTCTGGAACAGGGAGGAGCTGAGAGCCACTTTTCATCTTTTGAACTCCTTAAGAGATTTTAGAAGTTGTCTTCAGGCTAATGCATTATATAATCATTCCTGTCAAAATATAGTGTTTGTCAGAATAATGATTTTATTTAGTTATGCATATAATTACGTTTTCAAACTTAATCAGCGCAGCTGTGTAAGGTAGAGAAAGTATGCTCAAATAAAATTTAATATGTTCTAATGTAATTTTAAACATTGATCTTTGATTTTTATCATGCTAAAAATTATTAACAAAGTTTTGTTTACAAAATGATTTACTTTAATAATATGAACTGGATTGTTAAAATACTTGTAAGTTTGGTGCTGAGCACACATCAAAGAGATGGATTTCTGTTAGTTCAAGTCCACCATGAGTTAAGAACAGTCAGGGCTATATAAGGAGACCCTTATCCAAAAAAATAAAAAATAAATAAGATCATTTTAAATTTGGTTTTCTGTATATGAACTCTTAAAAATTGTAAAAAGCATTATTGGTTCAAGTTTTTAAAACTTTTTAGAGATACTCAATATGCTTATTTCTCTCTTAAGATAATATTTCTTTGAAGGGAGTATGTCAAATATCACCTATTAGTCTTTCTGGGTGTTGGCAGAAGAATGTACTACATGCTCACACAATGAAATTTATGGGCCTCTCTAGATTATAGATGCATACTCTTCAATACATGTGAATGGTGTAGTTTCAAACAATTACAAAATATTAAGTAGTGCTCATATCAAAATGCTGTTCCTTGTTGGTAGGACCTAAAGTGATTTGAACTTGAATGGCCAAATAAACAGAGACAATGGCCTTCTGTCACTGGCAAGAACAGTCTCCACGCAGCACAGTCATGGACAGAACATCAAATGAGGGATCAAAAGTTAAAGTCACTGTAAGTGGCTAACATTATTGGGTGCATACTATTCGAAGAAAATCTTTAAATTAATTAAAAGTTTAAATGAACACAAGGATATTTTCAATTCAAGCATCCCTCAACACCAGAAAAGATTCTGAAGGTATCTTCCATGGAGTACATGCCCTATAAGTCAGGCACAGAAGCTGGGTTGGATACTGTGTGATGAATGTATATCTTATTTGAATATGGTTTGATCATTTGGGTCCCCATTATAGGCAGAATCTCAGCCACTGTGGGGCATAGACTCTGTTACGCACTATAAGCCTCCTTTGGCTTTCATTGGGTCAATAAGCAGTGGAGTTGCAGTGCATACAGTAAACTCTCAAAGTACAGATGCTTTCTCAGACCAAATTTAGTTAAGCAGCAAAGATAAAAACATTATACAAGAGAAAATTAGTGGAGAGAGAAATTTTAATTAGAAGCCTCAGTTGGTAGGTAAAATCTCTATGATCCTTTAGATCCAACTTGTAAATTAAGAAAAGGCTTGCCTGGGTGCAGGGGGTGGGGGGAGTGCCTGTGGGAACATATGTTCTACTGATGACATTTATCTAACTATTAGAGTTGGCACATCTCAGTGAGTCTTGACATGTAATTATTCAAAATAAAGGCTATCATACAGGCATAAAATGAACAGGTAGCAAAAATTTTATGTAACTATTAATTAAATGAGTCATCTGGGAAAAATAATATTGCCAGTTTGAAGGACGAATCAAAGAACTACAAACATGTCTGATTAAAGAGTCAGTGGAATTATTTTACAAATGGTAAAAATGGCATTCTTCATAAGGCAGGGAGAAAGATATTTTTCTACCAATTAGAAGTTACTTAGATTTCTATAAAAATAAGGGAGGGGCTGGAGAGATGCTCAACGGTTCTAAGCACTTGCTGCTCCAGAGGGCCAGCGTTTGTTTCCTAGCACCGATATGGTGGCTCACAATCATCTGGAACAGTTCCAGGGGATCTGATGCCTCTTTTAGCTTCCACTAGCATCGGGTACACACATGCTGCAGAGGCATGCATACAGATAAAACATTCATACACATAAATGAACAAATATTAAAGAGACAAAAATCGCGTTCACTGTTTTCATAGGATTGAAATTTTATCTATTTAGAGACAAAATTTCGTGTCGTTATAAAGTTCAGCAATCCCACATACTCCAGCATTTTACTGAGAGGAAGTCTAGTGATCATTGTTGTCCATTTCAAAGTCTTAAATGTCCCTCCGTAAGACCACAGAGAGAGCTGAGGGTTGTTCTCAGTGGTCGCCTGCTTCCCTAGAGTCCAGGATCCTGTTTCATCCTCAGGAACCCCTGCAAAACCTCATAAGCAAATGGATAGGACAAGGGTTTTCTTTTGTTTCTGAGCAGGAAGATTTGGTAGATTTCTTCTCCACTGTTGTTAGAAATATTTGGCCTGTGGGCAAATGAGATCAATACATTATCTGAAGTCATCGTGTGGCTCCATTAACGTGTTCTCAGCTTGGAGCCATAAGGTTGTTAACTGCATCCTCCTAAGAGCATTTTTTATGTCAACATCATGAGACCAAGTTTTCTACAAGCTGTGTCACACTTTTAAATTTTGCTTTCAAATGCGGCCCTACGTTTGTTTTGTTGGATTATTCACAGTCAGTAGAACAAGGAGGCCCAGATCCTGCAATCCTTATGTACACTAATCATTTCTTTGGCTATTGCTGGCCTCAAAACTGGGATCCTTCTAAGCCAGGGGCACTAAGTTGATACTGGTCTGGAAAACTTTGAACTAAGCCTTTAAAACCAAGCATACCAACAACTGTGGCAAAGAGGAGGACTGAAAGCAGCCCCCACTCTGGGACGCCTATGACTGGTTTGTGCCTCTAGTGCAAGTCCCTGGCACGCCAGAGTAGCTGAGTAACACCTTCGTCAACACCAAACACATCCCTGGGTAGAAATTTAAGATCCTAATGACACTCACGATCCATAAGATTGCACACATAACAGAGAGAACGTGCTCAGAAAAGCCCAAGCTGTACATATAAGCCAAACAAAGCAAACCAAAACCACTAGAGTAACATAAAATTCCAACCATCTCCACTTCAGTGCAGTACGACCCCTGCTGCTATTTGCTCTGGCCTGCTCTCTCCTTGGAAGCATATGCTTTCTGAAGGAACTTTCTTGCTTTACTTGCTACTTCTTGTGCACCTTTATCTATTTCTTTGTTCCAGAATAAGGATGTAGAGGCTTGCTGGAGTCACCCCCAATGCTGACATTTGCTGTTATCATTCTTGCCTGAGCCTTCTAAGTGACTGACTGCACTGTCATGTCACCAGCTACAGTATTGAAAACAATCCTTGTTAAAGGCCCTCTAAATGATATGATGGCTGCACATAAGAACTCAGAGACTGAGGCAACATGCACAGCTTGTACACCCGTCTCTACCAATTGGGAGCCTAGAGCAAAAGGAGAGGTGGACACATGAGCCCTAACCCAGAAACTATCTATCGCCAACTGGTAACCACTTGCAAAGTAAAAATCTGTTTTGTCCAAAAGAGCCTCACTAGGGAAACAAACTACTCTTAAGTGTAGACCGTGTGCCCAGAGAGGATGGCCAGCAGAAAATGAACTCAATGGCATCTTTGGCGGTTCCTTCTCTAACAATATTGTGTCGGGGACTTTCTTTTCTTCTGTTTTAAAATGTATCTAATTTATTTTGATTTTATTTGTTAGTGTATTTTTTCTTCTCTCGTTTTATCCTACAGGTCCTATGTTTGATGTATAGACATGCATTGGCTATATATGTGTATATATATATATATAAATATAAATATATATGTATAATTGGATAAAGAAATATATATCTTCCAGTTTAGTTTTTTATGAGATTTCTGGGTGCTAAAATAAGTGGGTCTCTGTTTCTTGAACCTTCTCTTGGACTCTTTCTATTTTGATTGTTTTGTCCCATTCTGATGGATGTGATAGTTGTGTTCTGACTTATTATATTACATTATATCCATCAAAGGTCTATTTATTTTCTAATAAGATGCAGAAATGCAGTAGATCTGGCCTGAAAGGGAAGTGGGGAGGAGCTGGGAGGAGTAGAGAGAGGGGAAACAGAAATCAGAATATGTCATGTGAGAAAAAAAATCTCCTTTCAGTGAAAGGAAAAAAACCCTTATTGTAAGTGCAGTTTCCTCTCTACCTGGTTTCTTTTGCCAGCTTTGTATCCATTGGACTCTTCCTTACCCTTGCATCATTCCTGTCCCTAGCTCCTCATTGCCTCTCACTCTCCTATGCAGAGGAGTAGGAGACTACTCTATTTGTTTGCTTTGATACTGGATCTGTTGATTCTAACAAAATGTTTGCCATTTCTGCCTCCTCTTCTGTCTGTCTCACATTTTTCCTTTCATTAAAATATTCAGTCATATTCATTTCTTCCATTACTAGAAGTAGTTTTTATTTACTTATTTGTTTATTTATTTTTACACTTCAGGTTTTATCTCCCTCCCTGTCCACCCTCCAACTGTTCTACATTCCATACCTCTTCCCCCCACAATCCCCCATCTCCATGATGATGTTCCCATCCCATCATTCAACCAGACCTCTAAACACCGTGGGGACTCCACTCGCTTGACGGTTAAGTGCATCTTTTCCGACTGAGCCCAGACCAGGTAGTCCTCTGCTCTATATGTGTTGGGGGCCTCATATCAGTTGGTGTATGCTCCCTGATTTGTGATCCAGTGTCTAAGAGATCTTGGGGATCCAAGTTAATTGAGACTGCTGGTCCTCTTACAGGGTGCCCTGCCCTCCTCAGCTTCCTCCAAATTTTCCCAAATTCAATCACAGGGGTCAGCAGCTTCTGTTCATTGGTTGTGTGCACATATCTGCATCTGACTCTTTCAGCTGCTTGTTGGGTCTTTGGGAGGGCAGTCATGATAGATCCCTTTTTGTGAACGCTCCATAGTTTCAGTAATGGTGCCAGGTCTTGGGGCCTCCCCTTGAGCTGGATCCCACTTTAAGACTGTCACTGGGTCTCCTTTCCATTTTTGACCCTGAAGTTCTTTCACACTGGAACTATTATGAGTCAGAACTTTGGCTGTGGGATAGCAACCCCATCCCTCACTTCTGCTGGTGATGGACTCTATAAGTTCCCTCTCCTCATTGTGGAGCATTTCATCTAGCCCCCTGCTCTGAGTCCTGAGAGTCTCTCAACTCCCAGGTCTGTGGTACATTCTGGAGGGTTCTCCCAACCTCCTACCTCCCAAAGTTACCTGTTTGCCTGTTTCAATCCTTTCTGCTGGCCCTCAGACCTTCAGTCCTTTCCCTTCACCCAATATCAGATCTTGTTCCACTCTTTCCCCACATTGTCCTGTTTCCCTCCAAGGTCCCTCCCTCCCGTTCCACTGGTGATTGCTTTCTTCTCCCTCCCAAGTGGGACTAAGGCATCCTCACATGGGCCCTTTATTTTGTTGAACTTTTTGAGTTCTGTGGACTGCATCTTGGGTAGTCTGTACTTTTTTTTTTGACTGATGTCCACTTATTAGTGAGTGCATACCGTACATGCTTTTTTGGGTCTGAGTTACCTCACTTGCGATGACATTTTCTAGTTCCATCTATTTGCATGCAAAACTCAGGATGTTCTCGTTCTTTATAGCTGAGTAGTACTCCATTGTGTAAATGAACCACATTTTCTGTGTACATTCGTCTGTCATGTGACATCTGTGTTGTTTCCAGCTTCTGGCTATAACAAACAAGGCCTCTATGAATATAGTGGAACACATGCCCCTGTGGCATGTTGAGGCATCTTTTGGGCATATTCCCAAGAGTGGTATTGCTGGGTCTTCAGCTAGAGCTATATCCAATTTGCTGAGGAAACTCCAGATTGATTTCCAGAGTGGTTGTACCACTTTAATCCCACCAGCAATGGAGGAGTGCTCCTCTTTTCTCCATATCCTCACCAAAATGTGTTGTCACCTGAGGTTTTGATCTTAGCCATTCTGATTGGTATAAGGTGAAATCACAAGGTCATTTTGATTTGCATTTCTCTAATCACTAAGGACTTTGAACATTTCATTAGGTGCTTCTCAGCCATTTGAGATTCCTCTATTGCTATTCTCCGTTTTATACCCCATTTTTTTGATTGGGTTGGGGGTTTTTTGGTTTTTTTGTTTGTTTGTTTGTTTTTTGTGGTAAGTTTCTTGAGTTCTGTATATACTTTGCATATAAGCCCTCCATTGGATGTGGGGTGAGTGAAGATCCTTTCCTAATCTGTAGGATGCCAATTTGTCTTATATACTATATCTTTTGCCTTACAGAAGATTTCCAACTTTATGAGGTTGCATTTATCAATTCTTGATCTTAGAGCATGAGCCATTGGAGTTTTGTTTAAGAAATTTCTGCCTATGCCAATGAGTTCAAGGCTCTTTCCCACTTTCTCTTCTACTAACTAGATGGAGTGTATCTGGTTTGTGTTGAGGTCCTTGATCCACTTGGACTTGAGCTTTGTGCATGGTGACAAATATGTTTCCATTTTCATTTTTTTTACATCCAGACAGCCAGTTAGACCAGCACCATTTATTGAAGATGCTTTCTTTTTTCCATTGTATATTTTTGGCTTCTTTGTCAAAGATCAAGTGTGGGTAAGCATGTGGTTTTATTTCTGGATCTTCAATTCTATTCCACTGATCAACCTGTCTGTCTCTGTACCAATACCATGCAGTTTTTAATCATTATTGCTCTGTAGTAGAGTTTGAGGTCAGGGATGGTGATTAATCCAACCACTCTTTAATGGTGAAGAATTGTTTTCAATATTCTGGGTTTTTTGCCTTTACAAAAGAATTTGAGAATTGCTCTTACTATGTCTTTGAAGAATTGTGTTGAGATTGTGATGGGGATTTGCATTGAATTTGTAGATTGCTTTCAGTAGGATGGCCATTTTTACTATGTTAATTCTGCCAATCAAAGAGCATGGGAGATCTCCATTTTCTGAGATCTTCAATTTTTTCTTGAGAGACTTGAAGTTCTTATCATAAAGATTTTTCACTTGTTTGTTTAGAGTTATCCCATATTTTATATTATCTGTGCTTGCTGTAAAGGGATTTGTTTCTTTCTCAGCCTGTTTATCATTTGTATAAAGGAAGGCTACTGATTTATTTGAGTTAATTTTATATCCAGCCACTTTTCTGAAGTTGTTTGTCAGCTGGAGAAGTTCTCTGGTAGAATTTTTGGGGTTACTTATGTGTACTATCATATCGTCTGCAAGTAGTGATAGTTTTAATTTTTCTTTGACAATTTGTATCCTCTTGATCTCTTTTTGTTGTCTTATTGTTCTAGCTAGCACTATATTGAATAGATATGGGGAGAGTGGGCATCCTTGCCTTCTCCCAGATTTTAGTGGGATTGCTTCAATTATCTCTCCATTTAATTTGATATTGGCTGTTGGTTTGCAGTAAATTGCTTTTATTATGCTTAGATATGGGCCTTGAAGTCCTGATATTTTCAATACCTTAAACATGAAGGGGTATTGTATTTTGTCAAATGCTTTTACTTCATCGAACTGGATGATCATTTGATTTTTTTGAGTTTTTTTATATGGTGGATTACGTAATGGATTTTTGGATATTGAACCAACATTGCACCCCTAGGATGAAGCCTACTTGATTATGACGAATGATGGTTTGGATGTATTCTTGGATTCGGCTTGTAAGAATTTTATTGAGTATTTTTGCATCGATATTCATAAGCCAGATTGTCCTAAAGTTCTCTTTCTTGGTTGTGCCTTTGTGTGGTTTAGGTATCAGAGTAATTGTGGCTTCAGAGAATGAATTATGTAATGTTCCTTCTGTTTCTATTTTATGGAATAGTTTAAGGAATATGGGTATCAGGTCTTCCTTGAAGGTCTGGTAGAATTTTGAACTAAATCCATCTGGCCTTGGGTCTTTTTTTGGTTGGGAGGTTTTTAATGACTTCTCCTATTTCCTTATGGGATATGGGCCTGTTTAGTTTACCTGCTTTTGATTTAACTTTTGTATGTGGTATCTATCTAGAAAACCATCCATTTCCTCTAGATTTTCCAGTTTTGTTTGATTTTTGTTTGCTTTTGTTTTTGTTTTCGAGTATAAGCTTTTGTGTCTCGCCCGCCTTGTCCGGCAAGGAAGACGCAACACCGTCGGATTCTTCTCAACAGCCTTTATTGCAGGACCACTTCTTTGCTGATACGGGGACCTCGAGTGGCAAAAGCGCTCGCCTTATATACACAGCAGGCTGAGGCTATGCTAATTGTCCTTCAAGGATTGGCCGAGCATGAATCCCTCATTAGCATATTAACATCCTGGCCAACTGACGCCAGGTGCAAAACCCGCGCATGCGCAGTACCGTTGTTCACCACATGTGGGCGCCAGATCACCTCATTATTCTACAGCTGCCCTGGCAAGGGGACAAGCCTGCGCATGCGCGATAAGTCGTTTACTACCAGACTGGACTGGATGTCGACGCCATCTTTGTTTTACCGCACCGCTCCCTACACTTTTGTAGTAGGATCTGATGGTTTTCTGAATTTCCTCCATTTTTGTTGTTTTGTCTCCCTTTTCATTTCTGATTTTTTGAATTTGAATACTGCCTCTGGGCCATTTAGTTAGTTTGGCTAAGAATTTATCTATCTTGTTGATTCTATCAAAGAACCAGCTTTGTGTTTTGCTGATTCTTTGTATTGTTCCTTTGTTTCTATTTGGTTGATTTCAGTCCTGAGTTTGACTATTTCCTGCCTTCTATTCCTCTTGGGTGAGTTTGCTTCTTTTTGTGCTAGAGCTCTCAAGTGTGCTGTTAAGTTGGTAGTGTAAGTTCTCTCCAGTGTCTTTACCAGGGCACTTAGTGCTATGAATTTTCATCTTAGCACTGCTTTTATTGTGTCCCATAAATTTGGGTATGATGTGTCAACATTTTCATTAAATTTCTGGAGGTCTTTAATTTCTTTATTTCTTCCCTGACCAAATTATTATTGATTAGAGAGTTGTTCAGCTTCAATGTGTATGTGGGCTTTCTGTTGTTTTTGCTGCTATTGAAGACCACCCTTAAGCCATGATGCTCTGATAGGGTACTTGGGATTATTTCAATCTTCTTGTATCAGGTGAAGATTGCTTTGCTACCAATTATACAGTCAATTTTGAAGAAGGCACAAAAAAGTGCTAAGAAAAAGTTGTATTTTTTAGGTTTTAGGATGAAATGTTCTGTAGATATCTGTTATATTCATTTGGCTCATAACCTCTATTACTTTCTCTGTGTCTCTGTTGAATTTCTGTTTCAATGATCTGTCCACTGGTGAGAGTGGGGTGTTGCAGTCTCCCACTATTATTGGGTGTGGTTCAATGTGTATTTTGAGCTTTAGTAAATAAAGTTTATTTTATGAATATGGGTGCCCTTGCATTTGGGGTATAGATGTTCAGAATTGAGACTTCATCTTGTTGGATGTTTCCTTTGATGAAAGGTAAGTGTCCTTCCTTATCATGCTTGATAACTTTCAGTTGAATGTCTATTTTATTGGATATTAGGATGGCAGCTCCAGATTTTTCTTGGGACCATTTGCTTGAAAGAGCTTTCTCCATCCTTTCACTCTAAGATAGTGTCTGACTTTTTTATTGAGGTATGGTTTGTTTGTTCTTTTTTTATGCAGCAAAATTCTGGATCTTGTTTGCGTATCCAGTCTGTTAGCTTATGTTTTTTTATAAGTGAGTTGAGTCCATTAATATTGAGAGATATAATTAAATTTATTATATACTATAGGTGGCTTTATGTGCTTGTGGGTCTCTCCTTTTGGCTTTTTTATGAGATGCTTAATATCTTGTCTTTTCTTTTGTATAAGTACCTTCCTTGTGTTGGAGTTTTCCTTCTAGGACCCTATATCTTCATTGGTAGATACTGTTTGAATTTGGTTTTGTCCTGGAATATTTTGGTTTCTCCATCTATGTTGATCGAGAGTTTTGCTGGGTATAGTAGCCAGGGCTGGCATTTGTGTTCTCTTATAATCTGCATGACCCCTGACCAGGATCTTCTGGCTTTCATAGTCTCTGTTGAGAAGTTTGATGTAGTTCAAATATGTCTTCCTTTGTATGTTACTTGGCCCTTTTCCCTTGCAGCTTTTAATATTCTTTCTTTGAATGTTTTGACTATTATGTGACAAGAGTATTTTCTTTTCTGGTCCCATTTATTTGGTGTTCTGTAGGCTTCTTGTACCATTATGGCCATCTTTTTCTTTAGATCAGGGAAGTTTTCTTCTATGATTTTGTTGAAGATGTTTTCAGGTCCTTTGAGCTGGGAATCTTCATTCTCCTCTGTCCCAATTAATCTTAGATTTGTTCTTTTCATTGCATCCTGAATTTCTTGCATGTTTTGAGTCAGGAGTTGTTTTATGTTTTTTATTTTCTTTGATTGTTGTGTCAATCTCTTCTACCATATATATCTTCTACACCTGAGATTCTCTCTTCTATCTCTTGTATTCTGTTGGTGATACTTACATCTGTACTTCCTGACCCCTTTCCTAGGTTTTCCCACTCCAGGTTTGCTTCCATTTGTGTTTTCTTTATTGTTTCTACTTCTACCTTTAGGTCTTCGACCACTTTATTCAGTTCCTTGATCTGTTTAATTATGTTTTCCTGAATTTCTTTAAGGGATTTATTTGTTTTTCTTTAAGGGCTTCTACCTGTTTACCTGTGTTTATATCCTCCTTAAAGGACTCTATCATCTTCATGAGATAGGATTTTGGGTCATCTTCCTGATTTTTAGGTGTTTTGGTGTATTCAGGGCTTGCTGTGGTGGGAGAATTGTGTTCTGATGATGCCCGCGTATATTGGCTTCTGTTACTTATAGTCTTGTGCTTGCCTCTCACCATCTGGTTATTCCTGATATTTTCTAGTCTGGGTGACTCTGTCTAGAGTCTGGCTCTTTTGTCCCTGGGTTGCTTCAGGTCTCCTGGTAGGCCTGTGGCCCTGGCTATAGCAGACTTCCTGTGGGGTCTTCCAACTTGAGGGTCTTCAGAGGGGGCAGACCAACTGCTCATCTGTTGCCCTGGCTGCAGTAGATCTCCTGAGAGGACTTCAGACTGTTGGGTCTTCAGAGTAGTCATACTGTTGTCCTGTGTGAAGCTGTTCTCCGGGGATTGGGGGTTGTAAGAACTATGGTTTCTGTTTCCCTGTGTGCAGCAGAACTCCAGGGAATTCTGAAAAGACTGTTGGGTCAGTTGCCCTGCATGTCACAGAGCCCTCAGGAGGTCTTTGGACTGTGGTGTCATCTGCTCAGTTGCCCTATGTACAGAGACACTCCTGAGATGCTGTGGTGTCCTAGGTTGCAGTGGATCTCCTGGGATGTCTCCGGCTGTGGTGTAGATGCCCTGGGTGCAGCAGATCTCCTGGGATGCCTCCAGATGTGGTATCAAATTCTCTGAGTGCAGTGGTTCTTCTGATATGCCTCAGGATATGGTGTCTTCTGGGGAGAAGACTAGCTAACAGTCTGTTCTAGCAGAAAGGACTGGGTAGAAGGGAAGTGATATTCAGTGGCCGGAGGTTTTGGAGTTTGATGGGTCCCTGAGTCTACTGGGCTCCCAATGGCAGCTGTGGGACTTCAGGATGGTTTTCACCAAATGCTCTGAATTCAGTGGATCCTCTGGTATGCTTCAGTATATAGCCTCTTCTGGGGAGCAGACTAGCTAGGAGACTATCCCAGCAGAAAGGACTGGGCAAAGGGGGCTAAATATAGGTTTTTTAGTGTATTTTTATTATTTTCAATCATGTGAATCATTTGTGTGTGTGCATGGGTGGTGGGGCTGTGGCGTGTGTGTGCCTATGTATCAGTATGCTTCTGTAAGTACAGATGCCCATAGAAGCCAAAGCCATTTGATCTGATGTAGCTAGAGTTACAGATGATAGTGGACTGCCATGTGTGGATGTGGGAACAAAACTCAGGTCTTCTGGAACAGCTGTATATACTCTATTTTTTTTGACCCAATTGATAAGATATAATTGCCCACCTAAACATACAAAGCCCAGTACCATCCATCCCTTAGAAACATTAATAACAACCTGTAAATACACAGAGAGGAATCTTAATGTCAGCCTCTATCGTC
This sequence comes from Rattus norvegicus, assembly GCF_021556685.1. NCBI lineage: Eukaryota > Metazoa > Chordata > Mammalia > Rodentia > Muridae > Rattus > Rattus norvegicus. The sequence goes on from NC_141538.1 coordinate 13,777,212, forward strand.
CTGCCATGGCTTCTCTCTCTCCCTCCACCTGTCTCTTTCCATTCCAGTCTCCTCCTCTTCCTTCAAATTTCTCTCCCTCCCATCCTTCCTTCTCCTCCAATGACAGGCCTCCTTCTATCCTGTACCTGCCCCTAACTGTATTTTACAAATTCAATGGGGAGAAGTTTCTGGTGAAGTCACCTGATTCCTGAGTACAAGAGTAGGCTGCTGTCCTTGAGGCAGCAGAATTAGCATCAAAATACAAATAACTCCAGGGCAAACCACAACATTTCCCCCCTTTTTGTCCAGTTAAAAAGCCTTTTCACATATATGAATTGAGTACAATTATTACCATTCTACAATTTACAAAGCATATGCTATGCTCAACACCCAGTCCATCACTATATCAGTTATACAGAACATTTAGTTATCCATTTCAGCTTAAGAAAGGCTTAAAAATCTGTATTATATCTTGGCTAGCTTGTATACTATCTGATAACTATCCAATAAAATATGTATTTTGAGCTGTACATACTCTTAACTACCAAACATTCTCACCAGCCTCCAAATAGCAGTTTTTCAAAGCATCTTTAACTGGGAGGGCCCGATGTTCCAGGGTTCTTTGCTTGCTGCCAGTGTCAAAGAAGACAAAAGTTAGTAAAGGGAGAGGAGTTTATCTATAGTTTTGCTTAGAACTGAGTAAAGAAGACCACCAAAATCTCTCCATCTTTCCTTTTTTTCTTTCAATTTTTATTTTCAATAAAAATTTTATTTTGTTTTGTTGCTTTTCTTTTGCTGAATATGAATTCTTTTCTCACAGAATATATCCTGCTCATACTTTCTCTTCCTCCACTCCTCCTCACTTTTCCCTACCTCCTCTACCCTCTGAGTCAACTCCCTTTCTGTCTCTCATGAGAAAACAACAGGCTTTTAAGTGATAATAATAAAATACAACAAAATAAAATGTAAGATAACACAAAAACAACACCTCAAACTTGGACAAGACAATTTAACAGAAGGAAAAGCTCCCAAAAGAAGGCACAATAATCTGAGACCCACTTATCTTCACATAGGAGTTTCATAAAAACTTGAAACTGGAAGTCACAATATAGGCAGAAAACCTGGTACCGATTCATGCAGGGCCTGTGCATGCTGCTTCAGTCTCTCAGTTGATAAGAACTGTGTTCAGTTGACTTAGAGGCATTGTTTCCTGATGTCCTCCATCCCTTTTGGATCTTAAAGTCTTCCTGCCTTCTCTTCCATGGAGTTTTCATAGCTCTAAGGGGTGAGATTTAGAGACATTCCATTTAGGGCTGAGTCTTCCAAGGTCTTTCACTATCTATTAATGTCTGGCTGTGGCTGTGCTGGCTAGACTTATGTCAACTTGACACAAACTAGGTTGTTTCCAATTTCTGGCCATTATGAAAAGGCAGCAATGATCATGGTTGCATAAGTGTCCTTGTGGTATATAAACAAAGTGGTGTAGCTTAATCTTGAGGTAGAACTATTCCCACTTATCTGAAGAACTTCCATATTAATTTCCAAAGTGGCTGCACAAGTTTGCACTCCCAGTTTCATGAGGTTCCATTAGTAATTGTTGATGTTTGTGCCTAGGCTAATGGTGTTCTGTTCAGACAGTCTTCCTGGGCTCAAGGCTATTCTCCACTTTCTTGTCTCTCGTATTCAGTGTATTCGTTTTTATGTTGAGGAATTTGATTGATTTGGAGTTGTTTTGTGCAGGGTGACAAGTATGGATCTATTTGGATTCTTCTGCATGCAGCCATCCAGTTTGACAAGAATCATTCTCAGAAGTTAATAGCTTTATGTTTTGGTTTGGTTTTTCATTTTGTTTTTGTTTTGTTTTTCAGTTGTGTGTTTCTGGCTTCTTTATCAAAAACTCAGGTGCCCATTTGTGGTGGTTTGAATAAGAATGACCTGCATATGCTCATATACTTGAATGTTTGGTCATTTGGGAGGAGCACTGCTTGACAGGGATTAGGTGTGGTCTCCTTGAAGAAGGTGTGGCCTTATTGGAAGAAGTGTGACACTGAACTTTGCTTTAGGGTTTCAAATGCTCAAGTCAGGCTCAGTGTCCCTCTCTCTTTCTGATATCTAAAAATCTAGATTAAAACTCCCATCTCCTTCTCAAAGATACTTCTCTGCCATTCGTCTCACCATTATAAGAGTGAAGTAAGTCACTGAACTGTAATCAAGTACAAATTAAAAGCTTTCCTTTTTAAACTTACCGTGGTGTCTTAGTGTTTTGCTGTTGTGAACAGACACTATGATCATGGCAACTCTTATAAGGACAACATTTAATTAGGGTTGATTTACAGTCTGAGAGGTTCAATCTATTACCATCAAGATGGGACATTGGAAGCATCCAGGCAGGCATCATGCAGGAGGAGCTGAGAATTCTACATCTTCACATCTTCATCTGAAGGTTGCTGGGAGAAGACTGACTTTCAGGTAGCTTAAATGAAGGTATTAAAGCCCATGTCCACAGTGACATGCATAGTCCAACAGGGCCACACCTCTTAATGGTGCTACACCCTAGGCCAAGTATATGCAAACCATCACACATGGTTATACTGCCTCATCACACAACAGAACATTTACTAAGACATAGATGTGTGGATTTATACATGGATCTTCAATTCTTGTCTATTGATCAATGTGTATGTTTTTGTGCCAATACCATGTTGCCTTTATTATTACAGCTTTGTAATACAACTTGAAGTGAGGAACAATGATACCTCTGGCACATCTTTTATTAGCTCTCCTGGGTGCTGTGTGCCTCTGTGTGTGTGTGTGTGTGTGTGTGTGTGTGTGTGTGTGTGTGTGTGTGTGTGTACACGTGTATGCACACATGCATGTGCTTGTTTCTATAGGAAGTTTAGAATTGTCTTTTTAAGATCTGTGAAGAATTGCTTTGAAATTTTAATGGGGATTTCATAGAATCTGTAGACTGCTTTGGCATGATGGCCATTTTTACCATGTTAATCCTACCAACATGTGAGCATGAGAGATCTTTTCATCTTCAATTTTCTTCAGTTTCTTACTTCACTAACTTAAAGTTTTATTGTGTAAGCCTTTTATTTGGTTGGTTAAAGTTACCCCAAGATACTTTATATTATTTGAGGCTGCTGTGAAAGGTGTTGTTTCTCTGATTTCTCTCTCATTCTGTTTGTCATTTGTATATAGGAAGGCTACTGATATCCATGAGTTAATTTTGTATGCATCTATTTTGCTGAAAGTGTTTATCAGCTGTAAGAGTTTCCTTTTATATGTGGAGTTTTTAGGGTCACATGATACTATCATGTCATTATCAAATAAGTTCTTTGACTTCTTCCTTTCCAATGTGTATATCCATGACTTCATATACTATATTGAATATGTATGGAAAGAGTGAGCAATCTTGTCTACTTCCTGATTTTAAATAAATTGCTTAGAATTTTTCTCCATTTAAGTTAATATTGGCTATAGGCTTGTTGTAAAGTGCTTTTATTTTTTTACGGTATATCCCTTGTATTCCTAATCTCTCCAGGACTTTTATCATACAAGGGTGTTAGATTTTGTCAAAGGTCTTTTCTTTAGGAGTATTATAATGTTATTTTTATAAAATAAAATCCAGGAAAGAAGCATGTGTAGATTTGGTTGAGCGGTTATTGTCTCTTTGCTGGGTGAGGGCATCTCTCCTTTATGCCCCACCTCTCTTACATCCTCATCTGTAGCATAGCTTCGTTACTTGGTTACAGAAAGGACACTAGAGCCAGGCAGTGGTGGCACAGGCCTTTAGTCCCAGCAATCTGGAGGCAGAGGCAGGTGGATCTCTGAGTTCAAGGCAATTCTGGTCTACGGAGAGAGTTCCAGAACAGCCACTGCTGCTGTTTCTGCCTCGTGTTTAGAAAGGACACTAGGAGAGAAGAGGGAAAATGCAAGCATAAACAAGCAGAGGAAAGTCAGAAGTCTGCTGCAGCCTTGAGCAAACTGGGAGACCTCATTCCCATCTTCTTACACTACAGTGCTTTTGTTTTCTCTACACAATCTATAAAATACCGTTGTAACATAATTACAAGCACCTTCACCAGTTTTGCTCACCAATAAGATTTGCCTTTCAAAATGTTCCTCATCTCAGAAAACAGGTTTCTTCATCTGAGCCGTGCAGTCTGGACTCTGGATGCAAGTCCCTTTGACAGCTGGCAGACGCTAAGAACAACAGACTGAAATGGAAAGACTCTGTTGGTAAATGTGTGCTGAGGTCCCAGCACAACTGTGGATACTGTCAAACTGGAAACTGCATATACACAATGCCTTCTCTCAACAAGTTTTCCAGAGCCTGGAATGCCAAGCTGATAACCCAGAGTGTTGTTCTTCATATCGTGGAGATTTAAGGAAGGGCAGTAAGCTCTGACAAGGACTTCTGTGTACATGCACATTTCCTTGTGTCTGCAATGCTCTTGTCTCCACCATCTCTCAGCTTCTTCACACCACCATCCCCATCTTGGTTTGTCGGTCTTCTTATCACACTTGGCTTAAGCATCTACTTTTCCAGAACATCCTATGAATGTCATTCATTCCTTCTACCTCACTCTCTATCTCAGTACCTGTGGCTCTGTGATGGCTTGTATATATGGTTGGCCCAGGGAGTGGCACTATTAGGAGGTGTGGCCTAGTTGGAATAGGTGTATCACTGTGTGTGTGGGCTTTAACACCCTAATCCTAGCTTCCTGAAGTCAATATTCTGTGAGTATGAATCAGATGAAGAAGTAGAACTCTCAGGCCTCCTGCACCATGCCTGCCTAGATGCCTCCATGTTCCCACCTTGATGATAATGGACTGAACCCCTGAACCTGTAAGCCAACCCCAATTCAATGTTCTTATAAGAGTTGCCTTATCATGGTGTCTGTTCCCAGCAGTAAAACCCTAACCAAGACAGTCTCATTGCCTTAGAATTCACTGAAGTACCAAATAGAAGACTATAGTTATTTATCTGCCCAGCCATTCCACTAGAACCAACTGTCACAAAATCAGAGACCAGGCTTGCAGTGATGTTGCTATGGAAGAGGAGAGAGCCAGACATAGACCACAGAAGACACCAACTTCAGAGGCAGGAGAGGACAACTTCCCTGATGCCAAGGACAAAGGGTTTCAAATAGGAAGTATCAGCTTTAGTTGTCAGCATTGTGCAGCAAGCTGAGAACAGAGTGCTGAGGCTGGCTGGAAGTCTAGCCTTTAACAGCTGAACCATCTCTCAGTATCTCATGTGAATCTTTTGCTTTTTCTTTGGCCATTTGGTTGGTTGCTTTCTATTTTATCTTATTTTATTATTATTTTCTTCTTTTAGTTTTTGATACTTGCTTTTTGTTTTCTTTTTTCTAAGAGAGAGAGAGAGAGAGAGAGAGAGAGAGAGAGAGAGAGAGCAAGAAAGGCTGTGGATTGGAGGTGATGGGAGGAGCTAGGGTGAATTAGGGGAGGGGGAACCCTATCAGAATATATGGTATGACAAAAATCTACTTTCAGTTAAAAAAGTAAAAGAATAGAGTTCTGTACATTTAGAGGTCCTGCTGATCTGGAATGGATGGAAGGAATGGAAACAAGTCACCAAGGCTCAAGAATGCACTTTTTGAGCAGCCTTGGGTGTGTAGAGAAGAGGACCAGTTCAGGAACAAGAGGAATGGTTACTGTTCAAAGCAGTGTTGTTGGACTCTTAGGGTCAAAGGCTGGCCCTATGATTCAGTCATCCTTCTTCACCTGATCAATTAAAGAAACAGGCAACCACGAAAAGCAAATAAAGATTTGTTCAGGAAAAACAAGTAGGTCCACTGACGCCCCTTTACACCCAAGTTCATGTTCAGGATCCTGACACGAGTTTGAAATGAAAACAAAGGCCAAGAGTTTGACTAATTAAGCTGCTCTGATCAATGTGTGGCCCTGCCATCTTTGATTCATGGTTCCAGGCTCTCCTGCAATGTGGTCTACTTAGCTCCTCCTCGGCCTGCCACCAGGATTCCAGCTTTTCCTTCTCTCAACAAGAGACTCCTGGGAAATTCCAGTGTTGCAGAGACCCCTGTTTCGGTAGTCTGGCAGTCAAAAGGAAGGACAATAATGTGTCGTTAAGTATCTTCATTTCTGCCAGGGAAGGTTCAGAAAGGAAGCTAGTGGGTCTGGAGAGGGGTAGGATTGTGATTTATTACTAAAGGAAGTGTCGGAACACTCCTCAAACAACTGCGGAGATTCTTGGACAGCACTTGGCTACACAGGCACCTCTTTCTCAGCTTGAGCAATGCCAGAAAGCCATGACAGAGATAGATCAACAGTGGGTGTGCGGTAATTAGACATTGAATAATGACTGCCATTGCAGGTAGCTATAGTACAGAGCCCAACACCTTTAGCTTCTCCTGGTATTTAGCAAAATAAATCTGCTCTTATCCGTATGCTTAAGGTAAGGCTTGGAAAATATCTCCCTGGCCTCCCCTCCTCCACCACCAGCCACTTTCAGATCTAAAATTTATCTAATGATCAATAATGAATCCAAAGCAAAAATAGCATCTTCCTTTCACAAATGTAGTTTCCTTTCTTTTGCTGCATGACAATTTTTATTTTAATAAAGTTTATTTTTTCACTAAAATATGACAGACACATAACCGATAAACAGCATTTCTCATCTTACCACTCCCAAATCCTCTAGGAGATTAATAATTCACTACCTCTTGGTGGCTTAAAAAATGAAGCTTTTATCTTTGAATCTATCTATAACCCCATTCTCTTCTCCTCCTACTTGCTAAATAGACCTCATTTATCACTCATTTTATGGGTGCTTATCTACCCCAAGAGAAGCTTGATCAGATAACCTGGGCCTTAAAAAAAGCAAAGGAGGATTGCTAGAAATGACTTCCATTGTTTGAGAAGCTCTCTTTGATCTTCAATTTTTAGTAAAGCTAGAGAATGCCTCCTGGGTCTCTTTGACTCTTTCGATGGTCCAGGGAATGGTCCCCTGAGTCTCAGAGACTACTGAGTCTATGCAGAATGGGGCTTTTTGGATCTGATCCTGCAGAATGGTTTGAAGATGAGTTTAATCCTTAGTCAGACACTGAACATTCCTAGTTTAGTGCTGTGATATAATATGACAGATTTATACATTCTTCTGACATAATGAAATGTGGAGAGATGAAGTGTTTTATTTACACAGTAACCTCTTATTTCAACAGGTCACTGGCTTCATATAAGCTTTCTTGAGCTCATCAAAAAAGTCTCAAGCATTGCTTTGAGCACTACCCCCCATCCACCAGCATAAAAAGTCCAAAGTGTTAAGCACTGAAGTCCAAAAGGAAAATATAGACACACACACACACATGAACACATACACATACACATGAACACATACACATACACACACACACACACACACACACACACACACACATGCACACACACCACCACCACCACCACCACCATCACCACCATCACCACCTCCAGGAGACCCAGGGACCTAAGAAACTTCCAGTCCCAAAGCACCTTTCTCCTTCAACTGAATACGGGACCAGGCAGAATTCGAATGACTCTCCTCACTTTCCAGGTTCTTCACCCACTCATCAGGTGTTGGTGATCATTCCTTCAGCTAAGCTGTTTGGAACTCCATTCATACAATAAATGAGATACACTCCTGTACTTTGGGAGAAAAGCAGTTTTATGAAGCAACCTGACAAAAATCAACAGAGTTGAGCTCCATAGCAGATTTCCTAGGTTTTGGGAATAGGACACAGAGGGGAAAGATTAATTAAACTAATTCAGGGAGAATTTGAAAATGTCAAGGAATCGTTTTAAATGATCTTGTCTGTCACGAAGCTGACATTGACCCTGTGCTCAGGTAGAGGATACAGAGAAGGGTTATGCTTTCCCCAGCAGTGGAGGGTATAGGAGTTCTGGAAACGACACAAGTATGAGAGTTTGACTGGAATAAAGCTACCGTAGCCCACTGTCTTCTAAATTAGCACCCGTGCTCAACACAAAGGTGACAGGCTGCATCTTCATACCCTCAGAGCTCGGGCAAAGCAAACCCACAATGTGGGGTTTCTGTGTGAGTAGAAGCTTGCGGCTGCAAAGAAAATTCAGAGTCAGTCCCTTCACTAAAACCATGGGAAATTTCCAGCAGCAAATGGCTTGCTCCAACACGTCTTGATTTGTCCCCTCCCCCATAACAGTCTAGAAAAAGGAGAAAAAGCAGGGTTTGTTCTAAAGTCAAGGCTTGCTGCTACTCAAAGTGCAACCAGGGGGGCCTCCACATGAGCCCCCACCTTGAAACACCTCATAAATGCAGACTTTCCCACGTCAGCTGCAATCCTCTTCAGAACAAACCAGTGATTTATAGGCACTATGAGAAGTCCCCGTTCTAAACCAGCTTGGTATCTCAACATTGGAATCCCTGAGGGAGCTTGTCACTAAGTGCATCAGCACCCACCCACCAATGGCACCTGTCCCTACCCACACACTTTAATACTGGGATCACAGACCTGCACCCTGAGACTATAGATGCTGGAGATGTGGACCTGAGCCCTCATGCCTTCCCATTCACTGAACCGCTTCCCCAGTCACTGGGGGATCTTTTGCAATGACAGATGCCATCCTTCTGGAATCTGATTAAAATGTTCAGTTTTCCTAAATGATTCCAAGTGCTCAAGCCACGGTCACAGCCCTGAGAGGCTTCCCAGACCTTCAAAAAAACTGTTCAATGGCCACGATCTGGATACTACCGGTGCAGAGTGAATACCAAGAGCTCCTAGCAGGCTAGCAGAGCTTCTGTTTGCCCACATATAGTTACAAGCCAGAATGAGGCCAGCATTTCACTCCAGGTGCCTAAGCCTCCTCCTTCACATATGAAGTTCCCTTCACTGTGGGTTTCAATCTGGGAAATCTGTTGTGACAGAACAAATCATTAAGCCTGGAATGTCTGTGCCAGTTTGTTGGACTCGTCTCCTACATAATGTTGGCAATTAAGATAAGGTCCCCATGCTATCAAGGTAGCAGAGGAAGAAAGGTTATACAAAAGACTTAGTGATCTCCAGCAGGCAAACAGACAAACCAAAACCAAAGAAGGGTTACCCACAGGCACCCTGCAAAGCCTGCCTGTGAGTCAGCTCAGGGAGGCCCAGCCCCTTCAGGAGAGCCTGATTTAGGATCAGCCCCTGCTTCCAGGCTGGGCTGGGCTGCATTTCCTCACAAGAACCAGTCTTAATAGCAACTCCCCGGCTGCCTAAAGTGTCACATTTTGCTCATTCCCAAGCCTTCTCCCCCACCCCTTTCCCAGACAACTTGCTGGTGAGCAGGGGGTGTTGTGAGCCACCTCCAGCCTCTTCCTTTGGTGACTGCAGTTAAACAACTTTCAACTCCTCTCATTGCAACGCTATGAAGTTCCTCGGGAAGCCCAGGAGCCTCACAGCTGCTTTTCTGCCTGTTTGCTGCCTCCTTTTGAAGATTCTGCAACCAGGGCACTGCCACTCTTATGACAACCGCTATGCTGGGTAAGTGGAGCCAACTTCTTGTGCTGCAAAGCTTTGACTTGTATGAGGGCATTGTTTACCCCCCATGTGCCTCACCATTTTGTTGCTGTTTGTGGTTTCTGTGTGGCTCTGAGGGCTTCATAGTCCCCTCTATAAACTGTGTAAACAGCATTCAGTATTGGTTCAGTTGGCTGAGAAAGTGCAGAAGGCAAGAGTCTGACTATCACACTGTTTAGAGCGTCCCAGTCCCGGCTGCGGCCTCAGAGTTCAATGGGAAAGTGTCTCTGGGGTGCTGTGGCTAGTATCTGCAGTCCCTGCCTCCGTGGATGCTCAGGCTAAAAGATACTGTTATACCATATGAGGTATGACCTGAAAATTAGTGTCCTTTAGAATGGTGCACGCACTTCAGCCACGGGCTATAATAGAACAGTGACTTCTTATTGAAGAACTGAAGATGATTTAAAAAAAAATAAGTGTCAGAGTGATTGTTACATATTTCAAACCTGGGCAGTTCAAATAATTCAACACAAAATAAGCAGAATAAAAGTAGTCAACTGTAAAATGCTGGTATTTTTAAGGAGAAACAGAAGAAAAAAGCAGTTTTCTCCTCTCTGTAAGTTAGAAGGCTCTGAGATGGCAATCTCAGGGAGGCCCAGAGCTGGGACTAAAGCAATGTACCACTGTGTATGTTCTTATTATCCCGAAGGCTTGCTGTGGTACAGACAGCGTGAGCTTGGCTCAGATTTGCAGAGTGCTGTTCTTTGAATCTGGAAATTATAGAATGCCTGCATTTTAGAGAGGAACCTTAACTAGATCCTCAAGTTTGGTGGCTTAAAACCAAGGAGGAGAAGTAACAACCCTGTACCACTCAGTTATTTCCAGTGGGAAAAAAATTAGCATCCCAAAGAAAAGTTGCTCATTTTAGGTATCTTATGTAGAGCTTGTGAGAATCTGGAAGACAGAACTGTGTTTCCCTTTCTCTCCCTATGGAGCTGGATGGTGCTTTTATTTAGTAATCTTCCAAATACAGGATTTACAGGGAGACATTCACCAGCATGATTTTAATTGGAGAGGGAACAAGATCAAGTGGGAAGGTGTTCGGTGAAATAAAGGTGGGAATATAACCTTGAAAATTCCCACCTATATTTTTTTTCTTGAGGCACAGAAGGGCATTTACATCCAAGAGGTTCTTCCTAGTCTCCTGCACAACAAGGCCTAGGCTTACCATCCTGTAATTTGTCATGTGCCTCACAACCCTCCTTAGAGATGCGAGCAAAGAATGCTTAATGACCGACCTGCAGCCTACTGCTGTGGAGGAATTAATCGGACCTTTTGGCTGACGTCAGACCAGATGATGAACATATATCATCAGTTTAGATGTGCTCCGTGTGAGACCGGTCCCCACTCCTCCACTCAGCTGTGGCCCTTGTACATAATTACTTCAGTGTGGCACTCATCAGTCATGAGTTACCGGCTTCCTTCAGCTGAACAGGTGTGCGTCCTTTGCCAAGCACCACTCGGTGTGGGGGGAAGAAGGCCAGCAGCATCTTTTCTGTCAGAATTTTTAAGAAATGGCCACCTCTCGGGGAGATCGTCCTGCCTCCTCTCTTACTGTGCACTGAAGGTAGTAATTGCCATTTCTTCTAGCCTGCAACATAATGAGATAGCCCCAAATGTGTAAATTACCAGATGTCTGAATGCTGGGAGGACCAAAGAGTGAGATGAGCACTGAGGAGGTGAAGACTCTCTCACTACCTGTCCCTCACAATAGACCTAACAATAAGGCCTCCTGAAATCAGAACCATTCTGAGTGCTCCCTCCACGGAAAACAGAGAACTTTAACTCACCTTCAAGATACAGACGTCCTTCTCTCATTACCAAGGACAAATGCTTCTTGACTCAGGAGTGCTTTGCTTTGTTTACTTAGGAACCACTGGGTACACAGTTAGCTCTCTAGGGATTAAGGATCTGGTAGGAAAACAGTAAAATGCTAACGTTGTCTTTGTCTTTGCCACCGCCTGTTTAGCATGGCTGTAAGCTGCCTTATTGTTATTCCTTCATAGGTCGTGTTGATTTTCTTATTAATAATTATGGGATAATCTTATCCCTTATATTATGGAAAAGATATTTGGCAGGTCTTGCCCAAATGCAATCCTATGTGATTGTCATCTGCAGGCCCCTGAGCATGAATTAAAATTAGAATATTCAGGAAAAACAGCAAGGCCCCTTCAGGGCAGCTAATGAGCAGCGGGTCCTCTCTATCCAAACAATAACAGCCAAATAGAGCCAATGTGTAGCAGAGGCTTCCTTGAAGTGTCTCAGGAAATGAGTTTAAAAATGAGTTAGAGAACCTACAGGCCTACAGGGGACTCTGAAGACAAAGGCTGAGACCTTTTTGGGTAACTATATCAGACCACACTTTGACAAGAGACATTTAAAAAGACAGAAGAGAACACAGCAAGGTCAACAATTTGACTCCCAGTCATATAGCTCTACCACTGCTCAGCTAGGGAAGGGCTGTAGGAGCTGACAGCGCCACGTCAGACATGTCCAGCACTTCCATCAAATGGCACTCAGGGAACGAGACTCCCACATAGGCAAACACCACTCTGGCTTCTCTTCTTTCCCCTCAGCTTGTTTTCATGGAAGGATCCGTTATTTACTATATACTGTGTGGTTAGAACAGACAAATAATGGTCTGTACCATAGGAAGTGTGTGGGGGGGGGGGAGGGTGTGTGTGTGTGTGTGTGTGTGTGTGTGTGTGTGTGTGTGTGATGTTCACAGTCAAGAGGCAAAGAGACACGAATACTGTTCTCAGCTCACATTCATTCTGGAATATTAACCTGTGGAGATTTGCTGCCCACATTCACGGGAGGTCCTCCCTCCTCAGCTAACCAACTGTTTCTGGAAACACTGACAAATCCACATGCAGGCACAGCTTGGGTAACTCTGGTTCGGAGATATCGTACTTGAAGTGTCTGCAAGGATGTATTTAGGGTTCTCTCCCAGCTTTGCCTCACCCCTCAAACTGTACATTGCACCCTAACAGCCATTTAGGAAAAAGTAGTGCTTTTACCTTGTTCTGGAAAGAACACGATCACTTCAACAATAAAGGGAAAGCTTTAAAGGCAAAACTGGAAGTTTAATCTCAGCTACCTCCTCTCAGGGCTGCGGGCAGCACAGTGGTCCCTCAGTGCTTGGAGTGTAGGTGGAGAACATAAGAAATGGGAAGAAGATAAAGGGGAGACTTTAGATGCTTTGAAGATGAGAAAAAGTAGGACTAAAGTATCTGTGGACATGGCCCTTCACCCTCACAAGTATTATCTCAATGTTTGCTGTGTGCCAAGAGCATCAACCAACAGTGGATGCCCTAGAAAAGTTGCCAGTGAAGACACTGGTCCCAACACAAAAACCATCCAGGGTCTAAGTGCTGCCTAGATAAGCAGGCTATGGTAAGTATCATGGTCATTGTGCTAACACAGAGGGCTAGGCATCTTTCCTCAGGCTGAGCCCATCCTGATCTCCCAGAACTGCTGGGTCTCCACTATCAGTACAAAAAGGCCTGGTTTCCCACCAATATTGCATGTGGAGACTTGAATATACTGGTTCTCAGTCTGCTTTCTGAGGTCCTCTGTACAGGTCCTTTGTCAATACGGTTTCTTCTGCTCCTCTTTTCCTTTCTGGAGGGAGCAGCTGTGGCGATGCTGCCTTTTCCTACATGACTCTCTTATAATAGGTCTGCTCATGGCAGCTGGTGAGTGCTGGTGGATAGTCCTGAAGCCCTACCCACCCCTCTACTAGTGCATATCTACCCACAGTTCTATAGCCATCTGTGGGAACAGGAGAAGGGATTCCAAGAAGAAAGAAAGACTTTTGAAAGAGTTGTTTCTCAAAATTCTGTGTGGCCTGGAATTAGGGTGTGGTCAATCAAAGAGAAATCAATAGGAAACAGAGTCGCTCAGGAGAATAGACCAGCCCTGGGGACATGAGGTATACTTTATACTTGGCCTTCCCTCCTCTGGTGATTCTATCTCTCAACAGTAGTTTCGACTTCTTTTGTGTTTCCTTGAATGTTCTGATGTTTAGAAACAGGCTTGAGTGTAAGACGTCGGGAATCTGAGAGTTCCTTCTATGTTGGTGGTTAAATCAGAAAAGCTCAAGACTCCACTTCTCTAGGACTGGTCAGTGTTGCCATAACAGACACATTTGTGCCTAGAATGCCCACATATTAATTGACAATGCCTTCTTTCTATCAGAGAAGAGTCCCCTTGGACAGTAACTCGTACATTGGACACTTTGTTCTTATACCATGGACTTTAATGGGGCTATCTGTATTCCTTTAACTATCTTCTTATTTTATTTTCAAAGAAAAATTTGTCCCTAATTATCCCATTCCAGTGAAAGACACTTCATTTGTTCCCTTTTCTCCCTGAGAATGGCTGCCAGCCACCTCTGGAACTACTTTACCTCAGTCTGGGGTAATCTCCTCCCACAGATCTGACTCTAGTCCTTTCTCATACTAACAATCTTACTAAAATAACAAGTGTGTTATTCTCAAAGGCCAACTTTGGGTCTCAAGTGCTGCCTTTGTCAAACCGATTTCTCCGCCTGGCTTTCAAGGCATCTGTAATTGGTCTTCCTCTGTTTCACTCTTGCTCAGAGCCCTGCTCTAATCAGAGAAATAGGGCTGTAGTACTGCACACTTCTAGTCCCTGAGGCAGACAGACCTGAAAGCGTAAGGCAGGCTCATAAATGACAAGGAGTGTGCTAGAGATCTGGGATGTTATAAAGGACGTTTGGTGAGGCAGTTGAAAGGTTGGTTTTGAACCATTCCCCCACAAGGCAGTATGTATGTAGTCTCCAGTACTTTCTGGAAGTTTCTTTTGCTTTCTCTGTCTTAATTATGGTTTCCACTGCTGTGAAGAGACACCATAACCAAGGCAACTCTTATAAAGGAGAACATCTCATTGGGACTAGATTACACCTTCAGAGGTTTAGTCCATTGTCACCATGGTGGGAAGCATGGCAGAGAGCAGGCAAACTTGGTGCTGGAGACCGAATTAGGACTTTCACATCTTGATCTGCAGGCCGCAGAGGGAGACTATGTGTCATATTGGGCATAGCTTGAACATATATGAGACTGCAAAGCCTGCAACCAGAGTAACACACTTCCTCCAACAAGGCCACACCTCCTAATAGTGCTACTCTATGAGACAAGCACGCAAATACATGAGACTATGGGGGCCATATCTATTCAAACCACCACACTCCCCTCCTACTAATGGTGGGGTATTTTTAGTTTTCCTTGTGTGCTGGCTGAAAGCAGAGCTCCAAGAACTGGTTGTTTATCAACACATGCAGCAAGAGCTTTCCTCACATCAGTGCGCTCTGCATTCGGGTCTCCTGCTTTGCTGGCTAAAGACGACGGGCAAGGTTTCTGCTTTCTAATCCTCTGAAGGAGGAGTTCTGAGCCCGTGGGTTGGGACCCCCACAGGGGTAGCATATCATATATTTACATTATGATTCATACCAGAAGCAAAAATCCCAGTTGTGACATAGCAAAGAAATAATTTTATGGTTGGGGGTCACCACAACATGAGGTCACAGCATTTGGAAGGATGAGAACTGCTCTAAACTGGACTTTTTATGAGATTCTCCCTCTCCCTCTTCCTCTCCCTCTCTCCCTCCCTTCTTCTCCCCCACCGCCCCATTCACACAGCTAGTGGAAAGAGGAATGTTTCTAATACCCAGAAGCCACTTTCTCCTCAGAACTTGATCTAATATTGTTCCTTTATTTTATAGTACCAAAACATCTTCTGGGTAACAGCATGAAACATAGTCACTTTCATCTTTTGAAAATGAAGCAGAAGCGTTAATGTCTCATCACTTCACAGCCTAGCTTGGTCTGGCCACAATGCACCAATGTTCTGTCTTAAACAGAATTACAAGCAGAAAACTTGGAATTGCAGCAGAGAAAATACTTGTTTTTGTTGTTGTTGTTGTTGTTGTTGTTGTTGTTTTGGGTTTTTTTGTTTTGTTGTTGTTTTTTTTTTGAGTCTTCATTATGATCAATCAATAAGTAACTAGTTTACTGGGTTGGCGCTTGCTTTGCTAAGTCTACGCCATTCCAACCTGCCAGAGGCCTCTGGGTGTTTTGTTTTGTTTCTTTAATATTAACATAGACTACACGAGAGAAAGTTCCAGGAGCACACTCTGGTTGTTGTCATAAATTTTCTAAAATTCTCAAAGAAGAAATTTGCCTTTGAAAACATGACAAAACAAACTTCTAGGTCGTTTTCTTCAACAAAATCTACATCTTTGCTTTTTTTTTCAACATTTTGAAAATAGTAAAACATTTTCTTTAAGTATCTATTTTAGAATATTGATGGGCTGCCTTGCTTTTGCTTGTTTGTTGCCATAGCAAAGAACCCCTTCCCTTAATAGTCTACATAAATTCATTTTGTATGCATATAAAAATCCAGAAGAGCTCTGGCTGGTTGGCAGTGCTAGTTATCCAGCAGCTTTGACCTGGTCAACACCCAACTCAGAAAAGAGCTTTTTATGAATGTGTGTATGATATATATATATATATATATATATATATCATATACACATATATTCACTTTACATCCCAATATCAGTCCTATTACCCATCACAGGGATCCTCCCCCTCCCCCTCCTCTTTCCCTCTGGGAAGGGGGGGCCCCTCTAGATATTACCTCGCAACTCCCCCCAACCCCCTTAATCCCCACCCACTCCTCCTTATTATTTGGCTTCCTTGGTTCTGTGGATTATAGCATGGTTAACACTTAAAGAAATGTTCACCATTCTTAGTCATCAGGGAAATACAAAAATACAAATCAAAACAATTCTGAGATTTTGCCTTACACGTATCAAAATGACTAAGATCAAAAATTCAAGAGACAGTACTTGCGGGCAAGAATGTAGAGCCAGGGGACACTCCTCCATTGCTGGGGAGGGGGGAGTGCAAACTGGTACAGCTACTCTGGAAATCAATTTGGCAGTTTCTCAGGAAAAAAATGGGGGTAGTTCTACCTCAAAACCAGCTATACTACTCCTGGAAATATACCCAAAAGATGCTCCACCATCCCACAAGGACACTTGCTCCACTATGGTCATAGGAACTTTATTTGTAATAGCCAGAAACTGAAGACAACCTAGATGTTTCTCATGTGAGGAATGCGTAAAGAAAATGTGGTTATTTACATAATGGAATACTACTCAGCTATTGAGAATGAGAACGTCATGAATTCCGCAGGCAAATAGGTAGAACTAGACAATATCATCCTGAGTGAGATTACCCGAACCAAAAGGCATGCATGATATGTACTCACTTATAAATGGATATTAGTCATAAAGTACAGGAAGGAAGCTTTTATGTCACAGTCCAGCCAACGAGAGAATGGAAAGGAAAAACTAAACGTTAGATGTTTAACCTGCCCTTGCTATGGACTAGAATTGGGCAGATGATTTAGGTCGAAGGGGTGCTGGGAAGTATTGCCATTAGCTGGAGGCCAGCTCTGGGAGCACTTGCTGAGGGTCACTAAAAGGTTTGCAGAAGTCCCACAGATACTGGTGACCATCACCCGTTCTCATTTCATCTTGGTTCTGCGGATGCAGAGTTTCACACTTTGAAGTGATTGAAAGTGCATTTTTTTTAAATTTTACAAATGTTCTTTCCAGTCACAGACCAAAGGAACAGAAGGAGACAGAAAAAATATAAACAAACAAAGAACAGCCCAGTCTTTCTGTTTAATACCTGAGAAGGCAGACTCCAGGAAGGCAGAAGGATTTTCAGAGCTGGGGGTTAGGACTACAACCCAGGTCTGTGAGTTCTCGGATCTCTCAGAGTCGACACACTATAGCACTGGGTGACTCTAGAAGTTATCTCAGCCTTCCCTACTTCCTGAATTGCTGAGGATAAGGCCCTATGATTTGGCAAAGCTGAGGGGTCCTTAAAGAGAGAATATTTCATTCCTATAAATATTTGTAGGCTGTCTGTCTGTTGCTAGACTCAGACCACAGAGAAGAAAGAGCAGCTCATGCTCACGACACAATGAATAACTCAAGCGGGTGAACAAGGAGTTTCAACCTAGAGTCCTGCTCCCACCGAGAAAATTCTTCCCGCCAGGTAAGTGCATCAGACGGTCATGCAATCAGACTGAAGAGTGGAGGGAAGGTCAAAGTTGGCTTCTCAGCTGTGAGAAGTTTCTCAAAGGACAAACAGAAATGTAAGAGGATTCTTAAATGTGTAATTATGCTGCCTTTTCCTTTTAAATAGTTGTTACAGAAAGGGCACAGCCTTGTCTCTCATAAAATTAAACCAAAGCCAAACAGTTGAAATTTGAGGATGGCTTTCCAGACCGAGAGGGACCTCAAAGAGCTCTAAGAGAGCTTGACGACGTCTAGATAATCAGAGTTTTGCTTCTCTCTCTGAGAGCAAGACATAAGCTAAGGCTGGAGATGCCGGTGGAAGGAGCAAAATATTTTGTGATCCGTCACACACAATTCTAATCTCACCTAATGTGATAGAATGCTAATATATTTTTATCAGGGGATTCAGAAAAGAAATTAAAAGAAAGTTCTCTCTGGAATCCCTGAGAAGAGAATGCATAAAGGCTGGCACAAGACAACGAAGGCAGGAGTGATTATAACCTGCAGCTGCTGCAATGACAGAAGAGAGGCATGGAAGGACCATTCAAGTAACAGAGCTGCTACAATTAAGTAATTAGATAGATAAAATAGGGGAGTATAGAAAATGATTCACATTTAGGATCGAGTAATTAGACCAAAATCTTTATAGAGAAAATATAAATAATATGCAAACAATTTCTAAACACCTGGTAGAACACTCTGGAAGTGTGCATTGACATGAAAAGAAAGTTGAAAACTGGAGGGGGAATGTCAGAGAAGAGACTAAAGAAAGGTCCAGAAAGTAAGAAATACAGAAAATGACCATTAAATGAATGTTGGGTGGTAACAGAGAGCTCAGCACAGCCAAACACCAGGCAAAGCCGGGAGAGCCCTGCAGAAGAGGGGAGGACAACAGTCCAGGACACCAGGAGAGCATGACCTACAGAATCAACTAAGCAGGGCTCATAGGGGCTCACAGAGACTGAAGCAGCAATCTGGAGTCATCCTGGGTCTGTGCTTGGTCCTCTGGGTATATGCTGTTTGCATAGCTTGATGTTCTTGTGGGACTCTAACAGTGGGAGAGGGGTGTTCTGTTTTGTTTGCCTAAGCCTAGGACCCTTTTCCTCCTCTTCCTGGGTTGACTAATCTAGCCTTGATATGACTGGTTTTCTTTTCCTTCCTCCCTCCCTCCCTCCCTCCCTTCCTCCCTCCCTCCCTCCCTCCCTCCCTCCCTTCCTTCCTTCCTTCCTTCCTTCCTTCCTTCCTTTCTTTCAAAGGTAAACTGAGGAGGAGGAATCTGGGTGGTGGTACAGGGTGGAGGGAGACTGGAGGCAGGGAACACTTGTGGTTGGGTATGTAAAGAATCCAATCTTAATTAAAACAGCGAGAGAGAGGTCAGTTACCTTAGTTATTACCAGGTGGTGGTTCCATAAAGGAAGTCATGTGATATCGTCAGAAATACCTGTGGTCAAATGGCTGAAAATACAGAGCAGAGTGAAGACTGAATGGAATATGAAAAAATTAGCATTAAGTGTGGACAATAAGTTCTAGTGGCTTATTGATCCCTGAAAGGAAAGTGGCCACAGGGGGACCATGCCAAACCTCCAAACCTCAAGCCTGAAGGAACCCTTTGCCGTTTTGCTTTGAATTAAGGGAGGAATGGCGTTTGTCCTTGTGTCATGTCAGGAGACAGAAAGAAGAGTGAGAAGCTGTAGGTGAAGAGCAGGTCAAATGAGTAGGGGACTTGAATAAAGGAGCAAGTGTTAGGTTCTGGATACTCCTGAGGGAAATGAGTCCTTTAGAAGCCTCACCACTGATGGCAAAGAGGATAGTTCACAGTAGAACCATGCCTTCAGCTCAGGGATTTCTTCTGGATAGTTTCATGTTACTTCATGGGACAAGCAACATCGCCTATAAACTATCACTCTGCTTATAGCAGATAAGCATATTCACAGAAGGACAAGGGTGTGTGTGTAAATACATCTGTGTGGTATCACAACATAAGTCAGACAAAAGGAACCAACATCCCAGACCCTACCCATTCTTTAACTTTCTTTTCTCTGTGTCTAGAAGGCAGACTTCTCAGCCTATGTCTGGACACTTTCTCTAGGACAATGTAGGCAGAAAGAGAGAGAGAAGAAAAGTTAGAAAATTTCTTCCCTGCCTCTTGTTTCTGGCTTCGTGTGGTGCCAAGGTTTGATGGTAGCTGGATGTTGGATGAACATCTCTGGCTGGCCCTTACCTTCCATAGTCCAGTTCTCTCCGGCCTCTAGGGTGTAATGCTGCTATTCCTCAGACCCAGGGACCACTTATGTTTGTGTGCTTTAGCATCTCTGGACTGTCCCCTCCTGTCCTGCTACCATCAATCCTCATATTGTTAAATGGATTTAATTGAACCAATTGAGGAGAATTTCTCTCTTCTGGTGAAACAACTGGAATGGAAGACACACACACACACACACACACACACACACACACAGATATACACACACACAAATACATGTTTAAAGATTTGTTCTAGAGCAGTTTCTGGGCTCTGAAATGAAAAAAACAAAAACAAAACAAAAAACAAACAAAAACACCAAAACATAATAGCAATGCCAAAAGGGTAGGAGACGACAACTAGTAATTTCTATTTCTCTTTCACTGGAGGAAATGGCGTAGTCCTTTGTAAATCAACATGCAATGCATGGTACAATATTAGATGGTTATGCTAATAACTAATTGGAAAGCCTTGGCTTTCATGTAGTTGTATCTGGTTATAAAATTGACTGTTTTCTTCCACATTTCTAAGGGATTAAGTTAAAAACAGTGAACTTTTCTTAGGAAGAACTGGAAATACCTTCTCCTGGTCCTTCTCCCAACATCCATCCGCCATCCTGCCTCCTTCCACATACTGACTGCTGATCACACAGTAGCCATCATTCCTCAGCTAACATGGGGTTAGGCTCTTTAGTATGTCTGTTTCTGTCTTGCAGAGAGCCCGTGTGCTCATTTCTAACCCCTGAGAGCTTATGTTTTAATTAAGTAGTTTAGTAGAAGGATAAAGAGAAGGAGCGAAAGAGGACTGGCGAGAGGGCTGGCACATGAGCAAGTAATCAAATCAAAGGAAAATGCCCAGTTCCGGGTCACCACTATCCCCCCTGGCTTGTCTCTCCTGTTGTTTTCTCGACACGCACACCTTGAACTTTTAAGGTATTTCAGTCTTAGGTTACTACCTGCTAAAGAGGAGACTTTCAGGGTGACACCCATCTATCAGCAGTTAAGAACTTGGTTTATTTTTGCACATATAGAATCTTCAACCTTTGAATGCATGACCTCAATGGCCATATTTCCATTTCCCCAACATGCCTTTCAGAATTTCTGTATTTTATCAGCCTCATTCATGAATCAGATAAATGTCTGCTAAGTTCCTTTTATGGTTTCTCAGATTTGTAAATGTGGATTTCTCCTATCCATCATGACTGTAGGGGATGCCTGATGTGATAACAGCACATATGGTGTTAAAATTGCTAAACATCCTAGAGGTTGGAGGCCTTTGAGATCTGCCAGGATAGCTAGTTGTTTAGAGCTGATGGAATATTTTCTTATCTGGAAGCTTCTAAACACTTAGCTTACTGGGAAAGTAAAGAAGATGATATAGAGAATCCATTTCTCCTAAGGTTTCCGACCTCTGTGAAATACAGTAAAGTGATTACTAGAAAATCAATATAATAACACACAAACATACATGTATATACACACATATATGTACACACACATACATATACACACATACATACACACAGACACACAAACATATACACACATACCTACATATATACACACACACATAAACACACACACACACACACACACACACACCTGATCAATATTGTTTATTGTGACTTTTTGCCTAAAATAAAAAATAGTTTTCCTTTACCTATAAAACCCGGTTTGCTCCCCATTGAATGAATCAGAGAAAGAACTGGAAGAGCTTGAAGGGGCTCGAGACCCCATATGAACAACAATGCCAAGCAACCAGAGCTTCCAGGGACTAAGCCACTACCTAAAGACTATACATGGACTGACCCTGGACTCTGACCTCATAGGTAGCAATGAATATCCTAGTAAGAGCACCAGTGGAAGGGGAAGCCCTGGGTCCTGCTAAGACTGAACCCCCAGTGAACTAGACTGGTGGGGGGAGGGCGGCAATGGGGGGAGGGTAGGGAGGGGAACACCCATCAGGAAGGGGAGGGGGGGAGTTAGGGGGATGTTGGCCTGTAAACTGGGAAAGGGAAAAACAATCAAAATGTAAATAAGAAATACTCAAGTTAATAAAGATAAAAAACAAACAAAACAACAACAACAACAACAACAACAAAAAGGTTTGCTGAGATAGTGCCTTAGCTACCTAGTTACTCTAAGTATCTCAAATTACTTCCGCCTTTCCCTGTATCTTGCCTTTCTACATTAGTTAATTTTTTTCTTGCTACAACAAAATACCTGACAAAGGAACAAAAAGGTTTATTTTGGCTCGCAGTCTGAGGTTACACACTTTCTGGCTGGGAAGGCACAGAAGCAGGGGCTGAGAAGCTGCCACACTGTGTCCCCCGTCTGGAGTCAGAGGCAGGTAGGGGTGATGCTCTTTTCCTTCTTTTTATTCTTTCTATTCAGTATAAAATCACAGCCCATGGGACAGTGCCAGGACATTCACAGGGGCTCTTCCTCTCTCTGATGTGCCCAGAGGTATGTTTCCTAGGTAACTTTAAATGTAGGCAAGTTGACAATAGAAATTAAGTATCCTTCTTCCCATTTCTGATCCAAAAATTTTTACTAATAAATAAAAAGAAGGGAGGAAGATGGGAAGTGGAGCAGATAGGGAGGGGAACAGAAAGGAAGGGCACACCTATAAATAAGGAATGAAAATGTCAGTGTAGTAGGTCACCATGTACTCTTGACTGACAAGATGGAGAGCCACAGTGTCTTTTCTGTGTCACCACACTTCCATCCCTCCTGATACAAGCTATAAAGGTGCTTTATCTCTTCTTTTTCTTCCAAGGCATCTCTCATCCTTTCTGTTGGCACTACTGATAGGCAGCCTGCACATAAGAGACTGATTTAAAGCCAAGGAAGCCCAGAAGTTAGATGCTAAAGAGCGCTGCTTCAGGTAGTCCTGAATAAAGCACAATCTCTTGGGGGATTTACATTCTAAAAGGATGATTGAAAATTAATAAACCATGGTGTTGAGCTCTGATAAGGGCTATGGAGAGAGATAAAATGCAGAAGGGGGATAAAGAATGTCAGAAGAGTGGATGAGAGGAATAAAGAGGCCAACCAGGAGTGATATGGCTAAAGACAGAAGTTTCTGGGCATAGGAAAGTGTCAAGGTGGGAGTCTCTGTGGCATGACCTTGAACAGCCAGCAGCAACACTGGGAACTTGTTAGAAATAGAAGTTCCCAATTTGGAAACCTTCCCTCCAGCAAGGAATGCTGGGAGTGGTGCCCAGCAACCTGTACTTTAAAGACCTCAGGCTGTGATTAAGCTAAGGTTTGAAAAGCACTGAGAGAACCAGAAGCAGGGGCAGTGGGGATCAAGGCAGGACCTTAGTCTAGGGGAGCTGTATGACACTCATCTTTTGTGGCTGCTGCCGTTCACTAGATGGCGGTCTCTTTCCCTTTTATCTGTATGAACTGCTCAGAGCCACGCACGGTCTCTTCCTCCATGTTGTTTTCTTTTCAACACACTTTGGGCAACCCTCACCCATCTATACCTGTCCACCATTTGTGATCCAGTTCAAACACTTCATCCTCAGTCAGCCAAGTCTGTGATGTCTCCAACCGGCTATGATTGTTCTCACCTAAGAGTCACAGTACCCTCTTTATCCTGTATACCATTGTACTAGCAGGGATCTATATCACTGTGCAGGTGTGCTGTACATTGTTAGGTCAGAAGGAAGCGGGGCCTCAGATGCTGTCTCCTCTTCTGTGTATCTGCATTCCCACCACACATAAAGAGTTTAACATGTTCAGTAAAAACCAGGAGGGTCTACTGGGTGAGTGGAAGGATGAGTGGATGGATGGGCAAATTGTTAGGTGAATGGGTATGTGGATGGATGGATGGATGGATGGATGGATGGATGGATGGATGGATGAATGGATGGATGGATGATGGATGGATGGATAGATGGATGGGTGGATGGATGGGCAAATTGTTAGGTGAATGGGTATGTGGATGTATGTATGTATGTATGTATGTATGTATGTATGGATGGATGGATGGATGGATGGATGGGCAGATTGTTGGGTGAATGGGTGGGTGGATGGATGGATGGAAGGGTAGGTGGTAGATGGATATAGATGGAAAGAACAAAGGAAGGGAGAAAAATGTGGTCATGAGACAGGGAAAGAAATAAACTTGGAGTCAAATTGCAGACACTGCCAGATTAACTTTGATGTGGGTGCAGCAGGGAGAACTTGAAAGCATCTGCCTCCCTAGCCTCAGAGGAGTGGAGGAACCCCATGGCTGATGCCTCTCTGGCCATAGATGTGTTTACCCACCTCCCGCCACTGGATTCTCCATGCAAATTGTTTCTGAGGCCTTAAACTCTTAACCAGATTTAATCTTAGGTATTTTGTTAAGTTTCTAGGCATCTACCATTGCTTCAAACAGCACTCGGCTTCTGTGAGATAACTGAGGCAAAACCTGTTCCCCAGCTGGTGCAAAAAGAGAGCCCAAGACCGGCATGGGGTTAGCAACTGTCTTTGTTTCCGTAGGTATGATTTGAGTTCCTCTTATGTTTTTATTAACACATATTAATTATACATAATAATGGTTTATTATGCATCTAAAACATTTTAATTGTATTTATTTTCTGGAATGACGTTTTTGAGACAAAGCTTTAGTATGCAGGCAAAGCTAGTCTTTTATTCTCAGTTCTTCTGCCACTGGAATGAGAAGCATTAACACTATACATGGCTTTTCACCACTGCTCTTTACCAATTTAGAGAAATGGACATTGTTTTACCGTCTAAAGAATATGTATAACTTCACCTGAAACTATAGACTGCCTATCAATCAGTTCATTTTGAGGATCTTGGGGTTTTTTTTCTCATTTAAAAACTAATTCTTATTAACCAAAGATGGTTTTTAAAGTCCTTCAGAAATTTAGTGTCTAGATTCTACTCTTCATTCATCTTTTCTGTTTCCTTAGATGACCTGATTCAGGAAAAACAAAGCTTGCTTGCAGGCCTACACTCAGCTCCCTGAGTCAGATTTAATTTCAGGTACCAGAGACTTTTTGCTCAATGTACAGGCAGATTCTTCATAGTGAGCTTAGGATACAACCCTGAAGAGCCTTTAAAGAGAGGGCTGCTCACGTGGTTCAGACTCATGGTAATTCCTCACTGACACACAGCACATCTCCCATGACAGTGGTTCCGAAGGATCCTGATCTAGCCACTATTCATAAAGCCTGTGAGAAATGAGGGAAAGGGTGGAAAAGTGGAGGGACTGAAGGTTGGGTTGATGACCAATGGCCAGTGGTTTAATGTCACACCCACATAATCAACACATGGCCACAATTCAGCATGGGAGTCCAGTGTATCCTAAGTGCTATAATCCCCCATACCTGCACTTACCATTAAGCACAATGCAGTTGACAGGCTTCTGCAATCTAAGCAGCAATCCCCAATTCTATAATGCATAGAATAGAACACCAACATTATTCATGTATTTTATCAGGCTCTGAGCAGAAGATATGGAGGTATCCATTTAATAATTTGGCTAGGCCTTGTATGCTCATTCTTCTTGCCATTGACAAGAGCAAATGATCATTTTTCTCTCATAATTCTTTCAAAACTTCACTTAGCTTCCTCCTGGGCTCTCAGAAAGTTCCTCATAAGCATACATCACTTTGTACAGCAAACATTCGTTTATTTTTCCAAACTATAGTGTGTCCTCTTTGAGGGAAGAGACCTCATTTTATTTTGCTCAAATCCAATCTCTCCAAAGACTGTCAAATAGCTGTTATCTTACTCTTCATTAGCATTGAGTTACATGAAATAAATGGTCGATTCATGTGTCTTAAAATCTAAAGTTACCACTGTTTCAGATGTTTCAAGAGCACAGCTGTTAATTCTCAATAATAAGCACATTTGCTCCGGCTGTAGAATGCAAGCAGCTTTTGTTTTCATTAAAGCAGGTAAGATCTATCAACCTTAGAGAACACACTCCTAGAGCTATTCAAGGTTAGATGTGTAAATGCTTCTGGGGAGTCTGCTAAAGAGCTAGACAGATTGAACTTCAGGACTTAATAGCAGAACTGAAGACTGCCTTTCTCACAAGTTCCCAGCTGTTTTCTGGCATTGGTTAGAATCCTTGAAGGACAGAGGCACGACTCTAGAGTAACTGAGTTTGTGTCCCCAGCTCGTCCACTGGCAATCAAGGTGACCAGGGAAGGAGTTCATCCCTCCATGCCTCAGTTTCTTTATCTATAATCTTGAACCATTATTAACTAAATTCACACATGCTAAGTGTTTAGAATAGGTAGAAGACTGACATGTATAAATTAACAAATATAAACTGCTTTCCATGTTAATATTCTCAGTAGTTTTATTTGTAACATGCTTTCCCAAGGGACTTATCTGAAAGGTGGATAAATGTTTAGAGTGATGTTTACCACCAATTTATGCACTCTATCAGAACATGGAATGTAACTTATGTTCAGTAGTAGGTCAAAGGTCGATTGCAGTACATATAATGGAATCTACTGGGCCCGCTGTAAATGTCTACACCTTTTAATGGCCAAGATATAAAACAGAGAAAATGAGCTCTAGACTAGCATTAACCATTCTGGCTTTACAATAATTTACTTTTGCATATGATATTGTCCCTATATCTGGCATGAAAGCCCCCAAAATTTTTTAATGGTCAGGTGACTTTATTGTAGATTTTGCTATCCCTATACTTTTTTCTTCAATTTGCTAATTGTTCTGTATGAAATATGAACAGTTTCCATATTCAAAGAAAAATAATTTCAAGCATGTATAAATTCTCAAAACAAAAAACAAAACACAAAAAAGTGAAAGGCAAATTTTTACCTTCTAGGTATCCTGTGCCAGGGCTGTCCTAGGAGCTTTGCAAATAAGAATCAGGAGTCAGAGTATTTAATAATACAGCAACCAGTGCCAAGGTAATGACAGAAAAGAAAAACAAGTGCAGTCTTTGCTATTCCTTAGTGCAAATAAGATCGTTGGCTTGCCAACACAGCATTAAATCACCAAAAATGGCTGTCTCAGTGCATGTTACTTAGAACCGGGGGACATGTGGAAATGAGGGAGCAGGGCTCACAGCCTTTCAGCTGGAAGTGATGGCAGAAGAAGTCACATCATGCTGATACACACATTGAAGGAGATAGTTTTCAAATGATGGTCTGCAGTGGTCTCACTGCAATGGCACTATTAAATCTGTATTTAGATTTTTGTTTATTAGAGAGGGAAAGCATGTGAAATAGTACACAGAATATCCAATCCATAATACCTTCACATGTACTCCCCTATAACTGATATTTCCTCAGCCTAAGCTAGTGCATTATGTTTTAAGAAGAAATGCAGGAAAGGAAATGTTCCAGAAGTTTCCTGCACCATCTATTTCATGTTAAAATTTCAATGACAGTGGTCATTAGAACACAGCACAAAACAAACGTCTTTTGATTTCCACAAACTGACTTGAGGATCGTTTTCTTCCTGTTTCCGTGGAATATGGATGGACAGGAGTTTCATCGTTCCATGGTGCAATAAAATGCCTTGTCTTAATTTTCATCCTAATTATAACTTTGAAATTCTCACTCTGGCTTAGTTTTACGTATGACCAGTGGCTATTTTATTCTATTTCTAGTGCAGCAATCACTACCTGAAAACTACAGAGAAATCATTTGGATGTTGATTACAAACCCCTTAGCTTATTTCTTCAAGTTAAAGAATGTTGAAAATGTTTATGATATTTTTAAATTCTAGACAATCCATTGTCACCCAAAGAAAAGGTAACCTCTAAAGTACAATGACCAAGAAAACATTATATGAGGATACCTCTTTTATCTCATCTTTATTTTTATATGTTGTGATAAAGTAATGCATGGGGCTCTGAAAACGAAATGTACGGGGCTGTGGAGATGACTCATCTAATAAAGCTCTCGTTTCTCAAGAATGACGACCCGAGTTTGTTCCCAGGATAAATGTAACAATCTAGGTATGGTGTAGTCATACCTAGTCATACCATGGGTAGGGTGTGATAATCTGGGTATGCTGTGGTAATCTGGTGTGGTATGGTTATCTGGGTATTGTATTATAATCTGGGTGTGATGTGGTAATCTGGTATGGTGTGGTTATCTGAGTAGGGTGTGATAATCTGGTTGTGGTGTAGTAATCTGATATAGTGTAGTAATCTAGTGTAGTGTGCTAATCTGATGTGGTAATCTAGTGTAATCTAGTACGGTATGGTCATCTGGTGTGGTGTGATAACTGATGTGGTGCTCCCAGCACCAGGGAGGTGGACAAAAGTGGATCCATGGGGCTCAGATCCAGGAATTCTTGCTGACTCTGCAAACACCAGGTAAAAGTTACAAACACTGTCACAGAAAAAGGTGTGAAAAGCAAATGAAGAAGAGACCTGAGGTTGACCTCTGACCTCTGTACATATGGTGCAGATTTAAATGTATGTATACACACATATATATACCCCAGTTTATGAACATGTACACACATAACCCTACACCATGATGATAATCCCCACACTCCATTGAGTCAATCAATAGCAGCACATCATGTCCCCATCTTAATTTACCATTTTTATTGAGCCTCTGTGCATCCCAATGTGTCTGTTTATCAGGACTCCTAAAGCCATGTTTTGTAGAATGGGGTCAGCAGGGAACAGGGGCAATAAGGAATTTTGTATTTTTGCTGGTTTTAGTTAGTTTTCTTTTCCTCTTTGCTTTTTCTTAGCAATCGTTGAAAGACCCATTAGTAGAGACATTAATCATAAATAATCAAAATTTATCATAATCAACATTTCTCATAAATATTAAAAAGGGTCCATCATCTTCCCTTTAACATTTCTACAACACAATGTAAACAATGTTAATGGTTATATAGCAAACTACCTTCATTTTCCTTCTTTGTGGAATTCCAATGTACTTTGTTTAAAAATATAAAATATTCCTCTTACTTGAAACTGTATAAATGTTCTAGCTTTTCCATTTTAATTTTTTAAAATTATTTCCCCTTTTGATATTTATGTTTATATAAAAACTTTGTGAATGAGCATGTGTGTGTGTGTGTGTGTGTGTGTGTGTGTGTGTGTGTGCGTGGTGTATGTGTATGTGTGTATGGAGTGTATGTGTGGGGGGTTGGGGAGGCTGTGTGAGTATGTGTGTGATGTCAGAAATTTTGTTTATCTAGAGGACTTTACGGAAGAGAGCACTTAGAGAAAAAGAGATACTTATTTTCATCTCCATCTGACTCCTAGTGGAATGCTATTTTTTTCCCACATACCAAACTAGCAGAACTAAAGATTGAAAATAGAACTGGAGAAGGCATGGAAGAAGTTATGACTGTGCTCAGTGTTGGAAGAAGCATGAACTTGCTGTAAGTTCTTTGTAAAGTTATCTAGAAGATCTGCTAAGATCTTTACAACCCCTTCCAGAAAAATCTCATTAGAAAAGTTACCTGTCTAAAAGAATTATTATGTATGTTAAAATGCTTATTATAGTATTGAATATAGTGATTTTTAAAATGTGAAAAACAAAATCCATCAATTAAGGATCAATTAGGAATATTGTGATATGCCTAGAATATAAAATATTATGAAGCTATTAGCAAGGAATGAGCTATGGGCATATATTTACCTAAAAGAATGTGTATGATATAAATTTTAAAATCAAAAGAAAGAATTAAATACATACAACCCTGCTTTTAAAATGTGCAAATTTTGCATCATACAGATGTTTCTTTGGAATCTTGTGTGTGTTCATTTTTTTCTTTTTATATAAAGGAAGAAATGACGGCAGTGATATTTTATAAGAAAGCATTAATTTGTCCTTTTAGCATTAAGGCAGTCTGATATACCAACATGACAAACTTAATGGTACCATGTAATTATGCATTTCCTAAGAGCTAGACTAGGCAAGAGGAAATTTGAGTTTTATATTTTGGTTATGTCACTGTGTCCCAGGCATCTATTCTGACCTATTTTGAAAGAATTAAACAAACAAACAAAAAATCAAATCCTCCAAATATTCCTAAAATAAGGACATCACAGGTCAAAATACGTGTCTCTACAATGTTTACATCTTCTAGAGTTAAAGACCAAAATTTGCTGGGTCATAAGTTTGTCTCGTCTTCAGGACAACTGTTTTCTGGTTTGAAAAAAGATTCAGTGTGTGTTTCCATTCTTAGCCACCCTGACACAACCAAAAGAGCAGATCTCAAGGTTCATACTTCATCAGGATTACCACCAGCATAGCGAATGAAAACAAACACTCTAGGCACACACAATGGGCTGGATTGGTGCCTAGAAATTAGACCTAGGATGCTAGTGCAGGGATAACTGTACATCTCATGTAGAGACTATGGTCGTGAATGGTTGGTCTTACTTGAGGTCTGTCAAGTAAGGTCAAACTGATCTGCCAGAGGCCACATAGACAGTAGTGGGAAGAAGACCCTGCCACAGAAAAGTCAGTCCCATTGATGCTAAGTCTTCCCATATAGCTCTCAGGGCATGTAAGTTTCAAACATTTTTTTTAATTGGATTTTTGTTTTGTTTTGTTTTCTTAGGTTTTTTTTTACATTTTTTAAGCCATTGATCTATGATATGATATTTTTGCTACAGTAATGTATCAGCCGTGTCATGAAATGCATGACTCTGCACCTTGATGGTTGACTATCTTCTGACCCTCCCCATTCATGTTCTCATGTAGGTTGTATCGTAACCTTCGGACAGGATGCATATACTTCTCTTCAAAGGCATTAGTTTTTAAAATCTCTGCAAGTAAAGCTGGTAAACATTCATTATTTGCTTCATTTCCTCACCTCTTTTCTGACAAATAGCTATGAGACTTCTTTAGAAGTAAGAAGAAAAACCTATTAACACCAGACCTTCCATATCTGAACCCCTTAAAGGATGTTGCCACTAACAGAAAAAGTAGGAGCAGATTGAAAGGGGACTTCAGAGAAAGCTGGAGATGGAGTGAGTGGCATGTGTGGTATTTCTCGCTCCCTCTAAGGCAGTAAAGCACCAGATGTCATACAACAAAGTCTGAGAGCACCATGCAGCCTAATGGGTGTAGCATGCTTAACTTTACAAGGTTCTTGTGCTTACAAAAAGAAGCCACTTGGCACCATTAACTCCATATGTTAGATTTATGACTTCTTTTTTCCAGCCTGTATTTGATTTAAACACTTGTAATGCTTGCCCTTGGTGCTATTAAAAGGGAATGTGTAAGTGGATAAGATGTTTGCTCAGCCTCTAATTCAGGGGTTTGTCACATAGTAGTTAATTAGTAAATATTAATAATGGGTGTTAGCTGGTGACTTTCAATGGGTAGTTGTCATAGGAAAGGCCAACTCAAGTTGATCTTTCTTGAATGAAATATGTAATGTACATAGCGGCTTTGTTCTTCTCTAGCAGAGACAGCCAGAAAACAAAAAATGGGAAGGGCTATCCAAACATAGCTATAATCACATAGTGGCCTAAGTCAGAGAAACTAAACCGAGACCTTGGTTCAGGTCTCATGAACCAGAGCTGACAATTACTGAAGGCCCTCTAATGTCACTCATCCTCCTTTTCAAACTGTCTATGTCCTGGGCATCTGTGGGATTATCCACTGCACAGGGCACTATTTTGTGCTCCTCCCTTTTGACTCGGTCACTGGACTCATCTTCCTCATCCCCACCTGGTGCTTAGTTTGTCTGTCTACAGCCATAAGCCCTGGGCTCTGTCTGAGACACCAATCACTATCATGGCTCTGGCTGCTGCCTATGATAGAATGACTCCTGAGCCTTCATTTCCAGCCCTGGCTCCTTCCCTTAACTTCAGTCCCATATGTCCAGTTGGCTGCTGGACATCTCTATGTGGAGCCTCTATGCCAACATTTCTAAAATGGTTCACCCTTTGTCCTTCACATAACATTTTCTGCTATGTTTCCCTATCCTCATCCCATTTAAAGGAACCCAGTCACCTCGTATCCACACTTCCTTCATCTGTTTTGGTTTAGCAACCCAAGTCGCATAGCTCTTTTCATACTCTCCCCTCTCTCTCCCTCTCTCTTTCTCCTTATTTTATGCCTCTATCACAATAATCCCTTGCTACTTCCTTTGCTTCTAGTATTTAGACTCTCTGCTTTAGTTCACTATGCACACCAGTACCAGATTAGTCCTCCTAAAGCGCGGGTCATTTCACTCTTCTGTCATCCAAATTCTTTGGAGGTCTGTGACATCTCAAAAGTCAAATCCAAACTCATCTGTCAGACATCCAAAGTACTAAGCAAGGTGGCTCTCTGCAACTCGTTCCTTTCCCATCTTAACTCTCCTCTTGTCATTATTGTTTTTCACTTCAAAACACTAGAGATCACAGTGTTTGTCTTTTACAAGGAACCCAAAGAAATATTCAAAGACTACAAAGAAATAACAGCTGTTTAGGAGATAAAAATGCTAATGGCCCTGATATGATAATTATGCATCATATACATAGATCAAATTATCATAGCCTCCCCTATAAATAGTAAAATTTTGCATGCTAGTTAAAACATTTAAAAAGTCTGTCCAGTTAGTGTATACCATGACATGCTCATACCTATTCACTTCATCCACACCCACTCAGGACACAACCCTTCATTCTGCCCTCCTCTCTGAATTGCTCCTACTCTCCTACCCCTCCTTTTATACAGCTCCATCTCTATTGTTGACTAAACATATCCATAAAAGCATCCCTCTCCTACCACAACCTCCCTTGTTGTCCCTGCCAGCGGGGACCCAGTTATTCAGGGTCCCGAAGGGGCGCTACCCTTGGGCCTAAATGGGGGGCGAGAGAAGAAGGAGACCAAGCAAAAGTTCTGTTGTCAAGGTCTCGTTTATTGGGGTGAACGTTACAGCTTTTAAGGCTTTCAGGTAGGGGGAGTGTCCTTTGTGAAACACAGAGGAGGGGGAGGTGCGGATATAGGCAGTGATAGCTGGAGGCAAAGAGGTCAGGTGGTAGACGATGAGGTCAGGCGATGGAGACACCGGGTGTTGACTGAGGAGAGAACTGGTATCTGCTCGAGCTGAGGCATCCCTTGAATGTTATCTTCCTGTGCCGTAAATTCATGGGAGAGGCTTTCATTCAACAATCTTAAGGCTTATGGCAGTCATCTTAGGGGTGAGTCTCTGTGGCCAAACAGCCCAGAGTCACCTAGTCACTTTGAGCCATGCAGTCAAAAAGCGGCTAGGCCCAAATCCAATATGGCTCACTACACCTTGTCCAACACTTCATCAGCAGCCCTTTAAGTATGAAGTTCACTCTTTATGGTTACACTGTATGTCCTTCATGGGACTTCATAAACAGTAGATGCTCAAAGAAAGATTCATTTTTTATTAGACTTGGAGATAATCCTGTTGTCTTCATGATTCTCTTTTCAACTTGCCAACAACAATTAAAATAGGGAAGGAGGATGACAGCCAGACTAAGCTTCCTCACTTCACCTCCACCTAAGCATCAAACGGTGTGATAGTTGAGTGACTTTACCCCTCAATTACTTATGTTCGGATAGTGAGCATCTCGAAAAAGGAAACTTGGAGATAGAGAGATAGTCAGTACTTAGAATGATGTAGAAAGTAGACACACAGCAAGCTCTCTGACTTTGCAGTCTCACAGAATGCCTTTCAAGAAACTCTGTGACAAATGTGTGTGTGTGTGTGTGTGTGTGTGTGTGTGTGTGTGTGTGTCTGTATGTGTCTGTGTCACTCACCACACTGGGCCCTAAACCCCAGTCTCACATCTTGGTGAATGAGCCAATAGGCAGGCTTAGCAATTTGGTAAATTCAGTACTTCCAAGTAATATCTAGAAAAACATGTTTTGAATTCCTTTCTCAGTATAATAATTTCTTTAACTTCTCAAACATCAAAGAAAAACATAATTATGCTTTAAAGCCTTTACATAAGATTCTGCATAGGTACATAAATAAAATTATGCCAACCAGACATAATTTGAATTTAAAATATTTTTTTATTGAACTGAAAGGTCTTTAAGAGGTTGTTAAGCATTTTAGAAAATGGTGGACCTGGGCTCCTTTAAGGCTGCTAGAAGTCTTCCCCACTTTTGCACTTATTGTTTTATCCCCAAACACAAACACAATCACATGGTTTTTATAAGAGAATAAAATGCTTCAAAGGTATCACATTAAAAATGAAAGTTCCCCAGCATCCCATTCCCAAAAGGTCATCATTTTTATCCACATGGTACAACTTGATGCTTTAAAAACATAATTATGTTGGGTTGACATAATATGAATGTAGCTCCTTGGAAGGCAAAAGAATAGAATGAGCACTGCATTGTTCCTGCCTTTTAGTGTTATGGACTTAACCACCAAGGACTTCGTCTCCTAAAACCTGCTTTACAAACGGTATCCAACCAGGTCTATATCAGTACATCCAAAGGACCATATACCTGCTGAACTCTTCAGCTGTCCCCATGCCTTCCAGATCTGGGGACCATCAGAACATGGTCACCACACTCCCAGCTCTTCTCAGTGGTCACAGTGCTTTGTGTGTTCCAACTGCATCTGCCTCTGGGTTGTAAGTACACTTTGTAGTGCATGTACGCTCCAGGTTAGCTGTCTACCATAAGGAAATTTGGGGGTAGCTCCAGGTTAGTGTAGGTAGCTTCAGGAAAGACTTTGAAGGTTAGCTCAGCGATAGAGCATTATTATGCTTTGCACGCATAAAGCTTGTAGTACGTATCCCTCAAAATAATTTCATCTTAGATTTTTTTTATCACATCTGACACGTCTTTACTAATCTAATATTTACAAGTTTCACAGGAGTCTTTGAAGAGGTCATCATTCAGCCTACCACACTGATGAACTATTATTGCCTGGTAAATATCCAATCCAACATAATTAAGTGTTTAAAGCACCAAGATGTACCACATGCATAACAATGGTGACTTTTAGGAGTGGGATAATGGGGAACCTTCATTTTTCAGTCATACTTTTGAAGAATTTTTCATTCTTTCATAAGAGGCATGTGGTTGTTGTGTTTGTGTTTGGGGATAAAACAGTAAGTGTGAGAGTGAGGGAGACTTCTGACCATCTTAAAGAAGCCAACAGTGCCCAGCCCGGTCTCCCTACTCTGTATTCCATGGCACTAATTCCCACTCTCCCTTTCATCAGCTCAGCTGCTCCCCTTCACTCATCTGTGTAATTTGGAATGAAAACACACATCAGGCAATTACATCCAACTCTGATTTGTTCAGCTTCAAAGTCCCTGCAGCTCCCTCTGTTTTCGGGCTGTTTTTCCTAATTTCCTTCTTCAAAGGCTAGAGAAGTTTCCAGAAGGAAAGAAGCAAGGAAAAGAGGTATTTTTTTTTTCTGGCCTGGTCTTTGAGATCTTTTCTAGTTTATTGTTGAATTTCTTCTCCCTCTCAGTAACAACAGCAATATCCCACTAGCATCTAAGAGATGTGTTTCTTACTCTCAGTGGAGGTTGTCTTGGCTATGTGTCACTGGGTCACTTTCTTGGCTGATGCCTTTGCATGCAGGTGTTGGCTTTTTCAGGTATTTGACTGAGCAAGCTGGGAAAATGGCCCATTCTTAGAGCTGATGTTTCTTCTTTTTACCACACTATCCAATCACCAAGGAAAAACATGTACCCTTCCTAGGAATTAATCATCTGTTCTCTTTCTTTTGCATTAGTTTCTTTATAAAGCTTTTAAAGGTCTAAAGATTCCATATGTTAGATAAGAAAAACAGATGTTTGAAATTAAACAGGAATGGTGTTTCTGACTAGAGGAGACAGTGTTACCACAGAGTGAAATTCATAAACTGTATTGTACCACTATGGTGTCGTGTCTCTCTGTCTATGCCAGTAAAGGTGTTTGTAGTTGTGTGGCAGAGGACATTTTCCATTGTTTTGGTGAAATGGCCAAGTGTTTTTACATGTACATGTAATGAGGCATTTAATTAAGTCAACTTGGCTTGGCGTGCTCCTAAGTGCACTTACTGTTCTGTTTAACTATGGAGATAAACACAGCTGGTATGGGATATGGCTGGAATACTCTAAAAAAGTAGGAAATGGAGAACTATTAAAATTTTCCAATAAAATCTTCCTTGGGAGCTGGGAGAGATGGGACAGTGACAAAGTTCTTGCCACACAAACATGAGGACCTGAGTTCAGATCACTAGCACACTCTTAAAACTAGATGCGCTGGTGATTTCAGTGCTGGAAGGCAGAAACTGGCAGGTCTCAAGGTTGTGTTAGCTTGTTGAAGGGTCTCTGACCAGCTAGTCTATATGAAACTTTGAGTTTCAGGTTCAGTAAGAGATAGCATCTCAAAAAATAAGATGAAACTCAAAGTTGACCTCTGGCTTGTACACAGGCAAGCACACTCACATACCAAACACACCAAACACACCCACATACCCCCCCCAACACCTTCCGATTATTCACAATGTAGGGAATGACTAGTTTTCCATAAGAACAATAACTGTAGCAGAATAGAGCCTTCAAAAGGAGGAGGTGGGAGTAGGAATCCCCTAAGTAAATGAATTGAAGAAACCGTGGAGTAAAGCTTCTCAGACTTCACATGTAAGTCCCTGCAAGGCAGGGAGTGGAGAATTCTTGCTAGAATGTATACTCTACTTCATTTAGACTGGGCGGGGGCTGAGATTTTGCTTTTTTTTTTTTACCCTTTATCCCCAAGACTGCCACCCCTGCATCTATCTTATCAACTAACAAGGCTGATAACTAAGGACAAAAGTATCTTTCAATTTCCCCAAGGTTACTTTTATTGTGAGGAAAGAAATTCCATACCTTGGCCTTTGTGTGGTTGTGATCACAATGCCTCTTAATTGTAGCTGATACCATATAATAGATAAGTATTTTGGGTGTTTTGGTCTTTTTCTCTGGTTCTCTGTTTCTTAAAGATTTGTGAGTGTGTGTGTGGGGGGTGTTTGTGTGTTTACATTTGCCTGTGTGTGTTTATGTGGACAACATTGTAATGGTGTGAATGAGCATGGCTCCACTGGCTCACATATTTGAATCCTTGGTCCCCAGCTGATAGAACTATTTGGGAAGGATTAGAAGATGGGGCCCTGGAGGAGGTTTGTCACTGGTGTCAAACTTTGAGGTTTCCAAATATTAGGTAATTTTTAGCACATTCACCCTTCCCTTGCTAGATCAGAAGTGAGCTCCTAGTTATTGCACCAAGTATCTGTCTGCTCCTTGCCCTGATGTGAAACAACCTTACCTTCTGGTGCCCCAAGCCCCATTAAACTCTTTTTTCTATAAGCTGCCTTGGTCATGGTGTCCTTTCACAGCAATAGAAAAGTACCTAAGAGTGCACATATGCAGGTGACTGCAGAGGGAGATTGGAGTCCATTCTGACTTTGCCTTAACATCAGAGCTATGCTGATTGACATGATGTGCTGACTTCCATCGCTGATAAAAAATTCTGTCATTACTTTCCCAATATAGCTGTCAGTGAGGGACCACCCCTGAGGATACAATCTGTGCTTATAAATCATTCTGATGGCTCTCCTGATGCTTCCAGGCCCTCCATAACACGGAGCTGTAGACTCAGGGGTTTAACTGTACTGTTTCCAGCCATGGCAAGATCTTAGTGGCCTATAGCCCATACCCTATGCCTTTTGACTATAATATGCCACCCTGTAGTTTAGCAGCCCCTGCAACAGTTTAGCTGTGTGGTCCAAACATGAATATCTCAGTATGGGTCTCTGCAGATTTACTAGGCCAAAGGGGCTGAAGGACAGTGGGATGGAGTAGGATAAAATGTCTACTACTTATATGGATCTGAGCTCCAGTGTCTGATAGTTTTGATGCCAAAATCTAAGACAGCACTGTGAATCTGACCACAGCTGTTTTTTTTGTTTTGTTTTGTTTTGTTTTGTTTTTGGAGTAACCAGACTGTTGATATATTATGAATGATGGTGGCACCAGACTGCTCTAATTTTAACCACTACTTCCTGCCTGATATCAAAGCAGGCAGCTGAGTGGCTAGTCATAGGCTCTCCATTCTTAATCCTAAATTTTCTAGTATGGCCTCTAGCATCCCTTCCTAAGAATGGTTTATGAGATGCCTTTCAAGTGTGCCTATTCTATACATGCATACACACACACTGTTGTTGGAGACACTCCTCCCCAACGCCAACCAGAAATCTTCTTGAGCTTTCAGTGAACTGATACAGAGGGACCAAAGGAAGGTAGAAGGCCACTACTCAGCCTGGATTTTTGTGGATCTGATCGATAACCGGATCTGGGTTCCATTCCTACATCCTGTGCTCCTGGAAATGAGTACTGTGACA
Source organism: Rattus norvegicus (assembly GCF_021556685.1). NCBI lineage: Eukaryota > Metazoa > Chordata > Mammalia > Rodentia > Muridae > Rattus > Rattus norvegicus. The sequence continues at coordinate 13,815,396 of NC_141538.1, forward strand.
ATCTGCCAGTTTCACAGGCTTCAAAGAAACCCCTGGATGAGTCTGGTCTTTTCTGTACTGTTTACCAGATAGTCTAGGTTTTCTAGCAGATTTATATTTGAATTGTGTATTTGTTATGGACTTATTGTTTTTAAGTAACAGAGACCAATTCCAGGAGCTGTAGACTAAAAGGGGTAAGTAGTTACAGGGCTTCAGGCCAGGCTCTTAAGACTTAGGGGCAGGATGTTGTCTCCCCTTGATCTCTGTTCTTATAAACTTCCCTTGCAATTTCTTTGTATCTCAGTTCCAATCTGGGATTTCAAACAGAAAGAATCTAGTTTCTGTCGGTTCATGTTTCAGTCACTTAAGGACAGGGACCATTTGAGGGAACACAAACCAGACCCTTGGCACTCAGCCCTGAGTTTGGGAGCTCATACCTGCTATCAGAGAATGGTTTCATGTTTATTGAATAGCAATCACAGTCAGTGACAACTGAGGATTCATGTAAAATGATTCATATGTTTTGAAGATAGAAAAGTAATCCTGAAAATAAATCCTTTCATTCTGGACATAAATTCCCTGGACCCCTTATAGATATGTAAAATATAGGATGCTTGTCAGTCATTCTAGTAGTTTAGAAAGACCTTTGTTTCTTTTCCATGCTAAAGTAGCACAGGACCATGAGGACTTTGCTTCAGGCTCCTTGTGTTTTCATGATGAGAAGGATCCACTAGATATGATATGATTTATTCTGGAATAAGTCACTGAGATATTGTCTGAACTCAGTGCAGTGACAATGTGAGCCTGACAGCAAACACATAGGCATTGTTTGGTGTGTGCCCACAGTCTGAGCAGAGATGACTGTGCAAATCTGTGCTTTAAGGAAAATCAGAAGAGTCTTTCGGTGGCAGAGAAGATCGGGAGCCACAGAACTGTGAGGAACTACAGAGCCACTCTGTAGATTTAACCTCTGTAGTCTCCCAAGGCAGAAGGAAGAACATTCCACACTCTGAATAGAGAGTACAGTTCTTCCAGGAAGAGCTCATAAGCCAGCCTTCTCCCATTGACCACTTCTAAATTTGGTCCTTGCCACAGTCACACACACATTCCTAAGTTGTACTTTGGGTCTGTGGGGGAAAGCCTTTCAAAGCCTCTGCATTCTGCTGCTATAGAAGGCATTGGAACCTCTTCTCAGAACTCCCACTAGTTCTCTGCTACGTTGGTGCTGGGAGGTGGGGTGGTTAAGTCAGATGCAGTTTAGCAAAGTGATATAATCACATAATCACCAGACTAGAGCATTCTTGTGAAGCCCTGTGGGGTAGAGAATAATCGCACTCTCTTGTTCTTTATGACTCGGAGATAGGTTTTCTGACCTGCCACACCATACCCTATACATGAAATGTTTATCTCTTTAAAGCTAAGAAATAATGGTAATAAAAACTCGGATTAAGGTGTTCTCATTTTAATTTATTTTATGAGACAAGGTCCCACTTTACTGCCTGTAATGTGAGATACAGCAGGCTGGCCTTGAACTTGTAGTCATTCTCCTGCCTCTACCTCCCAGGTGATGTCACTACTCTAAGCTCAGATTTTAATATTACATTTTACCTTTTGTCCTATATTGAACCAAGTGCTTTATGAATGCACAACATTCTAAAATGGCGCAACTTCAGTTCAACAATATTTTATAGCTTAATTTCTGGGGAGATGGCTCAGAAGTAAGGCACTTACATCACAGGCCTGGGAACCTGAGTCGAGATGCTCAGAACATTAAAACCAAGCAAGATTATGCAAATCTATAATCCACCATTCCTATGACAAGATGGGAGACAGAGACAGGAGAACTGCCCACCTACTGCCAGCTACCCTATAAGGGCAGAAGCAAACTACAAAAAGACCCAGGCGCCAGACAAGGTTGAAGGTAGTCCTCTAATGCCTGTGGACTTTAGAGCCTCTCTCTCTCTCTCTCTCTCTCTCTCTCTCTCTCTCTCTCTCTCTCTCCCTCACACACACACACACACACACACACACCCCACCCCACACACCACACATCACACACACAGTGCACATACATACACACACACACACACACACACACACACACACACACACACACACTAAAAAATAAAAAAAAAAAAAACTTGATCTATAAGAGCTTAAAACTAAAGCCATCAGGTTCCTGCAGCGAAGTGCCCCTGAGCTTCCTATTGTATTTTCATACTCAGCACAAAGCCAGCCTGCAATAAGGATGTAAAAAACGAGTCAAGTGAAGAACTTTCTCTAGTTTCTAATTTCCTGCTCTTCCTAATGCTATACTTCATCTGAGATGATGCTGGATAAAGCAACAACTGTATCAGTGTCAATCATATAAGACAGAAATAATTATAGTTGATAATCAGAGAATGTGCATGTAGAAACCCCCTCCCACCTGGAAATAGTTCAACTTATAACCTCTCACCTATACAATGACATTGATGCAATAGGCCATTGACGGAAACAGTAACTTGATGTTTGATCATTTTCCAGGCTAGCATGTGAGGCAAACTACCCTTCTGTGATTTGGACTGTTGGTAGAAGTAAGTAACCCTTAGCTCTCAGGACTCAGCCACTTCTAAGGGGATCAATAACCAACACCTACCCCCTCAACATAGTGTGAGCCCAAGCCTTGAGGTGTGATAGAATCATTTAAAATAAATGAAATTTCAGCTTACAGTATTTGACAGCTCTGTCAGGATACATTCATGCTGTATATTGAGCTTCTGCATCCTCCAAGCCACTGTCTATTATCTGTTTCTGGCAAAGGGAGGTCACACGGTTTGGTGGTTTGAATATGCTTGCCCCGGGGAGGGCACTATTAGGAGGTGTGGCCTTGTTGGAGGAAGTGTGCCTCTGTGGGTGTGGGCTTTGAGACCCTCTTCCTAGCTTCCCGAGGAAGCAGGCTTCTCCTTTTGCCTTCAGAACAAAAGGTAGAATTCTCAGCATCTCCAGAGTCAAGCTTGCCTGGATGCTGCCATCCATGTTTCCTGCTATGATAATGGACTGAACCTCAGAACCTGTAAGCCAGCTTCAATTAAACCCTTTATAAGAGTTGCCTTGGTCATGGTGTCTCTTCACAGCAGTAATACCCTAAGACAGAAGTTGGTACCAGGGCCTGTGGCGTTCCTGTGATAGACCTTACCGTGCTTTTGTTTGGAAGATTGTTGATTTGGGGACTTTGGATTTGGAAAGCAATGGAATGCTTTAAGTGGTGTTTAATGAACCATCTTACTAAGAATATGGAAGACATTGTTACTAAGGGTGATTTGAACTCTGGAGATCATTCTTATGATGTTTTGGTGAAGATTGTTGCTGTTTTTTGCTATTGTCCAAAGAGTCTTCCTGAGAGTAAGGTGAAGAAAGTCAAATTAATTGAACTGACAAAGGAGGTCTCAAAACAACCCAGTTTAAACTTTATGCTGTGGTTTAGTCTCATGAGCATTTAGATGAAGCATAGCAAGCTTAAAAAGAAAAATACAAAATATATATTTCAATTAATAAGTGAGCTGAATGGAGCTGAATCCTGTGTTTGTGGAGATAAACAGAGTAAGGGTTGTTTGTGTTTGCAGTTGAACAAGGAATATTTATATCATCTTATGTGTTATTACCTGGTGATTGTTTTCATTTGAACTTTTAATCTGAAAATGAACAACAATCCAGAAGTAGAGGACACACTTGTTATCCAGATCTTGAGACTAGAAGACAAAAGCCTCTTATCAAGATCTTAAGGAATAGTGGCCTTGAAATGCTTTGGGCCAGGCGTGGTGGTACACACTTTAATCCCTTGAGACAGAGATAAACAGATCTCTGAGTTCAAAGTCAGACAAGGACAGAGCAAGTTCTGAGTGAATAAAAGCTAAAGTCTAGGCATGTTTGTATAGACTTTTAATCCAGCATTCAAGAGATAGCCATGCAGATCTTGAAGTTCAAGGTCAATCTATAGAGCAAATTCGAAGTTCCGGAACAGCCAAGTTTAGGCAGTGAAGGAGTTCAAAAACTGATGCCAACAGAAAGCTGGTGATGTAATAAACGAGGGTGGGACAAGGGGTGGGTCTTTTCATGCTCCAGTATGTAGCAATCTCTGGCAGCTTCGGCCATGTGGCTCTAGCTTTAGAGCCAAGAATAGAAGAGACTACTTGGACAATTGATGCTGGTTAGCTGGAGCTAAGAAATTAGTGGTGATTAAGAAGAGGCTGGCAGGGCTGGAGAGATGGCTCAGCCGTTAAAGGCTAGGCTCACAACCAAAAATATAAGAAGAGGCTGGCATCACTGAGGTAAAAATCTTCTGGGAAGTGCTTTCTGAGGGCACAAAGAAGCTTTGTTTCAGAGATGGCCAAGATTGTACCTCGTGCTTCAGCTGGACTTGATAATATGTAAGAATTATCCGGGTGGTACTACTAGTTTTGAAGGTGTGAAGGGGTCATGGAGATCAGCTGAGCCTTGGCACTGTGAGGGGCCATGGAAGGCTATTGGTGAAGGTGCACCCTCAGTTGCAGTTGACAGCCCAGGACTGAAGATGTCATACAAAGAAATTGAAGCTTGACACCATGGAAAGAGTCTATGAGAGGCTATTGGTGAAGCCTAATTGCAGTGAAAAACCCTAGCACATTGCACATGCCAGTACCACGGGGTAGTCAACAAGAACAGCAAGACCAATGGAATGGAGTCAACCAGATCCTAGAGCACTACTGAGAGCAGAGCTGGAGATGTGACCCAAGTCCTTTGGAGGAGCCCAGTAGATCATGTGTGAATCCCAGACACTGGAACATGAAGCTGAACACACGGAAATGAAGTTGCCTTGGAGATCCCAAGATCTTAAAGATGCCAGAGCTGTGGGATACCTGCTGAGGAAAGCTGCTAACGAACGGTGGGACCAGCCCAAGAGAAAGAAGTTCGTTGTAGTCAACAAAACTGAGAAAAGTTGGATATTAGACCTGAAGATAGAGGGTTTGGAGTTTTCTCAAACTGGTTTTTCATCTGGCTCTGGTCCAGTCTTTCCTCACTATGACATTTTGGAGTGGTGTACAACCTGTAATGTTAGAGGTATGAAATCTGCTTTTTGATTTTGATTTTATAGAAAATTACAGTTAAGTGATTGGTTGAATCTCAGAAGAAACTTTGAAGTTAGGACTTTTAATATTGATGAGACTGTTATAGACTTTTGAAGTTGTCCTAAATATATTTTGCATTACTCTATGGCTAGGTGTGACCCCCCCCCATAGACTCATGTACTTGAACTTGCCTACGGGCACCAGGGAGTGGAATGTGGTGGTTTGAAAATGATTTTCCTAGGGAGTGGCACTAGTAGCAGGTGTGGCCTTGTTGGGATAGCTGTGGCCTTGTTGGAGGAAATGTGCCACTGTGAGTGTGGGCTCACAGAGAACCCCCTCTTAGCTACCTAAGGTGTCAGTCTTCTGTTTGCCTTTGGAACAAGATGTAGAATTCTCAGTTTCCCCAGCTCCTTGCCTGCCTGGATGTTAGTTACTATGCTTCCTGCCATGATAATAATGGACCGAACCTATAAGTCAGCGCCATTTAAATGTTATACTTTATAAAAGTTGCCTTGTTCATGGTATCTCTTAGGAGCAATGGAAACCCTAACTAAGGCACATGGAGAATATGAATTAGCTATTGCAAGCCCTAAATTAAGACTCAGCATTTTTCTTGAGTGTCAGCATGAAGCTATTGGAAATACCAACATAAAGTCATTAATTCTGGGTATTTTTCTCAGAAAACAACATATAAAATGTAACCACCCTAAGGCAAAAATTTCACATGTTTTCCTGTCAACATGTCCAGTTGAAGTTTACCTTCTGACACCTCAACCAAAGTCGCTGGAAGGGAAAAGGGAGACAGATGACCCTTGCTATAAAAAATCATCCTTAGGGGCAAAGTGCTTCCAAGTTGCCCATTCATTCATTAGAGCCTTGGAATTCAGGCTCTAATGATTCATCTGTCTCTTAAGGCATAACAAAATATTACAGTATACATCACAGCCCAAGTATCTTACAAACTGAACAGCTGCAAAGCCTTTTATGTTACAGTTCAGAGAAATATCACCCAGGAATTGCTAGGAGAAGTGGTTGTATTGATTAAGAACAATGACTTGCATTAGCTGAGCAAATACAGTTTGGAGTCAATTGCTGGAAAGTAGTTCTTTCAAAGTTTATTTACTGCCTGGTATTTATCAAAGAATGTGTGTGCTATTCATCTTTAACTGTGATTATTCAGTAAGGTACTTGAAGCAAATATATAGACATCTTGCTCCAGAGACTGGCAAAGACATCCCGACCTCAGGCCTGTGAATAAAAGGTCCATTAGAGAATTGAAAGTAGACTTTTAAAAATGTTGTTTGGAGAACTTCATAAGAAAAACATTGTTTTTATAAACCTCGTGAGTGTATGAGCCAAATATAATATTTACACCCAAGATTGATATGTACTTGTGTTAGGATCCCTTCTGGTTCTGATGAATATTGAACACCTGTGTTCTGAACAGGAAAACCCATGAAAACTTTTTCATACAATTTGAGAGGGTGTGAAAAATCTTCAAAGTTAATACATTGTTGTCAAGAATGTAAATCTCACTTTCATTTTTTGATACAAGAATCCTTGGGCTTTAAATTATATATACACATGACTTATTTATTTTGTTTTCTCCTCAATTTTCTGCTACCTAAGTACAAGTGCCCACAGCCTGTTATATAACACTTAAGAAAAGTCATTTCAGCAATATAGCATTTTATACATCCATGGCCCCCTCTTCCTCCTTTCTACTAGATATTTATACTACTCACTGTATAAGTGGCATGAAAAAGTTTCTGGGCTATTATATGATTGCATCTAGAGCCTTACATAAATCTATATTTAGAAAAGAGAAAGGTATTAGACTAGAATGTAGAATTAAAATTTCGAGGTATCATTTTTTGCTTTTGCCAACTAATTCTATCATGATATCTGTTGGTTAAAATAGCTTATGTGGCTACCACTTCCTTTCCTAGGCAGGTGACATTCATCTAGTGTTTCCCGTATGGCTCTAGAGCTCATAAAATACAAACCTGTTGATTTGTACTAATACTGATGCCAAGTATAAAATGCATACAGTGCTTCTCAGAGTGTGCTTCCAAGCTTATATGAGCAAAACCACGGTTATAACACAGATTAACATCTCAGAAAGGACACCAGGCAGACTAGAACCAGATCATATCATTGTGTGTCTTAAAAACCAAGAATCCTGAGACTTAGATGTAATATTTGTGAATATGTAATATGCCGTGCTGGTGTGTAGCATCTCCTGGATGGTAATCACCAGGGACTGCTGAAATGTACTGGGCCCCACCTCTTTCCTTGAAATCAAAGATTTTGGATTGTGGACCTGGAGCACTGCACTTTTATAGCAGGTTATTTTTATGTTCAGGACATAAGGTATGAAAATCTCCATCTACACAGATATGATCAAGAGGGAAGACATCCATCACTACCTACTCAGAGAGATGTTAAAGAATAAATTGGGGATCTTTGAGTTCAATTTCAGACTTTGACAACTTAAAAAAATGTGTACAATGATAAGTTTATGTTTGCAAGACCCAATAGAATGGGCAGCTATGTTTATGATATACTCATTTAGGATCACATTAGACCATGCTAAACATTTTTACTTAATCACCATTATTAAATGACACAAGCTCTTTCATGTACATATGGATACTTAACATTGTGTAGATTAAATAGTAGAAACAGTGGGGGCATTCTATCGGGGATTCCATGGAAATAAACCAAGAGAAAATAATGTTGCAAATAAGTGCATCATATTTCCCACGACTGTGTTGTCCTGAGTAGAACCCTGAAGGCCTTAGACTGTTCCTAATGAAAGATTCCCATTCATTTTTCCTCAGAAAAAAAATGAAAAAATGTTCCCTTGAAAGAAAGAAAAAGAAGAAAGCTTACTTTTACTGTTTCTTTTCTTTTTTTGGGGGGGGGGTTCTTTTTTTCGGAGCTGGGGACCGAACCCAGGGCCTTGCGCTTCCTAGGCAAGTGCTCTACCACTGAGCTAAATCCCCAACCCCACTTTTACTGTTTCTACTAAGACCAAGATCCTGTGCTTAACAACTTATTTAATACTCAAAATAATAAGGGCTGTGAGACAACTTTGAATTATTTTCATAGACAAGAAACTAAAGCTGAAAAACACTTGGATGATTTCCTTAAATTCTTACGACTTAGCTGGTGAGAGACAAAGCCTGGAGTTTAGCCATCCTGTTCTATGTTGCTATACCTGAACAGGCAAGCAAAATTTCTAGACAGTATCTCTAAAGCCAGCTCTTTCTCTCTTGCTCGCTCTCACTCTCGCTCTCGCTCTCGCTCTCTCTCTCTCCCAGCTGGGTAAGGTCTTGCTGACCTGCCAATGTCACACTTGCAGTGGTTGTCATAATCCCACAAGAAGCATGGAGTGTATCAAAGTAGATTCTGGTTGAACAGTGACTGGCAGCCACAAACTACTTACCCTGTACATTGAGACTCTGTCCTTAGTTGCAAAATCAGACTATCACCTATCTCCTGGAATGAGTGTGTGTGTGCGTGTGTGTGTGTGTGTGTGTGTGTGTGTGTGTGTGTGTGTGTGTGTGTGTGCGTGTGTGTGTGTGTGTGTGTGTGTGTGTGTGTGTGTGTGTGTACTCTGAATAGTTGTTCTATGTGGCCCATTCTGGTCTTGAACTCACAATTCTCATGCCTCCACCTCCTGAATTTATTATGAGCACACACTAGCACATTCAGCTTGTATAAATACATTTCTTAGCAAAATACCCCAATATATCTATTCAGGTCAGTGAGCTTCATGAACACATCCAGTTACTGAACTGCCACTTACAAAGTCTTTCCTTACTCAGTCTCCAGTCCAACTCTCTTCTTGGCAATGGATCATTTGCTTTCTGTCCCAATAGGTTTGCCTTTTCAAAATCCATCCTATAAAAGGGAACATGCAGTGTGTTTTTGTATCTGCTGTCTTTCACATGGCATGTGCTGCTGTAAAATTAGAAAAGGCTGTCTTTTCCCCACACTAGGTCTGGCACCGCAGTGCCCCAAGGTTCTGGTAGATATCTTGCCAGAAACACACATCCCAGCTCCGTGGCAGCCCAGTGTCTCTGCCACCACACACTCTCCTAACGTCAAATCGCCACAAGAAAGAACGCACAACACAATAAGCTCTGATCCAATTGATAAGATAGAATTGCCCACCTAAACATACAAAGCTCTGTACACATCCATCCCTTAAGAACATTCATAACAACCTGTAAAGGTACAGTGTTGGAATCTTAACATCTGCCTCCATGTTCTCTCGGCGGCTTCTCCTGTTGCCGTCTCCAGTCTCCTCTTCTTCCCTCAAACTTTTATCCTGCCAATCCTTCCTTCTCATCCAATGACAGGCCTTGTTTTATCTTGTACCTACCTCACCTGTATGACATCATCCCACAGCATGGAGTTAACATACAGTTCATTTGTGTTGTTTGAAGCTTTGGTCAGTAGTTCAAGCTCTACTTCTGCTGGACAAGTTTCCATTTTTGCCCATTAGGAGTGATGCTACTTTAAACATCCAGCACACAGGTGTAGACATTGCTCTTGGATAAAGACATAAAGTAGAATTGCCAAACCATCTGATAAGAATAGGCTAAGTATTTTAAGATTTTGACAAACTGTTCAAAGAAAAGGTACCATTTTGTATTCCTGTTATATTCTATACCATCATGACACTTGATATTGTTGATATTGTATGTTAATGTTTACTATTCTCATGGACATGTAGTACTTTTCAATTTTCATTTATCAATAACTGAGCTTTATTTTATGAGACTTTTTACGTATATTCATTATGTTTTTATTATCCTAATATTATATACTTTATGAAGCATTAATTCAAATTATATTTATTCTGAAACTTGTTTTATTTAATCTAACATATGATTATCCTGATAAATAATCCTTGTGCACATAAAAAATAAGTTTTCTGTTTTCCATTTGTTGAGTTTTATATACAAGTCAAGTTGGTTAATAGAATTACTAAGGTGTTTTCTAATCTGAAGCTTTTCTATCAATCATAGAAAAGAAATTTTGAAATCTCCAGCTATGAATATTTGTTTGGGACTGTGAAGATAGGTCAGTCAGTAAAGTGCCTGTTTTGCATGAAGACCTGAGTTCAATCTCCAACATCCATGTTTATGTATGAGTTTGTTTGCTTAAAATAACTAGGCTGACCTATTCTTGTAATCCTAATTCTGGTGAGGCAAAAGCAGGTAATTCCCTGGGGCTAACTAGATAACTGAGTGAGTTCTAAGTTAGTAAAAAGCCACCTCAAGAATTAGACAAACAGATGATAGACAGACAGACAGACAGACAGACAGACAGACAGATAGATAGATAGATAGATTGATAGATGACAATAAATGATAGATGATTGATAGACAGACAGACAGACAATGGCTGACACCTGAGGGATAACAAACACATGGTCTTGTTCTTTGGCTGCCATATACCTACATACCATACATAAATATACATGTACACATATATATGCATACACATACAAATGTTTTAGACAAACATTGCTTTACCTAGTTCTTTTAATTCTGGAGAATTGTATAGCATGTAGTCTAGTGCTATTATGTTAGAGAACATGTACATTTGCAATAGCTTAGCTTCCTGATAAAATTATCTATTGAAAATTATAAAGCATAATGTTTGTCTGCAGAGCTTCCCAGGCTTCCAGTTTAACCTCCACAGCTCTTCTGTGTTTCCTGTCTGATTATCATACTTAAATCTTTTAACTCCCATTCCCTCTTGAGTGGTGGGATTCAAATGTGTCTTTACAGAGATGTGATTCTGGCTTATGGCTAAATTGGCTAGAGAATGTAGTGCATGTCAGAATGGTTTTCATATGGCTACATCTACCTCTAGTTCACTGTTGGCTATTTACTGAATGTTCATTTTCTCTCCATTCTCTTCTTTAATGAAAACTAATTTTGGGGAACAGCAGTTACTTTGTGAAATTTATATTCACATTTCTTAACAATTGTCTGTTTTAAACTAATGATTTATTTCTGTTAAAAATAGAAACTTTACATTATACTATGGCTCCCTTTATATACTCTTTTTACCTTTGTAAATTTGAAGTTCAATGGTAATAGTTTGTTAATGTTTTATTGGTTATTTATTTACATTTCAAATGTTATTCCCTTTCTGTTTTCCCCTCAACAAACCCCCATCCCATCTGCCTCCTGCTTCTATGAGGCACCCACCAGTCCTACCTCATCACCCTAGCATTCCCCTACACTGGGACATTGAGCCTTCACAGGACCAAGGGCCTATACTATGCAGCTGGAGTCATAGGTCCCTCCTTGTGTACTCTTTGGTTGGTTGTTTAGTCCCTGGAAGCTCTGGGGTGTCTGGTTAGTTGATATTATTGTTCTTCTTATGGAGTTGCAAACCCCTTCAGCTCCTTCAGTCCTTCCCCTAACTCCTCCATTGATGTCTCAGTTCTTAGTCCAATGACTGGCTTTAAGCATTCCCACTTGTATTGGTCAGGCTCCAGCAGAGCCTCTCAGGAGACAGCTATTATCAGACTCCTGTCAGCAAGCACTTCTTGGCATCAGCAATAGTGTCTGGGTTTGGTGTTTGCATATGGCTTGGATCTCCAGGTGGGGCAGCCTCTGGATGGCCCTTCCTTCAGTCTCTGCTCCACTCTTTGTCCCTGTATTCCTTTAGACAGGAGCAATTCTGTGTTAATATTTTTAAGTTGGGTGGGCAGCCCATCCCTCAACCAAGAACTGTGCCTAACCTCTGGATATGGTGTCTACCGATTCTCTCTCCCCTTTTGGGTACATGAGCTAATGTCATCCCCATTGCATTCTGGAAGACGCTTGCTTTCCTGCCATTTGGGACTTTCTAGTTGCTACCCACATTTCTGCATCCCCCATTGCTACACACATGTGTTCAATTTCCTGACCCTCTGTACATTTCCCCCATTTTCTCCAATACCTCATCCTGCCCCCATTTTCTCCCATCCACCTCCTTTCTTCCTCCCTAGTACCTCCAACCCTACACCTCCCATGAGTATTTTGCTCTCCCTTCTAAGTAGGACTGAGGCATCAACACTTTGGTCTCCCTTCTTCTTGAGCTTTATGTGGTCTATTAATTGGATCTGGGATTGTGCGAATATCCACTTATCAATGAATGATTACCATGTGTATTCTCTTGTGACTGAGTTACCTCACTCAGGATGATATTTTCTGGTTCCATCCACTTTCCTGAGAATTTCACTAAGTCATTGTTTTATTAGCTGAATAGTACTCCATTGTGCAAATGTACCACATTTTCTGTATCCATTCATCTGTTGAGGGACATCTGGGTTCTTTCCAGCTTCTGATTATTATAAATAAGGCAGCTATGAACATAGTAGAACATGTGTCCTTGTTAAATGTTGGAACATCTTTTGAGTATATGCCCAGGAGTGATATAGCTGTGTCCTCAGGTAGTACTACATCCAGTTTTCTGAAGAACCACCAGACTGATTTCCACAGTGCTTGTACCAGCTTGCAGTCCCATCAGCAATGCAGGAGTGTTCATTTTTCTCCACATCCTCACCAGCATCTGCTGTCACCTGAGCTTTTGATCTTAACCATTCTAACTGTGAGGTAAACTCTCAGGGTTGTTTTGATTTGCATTTCCCTGGTGACTAAGAATCTTGAACATTTCTTTGGGTACTTCTCAGCCATTCCATATTCTTCAGTTTAGAATTCTTTGTTTAGCTCTATATGCTATTTTTAATAGGGTTAATTAATTCTCTGGAGTCTAACTTCTTGAGTTCTTTGTATATATTGGATGTTAGCCCTCTATGGGATGTAGGATTTGTAAAAACCTTTTCCCAATCTGTTGGTTGCCATGTTGTTCTAACAACAGTGTCCTTTACCTTACAGCTTTGCAGTTTTATGAGATCCCTTTTATCAACTTTTGATCTTAGAGCCCGAGTATTGGTTCAGGAAAATTTCCCCTATCCCAATGTGTTCAAGATTCTTACCCACTTTCTCTTCTATTAGATTCATCATATCTGGTTTTATGTGGAGGTCCTTGATCCACTTGGACAAGAGCTTTGTACAAGGAGATAAGAATGAGACAAATTGCATTCTTCTACATGCTGACCACCAGTTGAACCAGGACCATTTGTTGAAAATGCTCTTTTATCCAATAGATGAATTTAGCTCCTTTGTCAAAGATCAAGTGATCATAAGTGTATGGGTTCATTTCTGGGCCTTCATTTCCAATCCATTGATCTACCTGCCTGTCTCTGTACCAATATCATGCAGGTTTTATTAAATATTGCTCTGTAATACACCTTGAGGTCAGGGATGGTGATTCCCCCAGAAGCTCTTTTTATTGTTGAGTATAGTTTTGGCTATCCTGGGTATTTTGTTATTCCAAATGAATTTGCAAATTGCTCTTTCTAACTCTATGAAGAATTGAGTTGGAATTTTGATGTGAATTGCACCAAATCTGTATATTGCTTTCAGCAAGATGGCTGGTTTTACTATATTAATCCTGACAATTCATGAGCATGGGAGATCTTTCCATCTTCTAAGGTCTTCTTCAATTTCGTTCTTCAGAAACTTGAAGTTTTTGTCATACAGATCTTTGACTTACTCGATTAGAGCCACACCAAGATATTTTATATTATTTGGGGCTGTTGTGAAGGTTGTCGTTTCCCTAATTTCTTTCTCAGCCTGTTTATCCTTTGAGTAGAGGAAGGCTACTTTTTTTTTAGTTAATTTTATATCCAGCCACTTTGCTGAAGTTTAGGGGTTCTCTGGTGGAATTTTTGCAGTCACTTAAGCATACCATCATATCATCTACAAGTAGTGATATGTTGACTTCTTTTCCAATTTGTCGATTTCAGCCCTGAGTTTATTTCCTCCCATCTACTCTTCTAGGGTGTATTTGTTTGCTTTTTCTCTAGAAGTTTCAGATGTATGATTTTGATGCTAGTATATGCTCTCTCTAGTTTCTTTTTGGAGGCACTCAGAGCTATGAGTTTTCCTCTTATTTCCTTTCACTGTGTCCCATAAGTTTGGGTACGTTGTACCTTCATTTTCATTAAATTCTAAAATGTCTTTATTTTCTTTCCCTATTTCTTTCCTGACCAAGTTATCATTGAGTAGAGAATTGTTCAGCTTCCATGTGTATGTGGGCTTTCTGTTGTTTTTGTTGTAATTGAAGAACAGCCATAGTTGTGGTGATCTGATAAGATGCATGGGGTTATTTCAATCTTCTTGTATGTGTTGAGGCCTGTTTTGTGACTGATTTTATGGTCAATTTCAGAGAAGGTACCATGAGGTGCTGAGAAGGAGGTGTATTCTTTTGTTTTAGGATGAAATGCTCTACAGATATCTGTTAAATCTAATTGGTTCTTAACTTCTGTTAGTTTCACTGTGTCTCTGTTTAGTTTCTGTTACCATAATCTGTCCACTGGTGGGAGTGGGGTGCGGAAGTCTCCCACTATTACTGTATGAGGTACAATGTGTGCTTTGAGCTTTAGTAAGGTTTCTTTTAGAATGTGTGTGCCCTTGCATTTGAAGCATAGATATTCAGGACTGAGAGATCATCTTGGTAGATTTTTCCTTGATTTGTAGGAAGTGTCCTTTCTCATCTTTTTTGATAGCTTTTGAATGAAAGTCTACTTTATTGGATATTAGAATGACTACTCTAGCTTCTCTCTTGGGACAATTTACTTGGAAAATTTTTTCCAACCTTTTACTCTGAGGTAGTGTCTGTCACTGAGACACTTGTCACCAAGGTTCATTTTCTGTATGCAGCAAAATGTGGGGTCCTATTTAAGTATCCATTTTTTTAGTCTGTGTTTTTATTGGGGAATTGAGTCCATTGATATTAAGGGATATTAAGGACCAGTGATTGTTGCTTCCTGTCATTTTTGTTGTTAGAGGTTTAATTATGTTTGTGTGGTTATCTTCTTTTTGGGTTTATTGAAAGAAGATTAATTTCTTGCTTTTTCCAGGGTGTAGTTTCCCTCCTTGTGTTGGAGTTTTCCATCTATTATCCTTTGTAGGACTGGATTTGTAGAAAGATATTATTTAAATTTGTTTTTGTCATGGAATATCTTGGTTTCTCCATCTATGTTCCTTGAGAGTTTTGCTGGGTATAGTAGCTTGGGCTGACATTTGTGTTCTTAGTGTCTGTATGATATCTGCCCAGGATCTTCCAGCTTTTAGTCTCTCTTGAGAAATCTGGTGAAATTCTGATAGGTCTGCCTTTATATGCTACTTGACCTTTTTCCCTTACTGCTTTTAATATTCTTTCTTTGTTTTGTGCATTTGGTGTTTTGATTATTATGTGACAGAAGGAATTTCTTTTCTGTTCCAATCTATTTGGGGCTCTATAGGTTTCTTGTATGTTTATGGGCATCTCTTTCTTTAGGTTAGAGAAGTTTTCTTCTATAATTTTGTTGAAGATTTGAATTGGGAATCTTTGCTCTCTTCAATACCTATTATCCTTATGTTTGATCTTTTCATTGTATCCTGGATTTCCTGGATGCTTTGAGTTAGGAACTTTTTGCATTTTGCATTTTCTTTGACTGCTGTGTCAATGTTTTTTATGGTGTCTTCTGCCCCTGAGATTCTCTCTTCTATCTCTTGTATTCTATTGGTGATGCTTACGTCTATGACACCTGATCTCTTTCCTGGGTTTTCTATCCCCAGGGTTGTCTCCCTTTTTGATTTCTTTATTGTTTCTATTTCCATTTTTAGATTCTGAATGGTTTTGTTCAATTCCTTTACCTGTTTTCCTGTATTTCTTTAAGGGATTCATGTGTTTCCTCTTTAAGGGCTTCTACCTATTTACCTGTATTTTCCTGTATTTCTTTAAGGGAGTTATTTATGTCCTTCTTAAAGTCCTCTATCATCATCATGAGATGTGATTTTCGGTCAAAGTCTTGCTTTGCAGGTGTGTTAGGGAATCTAGAACTGTTGAGATGTGAAAACTGGGTTCTGATGATGCCAAGTAGCCTTGGTCTCTGTTTCTTATGTTCTTGCGCTTGCCTCTCACCACCTGGTTATCTCTGGTGTTAGTTGGGCTTGTTGTCTCTGACTGTAGCTTGTCCCTCCACTGAGCTTGTGAGCCTGTGATCTTAGGTGTGTCAGCCTTCCTGAGAGACCAGCTCTCTCTGGGCTGGGCTGGGGTGTGGAAAGCTGTGCTACAACTTCAGCTCTGAGGCACAGATGGAAACCAGAAGTGTTTCTGTTTCCTGTGGGCTCTGGGTCCCACTTGGGTCAGGTATTGGAGCAGAAGTGATGATCTCATCTGTGATCTTAGATGTATCAGCACTCATGGGAGACCATCTCTCTCTGGTCGAGATTGCAGTGCAGAGAGCCCTGGGTCACAGATTGAAACAAGAAGCATAGTTTGTTATTTAACTCAAGCATTTGTGTCTTTTAAAGAAATGAAGGAAGATATGTGTGTGTTCGATATACACTGTGGTAGTTTGAATAAGTATGGTCCCCACAGACTCCTCTATTTGAATGCTTGACCATAGGAAATGGCACTATTAGGAGGTGTGGCCTTGTTGGAATAGGTATGTTCTTGTTAGAAGAAATGTGCCACTGTAGGGGAGGGCTGTGAGGTCTCCTACTCTCAAGCTATCCCTGGTATGACTCACAATCTTCTTCTGATGCCTTTGGAACAAGATAGAGAGCTCTCAGCTCCTTCTCCAGCATCATGTCTGCCTGCGCGCCACCATGCTTACCACTATGATAATGGACTAAGCCTCTCAAACCGTAAGCCAACTAAAATTAAATGTTTTCCTTCATAAGAGTTGGCATAGTCGTGATGTCTCTTCAGAGCAATAAAACTCTCAAACACACATGTATAAATATGCTTATACATAAGTATGTAGATTTACATGTTTATATATTCAATCTGTTTTCTCTGGTTTTGTTTTCTCTAGATATGGTTTCTCTGTGTGGCCCTGGCTGACCTAGAACTCACTTAGTAAACCAAGCTGGTCTTGAACTCAGAAACAAGCCTGCCTTTGCCTCCCAAATTCTGGGCCTAAAAGAAGGCATGCACCAATACTCCTGCTGTGCTCCCCCCTCATTACATATATTATATGTGTGTATGGGGTGTGTGTGTGTGTGTGTGTGTGTGTGTGTGTGTGTGTGTGTGTGTTGCCACATTTCTGATAGTAACTATCCTTCATCTGGATATCTGGATTGCAATAAACATGTGGTTTCAGTTTCTTTTAACCAAAATGATTTTATTTCATGTTTTTGATAACAAAGATCTACTATCAATTCTTTGCTTTTCAGTTATTTGTTTATCTGAAAATAACTTTATTTTATTTTCACTTTCAAAAAATTATTTCTATGGAAAGAGTTCTTGACTAACAGGATCTTTTTCTTTCATATTTGGATATCCTCCATAATTTTAATAATCAGCTAGCCATTATTCAATCATTGTTTCCCTATTTGTGAAAAGTCATTTTAATTTCATGGCTTCAAGATTTTCCCATTATCTTAAAGAAATTTGGTTGCCCTATATTGTGACTTCCTATATTAATGTGTGTTTCCCTTGCCTTATCATGCTGTTGATTTATTGAACATCTTTTGTTAGTAAGTTAATATTCATCACCAAATTTGTAAATCGTTGAACCATTATTTTCTCAGAAATGTCTGCTGTTTTATTCCTACTACAAGACTTTATGTGTATATCACAGTACTAGAGAGTGAGCGATTGATCTGAGCTTTGCTTATTTCTGTTTTCAGCTTATTTTCTTTTTATCGAATGGCTTTAAATGAACAGTCATCTTATTAATCACTGTTCCAAATTTCCCATCTATTCTTCACTTGTTTATATAAGTGTATCAACACATCCTGGCATTCAGTCACTGTCTTAAATTTCAGACTTTAGTTTGAAATTTAGTTGGTTGGTTTTTGTTGTCTTATTTTTTGTTTTTGAAACCATAAACAATAATAGTGTCAACATGTTTCACTAAATCATTACAAGTCTATGATTATTTTAGTCCCTAAAAGTGACATTTGGGTAAAGAATATGCGCTTTGTTTAATTTTCCTCCATTATATTCAGAATATGTACACGTCTTCCATTGAGATATGAAAATCTTTATTCATTAGGTACTTACCAATGCACGGGACTAATCAATGTTTGTTGAAGCTTTTTGAGTTTAGTGGTATAAAGATATCTTGAGTATGTTCTTAGAGTTCTCTGCATTTTTCCAGTTTCTCTTGTTAATATTTTCCTTTTTGTTTCTATTTTTGTTAAGTTTGATGTTTTCTCTGATTAGTTTAACTAAAGGTCAATATTCTTAATCTTTGGAAAGCACCAACCCTATATTTTAATTTTTTTGTATATTTCTGTTTCATTTTTATTTCACTCAGTCCTGACGACTACTACTACTACTACTACTACTACTACTACTACTACTACTACTACTACTACTACTACTTCACCTCCTCCTCCTTCTCCTCCTTGTGAAGCCTTTAAGCACATTATTAAGTTGTTAAATTGCTTGTTTCCATTGTTTCCCAAGGATTCTGACATGTCACATTTGCATTTTAACCAGTTCTAGGAATTTAAATTTTTTTCCTCCTTGATTTCTTCTGTTACCTGGTTTTGGTTCAATAGTGTGATGTTTAGCTTTGTATACTTTCTGTCATTTCTCATGTTGATAAACACCTTTAACCTGTGGTGTTTAATAAAATGAAGGATGTGATTTTAACTTTCCTGTATTTTGGGGGCTTCAGTTTGTATTCTAATATGTGGTATATTTGGGCAAAGTTCCATGGACTCTTAAAAGAATATATATTCTTAATTGTTTGACTGAAATGTTATATAGGCATCTAGTGGGGCCATTTGATTTATGGTGTCCTTTAACACTCAAGTTTCTGTATTTAGTTTTTTTTTCTCTTGATATCCTGTCTATTGATGAGACTGAAATATTAAAATCTCCTACTATTACTTGTTGGTGTCAATCTGTGGTTTTACACTTAATAGTGTTTCTTTTATGAAATTGGGTACTCCTCTGTTTAATGTGGGATTTTTTTCTCTAATGGATATAACGTAGCCCTTTTCATCACTTCTGATTAGTTTTGGTTTGAAGTTAATTTTGTCAGATATTAGAATAGGTACTCCTCTGCTTATTTCCTAGTTCCATTTGCTTGGAATAACTTTTACCCTTTTCCTCACCACACATTTTACATTATGGTGGTGTCTACTTTTGATGGTGAGGTGTGTTTCTGGGAGGCAACAAAAAGATGGTTGTTTTCTGATCCATTCTATTAGTCTGTGTGTCTTGTTATTTGGCAGTTGAGATTCTTTTTGAGGGAAGTTGATTGATATAGTTGACCATTAATATTAAGAGTTATTGCCATACACTGTGTATTAATTCTTGTTATTTTATAGGCTTTTGATTCAGTATTGTGGAATTAATTGTTTCTTCCTTGTGCCTTCTGTAAGTTATTCACACCAACTCAAGAGGCAAGGGAAGATATTCCCTTTGTAAACCTTATATACTTCATAAATTTTGAAAACCCTCAAGGCAAGAAGGTGGCCAGGCCAGGTGCTCCCCCCAGACTTCCCTAATAGCATTGGTTTGTAATAAGTGTAATGGCTGTTGCAATTCCCAAAGCCAGACAGTGGCCTGGCCTCATCCTATAAGAAAAAAAAATCCCACCAATCCCCAAACTTGTCTCAAGATGAGTCCACATAATCCCTCTAATACTAGGCCACTCTGGAAAACTCAACACACACAACCTCCCAAGAAGCCTTGTATAAACCCTGTGCTCTGTCCAGTTCTCTGCTGATTCAATGTTGAGCAGAAGTAGCCACCTTCCTGGGGCTTTTTTTCTACCCAATAAATCTCTTTTGTGAGGTTTGTTGTGTGCTGTGGCTTTGTTGTATTCCTTAGCTCCCAACCACCAGCCTAACTTCCCATCAGTGCTATAATGGTTACTCCTTGGACATGTTTAACACTCTACTCAGACCTAGGTATTCTTCCCATTATCTTCTGGAGAGTTGGGTTAGTGATCATAAATAAAAATTGTCAGTCTTTATCATGGAAATTTTTCCTTTATCCTTCATTATGACTGATAGTTTTATTAGGAATAATACTCTCAGCTGGTATCTGTGGTCTTTGTAATTTGTAAAACATTTGTCCAGTTCCTTTTGTCTTTCACGGTATCCACTGAAATATTTCCTACCCTTCTGGTGGGGTATCCTTGTATATGAGTTGATTTTTTTTCTTCTGCTTATTTCAGTGTGTGTGTGTGTGTGTGTGTGTGTGTGTGTGTGTGCAACATATATATTATATGATATAAGGAGTTTCTTTTCTGGTTCTATTTGGTGTTTTGCATGCATGTTTCTTGGATATTGATAGGCATTTTTTTCTTTAGGAAATTTTTCTTCTATGATTTTGTTGAAAATATCTTATATGCCTCTAACTTGGGTCCCTTCTCCTTCTATACCTATTTTTCATTTATTCTAGAGTTCTTGCGTGTTCATGTTTTGGGATTTAGGAGCCGGTTTGACCTTTTCTTTGATTGAGTGATTCAGTTCCATTAACTTGTCTTCAAACCCTGTTATCTCTCTTGTACTTCGTCCAATCTATTGGTGAATTTTTTTCTAAATTTTTGGGTTGAACTTCTGAATTTCTCATTTTAACTTTTATTTCATTTTGTCTTCTTAAAAAAGATCTATCTCCTTATTAAATTCTATTTCCATATCTTAAATTTTTGGATAATTTTGTTCAATCATTTATGTTCTCACCATCTTCATCCTGGCACTTATTCAGATCCTCTTTGAGATCCTTCAACATGGTCATGATTCTTTTTCTGAAATAGTTGTCTTATATATTATGCTAGTCATTTTTCTCAGGTAATATTACTATGTAAGTACTAATTTTGTAAAGACTTGATGTTTTAATTGTTCATGTTTGTATTTTTTGATGAGACTTGAGCATCTAGAGTTAGGTTGCTGATATTATTTCTTGGTACAAAGGTCTTGTCTTTCTTCTGTTGAATAGTATTTGAAACTGTTTCCTGTTATTGCCACTTGTCTGTCTTAAGGGGTTTATGGTTCAGTTTTGGGGTAATTCAGTATTGATGTTGAAATGGATTTTCAGAAGCAGTTCCTGAGCCTCTCAAGCTAAGGGAAATGTCTAAGCCTGGAAACAGGTCTTTAGTAGGCATAGAAGATTCTGACAGTCAATCTTCAGGAATCCATAGGAATCTGGAGATAGTTCTTAGGACTTTTCCACAGGTGGTTGGTACTGGAGTTGATAAGAACTTGTAATTTTCCATCTAACAGGAGGCGAGCAAAAGGCAAGCATGGGTCTTTCAAATGAGCCTTAGAAGTGATTGGAGTATGGAAGCAAGAGCACTCTGGTGAATGTTGGTGGGGTTACTACCATGAGATAGGCATCCCTATCTGATCACTACATGTGGGAAGTTACACACAAAGGTAGTGATTGTGACAGCATCCCTAACTCAATTCTCATCCTGCCAATTCCCTTGATCCCTGCTGCATACACTTGGCTCCTTCTTTATGCAAACACCAGACTCCCACTGACAATTGCATCCACTACCACCCTCCACATGAGGATCACCCATCACCTGGGAAGGGCACCAGGCACACACCAGCAACTTCATCCACTCTTGTGTTTTTTTGTTTTTTGTTTTTTGTTTTTTGTTCGTTTGTTTTGTGTTTTGCCTAGGCACATAAGGGTCTGTTCTGTGGGTAATATTGAGTTCCCTTGTTAGGGATGGTAACAAAGGTACTCAGGCAAGTATATTTCAACATCTGTGCAGGGTGTGCCTCCCCACCTGATTGGCATGTGTGTAAAGAGATGCAGAAAGGAGGCAGAACAAATGGTTCTTTGGCAGGTTCTAATTATTACATCTTCTGGTTGAGTTGATCATTTATTGTTATACAATTACCATCTTTGTTTCTTTTGCTGCTTTTTTTTTAATATGCTTTGTCTCATGTGAATATGAGCAATAGTCTTGCCAGTACTGGTTTGAATTTATGGGAATTTATGTGATTTGTAGTTTTCAGCTCTTTCAATCTATGCATGTCTTTGACTAGTGAATTAAAACCACTTGATCCATGCTAATGTCCTTTTGCCATTATGCTATCTTCTGTTTTTAGAATTTTCTCTTTGTCTTGCACTTTTGACATCTTGACTATAATTTATTTTAGTAAAGGTCATTTTTTTCCCTCTGAATCTGGTTAGGGTCCTTTTGAACTTCTTGAATCTGGTCATTTCCAGTCCTTTGAAGATTTAGATATTTCAGATATTATTTTATGAAAAGACTTTCAATGTCTTTTACCTCTTCTGGATTTCCTATAATGCAAGTGTTTTCTTATTTAATGTGGCTTATGAACTCTGCAAAGTATTGAGTAACTAGTTAGACTTAACTGCATCTGCAAGAGGCCATTATGCCTGTGTTGTAAGACAAGTGAATTCAGTGAGAATGAGCCCTATATTATATTTCTTTGTCTGTGAAGCAAGTTCTTGATTATAAAAAATACTGTTGTGTGCAGAATTCAATAATAATAGATAAATGTGTAAGTTCACAAGTGAATATAGAAGAAAAATCTATATTCAAAATGAGCAACCATTCTAGTAAAGAGAAGGTATTGTCCCTCCTATGAGAGAAATGGTCCAGTGTAGTCCACATGCCACTAGGTAATTGCCTCTGGGAAATGGTATCATATCAGAAACTTAATAGTTGATCAGTGCTGTAGATGGAGTACTCAGAGGCTATAACAGTCAGATCTTATTTGATAAATGTCTATCACCAAGCAGATGCACAGCCTCCACCATTGCCATCATAACCACTTCATGAGCCCATTGGACATTAACAAGAGTGATTGTGGCATTTTTGTTTTATAGGTCATCTTCTATTTATGCCACACTTTGTTCATTTGCAAATTTGTTGATAATATGGCAGCCATTAGTAGATGTTTATTTTGAATCATTTTGGAGTTTTCATTTTTCTTCCCACTTACATTAAGGTACTTTGTGCCTTGAGCCTCTGTGTTATTGCTAATTTGTATGACTTACAATTTTACATATTAATAGCACCTAATGATTAAATATGAACTACTTTAGGCATTAATCTTCAGTGATTATCTGTGTTTCAATCTGAAGCAAAAAGACCAACACCAGTGTAGGCTTTCTGCTGCTACCTGATAAACCCATCAATTAAAGGTCAGCATTTCTGTATGATACGGTTTTAATGCAAAATGACTACCATGTCAGCTTTGGAACTAATATAATTAAAGAAAGACAGGGTTTATAGTTCTTATATTATGTCAAGAAAGGTGAGTTTCACTATTTAAGTATCTTACTTGGAAAAATTCTTATTTTCATTAAAATGTTTTATAGAGAAGTTTTAATAAAAATAAAAATACTATATGGAGTAGGTTATTTTAGGCTCATGAAAAAAATTTTATTTTCAATAGCTGTCAGCACATAGTTCACTGATGAACAAGTGAAACATGCCTTCCTCACACTCAAATACCACCACTCTCTTGTTGATTAAATTTGGTTTTCATCTCTTCACAGGCAATGGCTAAGATAAAACCTGTTAATTAAATAGCTACAGTGAGTTCATAATGGAATTATTTTTTATCAACCAAGATTATAACATCATTGGCACTAAACTCTGGGTTTACTTAAACTAATTGATCCATGTTTTGGTCTCAAACACATAAACAGTGTAGGTAATACTCTTCTCTTAAAACAGACCTGCCTCTACCAGTTCATTATTTCCCCAAAAAGATACTTCTCTGAAATCACCAACTTTAAATACTGTGTAGACAAAGCAATAGATGCATGCTTTATTAATCATCTCATTTGTTTACATTTCCTGGGATCCTCTGGCTTTCCTGGCATCAGGAACTTTAGAGTGGATACCACCAGTCCCTCATCACCCATTGCTACATATTTTGATTCAATTTCCTGACCCTTTGTACTTCTCTCCAGTCTCCTCCCACATCTGATCCAGCCTCCCTTTTTTTCCTCCCCTTCCTCTCCCTCCCATATCCCTCCCTGCCTCTACCTCCTGTGATTATTTTGTTCCCTTTTCTATGTAGGATTAATGCATCCACACTTTGGTCTTTTTTCTTCTTAAGATCCATATGGTTTGTGGGTTGTATTGTGGGTATTCTGAACCTTTGGTCTAACATCTACTGATCAGTGAGTACCATGTATTTTCTGTGGCTGGGTTACCTCACTCAGGGTGTTTCCTAGTTGGACCCATTTGCCTTCGAATTTCATGAAGTCATTGTTTTTAATAGGTGAGTAGTATTCCACTGTGTAAATGTGCCACATTTACTGTATCCATTCTGCTGTTGAAGGACATCTGAGTTGTTTCCAGCTTCTGGCTATTATAAATGAGGCTACCATGAATATAGTGGAACATGTGTCCTTGTTATATGTTGGAGCATATTTTTGTTCTATGCCCAGTAGTAGTATAGCTGGGTCTTCAGGTAGAACTATTTCCAAATTTCTGAGGAACCGCCAGATTGTTTTCCAAGGAAATTTAACCAGCTTGCAACCCCACCAGCAATGGAGGGGTTTTTGTTTTTCCAGATAATTTCTCCACATCCTTTCTGGCTTCTGTTGTCACCTGAGAATTTCATCTGATTGGTGTGAGGTGGAATCTCAGGGTCATTTTGATTTGTATTTCACTGATGACTAAGGATGTTGAATGTTCTTTAGATGCCTTTCAGCCATTCAAGATTCCTTGGTTGAGAATTCATTTTTTAGCTCTGTACCCCATTTTTAAATAGGACTATTTGCTTCTTTGGACTCTAACTTCTTGAGTTCTTTTTATACTTTGGCTATTTGCTCTCTATCAGTTTTAAGATTAGTAAAGATCTTTTCCCAATCTGTTGGTTGCCATTTTGTACTACTGACAGTGTCCTTTGCCTTACAGAAGCTTTTCAATTTTCTGGGTTCCCTTTTACTGATTGTTGATCTTAGAGCCTGAGCCATTGGTGTTCTGTTCAGGAAAATGTCCCCTGTACCATGTGTTCCAGGTTATTTTCCACTTTCTTTTCTACTAAATTCACCACATCAGTGTATATGGTTTTATCCACTTGGACTTGAGCTTTGTACAAGGAGTTAAGAATGGATCAATTTGCATTCTTCTACATGCCAACAACCAATTGAACCAACCCCATTTGTTGAAAATGCTGGGTTTTTTCCCCACTGGATGGTTTTGGCTTCATTGTCAAAGATCAAGTGACCATAGGTGTATGGGTTTATTTCTGGGTCTTCAGTCCTATTCCATTCATCTACCTGCCCGTCTATAAGAATACCCTACAGTTTTTACCACTATTGCTCTGTGGTACCCCTTGAAGTCAGTGATGGTGTGATTCCCCAAAATTTCTTTTATTGTTCAGCATAGTTTTCACTAACCTGTTTTTTTGTTATTCCAGATAGTTTGAGAATTGTTCTTTCTATCTCTGTAAAGAATTGAGTTAATATTTTAGTGGGGATTGCATTGAACCTGTAGATTGCTTTGGGTAAGATGTCATTTTTACTATGTTACTATGAGCTTGGGAGGTCTTTATCTTTTGATGTCTTCTGTGGTTTCTTTCTTCAGAGACTTAAAGTTCTTGTCATACAGATCTTTCACTTGCTTAGTTAGAGCCACACCAAGATTTTATATTATTTGTGACTATTGTGAAGGGTGTTGCTTCCCTAATTCTTTCTTTGCCCTTTTATCCTTTGAGCAGAGGAAGGCTACTGATTTGCTTCAGTAAGTTTGTTGAGTTAAGCTACTTTACTGTAGTTGTTTATCAGCTGTAGGAGTTCTCTGGTAGAATTTTCGGGGTCACTTAAGTATACTAGCATACCATGCACAAATAGTGATATTTTGACTTCTTCCTTTCTAATTTGTATCCCTTTGACCTTTTGTTGTCTAATTTCTCTGGCTACAACTTCAAGTACTATATTGGATAGATAGGGAGAAAGTAGGCAGTCTTGACCTGTCTCTAATTTTAGTGGGATTGCTCCAAGTTTTTCTCCATTTAGTTTGATGTTGGCTATTAGTTTGCTGTGTGTCTCCTTTTATTATGTTTATGGATGGGCCTTCAATTCCTGATCTTTCCAAAATTTTAACATGGAAAGGTGTTATATTTTGTCAAGTGCTTTTTCAGCATCTAATGAAATGATCATGTGGTTTTTTTGCTTTGAATTTGTTTATATAGTGGTTATGTTAATGAATTTCTGTATATTGAAACATCTCTGCATCTCTGAGTTGAAACCTACTTAATCATGATGGTAAATCATTTTGAGGCATTCTTGGATTCTGTTTGGAAGAATTTTATTTTGCATTGATATTCAAAGGGAAATTGTTCTGATGTTCTCTTTTTTGTTCAGTCTTTGTGTGGTTTAGATATAAGTGTAACTGTGACTTCATAGAATGAATTAGGGAGTATTCCTTCTGTTTCTATTTTGGGGAATAGTTTGAAGAGTATTGGTATTAGGCCTTCTTTGAAGGTCTGATAGAATTCTGCACTAAGACCATCTGGCTCTGGGCTTTTTTGGTGGGAAAAGTTTAATGAGTGCTTCTATTTCCTTAGGGTATATCGGACTGTTTAGATGGCTTATCTGATCCTGATTTAACTTTAGTGGTATCTGTCTAGAAAATCACCCATTTCATCTTGATTTTCCAGATTTGTTGAGTATAGGCTTTTGTAGAAGGATCTGATGAATTTTTTTGAATTTCCTCCATTTCTGTTGTTATGTCTTCCTTTTCATTTCTGATGTTGTTAATTTGGATACTGTTTCTGCGCCTTCTAGTTAATTTGGCTAAGGGTTTATCTATCTTGTTGATTTTCTCAATTCTTGGTTTTATTGATTATTTGTATAGTTCTTTTTGTTTCTACTTGGCTGATTTTTATCCCTGAGTTTATTTCCTGCTGTCTACTCCTCTTGAGTATATTTGCTTCTTTTTGTCTAAGGCTTTCAGATGTGCTGTTAAGCCGCTAGTGTATGATCTCTCTGTTTTCTTTATGAAGGCGCTCAGAGATATGAGTTTACCTCTTAGCAATGCTTTCATTGTGTCTCATAAGTTTGGATATACTGTGCCTTCATGTTCATTAAATTCTAAAGTCTTTAATTTCTTTTTTCTTCCATGACCAAGTTATCATTGAGTAGACAGTTATTCAACTTCCATGTGTATGTGGGCTTTTTGTTGTTTTTCTTTTTATTAAAGGTCAGCCTTATTCTTATTCTGTGGTGGTCTAATAGAATGCATGGTATTAATTCAATCCTTTTGTATCTGTTGAAGCTTATTTTGTGTCTGATTATATGGTCATTTTTGGAGAAGGTACCATGAGGTGCTGAGAAGAAGCTATATATTCTTTTGTTTTAGGGTGAAATGTTATGTAGATATCTGTTAAATCCATTTGGTTCATAACTTGTTAGTTTCACTGTGTCTCTGTTTAGTTTCTGTTTCGATGATCTGTGCATTGGTGAGAGTGGGGTCTCCCAGTATTATTTTGTGAAGTTCAGTGTGTACTTTGAGCTTTAGTAATTTTTTTAATGTGGGTGCCATTGTATTTGGTACGTAGATATTCAAAATTGAGATTTCATCTTGGTAGATTTTTCCCTTGATGAGTATGTAGTGACCTTCCCCATCTTTTTTGACAATTTTGGTTGAAAATCTATTTTATTGGATATCAGAATGGCTACTCCAGCTTGTTTCTTGGGACCATTTGCTTGGAATTTTTTTCCAGCCTTTTATTTTGAGGTAGTGGCTGTCTTTGTCACTAAAGTATGTTTCCTATATGCAGCAAAATACTGGGTCCTGTTTATGTATCCAGTAATTTAGCCTATGTCTTTTTATCAAGGAATTTAATCCATTGATGTTGAAAGTTATTAAAGACCAATGATTGTTGCTTCTTGCTATTTTTGTGGTTAGAGGTGGAATTATGTTTGTATGGTTCTCTTCAGTTTGTTGTGAGAAGTATAATTTCTTTCTTGGGTGTAGTTTCCCTCCTTGTGTTGGAGTTTTCCTTCTATTATCCTCTGTAGGGCAATATTAGTGGAAAAAATATTGTTTAAATTTGGTTTTGTCATGGAATATCTTTGTTTCTCCATCTATGGTAATTGAGAGTTTTGCTGTGTATAGTACCCTGACCTGGCATTTGTGCTTTCTTAGAGTCTGTATGAAATCTGCCCAAGATCTTCTGGCTTTTAGAATCTCTGTTAAGAAGTCCAGCGTAATTCTGGTAAAGGCTCAGAAACCTTTATATGTTACTTGAACTTTTTCCCATACTTCTTTTAATATTATTTTTTGTTCTGTATATTCGATGTTTTGATTATTATGTGACAGAAGGAATTTCTTTTCTGGTCCTATTTGCTGTTCTGTAGACTTCTTGTATATTATGGGTGTCTCTTTCGTTAGATTACGGAAGTTTTCTTTATAATATTTTGAAGATGTTTACTGACCCTTTGAGTTAGAAATCTTAGATATCCTCTATAACTATTATTCTTAGGTTTGGTCTTTTCATTGTGTCCTGGATTTCTTGAATGTTTTAAGTTAAGAGCTCTTGCTTTCTGTATTTTCCTTGACTGTTCTGTCACTGTCTTCTATGGTATCTTCTATGACTAAAATTCTCACTTCTATCTCTTTTACTCTATTGGTGATACTGATACCTGTGACTCTTGCAGTCTTCCCTAGTTTTCCATCTCCAGGGATGTCTCCCTTTGTGATTTCTTTAATGGTTTTTTTTTTGCTTCTTTTTTTCATTACATTTTATTTTTATTTATCTGTTCTTCATTTTTTTTCCTCCAACTTTATTATTGGGTATTCCTATTTACATTTCAAATGTTATTCCCTTTCCCAGTTTCTAGGCCAACATCCCCCGAGCCCCTCCCCCTCCACTTCTATATGGGTGTTCTCCACCCCATCCTCCCACCATTACCACCCTCCCCCCAACAATCATGTTCACTGGGGGTCCAGCCTTCACAAGGCCAAGGGCTTCCCCTTCCACTGGTGCTCTAACTACACTATTCATTGCTACCTATGAATTTGGAACCCAGAGTCAGTCCATGTATAGTCTTTGGGTTGTGGCTTAGTCCCTGGAAGTTCTGGTTGGTTGGCATTGTTGTTCATATGGGGTCTCAAGCCCCTTCAGCTCTTTCAGTCCTTTCTCTGGTTCCTTCAACAGAGGTCCTGTTATCAGTTCAGTGGTTTCTTGCTGGCATTCGCCTATGTATTTGCCATATTCTGGCTGTGTCTCTCAGGAGAGATATACATCCGGTTCCTGTTAGCCTGTTACACTTTGCTTCATCCATCTTATCTAGTTTGGTGGCTGTATATGTATGGGCCACATGTGGTGCAGGCTCTGAATGGGCATTACTTCAGACTCTATTTTAATCTTTGCCTACCTATTCCCTGCCAAGGGTATTCTTGTTCCCCTTTTAAAGAAGGAGTGAAGCATTAGCATTTTGAACATCTGTCTTGTTTCCTCTGTTCTGTGCATCTTGGGTAATTCAAGCATTTGGGCTAACATCCACTTATCAATGAGCGCATACCATGTGTGTTTTTCTGTCATTGGGTTACCTCACTCGGGATGATATTTTCCAGTTCCAACCATTTGCCTATGAATTTTATAAAGTCATTGTTTTTGATAGCTGAGTAGTATTCCATTGTGTAGATGTACCACATTTTCTGTATCCATTCTTCTGTTGAAGGGCATCTGGGTTCTTTCCAGCTTCTGGCTATTATAAATAAGGCTTCTATGAACATTGTGGAGCATGGGTCTTGGTTTTATGTTGGAGCATCTTTTGGGTATATGCCCAAGAGAGGTATAGCTGGGTCCTCAGGTAGTACAATGTCCAATTTTCTGAGAAACCTCCAGACTGATTTCCAGAATGGTTGTATCAGTGTGCAATCCCACCAACAATGGAGGAGTGTTCCTCTTTCTCCACATCCTCGCCAGCATCTGCTGTCACCAGAGTTTTTGATATTAGCCATTCTGACTGGTGTGAGGTGAAATCTCAGGGTTGTTTTGATTTGCATTTCCCTTATGACTAAGGATGTTGAACATTTCTTTAGGAGCTTCTTAGCCATTCGATATTCCTCAGCTATGAATTCTTTGTTTAGCTCTGAACCCCATTTTTAATAGGGTTATTTGTCTCCCTGCAGTCTAACTTCATGAGTTCTTTGTATATTTTGGATATAAGCCCTCGATCAGTTGAAGGATTGGTAAAGATCTGTTCCCAATCAGTTGGTTGCCATTTTGTCCTAACAAGAGTGTCCTTTGCCTTACAGAAGCTTTGTAGCTTTATGAGATCCCATGTGTCCATTCTTGATCTTAGAGGATAAGCCATTAGTGTTTTGTTCAGGAAATTTTCTCCAGTGCCCATGTGTTCAAAACTCTTCCCTACTTTTTCTTCTATTAGTTTAAGTGTATCTGGTTTTATGTGGAGGTCCTTGATACAGTTGGACCTAAGGCTTGTACAGGGCAATAGGAATGGGTCAATTTGCATTCTTCTACATGCTGACACCATTTGTTGAAAATGCTATCTTTTCCCACAAGATGACGTTAGCTCCTTTGTGAAAGATCAAGTGACCATAGGTATGTGGGCTCATTTCTGGGTCTTCAATTCTATTCCACTGGTCTATCTGCCTGTCTCTGTACCAATACCATACAGTTTTTATCACTATTGCTCTGTAATACTGCTTGAGTTCAGGGTTAGTGATTCCCCCAAAAGTCCTTTTATTGTTGAGGATAGTTTTAGCTATCCTGGGTTTTTTGTTATTCCAGATGAATTTGCAACTTCTTCTATCTAACTCTCTGGAGAATTGGATTGGAATTTTGATGGGGTTTGCATTGAATCTATAAATTGCTTTTGGTAAAATAGCCATTTTTACTATATTAATCCTGCCAATCCATGAGCATGGGAGATCTTTCCATCTTCTGAGATACTCTTCAATTTCTTTCTTCTGAGACTCGAAGTTCTTAATCATACAGCTCTTTTATTTGCTTGGTTAAAGTCACACTGAGGTATTTTATATTATTTGGGACTATTATGAAGGGTGTCGTTTCCCTAATTTCTTTTTCAGCTTGTTTCTCTTTTGTGTAAAAGATTTATTATAGTTAATTTTATACCCAGTCACTTTACTGCTTAAGGTGTTTATCAGGTTTAGTAGTTCTCTGATGGAACTTTTGGGATCACCTAAATATACAATCATATCACCTGCAAAAAGTAATGTTTTGACTTCTTCCTTTCCAATCTGTATCCCTTTGATCCTCTTTCACTGTCTGATTGCTCTGGCTAGGACTTTGAGAACTATATTGAATAAGTAGGGAAAGAGTGGGCAGCCTTGTCTAGTCCCTGATTTTAGTGGGATTGCTTCAAGTTTCTTTGCATTTAGTTTAATGTTAGCTACTGGTTTGCTGTATATGGCTTTTACTATTTTTAGGCATGGACCTTGAATTCCTGTTCTTTCCAGGACTTTTATGGTGAAGGGGTGTTGAATTTTGTCAAATGCTTTCTCGGCATCTAATGAAATGATCATGTGGTTTTTATCTTTCGGTTTGTTGATGGTTTTCCGTATATTAAACCATCCCTGCATGCCTGGGATGAACCCTACTTGATCATGATGGATGATTGTTTTGATGTGTTCTTGGTTTCAGCTTGCCAGAATTTTTTTTAATCTTTTATTTATTTTTTTGACAGTTTCATATATATATAATGTATCTTGATCACATCCACCCCCTACTCACCCCTCCTACTCTCCCAGGGTGCCCTCCAACATGTTTTCTTCACATATTTTTTCTATTTTTATTTTTTGGGTTTGCAATCCTCTGAGCCCTCTGGAGCTGCCTGCTGGAATGCTGTCTGATCTAGTTTGCTTACGTTTGTGCAGTTGTGCAGGTCACCATAGCTGCAGTGAGTTCATGAATGTCATGTCCACCCCATGACTAGAAGTGTCCTAGGATGATTCTCTGGTCCTCTGACTCGTAACATTCCTTTTGCCCTACTCCAATGATGTTCCTTGAGTCTTGGAGTGGGAGACCAGGATCGCCATGAAGATGTTCTGTTTAGAGCCGAGAGCCACTTATTCTCAGCACTTTGACCTGTTGTGAGTCACTGCCTTGACTCCTGCCCACTGTAGGAAGAAACCTCTTTAGCCAAGAGGGAGCACAATGCCAATCTGTGGGTATAAGCATCAACACTAAGAAGGCGAAGTGACAATATAGAGTTTTGCTTTTGTGGCTTGGAGAGGATGGGGTGGAACAATACCGTTGCTTACTAAGAATAAGTAAAACTGCTTTTCCTCATCCACTCAGGCCTAGTAATACTTGAGATGTGTGTAGGAGATAAGAGAATAAAAAATAGGAGTATGTATGTACTGCTCTCCTCTTTGTTGGGACATTCATACATCTTCAAATTTCACCCTCATGAATGAAAAGAAAACCTTTGGTATTCCCATACTACAGATAAAGAAACAGGCACACCAGGGCTATGAGACACATGGGCAGAAGTGTACAGCTCTGGTACTTTTCTATCATGGACCTTTTTTCTTTTTTTCTTTTTTCTTTTTTTTTTCTTAGTCCAGTAGATTTCATTCAAGACATGAAGGGATGATTCAATATGTGGAAATCCATTGATATAATTCAGTATATAAAAACGGAAAAAAGTCACATGATTATATCATTAGATGCTGAAAAATATCAGGAAAATTCCATCATTTCTTTTTTTTTTTTAAAGACACCTTCACACTCTTTACTCCCTTTACCTAATGCGTCCTTAATGCACAAACAACCTAAAGAATCCAATTAAAAGAATCGAAGTTTACAACACGGCGGGACAGCGAGACCGCCATGGTTCTATATCATGACACAGTGAGTGAAGGGTTAATTTGGAATTTCTGCTCCATAAACTGTTCCCAAATGGTTTGCTGCACCCATAAGAGATAAATACACAATAATGCCGCTGCTGATCCATAGCGTGGCTTCTTTTCTTTTCTTTTCTTTTCTTCTCTTTTCTTTTTTTTTAAGCTGAGCACAACTATTATAATTTTGTAATTAAAAGCATAAAATATATCTAACACACAGTCCAACACTACATCAGTTATACAGAATATTTAGTTATCCATTCCATTATTATCCATTATTTAAGAAAGGCCTAAAATCTATATTATATCTTGCTAGCTTGTACACTATCTGATAACTATCCAATAAAATATGTATTTTCAGAGTTAAACAGCCTGATAGGCTATGAAACGAGAATCAGTCTTCAACCCCATCAGAAATCTGAGAACGACCAAATATCTATACACATAGGAAGCCTAACATGGCTTCCAGAACTGAGGTTGTAGAGACAAATCTCCACTAGTGCAGTTGCCTGTTAGGAACATGTGAGTGCAAGTCTTCAGTCTTCGGGCCCAAAATCAACTGACAGACTCTTGAAAAGGAGATTTTGAAGGGCTAATCACCCTGTCTTGGCAGAGTTTATCAGTCAAATATTCTGCATAATTTGTCCTTTTCTGGACAGTATAGTCTGCAGATGAAACAGGCAGTTTTGTCAAGTGGCTGCCTAGCCACAAATTATTTCCTCACCTGAAGGTAGAGATGTTCACATTCTTCGTTAAATCCACCAAAGGGGAACAGTTAGGAGCAGATATGTCTCAAAAAAAGATAAATAACTTTAAATCTCATACTTTGTGGATTTCTGACGTTTGTGAAAACCATCTATGTATATGAGACTATCTGGACTGTTGTCTTTATATCTTTTTTTTTTCAGTTACTACTGTACTTTATTGTGTTCAACCAAATCACCATGTTACAAAAATAGCAAGCTGCCATAATAAAAAATAAGGCTCCTCTATCCAGCACCAGATAGCATCATTTTACTTTCAAGCCTAGAAATTGCACACTTGTATATAAACCAACCGAAGATGAGGATTGAGAGTTCATCTTGGTGGATTTTTCCTTTGATAAATATGAAGTGTCCTTCCTTATCTTTTTTGATGACTTTTAATTGAAAATTGATTTTATTTGATATTAGAATGGCTACTCCAGCTTGCTTCTTCTGACCATTTGCATGGAAAGTTGTTTTCCAGCCTTTCACTCTGAGGTACTGTCTGTCTTTGTCTCTGAGGTGTGTTTCCTGTAGGCAGCAGAATGCAGGGTCCTCATTGCGTATCCAGTTTGTTAATCTATGTCTTTTTATTGGGGAGTTGAGGCCATTGATGTTGAGAGATAGTAAGGAATAGTGATTATTGCTTCCTGTTATATTCATATTTGGATGTGAGGTTATGTTTGTGTGCTTTTCTGCTCTTTGTTTTGTTGCCAAGACGATTAGTTTCTTGCTTCTTCTAGGGTATAGCTTGCCTCCTTATGTTGGGCTTTACCCTTTATTATCCTTTGTAGTGCTGGATTTGTAGAAAGATATTGTGTAAATTTGGTTTTGTCATGGAATATCTTGGTTTCTCCATCTATGTTAATTGAGAGTTTTGCAGGATACAGTAACCTGGGCTGGCATTTGTGTTCTCTTAGGGTCTGTATGACATCTGTCCAGGATCTTCTGGCCTTCATAGTTTTTGGCGAAAAGTCTGGTGTGATTCTGATAGGTCTGCCTTTATATGTTACTTGACCTTTTTCCCTTACTGCTTTTAATATTCTTTCTTTCTTTTGTGCGTTTGGTGTTTTGACTATTATGTGACGGGAGGTGTTTCTTTTCTGGGTCCAATCTATTTGGAGTTCTGTAGGCTTCTTGTATGCCTATGGGTATCTCTTTTTTTAGGTTAGGGAAGTTTTCTTCTATGATTTTGTTGAAGATATTTACTGGTCCTTTGAGCTGGGAGTCTTCACTCTCTTCTACCTATTATCCTTAGGTTTGATCTTCTCATTGAGTCCTGGATTTCTTGTATGTTTTGGACCAGTAGCTTTTTCTGCTTTACATTATCTTTGACAGTTGAGTCAATGATTTCTATGGAATCTTCTGCTCCCGAGATTCTCTCTTCCATCTCTTGTATTCTGTTGGTGAAGCTTGTATCTACAGCTCCTTGTCTTTTCTTTTGATTTTCTATGTCCAGGGTTGTTTCCATGTGTTCTTTCTTGATTGCTTCTATTTCCATTTTTAATTCCTTCAACTGTTTGATTGTGTTTTCCTGGAATTCTTTCAGGGATTTTTGTGTCTCCTCTCTATGGGTTTCTACTTGTTTATTTATGTTTTCCTGGAATTCTTTCAGGCATTTTTGCGATTCCTCTCTGTAGGCTTCTACTTGTTCTCTAAGGGAGTTCTCCACGTCTTTCTTGAAGTCCTCCAGCATCATGATCAAAAATGATTTTGAAACTAGATCTTGCTTTTCTGGTGTGTTTGGCTATTCCATGTTTATTTTGGTGGGAGAATTGGGCTCCGATGATGCCATGTAGTCTTGGTTTCTGTTGCTTGGGTTCTTGCGCTTGCATCTCGCCATCAGATTATCTCTAGTGTTACTTTGTTCTGCTATTTCTGACAGTGGCTAGACTGTCCTATAAGCCTGTGTGTCAGGAGTGCTGTAGACCTGTTTTCCTGTTTTCTTTCAGCCAGTTATGGGGACAGAGTGTTCTGCTTTCGGGCGTGTAGTTTTTCCTCTCTACAGGTCTTCAGCTGTTCCTGTGGGCCTGTGTCTTGAGTTCACCAGGCATGTTTCTTGCAGGGGAAAAGTTGGTCCTACCTGTGGTTCCAAGGCTCAAGTTTGCTCGTGGGGTACTGCCTAAGTCCTCTCCGCAGCGGCAGCAACCGGGAAGATCTGTGCCGCTCTTTCCGGGAGCCTCCGTGCACCAGGGTTCCAGATGGTGTTTGGTGTTTTCCTCTGGTGTCTGGACGTGCGCAGAGTGCAGTCTCTTCTGGCCTCCCAGGCGCGCCCGCCTCTCTGAAGGTTCAGCTCTCCCTCCCCAGCTTGCCAGAATTTTATTGAGTATTTTTGCATCGATATTCATAAGGGAAATTGGTCTGAAGTTCTCTTTCTGTGTTGGGTCCTTGAGTGGTTTAGGTAGAAAAGTAATTATGGCTTCATAGAAGGAATTCAGTAACGCTTTGTCTGTTTCAATTTTGTGGAATAGTTAGGATAGTATTGGTATGAAGTCTTCTATGAAGGTCTGATAGAATTGTGCACTGAACCCATCTGGACCAGGCTCTTTTTGGTTGGGAGACCTTTAATGACTGCTTCTATTTCTTTAAGAGTTATGGGATTGTTTAAATGGTTTATCTGGTCCTGATTTAACTTTGGTACCTGGTATCTGTCTAGGAAACTGCCCATTTCCTGCAGATTTTCAAGTTTTGTTGAATGTAGGCTTTTGTATTAGGATCTGATTATTTTTTGCATATCCTCTGATTCTGTAGTTATGTCTCCCTTTTCATTTCTGATTTTATTAATTTGGACACACTCTCTGTGTCCTCTGGTTAGTCTGGCTAAGGGTTTATCTATCTTGTTAATTTTCTCAAAGAACCAGCTTTTGGTTCTGTTGATTTTCTGTATAGTCCTTTCTGTTTCTACTTGATTGATTTCAGCTCTGAGTTTGATTATTTCTTGCCTTCTACTCCTCCTAGGTGTATTTGCTTCTTTTTGTTCAAGAGCTTTTAGGTGTACTCTCAAGCTGCTGATATATGCTCTCTCCTGTTTCTTACTGCAGGCACTCAGAGTTATGAGTTTTCCTCTTAGCACAGCTTTCATTGTGTTCCATAAGTTTGGGTATGTTGTACCTTCATTTATTAAACTCTAAGACGTCTTTAATTTCTTTCTTTATTGCTTCCTTGACCAGGTTATCATTGTTCAACTTCCATGTATATGTGGGCATTCTTTCCTTATTGTTTTTGAAGATCAGCTTTAGCCCCTGGTGGTCTGATAGGATGCGTGGGATTATTTCTATCTTTCTGTATCTGTTGAGGTCTGTTTTGTGACTGATTGTTTGGTCAATTTTGGAGAAAGTACCATGAGGTGGTGAGAAGAATGTATATCCTTTTGTTTTAGGATAGAGTGTTCTATAAATATCTGTTGAATCCATTTGGTTCATAACTTCTATTAGTCTGTCTATGTCTCTGCTTAATTTCTGTTTCCATGATCTGTCCATTGATGAGAGTGGGGCCTACTGTTATTGTGTGAGGTGCAATGTCTGTTTTGAGCTTTAGTAAAGTTTCTTTTATGTATGTAGGTGCCCTTGTAATAGATATTTAGGATTGAGGGTTCATCTTGGTGGATTTTTCCTTTGATGAACATGAAGTGTCCTTCTTTATCTTTTTTTTGATGATTTTTGGTTGAAAAATCGATTTTATTCAATATTAGAATGACTACTCTAGCTTGCTTCTTCAGACCATTTGTTTGGAAAGTTGTTTTCCAGCCTTTTAAACTGAGGTGTGTCTGTCTTTGTCTGTTAGGTATGTTTCCTGTAGGCAGCAAAATTTTGGGTCCTCCTTACATATCCAGTTTGTTTAATCTGTGTCTTTTTATTGAGGAATTGAGTCCATTGATGTTGAGAGATATTAAGGAATAGTGATTGTTGCTTTCTGTTATCTTTGTGTTTGGAGGTGAGACTATGTTTGTGTGCTTCTCTTCTCTTTGTTTTGTTGCAAAAGGATTAGTTTCTTGCTTTTTCTGGGGTGTAGCTTGCTTCCTTGTTTTGGGCTTTACCATTTAGTATCCTTTGTAGGGTTGGATTTGTAGAAAGATATTGTGTAAATTTGGTTTTGTCATGGAATATCTTGGTTTCTCCCTCTATGTAATTTGAGAGTTTTGCAGGATACAGTAACCTGGGCTTGCATTTATGTTCTCTTATGGTCTGTATGACATCTGTCCAGGATCTTCTGGCTTTCATAGTCTCTGGCGAAAAGTCTGGTGTGATTTTGATAGGTCTGCCTTTATATGTTACTTGACCTTTTCCCCTTACTGCTTTTAATATTCTTTCTTTCTTTTGTGCATTTGGTGTTTTGACTATTATGTGACGGGAGGAGTTTCTTTTCTGGTCCAATCTATTTGGAGTTCTGTAGGCTTCTCGTATGCTTATGGGAATCTCTTTCTTTAGGTTAGGGAAGTTTTCTTCTACATTTTGTTGAAGATATTTACTGGTCCTTTGAGCTGGGAGTCTTCACTCTCTTCTATACCTATTATCCTTAGGTTTGATCTTCTCATTGAGTGCTGGATTTCCTGTATGTTTTGGACCAGTAGTTTTTTCCGTTTTACATTATCTTTGACAGTTATGTAGATGATTTCTATGGAATCTTCTGCTCCTGAGATTCTCTCTTCTATCTCTTGTATTCTGTTGGTGATGCTTGTATCTATGGCTCCTTGTCTTTTCCTTTGGTTTTCTATACCCAGGGTTGTTTCCCTGTGTTCTTTCTTCATTGCTTCTATTTCCATTTTTAATTCCTTCAACTGTTTGATTGTGTTTTCCTGGAATTCTTTCAGGGATTTTTGTGATTCCTCTCTATAGGCTTCTACTTGTTTGTGTTTTCCTGCATTTCTCTAAGAGAGTTCTTCATGTCTTTCTTGAAATCCTCCAGCATCATGATCAAATATGATTTTAAATCTAGATCTTGCTTTTCTGGTGTGTTTGGATATTCAGTGTTTGCTTTGGTGGGAGAATTAGTCTCTGATGATGCCATGTATTCTTGGCTTCTGTTGTTTGGGTTCCTGTGCTTGCCTCTCGCCATCAGGTTGTCTCTGGTGTTACCTTTTTCTTCTATTTCTGACAGTGGCTTGACCTTCCTGTAGGCCTGTGTGTCAGGAGTGCTGTAGACCTGTTTTCCTGATTTCTTGCAGCCAGTTATGCAGAGTGTTCTGTTCTCAGGCATTAGTCATTCCTGTCCACTGGCTTTCAGCTGTCCCTGTGGGCGGGAACCAGAAGGGCCTGCCCCTACTCCTCCTAGGTCCCTGTGCACAAGGGGCCCAGACGGCGCTATGTGTTTTCCTTTAGAGTCAGAAATGTGGACAGAGAATAGTCCTGTATTTCTTTTAAGGGAGTTATTTATGTCCCTCTTAAAGCCTCTATCATATTCATGAGATGGGTTTTGTAGATCTAAATCTTGCTTTTCAGGTATGTTGGGATATTCAGGGCTTGCTGTGGTAGGAGAACTGGTTTCTGATGTTGCCAAGTAGCAATGGTTTCTGTTGTTTAGGATCTTGTGCTTGTCTCTCCCCATTTCTTATCTCTGTCCTTGCTGTCTCTGACTGGATCCTGTACCTCCTGTGAGCCTGTATGTTGGGCAACATTGGGTCAGAATGTCTATGGGTATGGGACGGCATCTGCAGAGCCTGTTGTGTGAGCTTAGCTATGTCAGAGCTCCTTGGATTCTTGCTGCATCTGGGTGTGGTTTAGTTGGGGGTTAAGGAAGCAGAACATAGGATCAGAAAACAGGGAGGAATATGTGTCTCTGGTTGGGTGGGAGTTCCTGTGTCCCCTTGGCCCCAGGGGGGCCCCAGTTAGTCAAGGTATTGGGACAAAAGTTGGGGCCTGACCCCACTAGATGCATTTTTAAAGTACAATTACATGGAATGACTCAGTAAGCTATTTAACAGAGATCTTTGTATTTTAATTTTATCCCCAAAGCCTTTATAGTCAAAATAGGTAAGAGCCATTAGAGCTTTGCTGTGTTTGGCAGTTGAATGAGACTTGAGATTCTACATTACCATGAGTCATTGAGGGATCCAGCTTGTATCTGTCAACTTTTAGACCTCAGAGTTTTATGGTGGGTCATCCTTACCTAACTGCAAAAGAGAAGGGTAGAAGCCAAGCCAGAATAAGGCCCAGAGCACTTCCACCCATGTTCCTTCTCCAGTGGCAATTCAGGCCACCTAGATGAAGAGGGTTGAGAAATGGTCTATGACACACAAAAGTAACACAGAAAATCAAAGAAAAAATTGGTGCTGACTACTGATTTCAGTCACAGCTGGAACTGTGAGCTAATACACTCACATAAATCCATAGCACGGACTCTTTCTAAACACAAATATGTGGTCCAAATGTGTGGTTATTGTATGAATACCTTCTTCATTCCTTTGCTTTTGTGAATTTTGCTTTTGAAATATTAAGTGGTAGAAAGGCTAATAAATGATTAGAGCTACCAAAATGAAATTTTTAACTTGATGTGTAGGACTTTATCATTCAGGAAATACTATTTAGACATTCGGCACTTGTGTTTACTTGTAAAAATGTTTACATATTTTGTAGATAAACTTGCATCCTGCTAACAATGTTGGACAGTTATGTACTTGGCCTTCCATATTTGTGGGCTCGTTACCAGTGCATCCATCCAAACTTGGGTTTAAAAAATATTTTAGAAGATTGTGTTTTTACTGAACATGCACAGTTTTTTTTCTTGTTACTATTCCCTAAAGCATAACAGCTATTTATAAAATATGTGTGTTCTATCAGCTGTAAGTAATTCTGAGATGATCTAAATATATGGGAGGTTATGCATAGATTATGAGCAAGTATTATGGCATTTTTTAGAAGGGACATGAGTTTCTATAATGTTCCTGTCTATCTGGGAGGTACTACTAATTATCATAGATATCAATGGACAACTATATTTGCCATGTTCATATTCTCTGGCATTTTATTGTACATATATATATATATATATTCTATCATATTATGTATTCTATCATCTGTAATTAAATAAGCTATAATCTGATATTTACCCAAAAGTTAAATGTGCACTGAAGCTGATAGCAATCCCACAAACTTAACTTGATCTTTAAAAGTCCAAAACCCTTCCCACACACCTACAGCAGATGTACAGTTTGGTCTTCATGTAGGTCAAAAAAACAAAAACAAAAACAAAACTGGAGTGGGGGCTATCACAGAAACTGCTGCCTGTACATGGGATATGTTTTTCTAGCTGAACTGTGTTGTCTGGCCTTAGTGGTAGAGGATTCACCTACCTTCATAGAGACTTGATGTGCCAGAGTCGGGGGATACCCAGGGGGACCCAACCTCTGAAAAGGGGAGGGGGAGAGGAGAGGGGAAAGGGGAGAAGGGCTCTGGGACTGAGTGACAGAGAGGAGGGAGGTGAGCTGGATGCAAAGTAAATAAACAAAAAAGAGAAAAAAATTCAATGTCTCTTCTTTTTTCTTACTTATTTTTACATCAGGGATCTTGGGAACCTAATTCATGTTAGGCAAGAACCTCACTACTGAACTATATTCCCAATTCTCAAATGCCTTCTCTTCTAATATTTTTTCTTTTCTGTCAGCTCCTCAGTTTACTGTGGCTATTTATATGAAAGGTTAACAGGACACCAGTTTTAGAAATTCTGATTCCTTAGCACTAACACCAGGGGCTGTACCCTTTGTGGCTTAAGTGAGGACTGGAATAAGATTTCCATCTCATTTTCAAGTAAGCATATCTCAACTTGATTGCTAGAACCACAATAGATGGATAAAAACATGCATAAAAAAAACAAAAAAGGACAATAGATTCATTTATTTATCCAAGTGAAATAAACAAAACTTGGAGAAGAGTGTATAATTACCATAGGAAACAGCTCAGAAAACAACCTTAGGGCTGGAATAGATCTGAAAATTGATGTGCTCTTTCAGGTAAGAATCTCCAAGTTAAGGCCATAAGCTGAAATGTGATCATCTTACTAAACACAAGCACAGAGAGTCACAGTAAAGTAATTAATGCCTGGGAGCTTTGCAGTGCTGATGAACTTAAGTGTGGGAGCAGGGTCCCTGAACTGATCACAGCAGCTCGGGAGTGCCTTCTTCCACTCGCACTGGAACCTGCTCTTCCAAGGCTCAAGGAATCGTTCCCTTTTGAAGCAGGGTTAGTAAATAATTCTAGAGCTAACCTTCTCAAGCCAGTCTTAATTTCTAAACTTGGGTCATTGTCTTGTCATCCAACTTCTCTGTTCCCTTAGCTACTTAGTTACCAAGTGTTCCAGTTTCTGTTTCCTTTAGGAAATATACAAATCTGGGCATTTTATAAAGAAAGCTTTTTTAAAGCTCAGCTTTGGACTCTAGACGTCCAAAACAAGGTTCTTTATTGACTCAGCCTCTCATGATTGGTCTGTTAGTGTTATATTTCCATGGTAATTCTCTTGAACTCGATCAGCTGCTATTATCCTCACTTCATAGATAAGGAAACTCAGGTTTAGAGAAGTAAGATGTCTTTCTCAAAGCACAAATAACAAGTCAAGTCATAAAAGAGCCAGAACTTGAATCCCTGACTGCAACCCACACAGTGATAGAGAGGAGGAAGAGGATGAGCAGTTTGTCTATTTCGGCGCATTACTTACCACATGTCTTCAAAAGACAAGGCACACAACTAAGAACACTCCGTGCTTCCGTGATGAATTCTCATGAGCAACAGTCCTGTTACGAGAGACTCAAAATACTCCAATGACTTTCAGGGGATCACCAGCCGATAAGGGGGTAGGGGAGTCTTCTGATATATTCTGACAAATTCCACAGCTCTTGGTTTTAAATACCTAGACTCTATCCTCTCCTAAGTCCACTGTTTGGCTCTTATTATATCAGACTATGGCCTTACAAAACACAGAAGACAGCCATGGATCATAGTTAATAATTCAAGGCTATCATTTGCAAGTAGGTAATAAAAAGGAGGGTAGAGTCCCTGTTCATCATGGCCAGGAGAATGGTGGTATGAAGTGAGAAAATCAGGTGCACATATCTGATTCTTTTCTAGCCCAGAAAAAAAAAAGTACTAGTGATTCCTTCTCATTAATTCTTTGACTTATCCCAGTTAAATTGCTATTTTGTTTCCCAAAAGCCCAAATTTTTTCTTGGGATTAAACTGTTGCTTTTTGGGAGCAGAGAAGGGAGGGACAAGATCTAAGAGGTACAGGTGGGAGAGGAAAGCAGAAGATTCCCCTGCCTCTAGAGAGCTAAGATACCAGCCCAGCATCAGTGTCCATCACAGAGCAGAGCTCAGCTTAACTGCAAGTTTTCTTCAGAAGCCCATTTCTGAATCCCCCACTGTGGTGATATAAGAATAGACTCTTTTCTCATCCCTTGACCTCTTAAAACCTAATGATTACTTTTATCTGTATGATCAAACACCCCCAATCTCTCCCTTAACACATTCAATTTGTGTTCACAAACTTTTGTACCATCTGTCATGACCCACTAGGGTCTCTAGTGGGCGAACTATATTTTCATACAGTCAGGAATTGCAAAATTCCAGCTTAAAGCACAACCATTAACCATGTAAACACAAACTCAATAATGTCCTGATTTCCTTTGTTACTATCTTATCTGAGGAGACCACAACCTAAAACAAAGACTGATTTTCCCCCTTCAGAAGTCAATAAGTATAGTCTTAGGCCCCATAGCTCATAAAATTTGTTTTCACCACCAGCCCCCATCTAAATATATGTGGGTGGTTCCTACTCTGGTTTGGGCTACTTAATATTATGTACATGGATAAAAGCAGGACTTTGTTTACACAGGGGCTAGGTTTTATATGAGAGCTGAGTAATCTAATGACAGATGGAGAGCAGCAGCCCAGCCAAGGGACAAAGATAACAAAACAATAAAGATCCTAATAGCTTAATCATCTGTCACAGAGCTATCTCGTATACAGATAGTTCAGCTGAGCCATTGGACAGACTAGGGTACTGCTTGATGAAAGAGTCAGAGACTAGAGTATTCGCCTGGTACCTAAGAGATGTCATGCTAATCAGACTGTGAGAGAACATTGGCTCTTAAGTCTAAAAGAAAATGATCAAAGACAAATAAGTCCATTGAGTATTTTGAAAGTATCTGCTACATATTAGGAGTTATTTTAAATAGTGTCTACCTGACTGTGGTGAAAAAGGCACAATGCTAAAACTATCAGGTGGCTATCAGTGATGTGTGGAAATGGAAGGAAGGAAGGTATGCTGACTTAGCTGCTGTGTTTTGAGAATGTCTTCTCCAAGTGGAGATTGAGTACAACTAGGAGTGAAGTAAGATTGTAGGCTAGCTTTCCTTCACTGTACTCAAATACAGACAATCCACTAGGAATTTATTCTGTCTCTTTTGAAGTGTGTGTGTGGGGGGGGGGGCGAGAGAGAGAGAGAGAGAGAGAGAGAGAGAGAGAGAGAGAGAGAGAGAGAGAAATACAAGTACCCACAAAGTCCAAAAGAGGCAAAAGAGTGTGATCCCCTGGTACTGGAGTTACAGGCAGTTTTGAATTGTCTCATGCACACGATGAGAACTGAGCTCAAGTTCTCTAAAGGAGCATAAAGTTCTCTTAATGCT
This sequence comes from Rattus norvegicus, assembly GCF_021556685.1. NCBI lineage: Eukaryota > Metazoa > Chordata > Mammalia > Rodentia > Muridae > Rattus > Rattus norvegicus. The sequence continues at coordinate 13,859,706 of NC_141538.1, forward strand.
AACTCTCCAGCACCTTGTCCCATAGTTTTGAAGGTTCTGGTCAATGATCTATTGGCTCTATTGCTTTAGACCTTTAGAGGAAATACATCATGCCGGCAGTGCCTGACAGGCAAAACTCATCAGCTCATCACAATCTAGGATGTCAAAAAAAAATGAAGCACGTCCATTTTTCCTTCCTTGTTTCTAGTGACCCAAAGCCCTCTCTGTCAGTTCCAAATCTTACCACCTCTACCAAGTCTCTGTGGTACCATCTTAAAAACCAAGCTTTTAGCATATGAACCTTTGAGTGACATTCAGAATCCAAAAAACAGCATTCAACCTCTGGCCTCCAAAGACTCATGTGTAGGTTTTTATTTTTTCAAAACTTACTTTAATAAATGTACTTAAATGTTTTAACCTTCCTTCTAGCCCACCAAAGGTAGTGGAAAGGAAAGGTTAATAGGGCAAAAGAGGATGAGTACCTGTTTAGAAATAGTTTTGGGAAGCAAATACAATCTACATTGTCAGGATATCTATCAGCAGTTCAGTTCACAAGAATCAGCAGTGAGAGCTTGATCCATTCCCAAACACCATTTACAATCCAACAATGGCAGTTTGAACTGGAAGAAACTAAGAGACTTTCCAATCAGGAAGTGGTAAGAAGCTATTGGAATACCACCAGAAAATCTTCCATGTGTTTTTCTCTATGAAGTCATGACAAACAATGGTGAGCAAAAAGTGGCAATGTGGACCAATACCACACAGCACTGTCAGTGAACACTAGCATCAGCAAAAACCAGCAAAGAGTGGCAAGATGTACCAATACCACATGGCGTCTTCCACTGTGGGTTGGGTTATAGTTATATTCTCTTTCCAAGCATCACAAGTTTTCTCAAGAATATGCTCTTGCCAAACATCACATGCCCTTTTTCCAGGCTGCTTCCAGAAAAACACCATGTGTCTGATCTTAACAAAACATCTACCCACATGTCTGTTTTAGCAAAACCATCCTCTCATAAGATAATGTCCACACATCATACAACACAACTGAGTCTCCAAAGAATCCCAAAATTTTCACATCACTCATGTTTGTCTCACAATGCAAAACATATTCAGTACCTCCCCAAAGGTCATTGGAATCAATTCTTTCAGTATTACTCAAAAACCATATTTCAAAATGTCTTCAGATAACTAAGGTAAATCTAGTTATTAAAGTTATAAGCCCCTGTAAAAACAGGCAACAAAGTGACATACTTCCTAAACACATTGGAGGACAGGCATGGGTAGGAATATAGTCTCATTTCAAAGGGGAAAACTGGTATGATAGAAGCCAGAGATCACAAAAAAAAATGAAAACACAGCAAAGAAAAAAAAAACAATACCTAACTCTTTAATGTCTGGCATCTCAGGTACCAAGTGGTAGCATTTGGACCCCTAAGATTAAGAGAGCTTTATCCCTAGCTGTGGCTACAAGCCACACGGCTACTCTGTTAGACTAGCTGTGATCTCATTTCTCACCTTTCTTTCCATATATATGCATGTAACAACAATATATGCATATTGCTGTGCCTGTTCAGTCTGTATTATGTTTCTTATATATGTTTTCAGGTTGACAATTTGGTATTGGATAATCACTTGCTGTGTTCTTCCCCAGAGAAGTCTTTCTTTCTTTCTTTCTTTCTTTCTTTCTTTCTTTATTTATTTATTTATTTATTTATTTATTTATTTATTTATTTATTTTCTGCTTTTAGCATCCTTAGTGGCCTGCGATTCTCTGTGTAGGGTTGAGTCTCCTGGTCTTTCTACTGCTTGACTTTGCTGTCTGTTGTCGTCCTTGTTCAGCCCATGTTTGTGCTGTCATGTTGCTGAGATTCTATGGGTGTGGGTTCTGGTGTTACTAGGACATATAAGCAACCTCACAGCAAATTTCCTGATCCTCTGCCTCCTAAATATTGTTCATCTCTCTTCTGCAGTGTTCCTCAAGCCTTACTTGCACTTGTTGTTTTATAGATGTACCCATTGGGGCGAAGTTCCATAACTGCATTTTGATTGCTTATAGTTTTCTATAACAGTATTTGTTACAAAGAGAGTTTTCTTGATGAGGGGTCAGGACTACACTTCTCTGTGAGCATAATGACGAACATTTAGGATGTAGTTAGGGTTATGTTGGTTTATTAAACTGGTAGTTGTTGATTATTTTCCAAGATCTACAACTTCACAGTCATGGATAATTGGCTAGGTTTCCAGGACGAGGCATGATTTCTCTCATGTTAAGCAGATCTTACATCCAATTAGAAATCAGCACATATTTTTCATTGAACTTGCTGATTTTAAAATTCATATGAAATTGTATTCTGTATATGTACCATATTTTTATTATCTATCATCAGGATGTGTAGGTTGTTTCCACTCTCTGGTGCTGTGAATAGAGCAGCGATTACCATAGTTGGACAAGTATCTGTGGAGTACTATATAGAGTCTTTGGGCATATGCCAAACATTAGCATAGCTGTATCATATGGTAGATCTATTTTTGCTTCTTGAGGATTCTCCACCTGACCTCCACAATGGCTGCACCAGTTTGTATTCCTAAAAGAGAATTCCCCACATCCTTGTCAGTACTTGTTTTCTCGATCTTAGTCAATCTGAGGGAGGTAAGATGAACTCCCAGAGACGTTTTCATCTGTATTTTCCTAATCGTTAATATTAAACCTTTCTCAAGATGTTTCCTATTCATTTCCATTTCTTCTTTCAAGAGCTTTCTGTTCAGATCTATAACCTATTTATTTATTTACATCCCAAACACTTCCCCCTTTACTAATCCCCACCCTGTTCCCCTTCCCTTTTCCTCTGAGAGAGTGGGGACCCTGGCTATCCCCTCTTTTTATGCTTGTTTGCTTGTTTTGTTGTTTTTCTCATATTTTCTAACAGTCTGTTGGCTTCCTCTTCTCTTGTTATTTCTTGTGCTATACAGAAGCTTTTTAGTCTTATGAGGTCTCACTAGTTTGTTGTTGGCCTTAATTCCTGGGCAAATGGACCCTATTTAGAAAGTCCTTTCCTACTGAGCATTGCCTACATTTTCCTCTGGCAGTTTCCACATTTCAGGTTTCAGACTAGGGTCTTTGACCATGTGGAGTTGATATCTGTGAGAGGTAATAGGTACATGTCTAATTTCATTCTTCTACATTGGACATCCAATTTTCCCAAAAGCATAGTTAAAGAGACTGTCTTTTTCTCTAGTGTTTAACTTTTGGGGGTCTTTGTCAATTATCAAATGTCTATCATTACATATACTCATATCAGGATCTTTTGAGAGAGGGTGGGAGAAGGAGAGGAAAAATACTGCAGAGAGATTAAGAGAAAATACTATATACCCTGTGCCATTTATAGCAAGACAAGACTACAGGCCAAAATAAGAAAGGAAATTACAAAGCTTCTAATAGAAGCCATTAGAAATCTTGGTTAAAGCAAAGATTTCTCAAGATACAAAACCTAAGTCAGACACTAGGGGAAAATATTCTTGACTTTGCTAATAAGACCTTCTCTTATAAAGCCACTGTTAGAACTAAGCTGGCAGGGCATATTTATAAACTCCATCATTGATAAAGAATATATGTCTGAAATATATAAAGAACTCTCAACACTAATTAAAAAGAAAGTTACACACTATCCAAGGATAATATTCAAATAATATTGGAACAGACAATTTGTCAAGTTAGCACGTTGGAAGAAAGTGTTCCACATAATTAGTCATGAGAGAAATGCAAATTTTAACTACAGAAAGTAAAAAGTAAATCCCAGGATGGACTTGGAACCAGAAAGATCGACAGCATATCTAAATGCTTAAATGAGAAAGCCTGTTAGAGGTACAGACAAAGAACCTAACTTTACACAATGGTCCTTTTGAATTGATAGAAAAAGCTCTAGGGTGGAAATATACAGTGGATAGATTAACATTTAAGTCCAGAACTTGGAAGATAAGTAATATCTAGATACAAGACTGTCAAAAGCAGAACCACACAAAACCATCTAAGCCAAGCAGTTCTCTCTCTCTCTCTCTCTCTCTCTCTCTTTCTCTCTCTCTCTCTCTCTCTCTCTTTCTCTGTCTCTCTCAATCTCTCTCCCTCTCTCTCTCTGTCTCTCTCTCTCTCTCTCTCTCTCTCTCTCTCTCTCTCTCTCTCTCCCTCTGTGTGTGTGTGTGTGTTATGTCTACTCATATGATATGTAGTCTTATAAAATGACAACAACAACAAAACCATCATGTCACTGTCTCAAGCAATACTAAGCATTTGATATTGGTCAAAACATTGCATTTGATTTGGTTAAGAAACAGCCTTTTCAACAGCTGTGCATTCTTGTGTTGAAAGTGGTATAAAGTTAGAAGCTTGAGGAAAATCCCCCTTAGTAGTAATATTTAGAGGAAGAGAAGTCTGGCCTCTGCTACAAGACAAATCTGAATGTGTAACTGGTCCTCCATGGCATCACTACTGGTGCTTACTGTCTCCAAGGTTATTTGATGATCACCATCAACTGTAGCCAAGAAACAACAGGCTACATCATGGAAAGGAAATGAGACAATTAAATCCTAGAACCTTGGAGCCAAGCCTAATCTTAGATTGAACTTTGGAAATGGCTTTCTGAGCAGCCTACAGTCATTTCCACCAGAACAAACCAGACTGTGATAATTTGGTGAAAGAGGTTTTGGCCAGTTTAATTTCCTTGTTTGTAGCTTCCTATCCATTAAAAGCAAGATAGCTTTGGATATCTATAATCTGACTACTTTCTATAGAAAAGACATTTCTACTCTGGCTTCCCAAGTTTTTAGCTGATCCTTCAATAAAATTCATAGAAGTATTTGAGTCAATGGCATGACAGTGAAAAGCCTAACATGCTATCATTTACTAATGGAGTCGTTGAAACCCATTCAAAGCAGTAGCCTGCAAGCATTTTGCCTCTACAACAGTTTCTCTTCCTTTCAATACAGAGATGCTTAACCTGAGAAAAAAATAGTCCTTAAAAAAATCATGGTAACTCTGAGAACTGCTTAATCAGTGCCTGTCTGAGCACATAATCCATACAAAACACCTTTTGTTCTTGGAGTCTTTGGGCTATTACTGTTTAATGTTTGTTTTCTGTCTTTGTTTTATTTTGTTTTGAAACAACATCTCCTCATGCAGCTCTGGCTGTCCTTGAACTCACTTGGTAAATCAAGTTGGCTTTTGCTTCTTAAGTTCTGGCATTAAAGGTGTGCATCACCACACCCAATGGACTGTTAGTTTTGAATGTGAATATTTTTGTTGCTATAATGTACAAATTAATACATAAACTAAATGTATTCACTTGTGTGTCCTTTTATCTGAGTATTTTGTCATAAAAAGCAGTAATTCAATATCACCCTCTAGTAATGATCTCAAAGCTAACATTATGTATAAGACTGAATCTTTAAGAATGAAGAAAACTAACTAAAACATCTTGCAGAGGGTGAACATACTGTATGGTTGAAGATCAAGCCAAGACATAGTATTACTAGCACTACAAGTCTTCTTGCAACTTCTTCCAAGTTGTTTCCCCTTCCCCAGAGATGAGGGCCTCCTGATTTTACTATCACATTTCCTCAGTGTCAGTGGACCACACTTGTTCTGTCTGAATCTTTCACTTGGTATTATACCTAGCAGACATGTTCATCTTTGTGCATGAACCTTGCTTGTTCATTTGTACATCACAATAGAGGAAGTCCACTTCAGAAACACACTGAGTTGTGCCCAGATTGAAGCCTGTGGTGAAGATAACATCTACAAACATTTCTGAACGTCCCTTCTGGGAAACATATGGATGTATTTCTGTTGGGTATAAAGTAGGAATTGCTGAGTTTTAAGTGTTTGAGTAGGTACTACCTTAAAGAGTTTTCTAAACTGGTTATACTAATTTATACCCCTATGAATGTTTTAATATGAATTAATTCCTCATTGCATTTGTCTCATATTTGAATTATTCTTGTGATGACATGGTAGTATTGCAATGACTTTTAATCTGCATGTCTCTGAGGACTAATATACCATTTTGTATATTTACTGGTCTCCTGACTATCTTCTTTGATAAAGTATAATTTTATATCATTTATTCATATATTGCTTAGTTTACTCACTGACAGGAATCATATATATTGAATATAAAGCACAATTATAATTTGTAACAGATTATAAATATAACCTCCTATCCTGTGGTGTCCTGATGAAAATAATTTAATAAATTTAATGCAACCCGCTTCAAACATTTTTATAACTAGTACTTCTAATGGACTTGGAGATAATCTATTTCTTTGTGAAAGATCTTTTTTGTTAACTTTCCCCCATTTAAAGCTATAATCCACCTGAGATTCATTTATGTATGTTGTGCAGAGAATCAAGATAAATTTTGTTCTGTGAGCTATCTTTTCTGGACTAGATCTTTACTACCCTGGGCGTTTGATTGTCTGTAGTCTAGTAATAGTGATAACTCCCAGAGAGAGCATGTGAGTTTATAGGCATCCATATCTATTGATATCTATCTATTCACACACAGACAAAGAAAGGGATATAGGGACAGCAGGAGGACAAAAGGGGAAGGGAAAGAGAGGAGAGAGATTGTGCTATAAATTTCTATTTATAGGTTACATTTTTCCTTCTATATCTAGTCAGTGTTATTACTGATGTATTGATGTTTGGTCCCAGGACAATTTGCAAAGGTTTCCTGGTACCTAGCATGCTGCACCAATATAAAGGGAAATGCAGTCAAATTTCAAGTGAATCCTGAGGAAGCATCTTCCCTGCTGGCAGCAAGAGAAAGGGGTGCTTTGAGAATGAATAAAGAGCTGGGCTTCAACAGGAATGGCACTGAAGGGGTGGAGTAGCCACTTTTGAGTTATAACAAATCATTCTTATGGCTAATAAGTCTCATTATTTCCCCCCAGTGTTTCAGGTAAGAAATAGTCAAGGTCCTCCCAGGAAAGTCAAGAAGGACCTTAGCAGATTCCATACCCGTCATCAAAGAGTGGTGGACTTCCCTCCACAATGCCCAAGAGAGGGGTCAGCATTGACAAACCTAACTGAATGATCCCCTGAAGTTGTACAGCATAACGCAGGACAGAGATGTTGGTGACATGTTCATGTTCACATACATGAACACACACACACACACACACACACACACACACACTTTTGGGGGTTTTTGAGGAGGCATTTTGCTAGAATTAGAATGTCAACATTTGCTGTTTTTATGTTCTTGCTAATAGTTATAAGTAAAATTATAGTACTCAAAGCTTTTATATATTTTAAATAATATACTTTTGTAAGATACCAGACTCATAAAGTCCTATCCACTATTTCTAGTGCTCTGGAGGGAAGTCCATTCACCAGGCAGGTCAAAGCCTGCCAAAAGGGAAACAAAGAACTTTCTACAGTTGGCACTAGTTATTTCTGTATGATTAATCATAAAAGTTGTATAATGCAGTTGAGTGTCTAAGTTGAAAGCTAAATGACAATGTAGTAACTCTCTTGCCCAGAGTGGTTTGACACAATCAATGCCTTTTGAAGTTATGACAGAGTCCCTATTATCAGCTTAAAACATGAAGTAATCCTACATGCCCAAACCATCACACAGAGTAATTAAGACTGAGGGATTTAAAAGAAGACGCAGACTTGCCTGGGCTTGATCATTTCCTATGTGAGATCTATTTCTAGAAAACGTCATTTGAATGAGGGCTGAAATGTACCCATGCAGGCTCTGCTGGATGCCACTTGGGAAGGGAAAGTGCAGCTGCCTCTCGGTGTTTATGAACTTTCCAAAGGAGCCATATCTGTGTGGATGAAATAGCAATGGCTGTCTTCACATTCCTCCTACCAACTCTCCCAAAAGCCTTTTAAATGACAGAGTACACATCTGGTGCCACAGGTGCCATAGGTGAAGTGTCTCACATGGACCCCGAAAACACTCCAATGTGGGAACATGAATCCTAGCAACAAAACAAGTCCTGCTGGTTCAAAAAGCAAGACCTTGAGCTGTGTGATGCATTCTGAAAGAGTTGATATATTTCTAAGCAATTGCATTCTGCAGGATCGGTGTTATACATAGTTTTCCCTTGGGTAGGATGATGTGAAGATTAGCACACAAGCCTCTTCCATATACCCAAAAATGGCTCACACATAATATCACATTACATGAAAACTAGGTGCTCCACGGGGATGAAGAATTGTCTTCTTTAAAAGATAAATGCCTAAGAGAAGGAACCTACAGAAATGCTGAGTATATTAGACAATCACATCCCCAGGGAGAATTAGTGGCTCTTTTAGAGTCAGTTTCAGCTGAGAAGGGGAGGTGTAGAAGGGCAGAGAATACTAGAGTGGCAAGAATTGAATTAGAAGAATCCAACTGCATGATAAATGGTGGGAAGATAATGGGATGGGCAGGGAAAGAGATAAAGCCATGTCAGGCAGGCTCAGATTACCAGTATAGCTTTGAGAGTGTCAAGCAGGAAACAGCTAGGTTGAAGGAGGAAGGGATATGGTCCCACTGCTCACAGAACAACTGTCCAGCAGTGAGGACAGTCTGTATCAGATAGGAAAAGGCCCCCTGAGATAGTACATCTTTGTTTAGGCCGTTGACATCTTCAGTGACTGTGCAGTGAATCCAGCATACAGTCTAACCCATTCAGAAACTTTATAGTCACTTTCCCTCTGTGAATACAGTGCTATTCAAGAATAGTTATTGAATTCAAGTCCTTTGACAAATTTCAGCTTGCCTTAATTACAGCTAAGGGATTCAGCATTAAAGGGACCACAGCATTTTTTAACATAGATGTACACTCAAGGCAGACATTTTCTCTTGTTTCTGGAAGAAACTGCTGCATTAGCTTCTGCGGGACAATTTTCCTCCCAAGCCTCTGAGCCATGGAATCAGAACTCAGTTACAATTGTGAAGCTACCACACTGTAGATATATGACATTGAACCTAACATCTGTAAATGTCAGACTTCACAACTGTTGAAGACAGACTACTTTCAAAATCATAGTATTGTTCTAAACATTATATATGTAAGATGTTCTTTAAAACTGCACGAAACATTTACAGATGCCCAACAAATGGTAAGAAGATGGTTTTAGGTCCCTTCACGTACTTACCTTCCTTTAAGTTATCTTTACCTTATAAAACAACCCATGCTATCATTATATAGCATTTTCCTATATAAGAATTGTATTAAGGGCTGGAGAGATGACTCAGTGGTTAGAGCACTGACTGCTCTCCCAGAGGTCCTGAGTTCAATTCCCAGCAACCACGTGATGGCTCACAATCATCTGTAATGGGATTTGGTGCCCTCTTCTGGTGTGTCTGAAGAGAGCAACAGTGTACTCACATACATAAGAAATAAAAATCTTTTTAAAAAAGAATATTAAAAGCATCTTGGGGGAAAAGGCATAAGTTTGTCTTTAGTTCTGTTCTAGTGTTTGTGTCTAACTTCAGGTGCCTTCTGACACATACTAGGCACTTCAGAAATCTCTGTTAAGTGATTATTGTTTAATTCTTTTCTTTTCTATCCAAGTATAACATGCTATCATTTTAATGAATAAAATAACAAACTTTTCTTTTTTAAATAAAAGTAATATGGAATTGCCTCCACAGCTCTCTATACACAAATCCCATGGGAGAGAGAGCTGGACTCTCAGAAGTGTGGACAATCCTGAGAGCTCAGGGGAGACCGCCACTTCTGCTCACATTCCTGGCACAAAAGAAACCTGCCTTGTGTCCTCTGGATACAAGAACCTAGGAGTAGTCCAGGGCAGGACCATTCCAGTTTCTGCCTGAGCCCAGAGCTGAAAGTCAGTCAGTCACCTGGAGCACTGACACACCTGACAGCAGAGGTAAGAACAAGTTTTCTGTTCCAAGTGATCTGCCTGGATTCTTCAGGACACACAGACCCAGGAGCAGCTCTTGTTCCCAGATCTGGCTGAAAGAAAATAGGTCTACAGGAATGCTGGCACACAGGCTTACAGGAGGGTTAAGCCACGGTCAGAGAAAGCAAGACAAGCTAACACCACAGACAACATGATGGTGAGAGTCAAGTGCAGGAACCTAAGCAACAGAAAACAAGACTTGGCATCATCAGAGCCCAATTCTCCCATCAAAGCAAATATTGGATATCCCAATAAACCAGAAAAGCAAGATTTGGATTTAAAATCGCATCTCAGGATGATGATTGAGGACTTGAAGAAGGACATAAATAACTCCCTTAAAGAAATACAGGACAATACAGATAAACAAGTAGAAGCCCTTAAAGAAAACACTAAAATCCCTTAAAGAATTATAGGAACACACAACTAAGCAGGTGAAGGAATTGAACAAAGCATCCAGGATTTAAAAATGGAAATAGGAAACAATAAAGAAAGCACAAAGAGAGACAACCCTGGAGATAGAAAACCTAGGAAAGAGATCAGGAGTCATAGATACAAGCATTACCAGCACAATACAAGAGATAGAAGAGAGAATATCAGGGGCAGAAGATACATAGATAGCATAAATACAACTGTTAAAGATAATGTAAAATTCAAACACCTCCTAACCTAAAACATCCAGGAAATGCAGGACACAATGAGAAGATCAAACCTAAAGATAATAGGTATAGAAGAGAGCAAAGACTCCCAACTTAAAGGACCAGTAAATATCTTCAACAAAATTATAGAAGAAAACTTCCATAACCTAAAGAAAGATATGCCCATAAACATACAAGACACTTACAGAGCTCCAAATAAATTGGACCAGAAAGGAAATTCCTTCTGTCACATGATAGTCAAAACACCAAACACACAGAACAAAGAAAGAATATTAAAAGGAAAAGGGGGTAAAGGTCAAATCACATATGAAGGCAGACCTATCAGAATTATACCAGACTTCACATTAGAGACTATGAGAGCCAGAAGATCCTGGGCAGATACCATACTGACCCTAAGAGAACAGCATAGGCTACAATAATGTACAGCAAAACTATCAATTAACATAGGTGGAAAAATCAAGATATTCCATGACAAAACCATTATCTTTCTACAAATTCAGCCCTACAAAGGATAATAGATGGAAAACTCCAACACAAGGAGGGAAACTGTACCTTAGAAAAAGCAAGAAAGTAATCTCCTTCCAATGAAACTATAAGAAGAGAAACATAAACACATACTTCCACCTCTAACCAAAAAAATAACAATCACTATTCCTTAATAGTGAGAATGGACTCAATTCACCAATAAAAAGACATAGACTAACAGACTGGATGTGTAAAGAGGAAAACACACTTCAGTGACAAGGCCAGACACTACGTCAGAGTAAAAGACTGGAAAAAATTTTTCAGGAAAATGGTTTAAAGAAACAATCTGGAGTAGCCATTCTAATATTGAATAAAATCAACTTTCAACCAAAAGGTATCAAAAAAGATAAGGAAGAACACTTCATATTCATCAAAGGAAATATCCACCAAGGTGAACTCTCAATACTGAATATATATGCTCCAAATGCAAGGGCACCTATATTCATAAAAGAAACCTTACTAAAGTTCAAAGCACACATTGCAACACACACAATAATAGTGGGAGGTTTCACCACCTCACTCTCATCAATGAACAGATCATGCAAACAGAAACTAAACAAAGACATAGGGAAACTAACAGAAATTATAAACCAAATGGATTTAAGGGAAATTTATAGAACATTTCATCCTGAAACAAAAGAATATAACTTCTTCTCAGTACCTCATGGTACCTTCTCCAAAACTGACCATATAATTAGTCACGAAATAGGACTCAACACATACAAGAAGATTGAAATAATCCCATGCAGCCTATCAGATCACCATGGTCTAAGACTGGTCTTCAATAACAAAAATAATGACAGAAAGCCCACATATACACGGAGGTTGAACAACACTCTACTCAATGATAACTTGGTCAAGGAAGAAATTAAAAGAGAAATTAAAGACTTTTTAGAATTTAATGAAAATGAAGGTACAACATTCCCAAACTTATGGGACACAAGAAACTGGTGCTAAGAGGAAAACTCATAGCTCTGAGTGCCTCCAAAAAGAAATTGGAGAGAGCATATATCAGCAACTTGACAGCACACCTAAAAGCTCTAGAACAACAACAACAAAAAAGCCAATATACCCAAAAGGAGTAATAATCAAACTCATGGCTAAAATGGACCAAGTAGAAACAAAAAGGACTGTACAAAAAAATCAACAAAATCAGGAACTGGTTCTTTGAGAAAATCAACAAGATAGATAAACCCTTAGCCAGACTAACCAGAGGGCACAGAAAAAGTATCCAAATTAACAAAATCAGAAATGAAAAAGAAGGCATAACAACAGAATCTGAGGAAATACAAATCATCAGATCCTACTACAAAAGCCTATATTCAACAAAACTGGAAAATCTGGAGGAAATGGACAATTTTCTAGACAGATACCAGGTACTAAAGTTAAATCAGGATCAGATAAACCATCGAAACAGTGCCATAACTCCTAAAGAAATAGAAGCAGTTATTTAATGTCTCCCAACCAAAAACAGCCCAGGACCAGACGGGAATAGTAGAGAATTCTATCAGACCGTCATAGAAGACCTCATACCAATACTATCCAAACTATGTCACAAAATAGAAACACAAAAAGCACTACCCTCATCTTTCTTTGAAGCCACAATTACACTTATGCCTAAAACACACAAAGACCCAACAAGGAAAGAGAAGTTCAGACCAATTTCTCTGTGAATATCAATGCAAAAGTACTCAATAAAATTCTCACAATCCTCATCCAAGAACACACCAAAACCATCATAACCAAGTAGACTTCATCCCAGGGATGCAGGGATGGTTCAATATACAGAAATCCATCAATGTAATCCACTATGTAGACAAACTCAAAGAAAAAAAAGAACACATGATCATCTCATTAGATGCTGAGAAAGCATTTGACCAACTTCAATACCTCTTCATATTAAAAGTCTTCAAAAGATCAGGAATTCAAGGTCCATACCTAAACATAGTAAAAATAGTATACTGCAAACCACTAGCCAACATCAAACTAAATGGAGAGAAACTTGAAGAAATCCCACTAAAATCAGGGACTAGACAAGACTGCCCACTCTCTCCCTACTTATTCAATATAGTTCTTGAAGTTCTAGCCAGAGCAATCAGACAACAAAAGGAGGTCAAAGGGATACAAATTGAAAGGGAAGAAATGAAAATATCACTATTTGCAGTTGATATGATAGTATACTTAAGTGACCCATAAAGTTCCACCAGAGAACTACTAAGCCTGATAAACAACTTCAGCAAAGTGTCTGGATATTAAATGAACTCTAACAAATCAATGGACTTCCTATACTCAAAGGATAAACAGGCTGAAAAAGAAATTAGGGAAATGACACCCTTCACAATAGTCTCAAATTACATAAAATACTGCGGTGTGACTGTAAACAATCCTACATCTGATAGAAGGCTAATATCCAAAATATACAAAGAAATCAAGAAGTTAGACTCCATAGAGCCAAATAACCATATTAAAAAATTGGGTACAGTGCTAAAAAAAATTCTCAGCTGAGAAATATCGAATGGCTGAGAAGTACCTAAAGAAATGTTCAACGTCCTTAGTCATCAGGGAAATGCAAATCAAAACAACCCTGAGATTCCACCTCACACCAGTCAGAATGGCTAAGATCAAAAACTCAGACGACAGCAGATGCTGGTGAGGATGTGGAGAAAGAGGAACACTCCTCCATTGTTGGTGGGATTGCAGACTGGTACAACCATTCTGGAAATCAGTCTGGAGGTTCCTCAGAAAATTGGGCATTCCACTACCTGAGGACCCAGCTATACCTCTCCTGGGCATATACCCAAAAGATGCTCCAAAATATAAAAAAGACACGTGCTCCACTATGTTCATAGCAGCCTTATTTGTAATAGCCAGAAGCTGGAAAGAACCCAGATGCCCTTCAACAGAGGAATGGATACAGAAAATGTGGTACAACTACTCAATGGTGTATTACTCAGCTATTTAAAAACAATGACTTTATGAAATTCGTAGGCAAATGGATGGAACTAGAAAATATCATCCTGAGTGAGGTAACCCAATCACAAAATATCACACATGGTATGCACTCACTACTAAGTGGATATTAGCCCCAAAGCTTGAATTATCCAAGATACAATCCACAGACCACATGAAGCTCAAGAAAAAGGATGATCAAAGTGTGGATGCTTCAGTCCTTTTTAAAAGGGGAAACAAAAATATTCATAGCAGGGGATATGGCACAAAGTCCTGAGCAGAGACTGAAGGAATGGCCATTCAAAGCCTGCCCTATCTTGGGATTCAGCCCATTTATATTCAGCCACCAAGACTAGACAATACTGATGAAGCCAAGAAGTCCATGCTGAAAGGAGCCTCATATAGCTGCCTCCTGAGAGGCACAGCCAGATCATGTCAAATACAGAGGCGAGTGCTAGCAGCAAACCATTGAACTGAGAACGGGGTCCCAGTTGGAGGAATTAGAGAAAGGATTGAAGGAACTGAAAGGGCTTGCAACCCCATAAGAACAATACCAACCAACCAGAGCTCCCAGGGACTAAACCACTACCCAAAGACTACACATGGGCAGACCCATGGCTTCAAATGTATATGTAGCAGAGGATGACCTTGTTGGGCACCAATGGGAAGAGAAACCCTTGGTCCTACTAAGGCTGGACCCCCCAGTGTAACAATGTTAGTGTGGGGATCTGGGAAGGGGTGAGTGGTTGGGGAGTGGGAACACCCTTATAGAAGAAGAGAAGGGGAATGGGGTAGGGGTCTTATGGATGGAAAACTGGGAAAGGGAATAACATTTGAAATGTAAATAAAAATCTCCAATACAAGAAAAGTAATGCAAATTCAAAGATTCTAATCCAAAATTTTTAATTATTTCGTGTGATAGAGTCAGAAAATTTTAACATTCTTTAGCAGCTCCTTTTAGCATCTCCTGAAAAGAACCTGATGATCACAATGCTTCCTATGAAATTCCTGCTTCCAATGAGCTGGTCTAAGAGTATTCTTTCTCCTTTCCCAGAGTCCTTCCTTTCCAGTCTCCCTGGGTTACATTTGATTACTGGACAGTCTATCTATTCACCTGCATTACCCTTGCTACAGAAGTTGACTGCAACTCCCAAGCTACTACCATCAACCACTTTTGAAAGTTGGATAAAGAGAATTGATTATTTTAATACATAGACATGATAAATGCTGGAGGATGTAGAAATGCTGACTCCCTTAATTTGATCATTACGCACAATGTACATGTATTGAACTAGCCTGCTTATGTGTATAAATATTGTATCAATTTTTAAAAGATTAAAATATGAATTCAATATTTAGCTTTGTAAATAAAGCTATGCCTAAGGTGATTATGCTTTGATTTGAATATAGCATATGAAACATACTGTTAAATTTTTATATTCACTGATTTCCTTGATAAATATTTACTGGGTTATTTGTCAAGCAAATATTTACTCAGTAAATATTTTAAAGCTTAGGAAAGTAATACCTTCTACAGTGCCCCAGGTTTCCTAGAAACATAAACAGTGTAAATATTCATCAGGATTCGTTTGTTCAAAGTAGAGACTGATTTGTCATTTCATCAGTTTTAAAAGCAGAAAGTACATTTTGGGGAGACTTTGAATAAAGCACTTTAGTTGTGTTCTGAGCAGGACCTTAGACTGGTCTTATGGTTAGGCATCTCAAGCATGCTGTCTTAAAAGGCATACACTTATTTGTATACTCCTAAAAGAATTTTTGAAGAATTATGTTTGTAATTATGCCCCCTTGATTTTTATTGTAAGCTTGGTAACAATGTTGGGCAATTGATCCAGTATTTACGCTTATGAGTTCATACCAAGTCCCAGTTTCCTAACAGCCTTCCCAACACCCAGCAAGCCCATAGGATACTGATGAGGCACGATGGTATTGACTTTAGAAAAAGAACTCAATGATAAATGGGGCAAGTGAGGAAGAGGCAAGGATGGATGATGTCTAGGTTACTGCCTTGAGGACCTTGGATAAGGAGTGGTTCAAGATGAGGGAGACATAAAGGGAGGCAAAATGAGTTTGAGTCATATGGAAATATGAAATGATCTGTAAAGCTCAAGGCATCAGGAAAAATTCTACTTGTGAAGAAGGATGAGAATGTGTTCAAAGAGTAAAAATGGTGTAAAAGTTTCCATTTATATAACACTTAGATTCCTTTCAAAAGAGTCAGAATGTATAATACTTCTTTAAATGCCAATATTTACAATACACTGAAATGTATTCAAGGTTACAGTGAAAATCAGGACGGCACTTTTAAAAATGTGAGAAAATAATTCTTCAAATTCTTTTAGGTGCACACAAGTAGGTGTTTGAAGTGTGCTGCAGAAGAAATCACCATTAACAGTCTAACACAAAGAAGTTCTCATGTTAAATGATTTTCTTAGTAATAGTGAAGTCAAAGCTTTTTCAATTGCTGTCTATTTCAGCACCAAATTATTTGCTAGTATGCTTTGAATAGGAGGCCTCACCCCTTCGGTGACCTGGCAGAGCAGATGCCACAAATGTATACAGTTCCTGATCCTATGCGCTATGCTGCTTACTGTGCTACTCTTTCCCATGTGTTTGTTAAGCTCAAGTCTTTTAGGCTGCTTCATATCCCGTCCATTAGCATCACTAATGAGCTCTACTGAAAAGTGGTTGCCATGAAGGGACTGAAATTAGTCCCACTGTTAGCATTAGGCAGATGTGGTTAGCAGTGCGCTGCTCAGGAGGCTTTTCTCTGGGGACTCTCCATTCAGAGTGACCTGCAGGGAATGAGGAGGGGGACTAGTGTGAGGTCATAGAATCCAGTGGCTACCTTAGAGCAGGGATACCTAGAATACGAGTAGATGACTGCACACAACTTAAGTGAATGTACAGGCAACTTCCTTTTTTGACAAATATTTAATGGACCCCAAGACTGAGCTGGACACCTTTGTAGACAATCAGCTAGTTAACGTTAAAGGGACTGTCTCACATCCTATCTGACCACATGATGGGGCTTTTTTAAAAATAGCCCTGGAACTTGTGTCTGGTAGCTCCAGTACCAGAGGCTGAGCTAAAAGCTGGGGCTAAAGCAAGAGGATGCTAAGTTCAAGGCAAGTTTGGGCTACATGGCAAGTCTGAGGCCATCTTGAATGCCAGTTTTGGCTACATAGGAAGTCTGAGGCCACCTTGAACTGTATAGATCTTTCTGAAACAAAAAAATAAGTTATTCTAAATTCCCTGGTAACTGCTGTCACTATTCAGAGTAAGAACTCATATTAGCATACAGAAAATTTTGGACTACCACATAAAATGGCAGATTTATCCAGAATCATGATAGTGAAAGTGTCCAAAAGAATCCAATGCCTACATGAGGTCAGGATAAGCTAGGCTAGGAATGGATGGCTACAAATGACTTAAGTGAGTGTGCAGGCAACTTTCCTTCTGACAGAGATTTAATGTGCTGGGTGGAGGAGACTCACATTTGTTTGTCGGTTACAGCAGAGTACTTGGAATCGTTCCTGGGAAGCACATGAACTGTGCACGCTAAGGCCGGCATTTGGTTTTCAATTTTGGCATCTCCTAGTAGGCTTCCCTGAATCTTCTGCCCTTATTTGAGAGTCCATGAGAGACTTTGCTGGACTCTTTTGTAGTGCACGGCAAACTTGGGTAATCTGAAAAAAACAGTGGGTACAGAGATAAATTTTAGATTTTATGTTCAGTGGCCTCCTTTCTACACATTGTGTACAGCTGATGATGAAGCAGATATCACCTTAAAGTGAGCATCTTAAAGTGACCACCTTAAAGTGAGCATCTTAAAGTGACCACCTTAAAGTGACCATCTTAAAGTGACCATCTTAAAGTGACCATCTTAAAGTGATGTGTGTTTCTCCCATGAGCTATTCCTATTGTACTCAAGGTCCTAGAAAGGTCTCAGTGTGAAGGAAGAGGATGTTTGCCTATACCAGTAATAAATGGCTTCAGTTGTCTAAGCTGAAAATTCCCCATGACTTTAAGGTCACCACCTTGAACAACTCATACATTTGTAGTCTATATCTTGCATGGGAAAATTCCTTAGCCACCCCAGCCCTCCAGAGGCCCCATTCCATGTGTACCTAGTTCTTCAGGGCACAAGACTATCATGCATATGAAGAATTTTATATTAACCATTTTAATAAGAAATAATTTCTGAAATATGAGTATATCCCCAACTGAACCCCAAGTTAAGCCTTTTAAAGGAAAGTGATCACGATCAGTCAGTAATTATGGATGTACTGTGGTGCCAAGGTCTCCTGGTTTCCATAATTATAAGGCTTCTGGATACTGAGTTTTATCCTTAGGTCAAGATTTTGTATTTTGGGTGTGTTCTTAGACACAGTAATATAGCACTTCCCTCCTATCCATGATCTCACTTTACACATTTTAATTGCCTGTGATCAGCCATGACCCAAAAATAGCACATGGAAAACTCTAAATAACAAATTTGTAAGTTTAAATCATTATAGTCTATCATGATTATCATTAATTGTTGCCTTTAAGCTTTTTCCCGTGACTGGTTTATAAGTTAAATTTCATCAACGTATGTATAGGAAAAGCCATAGTGTGCATTAGTTTGATTTCATCTGGGAACATTGGGGAATGAGGGCTTAGTGCTGTATCATTGAGAAACTCTGGACATCTGTGGCAAGCCATCTTCTCCCTTCTGTATGTCTGCCCTCTAAGTTTCATGACAGCATCAGGAAATGAGGCACCCAACTGGTGGAAGGAAGTTGCTATTTAGATTACTGCACTAATTATTAGAATGCTGTATTGATGGAGTAGACCAAAGTTCTCTTCTGACCACACTTTCTTTCCCTACTGTTCCTGGGTTAAGGAAAATTCTGTGTGTGCCTATAGATGTACATGTGTAATTGGATCAGCCCTCAGACCACTTTCAAATTTCATTCACCTGTATGTTCTTTCCCACTAAAAAGAGCTCCTGGAGCAATAATCGATTGCTTAGAACTCTTGCCACATGTAAAATGTCACAGTAAGTGAGCATGTATTTAAGGGCACTCATTTAAGAGTGTAGTCATTCAAAGTACTCAGTTTCCTTCCTAGAGTATTTGGCAAGAACTCTTCTCTCACGGGAAGAACGACTGCATTGGTTGATAACTGAAGTAGTTCACCAGAGTCTGCCTCCACTTGGTCTTGTCAGTCGCAGTGATCCTTCCGGCATGCAAGCAGACTACGAGAAGTTATTCAAGTCTTTCATGCTTCCCATAGCTAGCAAAGGACAATCTCCACCTGTCCTTTATATCCAGGTTCTGTTAAGAACTCTTCCCACAGTACAGATGCTCTTTAATCATCTGCTCCATGGCACTCTACACACATTGCAATACAGTTGAAAACTGGGATGTGTCAGTTGCCTTGGTTAACGATGGGCTTCTTGACCAAGGCTCTCATTTTTACATATTTAATACTTAATGTAAGCCTTGAGCTGAGTGTATAGCTTCCTTGGTAGAGTGTTTGCCTAGCATGCCCAAAACCCTGGTGTCAAGCACTCATACCTGATCAAGCACTTAGGGGATGAAGACAGGCAGATCATAAGGCTAACCTGTGATGTGTGAGACTCTATATAAATATACAAATATACATATCTATCTTATACATATGCATATCCATCAGTGCACATACATTGCCCAGGTAGAGCTTGTCCTTTGCTATCTATGGAAAGAGTAATCATTAAAAAATTGAATAAAGTCCCAGGGTCTGCTTACATGCCATGCAAGGAAGGATCTTTTGGAAGGAGGAAGGGTCACTTAGATTGAGGTGTGTGTGTGTGTGTGTGTGTGTGTGTGTGTGTGTGTGTGTGTGTGTATTTGAATACTTAGAAATCCCTTTTTGAATGTTTGAATGGCTGAATATCCAAAATATTACTCTAGTGAGCTTTCAAAGCAGATCAACACACCTTCCAATAGGTGTCTCCTCTTCTTAGAGCATTATCATCGGTGAAATGTGTGCATAACCATTAAGAGATTCATTAAATTTGAAATAATACCTGAAGAGCAGTCACTACACGATGAGGAAAGAGCTAGCTTTGCATTTATAAATGTTCCTAACTATCATAATTTGGAAACATTGTTTAACTCATTTTAATTGAAATCATTACTTCACATGAGCAAATCAGAAGCGAATTGCTCATGTGTTTAACTAATGAACAGATGATGTACTGTGATTCAGAAGTCGTTATTGAGTGTGAATATATTTTCATCACTGTATATATAAATAGTTGCATGCAGAGAATATAGATTTTATTGCAATGGCTGCTATTGAAATTACTTTGACAAAATTTATTTCTACTAATTAATACAACTAGTTTATACAACTTCTCATCAATAAAATGAATCACTTTAAAATGTATAATTGTGGGGCTAATGCATAGTTGAGAAAAGCTTTTGAGCAGATATATGCATATAATCTCTTCAAAGAGATTGCTTTGAGAAGGTATGTGATGATAGCTATTTAAAGAAGTAGTTATGTGCATTGACCACCACCAGGACAGACTCAAAGACTGGAGTTGTCCTTTATGCGAAACTCAGACCAACTCTCGGCTGCCTTATCATCTGTGGTTGCAACCACTGTTTTAGAACTTCACAACTTATTTGCACCCAGCTTTCTGGAAGGCTGGGAGTGACCTCTTCTTCCTCAGCCCAGTGCCTAGTGTCTTCCAGACAGAGAGATGCAGTCTATCAAGGGAGGCTGGAGATCTGAGGAACTTCTTCCAAACTATGTCACACAAATGAAAGCTGAGGTAGACTTTGTCATCAGTAAAGACTGAAGTGAATTCAGGACTTCACCCAAAGAAAATGGGTGAAAAGCCAAAGGATCAGCTATCTCTTTGGCTGATTATCTCCTGGTTCTCATGATTTGCTGTGATAAATATTTAATTCGTGAGGCTAAAAATTTGGTTGTCAGGTTTTAGATGTCTAAATGAAATGGAAAGCATGTTGTTAATAGTTATAGCCAGGTGAACTGGCTTTTCCAAAATATTCTTTTCTTGAAGTAAAGAGCAGCATTCACTAGTGAAACAATGGTAACCATGAGACCGACTCACTGCAAAACCACTGTGTGCAGGAAAGATACATTAATGCGGAGCCCCTTGGCCTGCCAGATGAATAGTTTTCTTATTTCAGATAAGAAAGAAATAGTAACTGAACATTGGTAGGCCATGCTTGCTTGGCATTGGAGACATAAGACTTGATTATATTCAGGGAGCCCATAGTCTAAAACAGGAAAAAGGGGTTGAAAGTTTTCTAGTTACCACACATGTCCCAGTCTTCTCCAGAGCAGGAATCCTCTCTCATGCTTAAAGCCTCAAAGAACAAATTTTTTTTGGAAGAATCAGATTGATCATGAGTTTCAACTACTCTTGATCCGTTATAGAGTCTATATCCACTCTCCTGGCCCTGCTCCTTCCCTTACACCCCTAGCATCTCAGATACCAGAACTGCAGGCTTCACCTAGGGCTACTGCACCAGAAGGGTTCATTCCCAGTCCATGGTATGTGGAGGCCCAAGCACCAGGTTCTTCTCTCTGCTGCTGCTCAGGGCTCTGGAGCAAAGCTGTTCCCCCAAAATGATCTCTACTTACTCTGCTCAGCCCTTCCTCTCATCTCCGACAAGGAAGAGGACATGGACTTCTGCCCACCTGTAGGGCCATAGCTCCCATGATATAACCTCCTGCCCTGCTTGCCTGGAGGTTGCTGAGCACACATTGGTATTATGGTGCTTGTTAGACCTCTCTTACCAACCTGGAACCCAGAGTCTCTTTAGACATGTCTTACTAAAGGAATACACAGTGATGTGCTCTGAAGAGCTTGCCAAAAAGATGTGATTCTTCTCATTAAGCAAAGGCTGATTTTTCTCATCCTCCAGGTCACATGCTCTGTTACAGTCCCAAGACAAGGAAATAGAGTAGATTATATTCAGGAGTTACAATGGGAATGGTGGGGGATGGGAGAAGGGAGCGGCTGGAAACGTGCCTGAGTAAGAGGATGATTGTCACTGAGTCAGTCCCAGTTGGGTTCTTTAAGGTAAGTGGAACCTGAAGAGCAAATTACAAGCTTTGCAACAGCAAGAAAGGGACCTATAAGAACTCTGAGTACATGCACATCTTATTAATTAGCTATGGAAGGTTGTTTGCTGTGGCAAAGTCTCTGACCTTGAACTCTTCATATAGCCAAGGATTGCAGTGATCTTTGATCTCCTACTTCTACCTCCCAATATTGGGCATGTACTACCATCTTCAGTTTCATGTGGTGTTGGAAACTGATCCAAGGGCATGGTGTAAGCTAGGCTAACACTCTACCAACCATGCTAGATTCCCTGTGGGAATTTTAACACTTTACACAACACTCATGTCTACCACTACTCAACAGGTACTGTTCAGCAAACTGGAGAACAAGCTTTTATGTAACCTGCCCCGAATCTCATGATATATCAAAGAAATGGCACTAAGACCATTTGGATAGTTTGGATTTAAAGCTTGTGTTCAATTTTTGCACTTACATACTTAAAATTATGGCTGTAAACAACAGGTGTCCACTGGACATTCTAGAACAAATGGGACTGGTATGGTTAAAATATCATTAATTTGGCCTTTACTCTTTAGACCTCAATACATGCAGCCATGGGAAATTTGCTATTTTTGTGTTTTGTTCACAAGCTGGATGCGCCATTGTAAAATCCTGAGCGCTGAGGTGTGCCCTGGCTGTGGCTAGAAAGGTCTGTCTGTCCCTGTGTCACTTTTCCCATTGTATACGTGTCATACTACTCAATTTCAGCAGTGGAACTTGAGGTCAAAAAGTAAGAAATTACAACTTCATGAAGAGAATGGCCAGTGCCTGAGTCTGAGAATGGTGCACACAAGAGTCACTGGTACAAGGGAAGGGAAAAGCAACAAGATCCAAGATTAGCTGACTTTTAACCTGACTCATTTTAGGATTGTGTAGTCTTAGTTGTTGTTTGCTGAGAAGAAGTGGAGAAGATGCGTCAGAAAGCTACAAAATCACCATGGATAGTCTACTTGACCTTTGAAAGTTAGAAGTTGGCTCGATTGTTGTGTGGAAAGAACAAGCATTACTCGAAAAGTAAGAAGAAATTTTGTAGGCTTTACAGTGTAATTGAGACCAGCTTCTCCCTGTTTTCTCTTTCCTAGATAAAATGTAAGAAATCTTCATCCCCTCTGATCAGGGTACAGTAAAATGAGTATGAGATTCCTTTCCTATTTGTTCATGTGATTAACACACCTTTATAAAAAGGAATGATAAAGTACAAACTAAGTTCTCATGTCCTCTGAAGGGACAAGATCACGCGGTCATGATTTACTCCCCTCCACCTAAGCTGCATTGCTTCCCAAAGTAGATCATTTCCACTCTTTCCGAAAGCCAGGGCCTGATACCATGTCCAAATAATCTTTCTTCTCTGACCTTCTTGAGCCTCGTCGCCCTAGGTTCAAGGGGTTAAGAGGCCAGGTTTGTGCATAGATGGGGTGTACTTGAAGTGCGGGTATATGGGCTGGATATTCTCAGGTCAAAGGTGGGAGGAGGCAGCAGGAGACAGTACGCTAGAGCCACCACGTTTAAGCACAGTGGTCTACATAGAATAAGAATTTTACATTTGACCCTTGGCAGGGAAGGGAGAGGCAAAGATTAAAACAGAGACTGAAGGAACACCCATTCAGAGCCTGCCCCACATGTGGCCCATACATATACAGCCACCCAATTAGACAAGATGGATGAAGCAAAGAAGTGCAGACCGACAGGAGCCGGATGTAGATCGCTCCTGAGAGACACAGCCAGAATACAGCAAATACAGAGGCGAATGCCAGCAGCAAACCACTGAACTGAGAATAGGTCCCCTATTGAAGGAATCAGAGAAAGAACTGGAAGAGCTTGAAGGGGCTCGAGACCCCAAAAGTACAACAATGTCAAGCAACCAGAGCTTCCAGGGACTAAGCCACTACCTAAAGACTATACATGGACTGACCCTGGACTCTGACCCCATAGGTAGCAATGAATATCCTAGTAAGAGCACCAGTGGAAGGGGAAGCCCTGGGTCCTGCTAAGACTGAACCCCCAGTGAACTAGTCTATGGGGGGAGGGCGGCAATGATGGGAGGGTTGGGAGGGGAACACCCATAAGGAAGGGGAGGGGGGAGGAGGATGTTTGCCCGGAAACCGGGAAAGGGAATAACACTCGAAATGTATATAAGAAATACTCAAGTTAATAATAAAAAAAAAAATAATAATAATAAAAAAAAAAAAAAGAATTTTACATTTGGACGTCAAGGCCGTTCACAACACATGACCACCAACATGGAAGGGGTCATCTTGTTGTTTATTTCCTTAGCCCGGGAATGCTTAATTCCCAGGATAATTGTCATGATCCGGTCTACTGACACTCCCGATTCACACCCTACAGACTGTAGGGGGCGCTCTGCAATTGACTGAAAACTATTGACCTGTATTCTCACCTCCAAATGCAGGAATTGAAGCCCAGCTCTTAAGCTAACGGCACTCCCAATTCAATACTGAAGCCCTTTGTTCACAGAACTGTAGATGAATGTCTGTGAATTTTTTTTAATTTTTTTTTATTAGCTTGAGTATTTCTTCTTTACATTTCGAGTGTTATTCCCCTTCCTGGTTTACAGGCCAACATCCCCCTCCCCCCTCCCCTTCCTTATGGGTGTTCCCCTCCCAACCCTCCCCCCATTGCCACCCTCCCCCCATAGTCTAGTTCACTGGGGGTTCAGTCTTAGCAGGACCCAGGGCTTCCCCTTCCACTGGTGCTCTTACTAGGCTATTCATTGCTACCTATGAGGTCAGAGTCCAGGGTCAGTCCATATATAGTCTTTAGGTAGTGGCTTAGTCCCTGGAAGCTCTGGTTGCTTGGCATTGTTGTACATATGGGGTCTCGAGCCCCTTCAAGCTCTTCCAGTTCTTTCTCTGATTCCTTCAACGGGGGTCCTATTCTCAGTTCAGTGGTTTGCTGCTGGCATTCGCCTCTGTATTTGCTGTATTCTGGCTGTGTCTCTCAGGAGCGATCTACATCCGGCTCCTGTCGGTCTGCACTTCTTTGCTTCATCCATCTTGTCTAATTGGGTGGCTGTATATGTATGGGCCACATGTGGGGCAGGCTCTGAATGGGTGTTCCTTCAGTCTCTGTTTTAATCTTTGCCTCTCCCTTCCCTGCCAAGGGTATTCTTGTTCCCCTTTTAAAGAAGGAGTGAAGCATTCACATTTTGATCATCCATCTTGAGTTTCATTTGTTCCATGCATCTAGGGTAATTCAAGCATTTGGGCTAACAGCCACTTATCAATGAGTGCATACCATGTGTGTTTTTCTGTGATTGGGTTACCTTACTCAGGATGATATTTTCCAGTTCCAACCATTTGCCTACGAATTTCATAAAGTCATTGTTTTTGATAGCTGAGTAGTATTCCATTGTGTAGATGTACCACATTTTCTGTATCCATTCCTCTGTTGAAGGGCATCTGGGTTCTTTCCAGCTTCTGGCTATTATAAATAAGGCTGCTATGAACATAGTGGAGCACGTGTCTTTTTTATATGTTGGGGCATCTTTTGGGTATATGCCCAAGGAGGTATAGCTGGATCCTCAGGCAATTCAATGTCCAATTTTCTGAGGAACCTCCAGACTGATTTCCAGAATGGTTGTACCAGTCTGCAATCCCACCAACAATGGAGGAGTGTTCCTCTTTCTCCGCATCCTCGCCAGCATTTGCTGTCACCTGAGTTTTTGATCTTAGCCATTCTCACTGGTGTGAGGTGAAATCTCAGGGTTGTTTTGATTTGCATTTCCCTTATGACTAAAGATGTTGAACATTTCTTTAGGTGTTTCTCAGCCATTCAGCATTCCTCATCTGTAAATTCTTTGTTTAGCTCTGAACTCCATTTTTTAATAGGGTTCTTTGTCTCCCTGCAGTCTAACTTCTTGAGTTCTTTGTATATTTTGGATATCTGTTGTAGGATTGGTAAAGATCTTTTCCCAGTCTGTTGGTTGCAGTTTTGTCCTAACCACAGTGTCCTTTGCCTTACAGAAGCTTTGCAGTTTTATGAGATCCCATTTGTCGAGGGGTTGGGGATTTAGCTCAGTGGTAGAGCACTTGCCTAGCAAGGGCAAGGCCCTGGGTTCGGTCCCCAGCTCCGAAAAAAAAAAAAAAAAAAAAAAAAAAAAGGAATACCAGACAGTGATAATTCAGCTATAGGTCTGTGAATTTTAGGGATGAGAATGGTAGCTATTCCTCCAGTTTCAGACCTGACTCTGCAGCTCGACTTCCTAAAGTCTTCAAGAAGCTCGTTTCCTTTCTGCAAGGCCCTCTCCTGTTATGTTGCTTATGAAGACATCCATTGCTTGCATCTCATTGTCTGTTTCCACCTAGAGAGCAAGAACTAAGGAAGCCACTGTTTACTAGCCCCAAACATTAAAACATTACGATGGAGACTTTCAATATTGCTTATTAAAATCATGTCTGCTGGATCAGTTCAAAGCAGTTCGAGGAGGCTGGTTTGATAGCTGTTTTAAGTGGTTGATAAGAAGCCTATCTGTGGCTGTCCAAAGCTGTACATGCCCGTGATGGGTCTGAACACAACTCTTCCCTACTTCCTTAGTTTTCTTTTCTTTTCTTTTTTCTTTCATTCTTTTTTGGGGTTGTTTGTTTGTTTGTTCTTGGTTTTGGGTGGGTTTTTGTTTGGGGTTTTTTATTTGTTTGTTTATTCGGGTTTTGTTTTGTTAAGACAGGGCTTCTCTATGTACAGGCTGTCCTGGAACTCACTGTGTAGACCAGGCTGGCCTCATACTCACCTCCTGCCCCTGCCTCCTGAGTGCTAGGATTAAGCATATATCATCACTACATAGACCAGGCTATCTTGACTTCTCTTCAATGGTTGCTCCATTTCTGTTTGTCTGATGTTTGGCAAAGAATCTATGGTTTTACTTTTCAGATGCTAAAAAAGAACTCCTCATACTCTTCACACAAGATCAGGCAGTAGGGAATGGCCACTTCCTGTCTGGAAAGGTATAAAACTGGACTCTGCCACTGCAGTGGCCAGCAGCCTAGCCTGCCTGCCTCTCAGAGAAGAGTCCTCCATTGTAAATGTAGTCCTCCTGTCTCTCACCCCTCCCCCATCCTCATTCCTCACATCTCAGCATGACTCAGCTCTAATTGAGATGATCAAGAAACTGCTTCTTAGTGAGAGGAGAAATTTGCCTCTATATTACTGACATCAAAGAACTTTCCAAGATAGGTACCGTAAAGCATCATGTCTTCTTGAGACACACTTTAATATAACACAACAACAAAGCGCTTTATCATAAAGATGGACTAAGCAATGAGCTGTTAGGTGCCTTAGAAGCACTACAAACTCCAAAGGATCTCATTTTTCCAAACTGTATTGTGAGTTATGACCCAAAGTCTAGAGCTACAGCAGAGGGCCGAGTGGGTCTGTGGCTTTTTGCCACCCTGTGGATTTCCTTATACCTTAACATTGATGTATTATAAGAACTCAAAACAAAAAATTACAGTCTTACAACCTCTAAGTCTAACCTTATAAACAGAGTCACTCACTCTGACCTCCATCCTCCCTTCAGAGTAGGGAGACAACTACCCTCAGCCTCCCCCTGAGCCCTGCAAATTGCTGACAGAAGAAATTGACATAGTGTGAACAGATAAAGAAAAATGTACATGACTTTTAAGTCTGGGCTGAAGGGAAAGTGTAGTAAGAATTATGAAATTTTAGAAACATTGTAAGAATATGATTTTGTTTTAATCCCAGGTGTGGGATGTGGAGTGTTTGACTGTCCACAGCAGCTAACTATGGTTTCCTTCGTGTTTCAGCAGTGGAGTGATTTTTCCAGTGGCAGAAAGTTTCTGGGATTGCATGATGTTTGGAATTCTGAGGACTTTTCAGTATATGAATGCTAAGCCACTGAAAGAGACAGGGAGGGGTTCTTGGTTGTTGGTTGCAGTTTGTTAAGTAAAAACATTAAGAAAAGGAAATTAGATTTCTTGATGGCAAAGATCAAACTTGTTCCCAGAAACTTGATGCCCCTCATTAGCAGAAAGTAGTCTAAGAATGATGCTGCCCCCCTTCTCCTCTATCCTTTCTTCTCTCCTATCTCATGTTAGAGGTTGAAAGATTAGACGAAAAGGGATGGAGAAGAGTAGAAGAAAGAAAAAGACTGCTACAGGAAAGAGCTTAAGTTACCCAAACACTGGAATGTTAGAGTAAAAGTGTTGGGATTCTGACACATGCTACAACATAGATGAACACAGTGGAAATAAACCAGTCACGGAAAGACAGTTACAGTCATAGGGATGACTGTATTTCCATACAGCAGTGGGAGTAGCCAGGTTCACAGAGACTTTTGCTTTTTGGAAGTGGAGAAGAAAGAAGTTCCTGCTTAGTCTCTGTACTGTTGTTCTATTCCAAGTCCCAATCTCTGGGACAGTTCTAGAATATACAACCGTGCTACGTAATTGATCTGGTTTTCATCGTCCGGCTTTTATCTTCCATATTTAACTGCACAATTTCCACATCAGAATGTTTCTAGGGATACGGTGTTTGCACAGAACCCAAAGGAACCCACTGGACACTTGAACTTGAGGTGACTGCTGTGGGGCCAGCTCTGATGAGGGCTGTAGACACTACAGAGAAGCATGTTTCTTCCCATGAGGATACTTCTGAAGAAAGTTCTTGGATTCACTCAGGTCACACCTTCATCTTCTTAAAACTATTCTCAGCTTGCCTGCTCACTCAGAAACCTTGCAGTGGTCTCCAAATCCTATGGCTCCAAATCTTCTCCTCTACAGATATGCTGACCTCACTGTTCAATGACTGACAGTTTTCATCTCCCAGCCTTGATACCATTTAGCTGTTCTGCCCAGAGCGTTCCTTTCTCTGGTGCTTTGTCCACCCCCCACCCCCGGCAGACTTTCCTGAAGTACCTCTTCAGTGATTTTGAACCACCATATTTAAACCAGAGCACTCAGATCTATTGCTCCATAGTGTGTCTCTCAGGCTCCTCCTCTCTGTATCTCCCTCAGCATCTTGCACACTGGACACTTAACTCGCTCCATGTGTATATATCCTCCCTCAAGAAAAGTGGGTGTTTCGTGGGTTTGATAGTGCTATTTTCCCCTTGCTTAGACAGTGTGTGGTATGTATTATACACTGCATAAATGGCTAGGTGAAATGACTAAGTACAGCAGGGAACCAGTGTTCTGTCTTCTAGAAAGGTTAGAAATAATGTGGCTACTTAGAAGACTGTCTCTTTAACATAGCATAAAGGCCATATAGATTACAATAATTTTATAAATCTATGATTCCAGGGCATAGTAATGCAGATTACTAGTGGTAGAGCTAATGCTGAAATTACCAAACTTTTGACTGAATCCTGACAGTATAGCTAAGAAAATGAGCAATGCTCTGAGGAAAGCAGTAGATTCAGGCCATTGTGTGAACACCAAGAGCTGTTTGGCATCTTCCTTTGTGAATAAAGAAAATCAAGGGGAGGAGGGAAACCTCACATCACAGTAATTTCTGAAACAGTAGTGGTCATTCATGTGTCAAACAATATCCTGGCAGAGAAACCCAGACCTGGGGAAGTTATCTTCCTAAATGCATGCTAGCACAGTGATTCACATGTAGGTAGCATGACTGTCATCCTCAGTAATCAAATCAGACCAGTTGCAGTTTGGTTTCGTTGATTCTCAACTGTATTTGAAATCACCAAGCCTCCATAACTACTTTCTACCTAGATTATTAAAATAGTGGCTGCAGCAATGGAATTTTCCAACACAGAGAGAAATGCTTTAAAGGTTGCTATCTTTTCTAATTCATTTTTTGGAAATCATTTTGGCTTATCACTGCAGAAAATCTCTAAGTAATAAAAGAAATGCAATAAAAAAGAATAAGCAATGTATTATGAAGTGTGCTTTGCATCTTAATAAAAACACATGATTTATTTGTTGCTTATGATAAATGTGAAAATAAATTGCATTGGTGGAATTCATGAATAGAATGGCTCGGGTAGTGTAAAGTTTTGCTTCCAACATTGAGCTAAAATTCAGCTTGAATGGCTTGTTGAAATGTAGTGTAGAACCTCAGGGCAGTTTTGAAAATATAATTAGATTTCCAGTTTATTAAAGTGTAGATTTGAAATTCTCCCATATAGAGTATATTTTCAATCCAAGTGCTGGGAAACTATCTTTGAGAGAGATGAAGAAGAAAATGATAATGCTTTATTAGTGTGCACTAGAGCAGAAAGATTTATGTATCTTAGAGCAGTCAATGTAATAACAATTCCATTTTTTTTCAAAGTAAAAGCCATCTTCTAAATGATTCCAGTTAATGATTCGGGCTGATATAATTCCTTTCCACCTTCAGTAGTGCTGAGGGACATATACATTGTTTTGCTTCGTCTTCATTAACAATCATACCAGTTTAATAATAATATAATCAGGTGCATCTTAACATTCACCCCCCAACTAGAGTAATATGAACCTAGACTTTTGCCTTACTTACTTCTACTTGAATGGAAAGATCCTGGTCCGTGATAGAGCTGAGAACATTGTTATATCTAGAACACAAAGAGGGACAGAGAGAACTGAGGAAACTTGCTTAAAGAGAAAGTTGGCCAGTGGGCAATGACTTTGCATCCATACTATGAATATGAAAAGAATTTCATCTTCCATAATGGAATGGTACCAAAAAGTTTTAAATGGAGATGACAGGTTAGTGTGTTCATTAAAGAAAATAATTTGGCCTTCTTTGTGGAGAACATATATGAGGCGGACAAGGTGAAGGCAAAGAGACGGTTCAAAGACAGAGTTGTAGAGACAATTCAAAGGGAGAAGACTAGAGATGTGTTGCAAACAGAAAGTACTAGACTTGGTAATGGATGAAGAACAAGACTTTGATATCTGGCTTAGGTGGTTGGGCTTAGGTGCAAATTGATTTATCCTCCAAAATTCATGTTGAAATTTAATGACTCCTGAGACAGTATTGGGGAATAGAAATTTTAAGAGGCTGTTAGTACAGGAGGGCACCACACAGGAGGAGATTAATGCATTTTTCTAGTTTCATCCCATTACTGTGTTAAAACACTCTGAGCAAAAACAACTGAGGGAAGAAATGAGTTTATTTAGTTCACAGTTCAGGTTATAGGATAACTGTCATTGAAGGAAGTCCTGATAGGAACTTGAAGCAGAAATGATAGAAGAACATGGCTTTGACTCAATTGTAGTCTTAGTCTTAGCTGTCTTTTCTTATATTGCCCAGGGCAATGGGGTATCATAGAGTGGTACTGCCTACCGTGAGCTGGGCCTTCCTTCATCAATTAACATTCAAGTGGCCTTCCTACTCATATGTCCAAAAGGCAGTTTAATCTGGACAATCCCTCAATTATGACTTTTATCAGGAAACTGGGCTGTGTTGTGTAGACAGTTGGAGCTAATTATAACAATGCCTTCATCACAGGAACAGGAATAGAGCTGTTTCTAGAATGACGTCCTCTCTTCTGGGATGAGTTTCTTTATTACTACTCTGACTTACATGTGCTTGGTTATCTTTGTGCTATGTGCTAGACTACAGAAATCCTCATTAGAGGTAACCTTGAACTTGGACTTAGCCTTTGGGGCTATGAAAAACCAAATTTAGTTCTATTGTTACAGTACGGGGAGCTCAGCCGAAAGGGTCATTCAGGGAGTTTATAGCCAGTTCAAAGTCTTTATTCCAGCTGACTGGAACCACATTCAGGTTTTCAGGACATAAGTGTAGCCCTGAGCATTTAGAGCAAGACGCTTTTGAAAGCAAAAACCACATCCTTGTATTTTACTCTGCACCAGAAGGGGGGAGTTTTGCATAAGCAAGCAGTTTAACAGAAGCCAAGATAAGTTACCTGGGACATTTTGACCTTGGGTTCCTAGAATACAGTTGGGTAACTTTCCATGGGATTCCCCATCAAGGAGATCAAATTCTAGTTGACCTTGAAATGGCCCCAATAAGAATACAAAATGGAAAGACCTCTGCACTGTCTTGCCCTGTCACAGGCTGGCCACCTGATTCTATGACAGGGAGAAGGAGAGAAAAAGGGAACAGCCCAGGAAAAGACACTTTACACTTGAGAACAACTAGGAAGTAAACTATTTCCCATAGAGATACAAATGTCAAGGTATTTAGCTCTGAATTCTCACCCCTTTTTCTTGGTCTTATTTGCTGTCTTTAAAGATTTTGTCTAAACTTTTAACTTTCTGTGTTTTGGAACTTTTAAGTTCATTGACTGTGATTTAAGAAGGATGTATAGATAAACTTAATTTGCTATAATACACCAGGCATATAACTTGGGTTCAACTCTCTAAGGAACAGGGTGTGTACCTGATGGTATATCATGTGACTTGCCACCACTTGTGGATCTTGGTAGCCATATGACTCAACCACCATCTTTCCTAAGGTTTTACAAAGGGCATGCATAGGACTTTACCACTGTCCTGCTTAAGGTTAGGGTATAAACTAACTAAGGCATAAAACAACCCATAAAACAACTAGACCAGCTGATCCCTCAGCTTATCGCTGTATCTCCCTTTTATTAGACTCAGGAGGCAACACCAGGCTTCCAGGATAGTTTGATTTAAACTGAGTCATAGTTTGTTTAAAAACTAGCATTTGGTATAACTATACTATAAAAGGATCAGGAAAAAGAGATTCCCAAATCTCTCTATGGAACTGTATATATGATTTAAAGTTTATTTTTATACTAAAGAACCTTTAATTCAAGAATTATAATTTTTAAGACTTAAACTTACCAGGGATAAAATAGTAAAGTTCTAATCTTCTAAGACTTACTTTCTAATCATAAACTGTTAAAAATAATTAAGATATACAAGTTGTATATCTTAATATAGGAGATATATAAGATATGATCAGTCCTGCTATGTACAAATGTCATTTACTTGCAGAGACAAACTTGGAAAAAGAGTTTTTAATCTCCCATCATAATATTCTTTGTATGTTGTCAAAAAAAACAAAACAGAAAACAGTAAGCCAAAACAACTTTTAAATAAACTTAAATCTCATTTAATATAAAATAATAATCAAAATCAGATATGTAAAAATTAGTTATAGAAAATTAAAGGCTTGAGTAAAATGGGTTAAATTCACAATACACTTGTGTGTCAGGAGATCTCCAGGTTGCCTTAGATGGAGCACAATTTCCCTTGGATGGCACAGCATCACACTAGAGTAAATTACATGCTGGCCTTATTACAGAACACGGTTGTACAGCAATATGATCTTCCAGAAGCTACTACCTCAGGCTGGTAGGTTCCAGCAGCTCTGACTATGAAGGCCTGACCAGCTCCAGCCATGTACGCCAAACCAGAGGAAAAATCCTACTCCATCTCTAAAGATGAATTGCTCTTCATGTCTCACATGACAGAGGGATGGATTCTCTAGCCCAGTGAAGGTACTCAGAGTCTGAATCCACATCTTAAATGTCTCAAGCAACAGAGAGACCAATAGGACTTGTGCTGTCCTCAATGTCTTCCGCACAGTCATACTGGGTCACTGTGAACAGGAAAACTTGTATGTAAGCCCACCACCGGACAGATATGTGCTCTGCATGCTAGTTCAATTGGCCGAGCCATTACCCCGGCTTTCAATTCCTCCTCTTAGAAAAGCTATTTTCAGGATTTGGACCCTAATCACCCATGTTCCCTCATTAGAGGAGGATGCCAGATACTCACAGCTTTAGAAAGTTGTTCGGAATATCTAAACAGTGTCTTTCAGTTGGAAATGTGCTTACTACTGTCAGTATGTGGTGACTTAGAGATTCATCCATCCGCAGGGTGGCGTTAGCCTTGTCAGTTCAGTCTATGTTACATGTAATTATTTATTACAGATTTTCCATGAGTGACTGCTTTCATGTCTCATCTGTTGAGAGTATGGAATGAAAATGCTGGGGTTTTTTAAAAGATTCTGTTAATAGGGTTAATTTTAGAAATAGAGTTAATTGGTTAGTGAATCACCATTTATCCTTGACAAGGCAGACACTATTTCTAGGAGTATTCATTTTAAATTAAATTTTAAAATTATATCTCTTGGGGGAAATATAACTCAGAATTAAATATTTCTTTATACAGCCTGACAATATAAAATATAATTTACTGTATAATCTTGGAATACAGTATAATAATTTGATGTTAACAATAATATGCATGGTTATGTTTTCAAATACTAGATACAGCCATTTAAGGTAATAGTCCCAGTTTTTACATTTTTACTTATCAAACTGCTGTTTACCAGATTTTTTGAGACACTCTGGTTTTGTTGGTTAAATAATAATGAGTATTGTTAATGCTTTTGAAAATATACAAAGTTTATCATACGGGGAGGCAGATGACACTTTCTGTTCAGACCCATTCTTAGAATGCCAGCTTTAACTGACTTCCTTTCAAAGGCCGATGTAAACAGACAGCTGATTATAGTTATCTTATCCTCCTACAGAACTCTAGTATGTGGTCCTGCCATTTGTACCATTGCATGTAACTCCTGTTAACCTTGATGTAAACGCTTTTCTCGCATAACTTGGTCAGGTACTTATCGCCTCCTGACTTATGTTCACGATCTTTGCCAACTGTTAAGTTTTACCATGGTCCCTTGGATGGACCTCCTTCTGAGGCACTCTAACTGCTGCTCCCCTCTCTGCCTTCTGTCAACCTTGATGACACTCCGAACCTCAGAAAGGAGTTCAGGGAATCTCCCAGAGAAGGTAAATGTGCTGTGGGCCATCCAGCTCATCTCTTCCTGCCACTCTTGACTGTGATTGTGGGACTCAGAATGCAAACAGTCTTCTCTCTACCAATTCCCCTGTTTCACCAGCTTAAATCCTTCCGGACCAGCTCTGCTCCTTGGCCACTGCCGTGCTCCAGAAAGGACTAGATATCACGGCTCCTTAGGATTCTGAGCCAACAAATCTGAGCAGGGTTGAAATGGAGCCTAAAGGCACTGGGACAGATAAAAGTTTCACTGGTTCCCTTCCACTTTGGCTTCCCTCCTTGGTCCCTCTTCCTTCTTTATCATCCTTGTAGCTATATTTTTACAGTGTCCTTTAAATGTTTTACTTACTGAACATCACCCTACAACCAAACACGATGTTTCAAGCAATAAGTTCTCCCGAGAGCTTTCACCTTAGAGCAGCTGCAACTGTTCCTCATATGTCTGCAATGGGTCCTTTAGGTACTGTGGTGAAACTAGCTAAAACTTTCACCCCAGGCCAGGCACAATACTTTACACTAGTCCTAGTCCCCTGTTTGTTCCTGGGATTCTCTGTGGCTCCCTGCCACTTTCTGCTGCTTCATTTTGGTGCAACAGTCCTGGCAATGAGACCAATCACTGCCAACCTGAATCAACTCTAAGCCGCATCCTCTCACCGGTCCGCTCCGTTTCTCCACACCTGCTCTTCCCTACCCCTCAACTATACCAGAAAATCTCTCAGTCCTACTCTTTCATCTGCTTATAGCCCTCTAATATTTATTTTCCAAGTCTCTTCAGGATTACAGGATCGGCCATTGCAGCTGATCAAGTAAAGACTCTCTTCCTGCTGTATGAATAGAGACGCCGCTTCAGCGAACCCAGAATTGCCCCTTCCAACAAAGGCCCTTCTCAGAAGGCCCTTTATTTGTTTTTCCCCTTCAGAGCTCAGAGTTAGGAATGATACTTTTCTACTGAAAGACTACATTTCCCAACTTCTCTTGCGAATTATGGACATTTCCACACATATGCGCGCACACACAAACACATACACACCCCTATAAGGGCCATGTCCCATCTTCCTCATAGGCATTTTGGCCATCTGCACATGTCAGTGACAAAAGTGCCCCCTCGCTGTGAATAAGCATGGGTCAGCATAAGGTCATCCCAAGCTTTTCTTTCTTTCTACCTTCTGTCTTTCTACAACTTCCCTTAAATAATCTAACAAAAAGGAGAGTGGGTAAAGCATAATCTTTATGAAAATAAAATTGGGTAGATGAGGGGGAAGGTACGATATAATACAACAGCAAAGACATCATTTTTCAGGATTCCCTTCTACCCTGTTTGTTCCATGCTGTGTTCCTGTGAAGTCCAAGTTTGCAGAAATCACACAGTTCTTTTTAACATTGCCCTTCCAGAGGACCTCCCAGTGTTTCCAATTGAGTGCATCCTCTTCTTTGCCTGTAACTTCTGAACAGGAACCCAGCTGTGTGATCTGTAGACATTGTAGGGTGGGGCTGGCTTCCCTTTCTCCAGCCAAACAATACAAAATGGAGGAATTTCAACTGAAAAAAAAAAAAGCTAGCTATTAGCAGTTTAGAGTAAGGGCTTTACTTTCCCTGGTCAACTGCAGAAGCACTTAGAACTGGCTCTCAGAAAGGGTGTAGATATCTCCTTATGTGTCCCACCAAAAGCCATTTCTCCTGATTCCTTACAGAGTTATGCATGCCACCCACCACGGGCACTCTTTCCATCCAATTCATTCAAGCAAGTAAAACCACAGATTGTGTGCAAATGATTGGGAAGGAATCTCTGTCATCAAAGGTTAAGCCTCATTCTACCCACGGGATGACAGCCAAAAGGCTTACCCATCCCCCCTTGCCAACCCACATACACACAGCCCAGAACCTAATTTTACACAGTAGAAAAATCTGAGTCCTTCATGTTGTAAATGATCAAACCCTATCACTTTACAATATGAAATCCTGTTATAAAAGGAAACTGCAGGCACAGCCGAGGACCACATGGCTGAAAACCTGTGGCCCAGTTTGGGTGTTTGAGAGATTAGATAATAATTCTCTGCCATCTCATGAAATTGTAATGCTAGACACAGGCCTGTGTGCTTCGTGTGTGCTTGATGTGGCTAGAATGAAGAAGCACCATTATCTGTTCCAGACAAGAGGAGCAGAAAGATGAAATCATTTGCCTGCGGTTCTTATGGCTAGTAAGAGAAGAGTTGATACCAGAACCTGAAGTGCAAAACCAGAAAATGAGGTGGACCTGACTTACCTGCAGCTAGACGTCTAATGACTAGATGGCTGGGGCAGACACTAGTTTAAATGTGCCAGCATGGAATCTGTAGAATTGTCACCAACCTCAGTTAGAGCAATGGTAAGGCACAGACTTTGTACAATGGTACCCTTCCTGGACTACCCTACCTTACTGGTGGCTGTTCATCCTATTCAAACCCACGGTGTGTTATAAAACAAAGAAGGGGGCTTGGGGATTTAGCTCAGTGGTAGAGCACTTGCCTAGCAAGCACAAGGCCCTGGGTTCAGTCCCCAGCTCCGAAAAAAGAAAAAAGAAAAAAAAATAAAACAAAGAAGGGTGCATTGTGGGGCCATGGGAGGCGAGGAAGACTCGCTCACTTTTCAGTTTAGTGTTGCGTGTTACAAATAAAGAAATTGCCTCTGTATTGTGTTTACAGAACTTCTGGCATCTTGCATTAGTGATGCTTCCTAGGATCTGGTACCAAAGCACCCAAAGGTCCCGCATCACATGTGGGAACACTGCAATTGTGTAGAAGGAAGGCAGTAAGAAATGCCACTTGAAGATGATATGAGAAAAGGAAAGACTTTGATGGACTATGTAGCCTACCAGACTTCACAGACTTTCCGTTGGGAGAGACAGAGGGAATGGCTTTGTACTTTCACTGGCTGACAATAATCCTTTGACTTTTCAGGTTCTGAGTGGTTAATTTTAGACTGCTAATATTAACACCTTATTACTTATTAGTCTTAATTAAACTTACTCCTGAACTACTGTGAAATGTCAAAACCTGCATCCTTGGGGTGCTGTTGTAGAAAGCTTGGATCTGTGGGAGCTTGACAAGATTAGATACCACTTCCACCCTGAGGGTTGTCACCTTTAAAGCCCACCAAATCAACCCTGGTGCCATTGTGGAAACCTGTGTAATTTGGGAAAGATAATTAGAGCAATTGAGACAAGCACTGGTGGGATGTGCCTTGATTTACATATGTGAAAATCATCAGTTGGCTCCAATTCCACTCTCCCTGAGAAGTAATTGGTTTTTATGGTGTTTTCTCCTTATTGGTACTGTCACCCCTTCTACAATGCCTTGGTGAGTGTCAAGATAGAAGTCAATCAGCATATAGTATTCCTCCAACGCGATTCCCTCAAGAATGGGTATGGCATCTTACTTGATTAGAGCAGAATGAAGCTTAAAACAACAATAACAATAAAAACCAACTCTCCTTCCCTTAGATAGTACAATATGCAGACATGAGTATTAGGGCAGATAAAGCCATTTCATGGCAGTGAGGTACACCTGCTCTGTTGAAGGAACCAAGAAACAAGAGCTAAGAAAACTGTAGACAAACTGAGCTGGAGTCCTCAGCAACCCCTGCTGACTGAGTGCTAGTCTTTTGATTTATATAAATCTACATCATTACCCTCATCCCAGATAATTGCAGACCTCATACACAGAGTCCATGCACTAATATAAGAGAGAAAATGATGAAGGATTTTTAAAAAAATTAAAAGACAGACTTATTTTAGCATCTTTTCTGATTCTTAAGCAATGGGAAGAACAGTGAGCCCCAACCCTGTCTTTCCTCTCTCCCATGTCAGCTCCCTTCAGGTGGCCTTGGACCTCCTCCACAGCTCCTCTGTAGTTTCTTCACCATTTCCTTAGTGTTTACCACAGTATCTACCACCAAAGCGCCTCATGTCAGGCTGAAGCTAACCTTCAAGGTGGTAGAGTGCTAAAATTTTCTGAATTGGAAAGTCATGGGTGAAGATGGATATGCAATTCTCAGGTTATCCATTGTTTATCAGCATAAGCAATTTTGAACAAACCATAGACAATGTAATCCTGCTAAGATATGAGACAAACCAAGCAAAGTTTAACATGAACTCAGTACTCTTGTATGTAGATAGGTAACTGGTACATCAGTTTAACCAAATCCTTAAAGAAATGTTGGCCAAGCTCTAGTAAAAAGTACATAGCCCCATTGCAAGCAACCCCAATTAAACTTGGTGAGCAATAAAAGGAAAAAAAGAACAGTAAAGATGAAAAGCGCTGTGAGGAAAGGGGTTAGCAAGAGTAGATGATACGAGAATTCTGAGGGTGGAATGTGAGCACAGTACATTGCATATATGTGTGAGTTGCCAAAAATCTGAATCATAGCTGGAAGGTGGTAGAAGAGATAACCAGCCATCACTAAAGCTGTCCAATTACCAACATCTGGAATAGATTTAGTAAAACCCAGAAAGAATTTTCAAAAAGGTTGAAAACTATTGAGTACGATTATAATTTATTATTGTTAGGATTAGAGTAAATAAATCAAACATTACAATTGGATGTACAATTCCCTGTAGACGGTTCGATTTGATTCATTGTTATAAGCCTAATTATCTTTTTCAAAAGAAGAAAACTACATTATGGTTAGATGTTTCTAATGTGATTTGAAATACACTCAAGACATCTTTGATGGCATCGTACAGATTTTATACACAGAGAAAATACAAAATCCATAACTATTAAGATTTTATGTTATTATTATCTCTATGTGAAAAATAATGACTATACTTTCTGTGTTGGTTGTGCGTCCACTAAGAGGCAAACATAGTCAACTACAAAGCTGAAAAGATTCTTCATACGTGTGTGTGTGTGTGTGTGTGTGTGTGTGTGTGTGTGTGTGTGTGTGTGTGTAGAAAGACAGAGACCCCCCCCAAACAAAATTAAACCCAATGAAAAAGAAAACTCCCAAACTGAGAAGCAAACTGGATAAGACTATGAAGAAGCCGTGATTTTTTTCTTCCACTTGCACAGATAGCAACCCCAGTGTTATTGTTAGAGCCATCTCCATGAACTCTGTTTTGCAGTTAACAATGGGGTCGCTTCAAATGCTGACCCGTGGCTTCCCACAGAGCTTTCCAACCACTTGCTCTAGATGCTTAATTTCATTCCATGTCTGAGACGGCAATAAAACAACAAAATGTCATGTGAAACTTTCTTAATAAAATTACATAAATCTCTGGGAAAGCTAAAACATTGTGTGTGTGTGTGTGTGTGTGTGTGCGTGTGCGCGCATGCACACATGCACGAGCATGAGCGTACATGCACCGACACATACATATGCACATAACAAAATATTTTTAAATATTAATTTTTAAACATAAAGAATAACTGGCATGCAATTTCCTTGTTTTTAAATGTATTCTTCTCTTATACAATACTGCTTCCCCTCCCTCTACTCTTTCCAGTCCCATCTCCCCTGGCCACCAGATCTACTCCCCCTCCACTTCCCTTCAGAAAAGGGCAGGCCTCCCAGGGATATCAAGCAAACATGGTATAACAAGTTACAATAAGACTAGGCACAAACCCTCCTATCAAGCTGAACAAGCCAACTCAGTAGGAGGAAAGGAGTCCCAAGAACAGGCAAGAGTCAGATACACCCCCACTTCCCCTGTTCAGAATCCCACAAGAACACCAAGCTACACAACCATAACATATATGCAGAACCTAGACAGTCTGGTGCATTGTCACTCCAGTCTGTGCGAGACCCTATGAGCCCTGCTTAATTGATTCTGAGGGTTTTCTTGTGGTGTCCTTGTCCCCTCTTACTCCTACAATCCTTTCTCCCCCTCTTCCACAGGTTTCTGCAAGCTCCACCTGTGGGTTTCTACATCTGTTTCCTTCAGGTGCTGGATGAAGGCTCTCTGTTGATCATTTGACTGGGCACTGATCTATGTGTATAGAAGTGTATCATTAGGAATCATTTCATTGACTCTTTGTGGTCTTTGCTTGCTTACTTGCTTGTCATTTGTGTTTGGTTCTATCCTAGGTCTCTGGTCTATCCAGTCTCTGGTACCTAGCCATCCAGGAGTGTCAGGAATGTCCTCCCTTCCATGGCATGGTCCTCAAGTAGGACCAGTCAATTGGTTGGCCACTCCCACAAGTTCTGTGCCACCAATACCCAACCACATCTTCCAAATTATGGATCAAAGGTTATGTGGCTGTGTTGGTGTTACAGAAGATGGCCAGTTCAGGCTTCATATATCACATCATTTGGAGACCTTGAAGGCTAGGGTTATTAGGATGGAAATCGCCACACCAGGCCAACATGGATCCGTGTGGAGAGGTTTATTGCAATGGCAGAGATAAGGAGGTGGGGAATAAGAGAGGGAAAAGAAAGAGAGAGAAAGACAAGAGAGAGAAAGAGAAGAGGAATTGGGCAGAAAAGGTCTGCCTTTTATTTGAAATGGGATATAGCTGCTCCCAGGTGAAGGTGGGAGCTGAACCAAAAGTATGCTGGGAATGTATGACCGTTGCCGTAGCAACAGATGGGCAGGTGACCAGGTGACATCACTGCTGGAGGTGAAAGCAGTTCCTGATAGCAACAAGGGTTACCTTCCTAGATTCTAAGGAGTTTATACTGCACTAAGTTTCCGCATCGCCCCACCCCCAAATTTCTCCCAGTTTCAGTTGCCCGTCCCCATATATTCTCTCTCCATCTCCCTCTCTCCCCGTTTGTCCCCCATTACCCATACCTACCTGGTCTTTCCTGTTCCCATCTCCCAAGTGTTTCACCCCATCTCCCCTGGCACTCCCTTGAGCCCTCCTTATTAGTTAGCCTCTCTGGGTCTGTGGATTATAGAATAACTATTCTTTACTCAATAGTTAAGATCCACTTATAAGTGAGCATGGACCATGTTTGTCTTTCTGGGTCTGAGTTTCCTCACTCGGGTTTTTTTTTAAATAGTTCCAATCATTTGCCTGTAAATTTCAAGTTATCTTTTTTTAACAGCTCAGTAATACTCAATTGTGTAAATGTACCACATTTTCTTTAACTCTTCTTCAGTTAAGGAACATCTTGGTTGTTTCCAATTTCTGGCTAGTATGAATTACTCTTCTTTTTTGGGGGGGAGGAGCAGGGTCTGTAATGGGGAGGGAGGCATGATAGCAGGGGGCTGGAGCAGGAAGCTTAGGGCTCAGATTTCTGTCCATGCACAGGAAGCAGAGAGTAAAGTGGACACAGGGTGAGGTTATAGAGTCTCAAAGCCCTCCCACAGTGGATACTTCCTCCAAAAAGGCCACACCTCTTTTTTTTAAAGATTTATTCATTTATTATATATAAGTACACTGTAGCTGTCTTCAGACACACCAGATGAGGACATCAGATCCCATCACAGATGGTTATGAGCCACTGTGTGGTTGCTGGGAATTGAACTCAGGACCTCTGGAAGAGCAGTCAGTGCTCTTAACCGCTGAGCCATCTCTCCAGCCCCCATGAATTACTCTTCTATGATCAGAGTTGAGCAAGTGTTGTGGTAGGATGGAGCATCCTTTGGGTATATGCTCAGGAGTGGTATAACTGGGTCTCGAGGTAGATTCCCAATTTTCTGAGGCATCTCCATATTGCTTTCCACAGTGGCTGTACAAATTTGCGCTCCTTCCAGCAATGGAGGAATATTCCCCTTGCTCTAAATCCTCACCAGCACAGACAAGCAATTTCTAAAATAGCATAACATAATGACTGGATTTCTAGTCTGTCTAATAGCATATAGGACATATAATGAAAGGAGTATCATGGTTTTAATCACTAGCTATGTTGGTGACTACTAAATTGGATTTCTCCAGCTATAATTTCTAATGAAGCCCTAAATTCACATATCCAAAGGTGATATCTGACATCACTGCAAAGTTAACCCTTCCAAGAAGGAAAAAGAGCCCAGTGCCTTCAGACAAAGCTGGTTCCATTTCCTCTATTTTGATTCAGTCGATGCGGAAGGCCCACGGGATCCCTGTCTTCCTAAAATTCATTCTGTTCTCTTAATTCACCAGTAAACCATGCTGTCTTCACTGCAAACACATCCGTGATCTCACTCCCTCCATTTCTTCAGGAAATCCACTTCCAGCTTTTGGCAGTATTTGAATAACCACCCCACTTAACTCCTGTTCTGTTTCTCTACACTTCATTCTCTACACAGTACCCCAAATGAGCCTTTAAAATTAGAAATCACGTGACATTTACCGGATTAGAATGCTCTAGGAGATGCCAGGCATTGAGTATAGATCTTAAACCATATGATACTCCAGAATTCCACCATTCGATGTTTACTGCCTTACTCCCAATACCACCCCTCATATAGATAGGGACTATCTTGTTCCCCAGATAGACTCAGCAGGCTTGCATACAGAATCTGTAATTGGCCTTTCTCTGTTTAGAACACT
This sequence comes from Rattus norvegicus, assembly GCF_021556685.1. NCBI lineage: Eukaryota > Metazoa > Chordata > Mammalia > Rodentia > Muridae > Rattus > Rattus norvegicus. Next base: position 13,903,061 of record NC_141538.1, read on the forward strand.
CTGTCCTTATACCTTGCTGATTGGTTCTTTATCATCCATGTTTTAATTCAAAAGTTGATTCAAGAGACCATTACTCAGCCACCCACGCTGAAAGAGCACCCCACTTTCATGTTAACTGTACAACCTCTTCTCATATCTATAGCTCCCATGGGCCTCAGAAACTGTGTTGGTTTGTATGTATGTTATCTGTAAATGGAAGCGAGATGATTGTAAGAAAACAGACTGACTTTGTCCTCAGTGAGCAGAAAATATGGTATTGGACACATGAGCATGTATCTTATATCCCTAAATAGGCCCTTCTTATCTTCACCAGGAATATCTAGTTGGAGGAGTTATATCCTCCACAGAGAACTAGCAATCAGTCTGTCCAACTAAAGATGTAGTCTCTCAACATCTCCCCAATATGTCTGATCCATTACGTTTAGCTTGATATCACCAGTACACTTGAGATAAAACTTAAATATTGTTGATGTTGTGCCAGCCCTCCCAAGACAATATTATTTGACAAATTATCACTTTATTTAAAATATACTTTAATCTAAATCTTTGTGTGACAGTAAACCTTATCTTGATTGTATTGAGAGACATCTTAGAGGTTCTAGCAAAAATCTATTTCTAGATGTGTTTGTGAACATGATTCCAGGAGCAATTAGTTCATGAGAACTCTAGCCTAATGAACCGTTTGATCTAGGTACTCGTAATTTGAGCACATTATTGTGAAGGGATAGAAGGGAAGGGCCCTGATGGAAGAACCGAGTCACTGCAGAAGAGTTCCTGAGTGGTACTTTGAGACCCAGATCTCTGCTTCCTGGCTACCATGATATAAACAGTTTCATACATTCCCAGTGCCTTGATTTTCTGGCTTAGTTCAGGGCTAAAGCAATAGATCCAACCGACTGTGGACCAAGACTTCTGAAACCATGACAATTCAAAAGAATCCTTCCTTAACTGGTTTCCCTCTGGTATTACTCACAGTGATGAAAAGTTTAATACAGAGGCTTGTGACCAGGACAGGAGTCATCACCGTGACTGTTCTTGCTAGATGCTTTTTAGCAGAATTTATAGTGAGAATAGTGAGCAAAAAGTAGAGTGGGAGGATTTCAAAAGCTTGGCCAGAAAAGGAGCATGCTCTGAGATGAGATCAAGGAGGTCAGGGTTGATGAAGAGATCAACAGCATGAAAAGAAGTTGAGGATTTAGCATTGCAGAAATGGGTGACATGCTTTCAGGACACATCAGGAATCATAAGACCTTCTCTTGATGCAAGGGCTACTAGCACCCCCTGTTTCTGTAAGGGCAGTTCTAGAGTAAGGTAATTTAGATGGTGAGGGTTCTGGACAATCGACATTTTAGTTCATTGATAGATTAAAGATTAATGAAGAAATGGAAAGGTTTGAAGCTAAAGCCTGGATTGAGAAAGTAGTTCACTGAGCGTCCCTTTTAAAATGCATATCCTGTCCTGGATCCTTCCTGTTGTGCCTTGGTGGTTCCTGGCTACCACAGAATAAGCAGCCTCTTCCTGGGTATGCTCCTGCCCATGTCCTGTCTTATCACAAGCCAACTGTGACAATGGAGCAAGCAAAAATGTTGGAGCCTGTGTATGAAAGCTGTAAGCTTACTGTGAACGACAATGGGGCAGAGTGCAGAATATTCTTCCCCTAAGGTGTCCTTCTAGAAAGAAATGCATATGATATTATAAGTGGCATGAAAGGAGTGTCATGGGCATGAAGGGATGTCCTTGTTATTTTTGCAGAAAAGGTGAAGGCCTGGGGAAATATCCTTAGCTCTTTTCACATGAATGAAGATGATGAACAAAGACACAGCCTGAGGTATATTCCTCTCTGGACTTGTGTTTGCTTAAGGTACCTCTAAGCATCACCTCATGCTTTTCTTAGTTTAATAAAGGAAATGAGAAGAACTTTGTTTATACCATGCTTAATCTCAAAAGCCTCAAATCCCCTGATCACCCTGTTCAGATCTTTGGCATTTCCTTTGCTTTGAGAAGACTTAGCCTTGCTGGCCGGGGCGGATCAACACAAAAACATGAATTTAAACTTCTGAAATCATGGGCCAAAATAAATTCTCCTCCATTTAAGTTGCTATCTTAGTTAATTTATATAAATTAATATGAGGTAGAACTGTGGCAGTTAGAGAGTAGGTTCCTGGGCAGGATTCTTGAAGGATTCAGTCCTCTGCCTCTCATACCTTGCCCCGGGCCCAAAGGCGTAGATCCAGGAAACCACAGACAATAATTGATGAAACCTGAGGCAAAGGCACCTCACTGGTGCTAAACTGTTTTCCTCAGGTGTCTGTCACAGTGATGGCTAACACAATCCAGGAACAAGACATACAGCACTCATTTAGGGTACCGTGTATTATGTTACTAGGTTTGGCAAAGGTGAACTTGACTGTGAAACTAATCCACCAAGTCAGACTTACTTTTTATCCAGAAAGCTGCCTTCATCTTCCAGTTCACACTGTGATAACTCACAGCTCACCCAAGCCCATCTCCTCCTCTACTTGAAATCTAAGATCCACAATCAAACTGTATACAGAGCTCTAATAGAAATTTGTTCCTTGCATGAAATGAGGACCAAATTCAGAATCTTGTTTAACATTTCTCTCTGGTTAAGTATTGTAAGACTTGCCTTCAAGAGCTAGAAATTTTCTTGATAGATGAGAAAGGTATCCTTTTTTTTGTCTTAAAAACAGATTGAAATTACAACAGGATTGCTGATTATAAATTCTTTTGAAACCCACACCTAACTTAACATTTCCCATCTATCTTTCCATAAATTTATCCCAAACCCAAAGCAATAGTTCTTTTGTCATTGATTAACAAAGTTTAAGCAAGACAAATCTATTGTTTTTCCCTACGCTAGACAGGAATCTTACCCTTTATCTTATATCTTAGTTTTCAAAACCTTATTTAGCTAAACTGCCCATAGCAGCCTTATTTATAATAGCCAGAAGCTGGAAAGAACCCAGATGCCCTTCAACAGAGGAATGGATACAGAAAATGTGGTACATCTACACAATGGAATATTACTCAGCTATCAAAAACAATGACTTTATGAAATTTGTAGGCAAATAATTGGAACTGGAAAATATCATCCTGAGTGAGGTAACCCAATCACAGAAAAACACACATGGTATGCACTCATTGATAAGTGGCTATTAGCCCAAATGCTTGAATTACCCTAGATGCCTAGAACACATGAAACTCAAGATGGATGATCAAAATGTGAATGCTTCACTCCTTCTTTAAAAGGGGAACAAGAATACCCTTGGCAGGGAATAGAGAGGCAAAGATTAAAACAGAGACAGAAGGAACACCCATTCAGAGCCTGCCCCACATGTGGCCCATACATATACAGCCACCCAATTAGACAAGATGGATGAAGCAAAGAAGTGCAGGCAGACAGGAACCAGATGTAGATCTGTCCTGAGAGACACACTCAGAATACAGCAAACTCATAGGCAAATGCCAGCAGCAAACCACTAATCTGAGTACAGGACCCCCATTGAAGGAATCAAAGAAAGAACTGGAAGAGCTTGAAGGGGCTCGAGACCCCATATGAAGAACAATGCCAAGCAACCAGAGCTTCCAGGGACTAAGCCACTACCCAAAGACTATACATGGACTGACCCTGGACTCTGACCTCATAGGTAGCAATGAATATCCTAGTAAGAGCACCTGTGTAAGAGGAGAAAGGTATCCTTTAGTATAAATTATTCTAACTCCACACCTCGATCAATAGTACACAGTTTCCACACCTCAGTCAATGGTACATAGTATCCTCACATCACTCAATGGTACACAGTATAGGCTTTTCCATCAGTGTTGATTATCTTCCTCCACCTGTAACAAAATATTTGACATAATCAACTGAAGGTGAAAAGTATTATTTCAGCTAATGTTTTGGCTCTGATGCTTCCATCCAGAAGCAAGATGACATGAAAGCGAATAGAAGTGCAAACTGCACCTCCAAGCTAGAGAGAGAAAAAGAAAAAGATCTGTGGTCCAGCATCTCTCTATCCCTTCAAAGACATGACCCTGAAAGACTAAAGATCACCTTCTAGGGCCCATATCTTAACATCATCACTTCCAAATAGTGCCAAGGTAGAGGTTATGATTTAACCCCTGGGGCTTCAGGGAGACATTTGAAGATTTAAACTATGACACACTGCTCCTGGTCCCCTATGGTAAAAATCCATCTCCAACTAGAAAATGACAGGAGTTGACCCAAAAAGTCCAAAGGGCCTAACTGTTTCAACATTGCTCTAAAGTCTACATCCAAAGTCTTCTGTGAGACCCTGTTTTTTTTTAAAAAAAAAAAAATCAAAAGCAAGTTACATACATGCAGATGAAAATGGCCAAGAGAAGACACTCTTAAGGGATAAGACAAGCTGAGGATTGAGCTTAGTATTTTTACCAGCATGATAAAGGCACTAATTTGATCCTAGCACCACAAAAGGGAGAAATGCAGAAATCAGGAGAATCATACCATAATGAGATGAAAGCCCAGCCCAGCCGGAATAGGACTTGGTCTTGTAACTCTCTCAGCTGTAGTCAACATGGCTACTGTTTAGGCTGGCTTCACATGAATGAGTAAATTGTCATGTAATCTTTCAGCTTAAATGAAGCATTTTCTTTTAACTGAAAACACTGCTTATACTCCCTCATGTATGGTTCATCAACAAGCATCACTTTGAAGCTAAGAGAATGACTGTCTCCCACAGAGGTCATAGGAATGGACCACAAGGAACCTCCACTCAAAAGAATACCTTCACAGAGATGCTTAAGTAGAAGAAGTTTGAACAACTTAAGTAGTTTGAATTTCATTCTTAGCCCTACTACCTGGCTAGCTTGTGGTCTTAAATTCTCCATGGTGACTATGTTTCACTCTGCTGACCTGTCTTTTATCAGTTTGACACAAGCTAGAGTCTGAAAGAAGGGAACCTCAAATGAGAAAATGCCTCTGTAAGATCCTTCTATTGGTCTTTTTCTTCATTAGTAATTGATGTGGGAGGGCCCAGTCCATTGTTGGTGGGGTTACCCCTGGGCTATAGTAGTCCTGGGTTCTATACAAAAGTAAGCTGAACAATCCAGGCAAAGCAAGCCAGTAATCAGCGAGTTTCCATGGCTTCTGCATCAGCTCCTGCCTCTAGGTCATTGCCCTCTTTGAGTTTCAGCCCTGACTTCCTTCAGCGATGAACAACCATGTGAAAGTGTAAGCCAAATAAACCCTTTTCTCTATAACTTGCTTTTAGTCATGGTGTTTCATTGGCAGCAATAGAAACTCTAAACAGGACACTCACCTATCTCTTCACTGCCAAGTTCAATACAATCTCTAGTGTTTCCTTTCATGGAGCATATTTTCTCACCATCTTTTCACTGAAGTTGTTAACCTTAGGCTTTATGTGGGAGTCTCTAGCATGAATACCTACCTTCTCATCTAAAGCTTAGAGACTGTCAAGACACCAACCAATCAGACTAATCATTAGCTTCGTTGGGTAACTGTGAACTCAGAATGTGAGGCTTTTTTTTAGGATTTCCCTTATTCTGTCAACTACTTACCATACTAAAAGACATAAAGCATATACACATGTGAATACACACACCCACGAATATATACATGTAAGTACACATGTGAACACACACATATGAATGCGCGAGTGCACACACACACACACACACACACACACAGAGAGAGAGAGAGAGAGAGAGAGAGAGAGAGAGAGAGAGAGAGAGAGACACCAACATTGCTAAGTGCCTCCTATTGGGAAAATATCCAACTGCCTGATGGATTTCTAAGTGAATGTTATGCTTATTCCCATTTCAAAACCACTAAAATAATAACAAATGCCAGTAGCTGTCAGTCCACCAGCCCTAATTCTTCTGAGTTTAAATATCAAAACCCATCCATATGGTCCTCTCTGATCACTCAAGCTAAATCCTTTATATAGTTTCTCTGTGTAATTTATGAAACATTACATAAATGTATGTAATTTATGACCACCTACTGCCTTATAATATATATATACACACACATATATATCGTATACAATTGTAACATGGAGTATGATTTATGTCATAAACAAACAGCTAAAATACCCAGTTTGGAAATCCTTCCTTTAGCCTTCCCTCTTTACTCTCTTGAATGGGATAATTGCTGTGTGGACAGTTAGGATAACTGACTTGTTCTCCATCTTGGTAATGATTTTCTCTAGTTGAGTTTCACTTTTAAATGCTACAAAAAAGACTGAAAGAAAAATATCCTGATTTGACAAAATCTTCAGTAACTCTCAAAGACATAATGAAGACAATATCTTACTTAATTTAACTTAATGGCAGGATTACATCTTATGCCTTTTTCCTCTGTTATATGCCAATAAGAGAAAAGGAGATTCTTTCAAAGCTTTCAGTGGAAACCAAATTCAAGGTATTGTGGCTTACAGAAAGTCAACTTTCTATTTAATTCACCAAATGTTTATTGGCCATCTATTACAGATAAGATACCATGGTAGACAGCAAGCATTTGGGAAAATGTCTGTAATAAAGTACAACCACGAGGCTTTCGGAGACTGTGCTTTTCTTTCTCAGTGTTGTTAAAATAACTGCAAAAAACATAGTCATCACTTCTGCCTAACTTTAATCTAAAAGCGAAGTCTAAATCTTCATGTCCTAAGCAAACTGCCACAGGGTGATTTCTCATGCACTGAGTACTTTATATCGGAACTATAAACCATAAGCAAAAGAGAGAGTATCCATTTAGCACCCCGAGTCTGCCCAACTGTGTTGTTCCTTATTTACTGCCTTTAAATGAAATTTTTCATGTATATCAAGAACAGTCTCTCAACAAAGGAAATGCAGCTCTCAGAGCCAAATATGCCATAGCATGACTATGTGAGGAACAGCAATGTTTCTGCATGGAATTACCTAACAGATTGGATATTTTTTAATACTTAGGGATGAGAATTTTTAAGTCAGTGGCCATGCTGACATTAACTTTTCTGTGAGATAAAAGATTTCATAATTTTTGGCAAATATTTGAAACCATCTTGTTCTCCATGTGACTATAAAATGAATCTTAGCACTGGGACACCACAAATCTTTCCTTCTAGAAGCACACACAATTTAAGTTGCCACCCAATTTAAAGGTATGTTTTAGAGAGGAGAACTTAGGCAAGAAATCAAATCATGGATGTCTAATCCCACTTATGAAAAACCGCTTCACTGACTTTTGTCATCTCTCTAAAGATAGACAAACTACGTAAAAAATATTGTCATTGTCCAAGATGCTTTGGTTAAGAGAGGAGAAAATCAGACTCATCCAAACCTATACCATAAGGAAATTTATATTCCATACTAAAACACAGAGAAAACAAAAGGCTTAAAGATTGGTAGTATCAGCTAGGCCATTGCAGACCCAGGTTCTCTCTGAGCCCGCATATAGTGGCCCATGTTGCAGTGAGAAGAACAGGAAGCTGCTTCACCCCAGGCTTCTCCCGTCATGATTGGAGCTTGGTAGTCTCAATCAGGGTGACACATTTCCTTGTTTACTTTCAACAAGAAAATTACTCTTTTCTCCTCCAGTTAATCCTTACTTTCTGTCTGATTAGGTCAATTTATAATACATGCCCATTCCCAGATTAACCGGAGTCCCTGGGAACTCTGCCAGACCTGTCTACGTCTTAGTCTGTTTTCTAAGTCTGTAGTCTGTTCTTTAGCAGAACACCTGAGACTTGGCTATCTATGAACAAAAGAGATGTATTTAGCTCACGGTTTTGAAGACTCAAAAACACAAGCTCAGGTGCTAACATAGGTTCAGGGTCTGGAAACGACTTTTTGCTGTTCCCTTCATGGTAGAATAGCAGAAGGACAAGCATGCATGTGTGGAAATGGAAGCAGAACAATTAGCTGACCCATTCCCAAGAGAAAACCACCATCCACTGCTAGGGCTCCATTCCCCTGATTGACTCAGACACTCCATTTAGCTGCTTCTCCCAGTCCTGCCACTGTGAGGAACTAGTCCTCAACCTGAGCACTGGGTCCTGACACAGAAGGAGGTGAGTGGCTGAGCAGGACCTTGAGAGGGAGACTGAGTCTGGAAGGGCACCCCAAACTCATCGTAGTCATTTATTCTGATTCCTCATGAAAGGCATTCACGGAAATCCTTTACTACACCAAGTTAGGTTGTATTTTCTGAAATATTGAAAAACTGAACATGTGGCTTAAATCAATAGCAAAAGAAAACCTCTACAGGATTTTCTCCAAAGTCGTTGTAAAGTACCCAGTCTCCCCAAGTGACTGTTGTTGGGAATGACGGGATGAGTTGATGCCTTGCTGAAGAACAGCCTGAGAAAAGAGCAAATAATAAGCTCAAATTAAAAGACAAGAAGCCATCTTTCCGTAGTGGTAATGGTAGCAGAAGTGGTGCTTCGGGGTCCTATAACCCCTCCCTCCCGAAGGCCGGGCCGTTCCATAACTCGCTGAGAGTAGGAATGAATAAGCAGAAATATTGACTCCCGGACACACTCTGAGCCTGGCACATAGGGGATCTTTATGAAATACTTTTCATAAAATTGTTAAGTAGTAAGACATTGGTGTCTGTCCTGGTTAAAGGAATAGAAATGGCTGGCTCTAAATGTTTAAGCCTTGTGGTCAAGGGTGTGCTACAAGTAGCCATAGCCCAGATTAGAATCAATCCTCACCCTGTTTCTCCACCTAAGCAAAGAGGAGCATGGGAGAGGATGAGGCCTGTGACTTAGAGAGAGACGTGAGAAAATGTAGAGACATATAAATACACACATATGCCACACATGTGCACATAGACATGCACGCGCGCGCTCGGGCACGTGTACACACACACACACACACACACACACACACACACACACAAAGGAAAATCCTTCAGGCTATCTTCTAAAATAGTTATACCCAGCTGTGTTTTTCTCTAAACTCAAAACCTAGAGCCTCCCTGTTTATCATACCGAATTATGGCTCCTGCTTCTGCAAATGCTGCCTATCAGATTCAGAAAGAAGAAGCTTTTTGTTTGGTGAAACCAATGAGGGCACTTGGGCTTTCCCTGCTAGAGAAAGCTCTTGCTGCATTTGGGTTGCTGACTATTCCACCACACGTCTTACTGGTTTACAAGAGAAAGCGCTGCATTCCTTTGCCTTCCCTGGGTAGCATCCTTTGCTCGCAGTTCTTTGGTGAGCAAGTGACAATAAACACAGCTCCATAGAGGCCGTGTCTGAGAATTCATAAAGGCTAGGATAAAGTAACCATTCTGTCATAAGAATGGCAAGGTTGGGTTGCAGCTACCATTTCCAGAGTTAAATAATCCCAGGGGTGGTGGGCTTTTTTATGTCATGTACTCTCAAAAGAAGAACCAGTTGCCAGGTTGAATTATCCTTCAAATAAAAAAAACCTCCTCGTGGCTGTAAAACAGCTCCAGATTGCTTCCTCTGCATGCTGGAGGAGCTGACAGGGCCCCAGATGGAGCTGTTTCTCAGCAAGCTGTCAGGTAATCCATCCATCAGGAAAGCCATAGCACCCAGCTAAGTTGTCTATGGCTGCCAAGATTTGTATTGGGTGGGGTGGGGGGGAGGCCAGGGTCTGATAAATCCGGGGAAACATAGGTCAGAGGCAACTGAAGCACAGAGGAAAACTCCACGCTCAAGCTTAAGCCCCACGGTGATATTTAGCATTGTTTTATACCGACTTGACAGTTTTTCTGTCTGCTTTCTTTCGTATGGATTCCCTGACACTGATACTTCGAGGTCATTTGGGATGGTTTTGAGGAAACCAGAGCACAAAGCTGTGTTAGAAGTGAGGCTGCTCAAAACGTGCTAAGTGATTGTCAGCAAGCCAAGAAGGCTTTTCATTCATAGACCTGAAGAAGGTGTGATGAGATCATTGAAATGGCAAAGCTAGAGGATTGAAAGGGAGCGCACAGAGCTCAAATCCATCACCCTGCGGGTTGATGCCTTTCACATTAGCCTTACCTCATCTTGAAAACTGCCATCCATTCTAAAGGTAAAGCAGCAATATAATATGCAAGCTTATATCTTCCAACCCTGATGAAACACTGGCGATGATTCAGACCAAGAAAGATGCTGCAAGCAATCAGAGAATACCAATAACTAACTGCCTTAAATACTTACGGGTCAATGAAAACTTACTGCTTTTATTAAAAGCACAGGAAATGTCTTTAAAGGTTAAAAAAAAAAGAAGACTAGCAGGGGTTTCTTGTTATGGTCATGCCTGGCATACCATTGGCAATATGTCAAATAAAATCTCCCTGTTTCTAAAAAAAAAAAAGGGGGGGGGGGCAAAGGGAAAAAGGTGTCTATCTTTACTGTTAAATAATAATTCCTGCCTTTCACCCTCTTTTGCAGACATAAAGTGATAAGACTCATCCCCAAATCTGAAGAGGAAGCACTTGCACTAAAGAGTGTATCCCACCAACTCAAGGTAACAGAGCTTGCCCTATGGGCAAGCCTGTGGCATGTTTGCTGACTGGGGTTGAATAATGAGAATAACTAGCCAAAGGAAGCAGGTAAAGAGACAGTGTGGGGGAGCATTTAAAGGAGAGTGAAATTCTGACAAGATGTACCACACATCATTTATATACGAGGATACGAGGTCACTGGCTACCCATCGGGCAGGTGGAATGAATGCTTTTAGAAAACTGTTGTGTTCCCAGTGGAGTCTGTTAGAAGTGGTAAATAGTCAATGTTTTCTTTGGGGTTGTGAATTTAATTGACAGTTTTCGGAACTCCACTTTTCCTTTTTGAAATCTTCCTAGAACGTGCCCACCTTCTTGTTTGGATTCAGACTTTTCAATGGGAAAACGCTGGCAAGGATGACTCAGGCAGGCAGTCATTAACTCTGCTGAATTCAGCAAAGGCTGAATGAAGGTGCTTCTCATTCACACTCTGATGGCTGTACGGATTTGGAGTGATAGCCTCTCATTATTCTCTTAGGCAGTGGCTTCAGCTAAGAACTTAAAGTGAGAGGTGTGGCTATTAACTCTCCTCCATGAGACTGAAATAGACCAGTCCATGAAACGTGTGATATCTGAGGCTTCATTCTAAAAGATGGCAAAGCAGATTGCCAAGGGGCCGTGCTTGTCTTTAACATGGGATAGTAATGTTTTCTTTAGGTGATGGACACAGAGTCCTCTGAGATGCTGGTGTTAGGTGGGAGGGAGGACACCTTCAAGGTGAATGTTTGTCATGACCAGGCCTTTGATCTTTCCTGACTGGCTTGGCTCTTCTACTTAGCATCTTCCTGTAAATATTGCACCTTTTTGCTGATGGACCTTTGAACTCTGAGGTCATTGATCTCTCCCCCCACCCCATCTTTTCTGACCCCAATTTAAGTAATGCTACCCCTGACTTCCTACAAATAATGGTTGTTTACCCAACCCCAGAAAGACTTGCCTATGTTTCCTAACACTCCTCCCCTTGAGGGGCCTTCCCTGTGGTGCTGACATTAACCCTCAGCGGTAGGCCAGGACTATCTGCCTCACAATGCTCTTCTGGGCTCTAATAACCAGACGTTTCCTGAACATCCCACCAGGGAGCTAAGCACTGCAAAGGCAGGAAGAAAACTCAAGTCTTGCCTTTCCATCTCCACCCCATCAAGTTTAAAGACAGCACAGGGAGAGTGAGGTCTCCCTGACTCCTGTTTGGGGAAACAGCTATTCGGAATCAAATACTGGGAAGAAAGGGGTTATCTCCATGATGTCAGTTGATGTATATGATAGACCTTAAATTATATAAGAAAAAAATAAAGGATGAGGATCTAGGTCGGGAATGGCTTTCCCAGCACACATAATACACTTGGTTCAATCTCTAATATGAAAAAAAAACCAGAAACATGAATTAGAGTTCATGATCCTCTATATATGATGGTCACTTGCCATTAATAAGCATGCTACAATTGCTTCATACAATATATTGAACCCCAGAAGGTCGTTGGCACAGATGTCCCAGCACATGTATACTGTGTACTTTTACATGAATGGTAATTGTATGACAAGATTTATCCTGGGGAGATGCAACACATATGTACATCTAGGTACAGTGAACCCGTGGAAAACCAAAGCACAGACACCACCAACATCCAATTTGGTGAACCAAATTTTTATTGAGGTTACTTACAGGAGCATGGGTGAGCAGTCACTTAAAGAAGCAAAAATTACTCAAAAACAGCTGTGTCACCAAAGTTCATGCCAGTATGAGTAATAGTTCACAAAAACAGCTGAGAACCTGGAGCACACTGCACAGCCTGTAGGCAGCTCAACAGGTTGGGAGTGTCCTTTCCCAGTGACCCAGCTGGTCTAAACCCAGTAAGAAGCAGCTTGGCTGGTTTCTGCTTCTTCCAGGAAGCTCATCTTCTCTGAGTCTTCTTTGCAGCTTGCGCTTGTCTGAGACTGACCCTCAGAGGCATTTATTGCTTACTTTTGGAGCAAGAGACCTGATGAATCTGGTCAATTTCTGGGACTTCCTATTTTGAACAATTTACCTTCTGGCTTCAAGCCCTTTCCTGCAGGATGGAATGCTTCTATTTCAGAGGAAACTTGTATGCAACAGTTACAGAAAAACATTCCTAAAAATTGCATTCATTTAGTCCTTAAGGAAAGAAGTGGTCTTGGGAGAAGATGTCTTGTTGCTGCAGGAGCTTAGAAGCCAGTTAAAAGAAGGGTGGAAGAGCAACAGCAAGGGATGGTATTGTGGGACACTGATTTTCATGAGGCCTCCGTGAGTCATGAAAAGCCTGCTCACAGCTGTGACATACACTTGAAGATGAGAAGCAGAGGGAACAGTGCATGAGTCAACCCAGGGGATTCCAGCCACGTGACAGCACATCTACAGTGATGGCTGCCAAAGAGGCTGAAAAGAAACTTGGTGCCCATAGTTCTTATGGGGATCTATTATGTCATGTTTTCCCTAATACATAGCAAAATTCCACATTCCCAGAGGAGAGCCAGACATTTTGCATGAACCATATTATTTACAAATAGCATAGACACACTGGGTTGCTCTTATCTGTGGCAAGGCTAGGAGCCCAATGAAAATCTACCTTCCTAGATGCTGGCCTTAGGAAAGCTATGCAAACAGGACCTTCTAAAGACTGCTCTGCTGAATTTCTACATAATATTCATTTCCTTTCTCAAGTGAGGTAGTTTTCCTGAACTAGAATTTGAGGTGTTGAACTTAGAAGTGTTCTCCCTAGAGTCATCCTCCTACTTTGATGTGACCTTAAATTATTTGAATTATTTTACCAAGTAATCCTTTCCCACTGTGGAAAGCAGAAATTCCAGCCAACTAGAGAAAGCAGCCTGTAGGAGAAAAAAGAATTGATTATCTGTCATCTTTTGCCCTGTGGAGCTCATAGGACAGAATCAGGGTCACTGCAAACAGCTTCTTAGGGAAAAAGAGGAGGAGCAGCCAAGAAGAGTGTTGGCCCTTTCTCCTAGAGTAAGATGTAATTGACAGAATTCTAATATAGTCCAAATCTCTCATCCCGTCTGCTCCTGCCCTACAGAATTACTTCCCTGTGAATAGAGTGGATAGGTATTCCCTTGTTGAAGTTACAGTATAGAGCAGAGGGAGACTAGATGAGGTAGGCCTGAGCAAATCAAAAGAATCTTTAGAAGAAAAGAGTTTTTCTTCAGCTGTTCACAGAGGAAGAGATCAGAGGAATGTTCACAAAGTGCTATGCTGGGAACCATTCTTGGGAGTCACAAACCAAGAATGACAGAGGACTCTGGGATACGAGGATCCCCAGCTGAACAGTGAAATAGAGACATCGGTCCTACAGATCGCAGGACGCTGAGGCCCAAAAGAGAATGCACACAGTCCATTCCTGGATACTTTGATTTTAGCCCCTTGACATCCTGAAAAAAATCCAGCCAGCTGGGCCTGGACTACCGATCTGCCAGACTCTGAGATAAGTGGGCTTTGTTTGAAACAGCTAAACTGATGCTGATTTATCCCAGCAATGGAAAACAGACATGCAGTACAATAACCACCTACATCCTGCCTTTTCTCTCTCGTTCTCCTCTGCCACCGCTCTAAGTTAATTTTCCTGGTTCCTCTGGCTATAACTAAGACTCCTAGGGAAAATGAAATGTGATTCACTGATGTGCTTAGGCTGTAAAATTCTTAATGCCTTATCCGAAACATGATCAAATGCAAAATGTGCATACAATATTGAATGGCATCTGAGACCTATGGTCAACACATAGCTAATTAGACATAGGACTGCTCTTACAAAGTTGCTTGCTTTCCTAATTAAATTTTATAGTTTTGCTGAAGAATTGAAACAAGAAAGTTGAACAGAAAACCATGCCCCCAGAGAACTGGATTGAGAAAGCACTAGCCAATTAAATTGTTAATTAAGACCATAACCATGGCTTAAATCAAGTTATGATGGAGAGGAACAGTTTGCAGGTGAGCAAAATTAGAATCCAAACACTTCATTCTGCCTGCAGTTCCTCACCAGTTCTTTGTGCTGTGAAGGAAGAGAAGTAGCTTCATGTGAGGCCACAAAGTGTCTCCTGTGAAATGGGTTCATCCTTGCTGAAGGAAAATGAATGATAGCTCTGTTTCCAGATTCCTCATCAGAGAGGCATGGTGGGGTAGGACAAGACAGGAAGACCCAAGACAAGTGTTTTCACACTGAAGCACAAGTGCAAAGGTATCGGTTGGTAGTCAGACATCATTGACAGTCACACTAAGGGTCTTGAGATCCCACCCTGAAATGATACACTTCCCATGAGGAAGGCTCCAGCCAGGCATAGGCTGGCAGTGTTATCTGGAGGGTAGGTCCTCCTCACCCCTATTTTATAATGCATTGCTGTAATGAATATTCGCCAGTACTCACAAGTGCGCTGAAAGTCATACAGCGAGGCTGTAGGAACTTTAGAACCCATATCATTGCTGGAAGTTTATAAATTCAGTCATCCAACTAGATGGTTTTATCAACTGGAAAACATGCAAGGGGAAAAATGGATGGTAGACCTCATTCTACGGGAGTTGTGGGATCTCAGCTTTATTAGAAATGTGTCTGGTTATAGAATCAAGATCAATATCCCTCTCTGCTCTCCTCCCTCCCCTCTCCCCTCTCCTATCTCTCCTCTCCGATCTCCCTTCTCCTCTCTCTCTCTCTCTCTCTCTCTCTCTCTCTCTCTCTCTCTCTCTCTCTCCCTCCTTCTTTTCTCTCTTTCATCCTCTTCCTCTCTTTTTTCCTCTTTCTGCACCTCTGCCCACCCCCATACACAGTCCTTCTACACATAGTTGCAGCCTCCCTCTAATAGGCAATTCTCCTGTTTAGCCTCTCGAGTGCTAGGGTTACCTGCATGCCAGATGATTCTAAAATCTCTTACCCCTCACTGTGTGAAAGAGGATTCCAGGATTGTCTCCAGGATCCTTGGTTTAGATGTGTCCACACCGCCTCCTAGGTAGCCCAGAGAGTAATCTAGATGTTTCTGTAAAAGAACTTTGTACACATTATTGCATCCCCAAATCAATTTACAAAGTAGAAAGAGTATTCAAGAAACCCTAACCCAATCAGCTGACCCCTTCAAAAGTGAAATGTTTAGCCCCACCTGATATGGGAGAGGACATCAGGCTCATTTCTGCCTGGAAGAAATCAAATACTGGGCGTGGTCATCTGGTGAATAATAGTTATTGAGAGTGAACCCCATTTATACACCCTCAAGGAGTACATTTTGTCAAAACTGATAAAAACAGTGCACTCTGCGCTCCAGAGGAGACTCTGGCACAAGCTGTTACATTGAGTTCAACCTAGAGATACCCTGAGCAGAGACTCCAAATTTACCAGGCCCAGACTTCTGACCTACAGAAATGGAGCAACAGTAAACCCGAGCTACTGAACCTGAGATAGCTCAATAAGAAACCAGCACAGCAGCCTTAGACAGCCAGAACTGATGCTCTGGCTGAAGATGCCTTTCAGTAGAAAGAAAGAAAATAGGCTTTTCTTTTTTCCGTAAGATACGTTTGCTTCCCCTGGTGTGAGATTTGAAAGTGGAAAGTGCCTTATAATCTAAGCTAATCATCAAATGCGTTATGGATTCAAGTCTAAGCATACAATCTTGACATGTTGCTCATATGTTTTTCCCTCCTTGTGGCTGTTCACAATTATTAAACCAATCAACACTGACATAGCGAGTGAAATTAGAGTTTGTGAAGGAGGAGGAGGAGCACTAGAAGCATTTTTGGAGAAGTTTTCCTCAGCATCCTAATGATGGTGATTATGGTTTCCCCAGAGATGATGTAGCTAGGCTGGTGGTATGACGTTAGGCTGGTACAACAACGGTGTTTCCTTCCCACTTGCAAGACTTGGTATTTTGGATGTGCAAGCAACCTCTTTTGAGTTTAGTTTGTGAAATGTTCATGCTAGGCAGTAGAAACTGCCTTTCCTGGGATGCTTAACAGAAGAGTTAGAGAGGTTGATCCAATAGGATCTCCTAGAAAATGATCTTGGTAGGGACACAATCTTACCTCTCATGGCCTTCCATGCATAGTCAGTGCTTTGCAGGCTTAGGGCTAGAATAAAAGAACAAGTGGGCCATGTGACTCACTGTCTCTATGGCTAATCCAGTGATTTATTGTGAAGCCAGTGGGTTCTGAAAGGGAGAGAGCAGAATATTCCCTAAACCCAAGTGCAAGACTTTACTCTGCCACAGTCTATTTGCTGAAGTAGAAGGTAATCCCAGATTCTCAGAGTGGAAAAAAGACCGCCATGTCAATGCAAACAGGGTGAGAATGTGTGATTACTATAATCCCCCTATCCGCATCCATTCCTATCCCATACACATTCCAAGCTCCATATCCCAGATGCTGCTTAAGTCTATTTTTACTGGCACTTCCCTTGTGATGGCCAGGTCCTTTTTAGAACAAAATATACAAGACTGCCAGATATTCTGCTTGTTCCTATCACACACACACACACACACACACACACACACACACACACACACACACGCACGCACTTCTATTTGTTCCTGACACTGGGGAAATAAAAGCCTTAACAAGTTGCCTCAGCTCTTGCGCTTGTTCTCTCTTGCTTTTCCTCTCTTCCTTTTTTGTCCCTTCTTTCCCCATTCCCCTCCCACCCCTTCTCTCTACATGCTCATGGCCGGCCTCTCCTCTTCTCTCCTCTTCTCTCCTCTTCTACTTTTCTTCTTCTTCTTCTTCTTCTTCTTCTTCTTCTTCTTCTTCTTCTTCTTCTTCTTCTTCTTCTTCTTCTTCTTCTTCCTCTTCTTCTTCCTCTCTCTCTCTCTCTCTCTCTCTCTCTCTCTCTCTCTCTCTCTCTCTCTCTCTCGTCCCTCCCCCTTGTCTCATCCTTTCATTATTAAACCTTTCCAAGTGAAAAAAAAAGTTGACTCTACTTAAATTGTCTAAGTGTCCCCCATGGTTGACAGCAGTAATTTACATCCCTAAACACACATAGAAATCCCTATAAAGATGTTTTTTCTCTGAAGTACTAAAGATTCACCCCAAACCAATGACTAGATGGTAGAATCTATTGCCTAGCTTCATCCCTAACACATCTTATTTTTGTTTTGAGATCCAGTCTCACTAAATGTTTCAAGTTGGCTTTGATTGTATAGCTGCATATAATCCTTCTACCTCAAGTTCCCAAGTATCTGAGGGTACAGTCATGTACCATCATGCTTGGTTTTGGAAAACATTTTATAAAGGGCTAACATACAGCCCAGTGCCAGAGATTTTGAATCTTTGCTCAGTGATGCTTGGCTATTAGTATTTGTTAAACACTCTAGGATATTCAACATATAGTCAAGGAAACAGACTACCAGTCCATCACACAGATCCTTTGGTATGACACATTGGCCCTTTGAGATGACTCCTGCCTGCCTCTCTGATACTTCTCAGTATCTGTCACTAGCTTGTCTTGCTGCACTAACTGAAGTTTCTCAGCCAACTACTCTTCTCAAGCTGAGCATATAGTGAGTACTACTCGTCTCTGAAGCTGAGGCAGAGCACCACCTTCTCCTGGGTGTCTTTGACTGGCACTGGATTCTGTGAGTGGCTCCATCCTAGCATCCATGTCACTATGTGTTTGCCATCTGCAATCACCCAAGAGAATGAGCAGATCTCATAAATCTGAAACACGGCACTTGTGTGATCATATGCAGTAGATGGGGAGACATCTGTATAAGGAAAGGATTCTAAAAAGAGTTTAACTATCCTGTCTCCAGAAACACAGCCCAGGTATGACTCAGAAGATGCCTTTACTAGTTCTCAATCCATCATACTAGACATATTTTTGTAGGTCATTATAAGGCACCATTTATATTTGTTCTTAAATTTTGGAGACAAAATTTTGTGTTTGTTAATTGTGAACTTCTCAACAATATCAATTTTTAGTGGACTGTAACACATGATCAATGATACATCACTTGATGAAGTAACCTTTCAAAAGATAATTATGCTTTTTGTGATTGAGGTTTCTATCAAGTGTACAGACTACTTTGGTGTCATTTCTTAGACATATGACATTAGAACAGGCTTTGTATATACATCAGCCATAGCTACCAAGACTTAAGCCCTGTATTTCTTACTCAATAAATGTGAAGTTATTTCCCATACCTTGGCTGGTATTAGATGTCAGTGTTGATTAGAAGTCAGTAGGATGTAGGTCCCAGGACCACTGTTGGAAAAGTGGGCCTCTACAGTAATGGTCAACATCAAGCACAAGTGAACAAGTGCCAGGCTAAAGGAATAGACATTTGACTATGTGATGTCTTACCTAAGAAAAAGGAGGAAAGCAGTTAGCATTGAGACCTCCCACAGAAATCCTCCTTGCATTTGCATCCAGACCCTTTCACTTACTAGTTGCAGGAATACCATTAAGTTGCCTACTTTCTCTGGTCCTCTATTTCTTCCTTTTCTTACCAGACTGAAGATCTTCCAAAGTAAAGAATCGTGCTTTACTCTTCTTTGGTAAGATCCACCTCTGGTTCATCTTTATCACACCAGCACCTGGCTATAATAGGAATGCAACAAGTTTTTCTTGAATGAATGAACAAATACATCATTCTCCCTTCTCCTTGCCTGGAATTATAATACCAAGGATATCAACTTGGATTATGATCAAGAGCAAATACATGACTGAACATATTATTACCATGGTTTAAAAACATAAACTATAGGTACAAATAAGAATGAGATCCTAATGGTAGAGCAATGTATTGGTGGTGCCGTGTGATGGGTAGGGGTATGAGCTACAGAATATTGTTCATTTCTTCAATTACCAAGAAAAGTTTATAGAGGAAGTAGATTTCTGCAAGAGCTTGATAAGAAGTTTCCTGAGAAAGCCACCTGTGAGGTTTACAATCTGCCATTATAGTCTTGCCTTTGGGCACTGAGTAACAGGGATACAATAATGTTGATTATCAGAGCACTTGAATTTGAAAGGCAGAGCTCAGGTGTTTTGCCTAGAAGTCAATCTGTGGTTTTGTATAATCAAAAATATCTTACCTGTCTTTGACATACTTGATTAGCAAACTCATTCCTTAGAACACAAAAATAGCTATTAGGGATACATATGTGGTGGTTTTGTGTTCTAAAGAATTCAAAGCAGCTTTTACATATTCATCATCTACAGCCACAAAGACTTTGCTTCATTAAAGGAGTTTCCTGTTTTCTACAATTTTATATTTTTTTTAGTTGTATAAATGTCTCCCCATCTACTGCATATGATCACACATATGCCATGTTTCAGATTTATGACATCTGCTCAGTCTTTGGGTGACTGCAGGTGGCAAAAACATAGTGATATGGATGCCATTCACAGAATTCAGTGCCAGTCAAAGACTCTCAGAAGAACTTGGTGCTTTGCCATGGGCTTAAAATTTTCATGGTCCCACAAGCATTTCTAAGATGTTTTCTTGATAATTACATTTATTTTCAGTTTATCTGGTCATCAGTGGTCCTCCTAGTCTTTCACAGCTTTTTCACATTTCTTTTTTTTTTTTTTTAACTTGAGTATTTCTTATATACATTTCGAGTGTTATTCCCTTTCCCGGTTTCCGGGCAAACATCCCCCTCCCCCCTCCCCTTCCTTATGGGTGTTCCCCTCCCAACCCTCCCCCCATTGCCGCCCTCCCCCCATAGACTAGTTCACTGGGGGTTCAGTCTTAGCAGGACCCAGGGCTTCCCCTTCCACTGGTGCTCTTACTAGGATATTCATTGCTACCTATGGGGTCAGAGTCCAGGGTCAGTCCATGTATAGTCTTTAGGTAGTGGCTTAGTCCCTGGAAGCTCTGGTTGCTTGGCATTGTTGTACTTTTGGGGTCTCGAGCCCCTTCAAGCTCTTCCAGTTCTTTCTCTGATTCCTTCAATAGGGGACCTATTCTCAGTTCAGTGGTTTGCTGCTGGCATTCGCCTCTGTATTTGCTGTATTCTGGCTGTGTCTCTCAGGAGCGATCTACATCCGGCTCCTGTCGGTCTGCACTTCTTTGCTTCATCCATCTTGTCTAGTTGGGTGGCTGTATATGTATGGGCCACATGTGGGGCAGGCTCTGAATGGGTGTTCCTTCAGTCTCTGTTTTAATCTTTGCCTCTCCCTTCCCTGCCAAGGGTATTCTTTTTCCTCATTTAAAGAAGGAGTGAAGCATTAACATTTTGATCATCCGTCTTGAGTTTCCTTTGTTCTAGGGATCTAGGGTAATTCAAGCATTTGGGCTAATAGCCACTTATCAATGAGTGCATACCATGTATGTCTTTCTGTGATTGGGTTAGCTCACTCAGGATGATATTTTCCAGTTCCAACCATTTGCCTACGAATTTCATACACTCCTTGTTTTTGATAGCTGAGTAATATTCCATTGTGTAGATGTACCACATTTTCTGTATCCATTCCTCTGTTGAAGGGCATCTGGGTTCTTTCCAGTTTCTGGCTATTATAAATAAGGCTGCGATGAACATAGTGGAGCACGTGTCTCTTTTATATGTTGAGGCATCTTTTGGGTATATGCCCAAGAGAGGTATAGCTGGATCCTCAGGCAGTTCAATGTCCAATTTTCTGAGGAACCTCCAGACTGATTTCCAGAATGGTTTTACCAGTCTGCAATCCCACCAACAATGGAGGAGTGTTCCTCTTTCTCCACATTCTCGCCAGCATCTGCTGTCACCTGAGTTTTTGATCTTAGCCAATCGCACTGGTGTGAGGTGAAATCTCAGGGTTGTTTTGATTTGCATTTCCCTTATGACTAAAGATGTTGAACATTTCTTTAGGTGTTTCTCAGCCATTCGGCATTCCTCAGCTGTGAATTCTTTGTTTAGCTCTGAACCCCATTTTTTAATAGGGTTATTTGTTTCCCTGCGGTCTAACTTCTTGAGTTCTTTGTATATTTTGGATATAAGGCCTCTATCTGTTGTAGGATTGGTAAAGATCTTTTCCCAATCTGTTGGTTGCCGTTTTGTCCTAACCACAGTGTCCTTTGCCTTACAGAAGCTTTGCAGTTTTATGAGATCCCATTTGTCGATTCTTGATCTTAGAGCGTAAGCCATTGGTGTTTTGTTTAGGAAATTTTTCCCAGTGCCCATGTGTTCCAGATGCTTCCCTAGTTTTTCTTCTATTAGTTTGAGTGTGTCTGGTTCGATGTGGAGGTCCTTGATCCACTTGGACTTAAGCTTTGTACAGGGTGATAAGCATGGATCGATCTGCATTCTTCTACATGTTGCCCTCCAGTTGAACCAGCACCATTTGCTGAAAATGCTATCTTTTTTCCATTGGATGGTTTTGGCTCCTTTGTCAAAAATCAAGTGACCATAGGTGTGTGGGTTCATTTCTGGGTCTTCAATTCTATTCCATTGGTCTATCTGTCTGTCTCTGTACCAATACCATGCAGTTTTTATCACTATTGCTCTGTAATACTGCTTGAGTTCAGGGATAGTGATTCCCCCTGAAGTCCTTTTATTGTTGAGGATAGTTTTAGCTATCCTGGGTTTTTTGTTATTCCAGATGAATTTGCAAATTGTTCTGTCTAACTCTTTGAAGAATTGGATTGGTATTTTGATGGGGATTGCATTGAATCTGTAGATTGCTTTTGGTAAAATTACTATATTAATCCTGCCAATCCATGAGCATGGGAGATCTTTCCATCTTCTGAGGTCTTCTTCAATTTCTTTCCTCAGTGTCTTGAAGTTCTTATTGTACAGATCTTTTACTTGCTTGGTTAAAGTCACACCGAGGTACTTTATATTATTTGGGTCTATTATGAAGGGTGTCGTTTCCCTAATTTCTTTCTCGGCTTGTTTCTCTTTTGTATAGAGGAAGGCAACTGATTTATTTGAGTTAATTTTATACCCAGCCACTTTGCTGAAGTTGTTTATCAGCTTTGGTGGTTCTCTGGTGGAACTTTTGGGATCACTTAAATATACTATCATGTCATATGCAAATAGTGATATTTTGACCTCTTCTTTTCCGATCTGTATCCCTTTGATCTCCTTTTGTTGTCTGATTGCTCTGGCTAGAACTTCAAGAACTATATTGAATAACTAGGGAGAGAGTGGGCAGCCTTGTCTAGTCCCTGATTTTAGTGGGATTGCTTCAAGTTTCTCTCCATTTAGTTTAATGTTAGCAACTGGTTTGCTGTATATGGCTTTTACTATGTTTAGGTATGGGCCTTGAATTCCTATTCTTTCCAGGACTTTTATCATGAAGGGGTGTTGAATTTTGTCAAATGCTTTCTCAGCATCTAATGAAATGATCATGTGGTTCTGTTCTTTCAGTTTGTTTATATAATGGATCACGTTGATGGTTTTACGTATATTAAACCATCCCTGCATGCCTGGGATGAAGCCTACTTGATCATGGTGGATGATTGTTTTGATGTGCTCTTGAATTCGGTTTGCCAGAATTTTATTGAGTATTTTTGCGTCGATATTCATAAGGGAAATTGGTCTGAAGTTCTCTTTCTTTGTTGTGTCTTTGTGTGGTTTAGGTATAAGAGTAATTGTGGCTTCATAGAAGGAATTCGGTAGGGCTCCATCTGTTTCAATTTTGTGGAATAGTTTGGATAATATTGGTATGAGGTCTTCTATGAAGGTTTGATAGAATTCTGCACTAAACCCGTCTGGACCTGGGCTCTTTTTGGTTGGGAGACCTTTAATGACTGCTTCTATTTCCTTAGGAGTTATGGGGTTGTTTAACTGGTTTATCTGTTCCTGATTTAACTTCGATACCTGGTATCTGTCTAGGAAATTGTCCATTTCCTGAAGATTTTCAAATTTTGTTGAATATAGGTTTTTATAGTAAGATCTGATGATTTTTGAATTTCCTCCGAATCTGTAGTTATGTCTCCCTTTTCATTTCTGATTTTGTTAATTTGGACACACTCTCTGTGTCCTCTCGTTAGTCTGGCTAAGGGTTTATCTATCTTGTTGATTTTCTCAAAGAACCAACTTTTGGTTCTGTTGATTCTTTCTATGGTCCTTTTTGTTTCTACTTGGTTGATTTCAGCTCTGAGTTTGATTATTTCCTGCCTTCTACTCCTCCTGGGTGTATTTGCTTCTTTTTGTTCTAGAGCTTTTAGGTGTGCTGTCAAGCTGCTGACATATGCTCTTTCCTGTTTCTTTCTGCAGGCACTCAGCGCTATGAGTTTTCCTCTTAGCCCAGCTTTCATTGTGTCCCATAAGTTTGAGTATGTTGTATCTTCATTTTCATTAAATTCTAAAAAGTTTTTAATTTCTTTCTTTATTTCTTCCTTGACCAGGTTATCATTGAGTAGAGCATTGTTCAATTTCCACGTATATGTGGGCATTCTTCCCTTATTGTTATTGAAGACCAGTTTTAGGCCGTGGTGGTCCGATAGCACGCATGGGATTATTTCTATCTTTCTGTACCTGTTGAGGCCCGTCTTTTGACCAATTATATGGTCAATTTTGGAGAAAGTACCATGAGGAGCTGAGAAGAAGGTATATCCTTTTGCTTTAGGATAGAATGTTCTATAAATATCCGTTAAGTCCATTTGGCTCATGACTTCTCTTAGTCTGTCTACATCACTGTTTAATTTCTGTTTCCATGATCTGTCCATTGATGAGAGTGGGGTGTTGAAATCTCCCACTATTATTGTGTGAGGTGCAATGTGTGTTTTGAGCTTTAGTAAGGTTTCTTTTACGTATGTAGGTGCCCTTGTATTTGGGGCATAGATATTTAGGATTGAGAGTTCATCTTGGTTGATTTTTCCTTTGATGAATATGAATTGTCCTTCCTTATCTTTTTTGATGACTTTTAGTTGGAAATTGATTTTATTTGATATTAGAATGGCTACTCCAGCTTGCTTCTTCTGACCATTTGCTTGGAAAGTTGTTTTCCAGCCTTTCACTCTGAGGTAGTGTCTGTCTTTGTCTCTGAGGTGTGTTTCCTGTAGGCAGCAGAATGCAGGGTCCTCGTTGCGTATCCAGTTTGTTAATCTATGTCTTTTTATTGGGGAGTTGAGGCCATTGATATTGAGAGATATTAAGGAATAGTGATTATTGCTTCCCGTTATATTCATATTTGGATGTGAGGTTATGTTTGTGTGCTTTCATTCTCTTTGTTTTGTTGCCAAGACGATTAGTTTCTTGCTTCTTCTAGGGTATAGCTTGCCTCCTTATGTTGGGCTTTACCATTTATTATCCTTTGTAGTGCTGGATTTGTAGAAAGATATTGTGTAAATTTGGTTTTGTCATGGAATATCTTGGTTTCTCCATCTATGTTAATTGAGAGTTTTGCTGGATACAGTAACCTGGGCTAGCATTTGTGTTCTCTTAGGGTCTGTATGACATCAGTCCAGGATCTTCTGGCCTTCATAGTTTCTGGCGAGAAGTCTGGTGTGATTCTGATAGGTCTCCCTTTATATGTTACTTGACCTTTTTCCCTTACTGCTTTTAATATTCTTTCTTTATTTTGTGCGTTTGGTGTTTTGACAATTATGTGACGGGAGGTGTTTCTTTTCTGGTCCAATCTATTTGGAGTTCTGTAGGCTTCTTGTATGTCTATGGGTATCTCTTTTTTTAGGTTAGGGAAGTTTTCTTCTATGATTTTGTTGAAGATATTTACTGGTCCTTTGAGCTGGGAGTCTTCACTCTCTTCTATACCTATTATCCTTAGGTTTGATCTTCTCATTGAGTCCTGGATTTCCTGTATGTTTTGGACCAGTAGCTTTTTCCGCTTTACATTATCTTTGACAGTTGAGTCAATGATTTCTATGGAATCTTCTGCTCCTGAGATTCTCTCTTCCATCTCTTGTATTCTGTTGGTGAAGCTTGTATCTACAGCTCCTTGTCTCTTCTTTTGGTTTTCTATATCCAGGGTTGTTTCCATGTGTTCTTTCTTGATTGCTTCTATTTCCATTTTTAATTCCTTCAACTGTTTGATTGTGTTTTCCTGGAATTCTTTCAGGGATTTTTGCAATTCCTCTCTGTAGGCTTTTACTTGTTTATTAATGTTTTCCTGTGCTTCCCTAAGTGTGTTCATGTCTTTCTTGAAGTCCTCCAGCATCATGATCAAATATGATTTTGAAACTAGATCTTGCTTTTCTGGTGTGTTTGGATATTCCATGTTTGTTTTGGTGGGAGAATTGGGCTCCGATGATGGCATGTAGTCTTGGTTTCTGTTGCTTGGGTTCCTGCGCTTGCCTCTCGCCATCAGATTATCTCTAGTGTTACTTTGTTCTGCTGTTTCTGACAGTGGCTAGACTGTCCTATAAGCCTGTGTGTCAGGAGTGCTGTAGACCTGTTTTCCTCTCTTTCAGTCAGTTATGGGGACAGAGTGTTCTGCTTTCGGGCGTGTAGTTTTTCCTCTCTACAGTTCTTCAGCTGTTCCTGTGGGCCTGTGTCTTGAGTTCACCAGGCAGCTTTCTTGCAGCAGAAAATTTGGTCTTACCTGTGGTCCCGAGGCTCAGGTTCGCTCGTGGGGTGCTGCCCAGGGGCTCTCTGCAGCGGCAGCAACCAGGAAGACCTGTGCCGCCCCTTCCGGGAGCTTCAGTGCACCAGGGTTTCAGATGGTCTTTGGCTTTTTCCTCTGGCGTCCGAGATGTGTGTGCAGGGAGCAGTCTCTTCTGGTTTCCCAGGCTTGTCCGCCTCTCTGAAGGTTTAGCTCTCCCTCCCTCGGGATTTGGGTGCAGAGAACTGTTTATCCGGTCTGTTTCCTTCAGGGTCCGGCGGTGTCTCTGGCAGGGGTCCTGCCGCTCCCCCACGGGAGCCCAGAGGCCTTATACAGTTTCCTCTTGGGCCAGGGATGTGGGCAGGGGTGAGCAGTGTTGGTGGTCTCTTCCGCTCTGCAGCCTCAGGAGTGCTTTTTCACATTTCTGATGGTGACTGTGATCTGAGCAAAGGGTCAATAGCATATTATTATTATTATTATTATTATTATGAAAGATGAAAGGAGACAATACAGAGCATGTAGCATACCTAATCAATCAAAAGATATGACCTAGTATTGGTCTAGTGTGGGGATTCTGAGGAGTTGAGATGCTATATCACAATTCTTAATTTTTTTCCCTATTATAGAGACAAAACTGAGTTACAGGAAGAAGATACCTCTTTGTGCATAGCACTAGGCTGAGCTTTTCTATGGTAGTTACAACCTTTTGATGATACACAGAAAAAGTTTTGAGTCTTCATGACAAGAATAAGTAGAATAAACAAGGAGAGGATAAGATGTGGTCTATAACCTTCTTCCTTTCTTCAATATTACTGTTTCTATTAAACTGAAATTCAGTTACTGTATCAGAGCTGGACTTGAAATAGCCACCCATTAGGTCAGCAAATTATATTGGGTAAAAAACCTTTACCAAAGTATAATTAGCACTCAGCAGCCATATGCCTGTGTATCCATCAGTTTTCAATTCCTTCACTTGTTTGGTTGTGTTTTCCTGTAATTCTATAAGGGATTTTTTTTGTGTTTCCTCTTTAAGAGATTCTACTGATTTACCTGTGTTGTCCTGTATTTCTTTAAGGGAGTTATTTATGTTCTTTCTAAAGTCCTCTATCATCATCATGAGATGTGATTTTAAATCCAAATCTTGCTTTTTCAGTGTGCTGGGATATCCAGTATTTGCTGCAGTGGGAAAACTGGGTTCCGATGATGCCAAGTGGCCTTGGTTTCTGTTGTTTATGTTCTTGCCCTTGCCTCTTGCCATCTGGTTATCTCTAGTGCTACCTGCCTTGCTGTCTCTGACTAGAGTCTGTCCCTCCTGTGATCTTGGTTGTGTCAGGACTCCTCAGAGCCCAGGTGTCTCTGTGACCCTATGATTCTGGGATCCTGGGATCCTGGGTGTGTCAGAGCTCCTGGAAATCAAGCTGCCTCTGGGATCCTGAAATCCTGGTGTGATCAAACTCCTGAGATCCTGTTGTGTCAGAGATTTTGGGAGTCAAACTTTCTCAAGATGTTGCAGGAGTGGGTGGGAGTCAGAGCCCTGGGTTTGCTCTGGACACAGGTGCAAACTGGAAGGAGCCCATGAGTCTGGCTGTTGGGTTTGTGTTCCCCTGGTTCCTATGGAAATCCTAGTTACTCTGGGTGTTGGGAAAGATGTGGCCTCAACTGTGATCTTGAGTGTGTTAGAACTCCAGTGCTCCTGGTTGTGTCTCATCTCCTGGGAGTCAAGCTTCCTCTATCATCCTGTGATCCTGTGATCCTGTGATCCTGTGATCCTGTGATCCTGTGATCCTGTGATCCTGTGATCCTGTGATCCTGTGATCCTGTGATCCTTGGCATTTCAGAGAACCTGAGAGTCAGGCTCCCTCTGGGTGTTTTAGAGGTAGATGCAGAGCCAGTGCCCAAGGTCTTCTCCAGGTGCAGGTTTAAACTGGAAGGAACCCGTGCCATTGGCCAGGCGGGAGTTCCTGTGTCCCTGGATCCTGGGGGGTCCCAATTACTCCAGGTGTTGGGGCAGTTGTTGTGACCCCCTTACCTGTGATCCTGGGTATGTTCTATCCATCAGTTTTTCTGTTGACTTGAAACAAACATATCTGAGAAGATGGAACATTCTTAGGATCTCTCTGTGCAGACCAACTGGTCTTAGACTAACAGAGATCCATCTGCTTCAGCCTCCCTAGTGCTGGGATTTAAGGCAGAGGGGATCTTAATTAAGAAAATGCCTCCATAAGATTCTCATGTAGGTCAATCTGTGATGCATTTTCTTAATTGATGATTGATGTGGGGGGCCAATCCTGGGAAGAAGGTATACTGTCCATGGGAGGCAGATGGAGTTGTATAAGAAATCAGGCTGAACATCAAAACAATCATCCACCATGATCAAGTAGGCTTCATCCCAGGCATGCAGAGATGGTTTAATATAAGGAAAACCATCAACGTGATCCATCATATAAACAAACTGAAAGAACAGAACCACATGATCATTTCATTAGATGCTGAGAAAGCATTTGACAAAATTCAACACCCCTTCATGATAAAAGTCCTGGAAAGAATAGGTATTCAAGGCCCATACCTAAACATAGTAAAAGCCATATACAGCAAACCAGTTGCTAACATTAAACTAAATGGAGAGAAACTTGAAGCAATCCCACTAAAATCAGGGACTAGACAAGGCTGCCCACTCTCTCCCTACTTATTCAATATAGTTCTTGAAGTTCTAGCCAGAGCAATCAGACAACAAAAGGAGATCAAGGGGATACAGATCGGAAAAGAAGAGGTCAAAATATCACTATTTGCAGACGACATGATAGTATATTTAAGTGATCCCAAAAGTTCCACCAGAGAACTACTAAAGCTGATAAACAACTTCAGCAAAGTGGCTGGGTATAAAATTAACTCAAATAAATCAGTTGCCTTCCTCTATACAAAAGAGAAACAAGCCGAGAAAGAAACTAGGGAAACGACACCCTTCATAATAGACCCAAATAATATAAAGTACCTCGGTGTGACTTTAACCAAGCAAGTAAAAGATCTGTACAATAAGAACTTCAAGACACTGAGGAAAGAAATTGAAGAAGACCTCAGAAGATGGAAAGATCTCCCATGCTCATGGATTGGCAGGATTAATATAGTAAAAATGGCCATTTTACCAAAAGCAATCTACAGATTCAATGCAATCCCCATCAAAATACCAATCCAATTCTTCAAAGAGTTAGACAGAACAATTTGCAAATTCATCTGGAATAACAAAAAACCCAGGATAGCTAAAGCTATCCTCAACAATAAGAGGACTTCAGGGGGAATCACTATCCCTGAACTCAAGCAGTATTACAGAGCAATAGTGATAAAAACTGCATGGTATTGGTACAGAGACAGACAGATAGACCAATGGAATAGAATTGAAGACCCAGAAGTGAACCCACACACCTATGGTCACTTGATTTTTGACAAAGGAGCCAAAACCATCCAATGGAAAAAAGATAGCATTTTCAGCAAATGGTGCTGGTTCAACTGGAGGGCAACATGTAGAAGAATGCAGATCGATCCATGCTTATCACCCTGTACAAAGCTTAAGTCCAAGTGGATCAAGGACCTCCACATCAAACCAGACACACTCAAACTAATAGAAGAAAAACTAGGGAAGCATCTGGAACACATGGGCACTGGAAAAAATTTCCTGAACAAAACACCAATGGCTTATGCTCTAAGATCAAGAATCGACAAATGAGATCTCATAAAACTGCAAAGCTTCTGTAAGGCAAAGGACACTGTGGTTAGGACAAAACAGCAACCAACAGATTGGGAAAAGATCTTTACCAATCCTATAACAGATAGAGGCCTTATATCCAAAATATACAAAGAACTCAAGAAGTTAGACCGCAGGGAAACAAATAACCCTATTAAAAAATGGGGTTCAGAGCTAAACAAAGAATTCACAGCTGAGGAATGCCGAATGGCTGAGAAACACCTAAAGAAATGTTCAACATCTTTAGTCATAAGGGAAATGCAAATCAAAACAACCCTGAGATTTCACCTCACACCAGTGAGAATGGCTAAGATCAAAAACTCAGGTGACAGCAGATGCTGGCGAGGATGTGGAGAAAGAGGAACACTCCTCCATTGTTGGTGGGATTGCAGACTGGTAAAACCATTCTGGAAATCAGTCTGGAGGTTCCTCAGAAAATTGGACATTGAACTGCCTGAGGATCCAGCCATACCTCTCTTGGGCATATACCCAAAAGATGCCTCAACATATAAAAGAGACACGTGCTCCACTATGTTCATCACAGCCTTATTTATAATAGCCAGAAACTGGAAAGAACCCAGATGCCCTTCAACAGAGGAATGGATACAGAAAATGTGGTACATCTACACAATGGAATATTACTCAGCTATCAAAAACAACGAGTTTATGAAATTCGTAGGCAAATGGTTAGAACTGGAAAATATCATCCTGAGTGAGCTAACCCACTCACAGAAAGACATACATGGTATGCACTCATTGATAAGTGGCTATTAGCCCAAATGCTTGAATTACCCTAGATCCCTAGAACAAAGGAAACTCAAAACGGATGATCAAAATGTGAATGCTTCACTCCTTCTTTAAATGAGGAAAAAGAATACCCTTGGCAGGGAAGGGAGAGGCAAAGATTAAAACAGAGACTGAAGAAACACCCATTCAGAGCCTGCCCCACAGGTGGCCCATACATATACAGCCACCCAATTAGACAAGATGGATGAAGCAAAGAAGTGCAGACCGACAGGAGCCGGATGTAGATCGCTCCTGAGAGACACAGCCAGAATACAGCAAATACAGAGGCGAATGCCAGCAGCAAACCACTGAACTGAGAATAGGTCCCCCGTTGAAGGAATCAGAGAAAGAACTGGAAGAGCTTGAAGGTGCTCGAGACCCCAAAAGTACAACAATGTCAAGCAACCAGAGCTTCCAGGGACTAAGCCACTACCTAAAGACTATACATGGACTGACCCTGGACTCTGTCCCCATAGGTAGCAATGAATATCCTAGTAAGAGCACCAGTGGAAGGGGAAGCCCTGGGTCCTGCTAAGACTGAACCCCCAGTGAACTAGACTATGCGGGGAGGGTGGCAATGGGGGGAGGTTTGGGAGGGGAACACCCATAAGGAAGGGGAGGGGGGAGGGTGATGTTTGTCCGGAAACCGGGAAAGGGAATAACACTTGAAATGTATATAAGAAATACTCAAGTTAATAAAAAAAGAAAAAAAAAAAGAAATCAGGCTGAGCAATCAATGAGGAATAAGCCAAAAAGTAGTGCTCCTACTGGCTTTTCCTTGAGTTCTTTTAATCATGGACTTCAGTGTGAAAGTGAAGTCTTTCCTCCCAAAATTGCTTTTGGTCATGGTTTTTTACCATAGCAAAAGCAATCCTCAGTAAGATACTATGCTGTTCATTTCATAAGAAATTTCAATATAAAGTAATGCTGTGATTTGAACATGGTTTATGTCTTTTAAATTTATGTTGAAGTATGACATCCTGGGGAAATTATACCAAAAGGTTCTTTAATATATGATTAGGTCACTAAGCAAGATTTCCACAGTTCTCGTAATTGACTAGTTGGCTAGAGGAGCAGACTACTATAAAGTGGGATGTTCTGTTCTCTTACTTGTGTCCCTTCTAGTCTTTATGTTTCTCTGTCATGTCATGATGTAACATGAAGCCCTTGCCCATCTCTCTTCTGCCAATAAGGGAAAAAGAAGAAATTTCATTATTTACACTTACTATATGATAAACACTCTGTTATTGTCCAATACACATCATCTCATATAATCCTCATAATGCAAAAAGCCACTGGCATTAATATCTCAGTTTTGTAGATGAAAACGCAGCAGCTGCTCCACTTTCCATTCTGCAGAAGATTTTTCCAACTTAAAGCGTCCCTTTGAACATGGTTTAAGAAAACGTTTGCTCTGAAATATTTATCAGATGGCTAGCTGAGAGCAAAAAGTCACTGAGAAATTCACAGACTGAGGCAGGGTGTCTGGCAGGAGGGAACGAGAGATCACCACAGGTAGACATTGCATCCTTTAGCCATGCCTTTTGCCCAGTCCTTTAAATTCTTCCTTGATTAACAATGGGATTGGTCCATGTAAGAATGTGATATGTCAGGATAGCTAAATGACTGGCAGCAAGTCTTAGGGTTCTATTTGTAGGGTGAATGTGTCAATAGCTGAGAATGTACTAAGGAGCTGGAAAAGGAAGAGTGGTGATGGACATGAAATTCATACTTCAGCAAATATAAAGACAATTCGACATACCACAGAGCTAACGTTTCAGTGTAAACACTTGGCAATCACTGGAAGAAATATTTACAAGCTGTAAAGAAAGAACAGAACTGATTTTGGAATGCTAAAATCACCCCAATTTCCTTGAGGATCATCAGAGTCCTTAATAGTCAAAGGAATGCTTGATTAAGGTGGCCAAAATAAATTATAAATATTGACATTTACAGGGCTTAGGTATCACCTAGCACAATTTATTTCTTAATAATATATAAATACAGTTTATGAAACAACCGTAAGTGGAATGAATCTTAATGGGAATATAAACATGCAAGCCTTAAGAGTTAGTTCTCTGACCACTAATATTTAGCCCCCTTTCCTTCATCAAATCTTCAAACAATGCTCACTTGAGAAGGCCCCATCAGGCAGAAGATAGCGTCAATGGCTAATGCATGAGCAGTTATTGGAAGAAGTTCAGGAGCCCAGAAATGTAGATCCAGGCAAGGAGAATCATAAAGTCACAAGGGCAAACACTGGGGAGGAGTCAGTGATGACGTGGAATGGGAGTGTAGTGAGAGTTATGTGTACCAGGCGTCTGAGATGGGGTGCCAGGCTCTTGGGGATCTACAGTGATCTCCACTCCTGGCACATTGTTAGTGATGCAAAGCATTCTCTCTCCTTTCCTTCCTGAATACTGTATTTTACAGTCTCCCCAGTGTCTAGTTGTTGCTTTATGACTAAGCATAGCCGACAGTCCCTAGCCACCAAAAGACTTCTGAAATGAGACCTTAAAACATCGAGGCTCTCCCTCCATGTCTCCTGCTGCTTTCTGAATGACAGAAAAACTAGAGACCAAGGGAATAGGGAAGCCTGGTGTTGCCATTTCTTAGATGTGTGAAATATTATACAAGGAAAGTTCACAAGAAGAACCCACGTTTATCAGTTACATGACCAAGAAACAATTTTCTTTTGTATTGTAGACATACTGGTTTTTAGGATCATTAAAAATAATACAGACACGACACACTGAGAACATGACACCCTGAAAGAGCACTGAACTCGGTTAAGAAGTTGAGGAAAAAGAAGCAGGGTTCTACAAAGGCAGCATGATCCGACAGATTCTACACTTTAAAAACTAGACTGAAAACATTGAGTGCAGGGAAGACCCGTTGGTAGTGCTCATGTTTGCAAAGTGAGTGAGATTAAGAACAAAATACCTCAGCTTCTGCACCATCCTGTTCCAGATGTTCTTAAAGTGGCTTCCAGTGAGTTCCAGAGAAAGCACAGTGTGGGGGCTAGGAAGAAAAACAGCGGATAAGAGATTTCTCTTTAGGAAAGAACTTACCAAGTCATGTGTAATGGAACTTAATGAGAAAAAAATTAGATATGGCCTAAGATATCAAACTTGACTGAAAATAAAATTCAGCCACATGAAACTTTATACAGCTGGCATGACTCCAACTGGAAACTGAATCAGAACAAGAGAGAACTGATAGAAATGGCTGACAGAAAGCACCTACCTCCCGGGGTGCTGTGCCCTGAGGCCAGCTAAGGGCAGGTTTTGTGCTATTAGATCTGGAAGCTTTTGCATGTCCTAACACATAGGTAAGGTCCAAAAGACAAAACATGCTCCAAGTTAGTAAATCTCAGAGCAAAAGAGGCATGTCTAGGCATATTGGGAAAGATGCTGTGAACTGAAAGGGCTGTGCACAATGCCCAGAAGGTGTATGAGGACAGGAAGAACACTGACAAGGCACCAAAACCAGCTTTCTCAGGGCTGTAGTTTAGAACAGCCCCCTTGTGTTTTATTTACAAAGATAAGGCAGAAAGGAAGAATAGATCTCAGGCTGAGCCTGGGTAAATTCTACCACCTGCTCCCATTATCTCCCCAGTCCACTGGCTGTGCAAGGCCTGTTATAATGTCTAAAGGAATACTTGAGCTGTGAGGTGAATAGGCTTCTGCTCAAATCACACAGTGGAAAGTCTACAGCAAAGATCTATTGCCCTCTAAATGAGGAAAAGCACTTAGTTTTAAACTACACACTTTCTGGTTCATTGGTTGTCACAGCCATGTTGCCCTAACAGATCAAAACAACTCTAACAAACCAATCTCACTGCTCTGACACCTCTGGCACCTTGAGGTCTAAGGTTTCACTGACTGTCCGAGAAGCTTTAAAGGACCACAGTTGAAAAAGATAATGACCCAGGCTAGAAAGATGTCCTGGGCTAAAAACACATGGCTGAGTACATGTGCTGCTCTTACAGAAGGCCTGAGCTTAGTTTCCAGCACCAACATCAGGCAGTTCACGACTGCCTGTAGCCTCGGCTCCTGGAGGTCCAATGTTCCTTTCTGCTTCCTACAGGTACTGTGCTCATATGCACAGACCCCCTCAGACTCATAATTTAAAATAAAAAATAAAATAGTGTTTTAAGAGCTGACATTAAAATTCTCATTCATTTAACAAATCTTAACTGGATACCTTCTTTGGGGCATTATGAGAGTCACACATACCGAATGATAACATAGCAATGAAGAGAAACTGAACTTTGGACAAGGCTCTCGGGGATGGTCACTGTGTCATCAAGGCAGCGGTGAATTGATAGAACTCCAAATATTTATTCCAAATTTATCCCTTATGCATACTCAAAGATACATGAAACATGATTATTCTTTGTTCTTCAACTATCTTGTCCAATAGCTAAGCTTTTTTATGCATATGTAACAATTTACTCCACAAATGTGTATTAAATGACCACTAAGTTTCAAGTGCTGTTCTGGATGCTGAGTAACAGAAGTAAAGAAAACAGCACTGATCACCCCTTCCTGCAGGGATCCCCCTCCTGCAGTGATCCCCCTCCTGCAGTGATCCCCCTCCTGTAATGATCCCCCTTCTGAGGTGATCACTCTCCTGCAGTGATCCCCCCACCCCTGTGCACTGATCGCCCCACCCGTCCAGGAAACACACTTTGTGATTGTTGCACTTTTGTCTCCAGGGAAGACTAATGAAAAGCAGTGGGGGGATGCCCAGATACTGTGTTAAAAGGAAGTAAAGCAAGGAAGAGGTCTGGGCACCAGAGAGTTAAATGGAGGAGCTAAGGAAGAGGAAGTTGTGTAAATGCTGAAGAAGATAGAGATGAGGCTTTTCCTCACCTACCTGTCAGCAGGAAACTGTGTTCATTTGATTTCCAGAACTAGGTGTGTTCTGTCCCTTTCTGTCCAATGAAGAAACTTGTTATTCTGCTGTACAGTCTGTTCTCAGATTTGGATTTCCTTAAAGAAACACATGTTCTCATTCACTCTAGAGTTCTGAGGAACAAGTCAATTGGATTAGGAAGCTCTCTTTACCGTCAGTCACCCCACACAACCTCCAGCAAGAGCCAATGTATTTTGAAATTGAGAATTGACATTTTTCTCTGCATCGTTTCACCTTTCCTAGCAAAGTTTCTGTGCATTCATCCCTTCAGCACAGATTCTCTACCTGCACTCTCCTGGATGACACAATGCTGTGAATGTTTTAAAGTTGGGTGGGATGGTGTTGTTGTTGTTGTTGTTGGTGGTGGTGGTGGTGGTGGTGGTGTTATCAGGATAAAAAGTATTAATGATACCTAACAGAACCCTTGAAAGAACAAATATGTGACTTAATGAAAAGTTAAACAATTTTTTAAATTTTCACATCAAAGAAAAAATTTAATTGTGAAAATTAAAACAATTTGGGAAAAACACTGTACTCGTCTTCCATTGGGAACTGTATATGATTGAAATAGGAAAGTGACCCTGAAATTAGAAATATTTTAAGAATCGAGTTCATATACCATATGGGACAATTCATATACACAGAACAGTCCTTCTTACTATCCTAAGGATATTATAGACAAAGCCTAGATCAAACCTCAAAATAAGAATTTGTATCTTTCCAGGTTAGCCATCTATAAATCAGTTTTGTCATACTTAATCTTTTGATTATAATGAGAAGTTCATGGCTTTAGGAATTCTTTTTAAGAATGATATACAAAACACAAGATTATAAGAAATACTTAGATGACACTTGCCTATCAAGAGATTCCAACTTCTTTGTAAAATGTTAGCTACCTTAATTCCCTCAGTTCACAGGCCGGTAGAGAAATAACAAGTGATGTTTGGTATGGTGGGATTTTTGTCATTTTCTATTAAGGAACATGAGTCACCATCTGTACTGGGCATTTTATGTCAATTTGACACAAACTAAAAAGTCATCTGACAGGAGGGATCCTTGATAAAGAAAATACCTCTATTAGATATGGCTAAAGGCAAACCTATAGGGCATTTTCATAGCTGGTGATTGATGGGGAAAGTTCCAGCCCATTTTGGGTGTGCTAGCCCTGGACTGTGAGTCCTGGGTGCTGTAAGAAAGCAGGCTGAGTAAGCCCTAGGGAGCAAGCCAGTAAGCAGTACCCCTCCATGGGGGCAGCATCTGCTCCTGCCTGCAGGTTTCTACTCTGAATTCTTGTTTTGACTTCCTTTGATGATGAACTATGGAAATAAAAGGCAAATAAACCCTTTGATCCCCAAGTTACTTAGGTCATTTTTCTCACAGCAGTGAAGATTCTAACTAGAAGCCATCACTCTTGAAGTTCAGCTGGGCTGCTTCGTTGCCTAAGGACTGATTGAGGAGTTAACTTATCTCATTCCAATTCCCTTTACATTGAGCATTTGTGCACATTGAGCACAAGTTTGTTTTATTTCTATCTCTCTAGGCTCTGGCAATGTCTTCTTGCAGAAGCCAGTGAGATAAAGCACAGGAAGAAAGAGCAGATTTTGTCTGTTAAGAGAAGCAAACCTTGTGCTGGTTTTGTTATTTACCAACAAACAGGGTTCGCCTCCTCAAAGTGAGAGCTGGAGAGATGGCTCTGTGGTTAATAACACAGACTGTTCTTCAAGAGGACTCGGCTCAATTCCACAGGCACACGACTCAAAGGGCTTACAAAAAGTAATATTGTTTCTGAATTGTGGAATTTTTCGCTAATTCACAAGATAAAAAATTTTAAATGATGTACAACAAAAACTCAATTCTGCTTCCTACCTGGTAACCTAATTCTACCCATAGGTAACTCAAGTCCACAGTTTTTGTAGACTATTTCATATAAATCCAAGAAGATAGATAGTACATAATAATACCTATATATTTTTGTCTAATTATAGACATTTATTATATCTATATACTTATATAGATACATGTACATAGGCATAGATTTCTCTTTTTCTTTTTTTATAATTTATAACAGATTATACGTTCAGGTTTACTGCTTCTTCCCTCACTTGGGTATCTTGTTAGTCCTTCCACAGCAAGACATGAGAAGCTTCCTCATTCTTTTTTAAGAGTTGAACAGTCTTACAGTGTGTGGACATACCAACATTTCTTTATCAGCTTCTAATTATGTTATTTTTATCAAAGATGCCAATCTTGTATTATTCCAAATCGTCACTATAATAACCTGATAAAAAGT
Source organism: Rattus norvegicus (assembly GCF_021556685.1). Taxonomy (NCBI): domain Eukaryota; kingdom Metazoa; phylum Chordata; class Mammalia; order Rodentia; family Muridae; genus Rattus; species Rattus norvegicus. The sequence goes on from NC_141538.1 coordinate 13,940,738, forward strand.
CAATTCATATAAATATGAGTAGACTTAAGTTCTTAAAATGGAATCTATGGGGGCTGGAGAGATGACTCTGTGGTTAATAGCACAGACTGTTCTTCAAGATGACTGGGTTCAGTTCCACATGCAGCTCATGATCGTCTGTAACTCTTAGGGACCCAACACCTTCACACAACAATATACATGCAGGCAAAATACCAATGCACATGAAATAAAAATAAATAAATCATTTAAAAATAGAATCTATGTTTCAAATAAGTTGTGCATTTTAATTTTTGGATGTTATTCAGTTTGCCTTCCATAAAGATTTTGTCTGTCCATACTCCAACCAGAAATGCTGAAGAATTCCTTTTGCCAACTCCCTGTATAACCAAATTGCCTAACTCAGAGACAACATCAGTCAAGCAGCTCCCTTTCTTGTCCTTGAAGATGAAAATCTTCAGGAAATCAAATGATTTCTTAGGTCTTCACAGAACCACAAATTAAAATGACTTCCATATCTCACCAAAACTAATGTTTGATATTTAACCATGGTATAAAACTATTTTAAAATATAGGTGATACCAGTCCCTGTTAGTTTGACAAAATAATTCTATTTCAATAAATATTTGATGCTGAACAGTTCTGTCACCACTAAAGAGTCTAAACAGTGTGTTTTAATTTCCTACGTCATCATTAGGTCACTACTGGAAAAGCTGGGGAACAAGGTAAACAAAGATGTATGAAATACTACTTATATATCTTAGTTAAAACCACATTATTTAAGCCAGGCATAGTGAGGCATGCATTTAATCCTAGCTGAGGGGACAGATATGGATGGATCCCTGTGAAGTCAAGGCCAGCTTGTTCTACAGAGCAAACTCCAGAACTCTGTCTCTAAGCTATTGTTAAGAATCTAACTATAAAAAGAATACGTATTTCAAGACATGTGTGGGTTGGTATTTGTGGTTAGTACAGTTGAACTAAAAAGAGGAATTAGTCAGAAGTGTAAACTTGTTTGGTGAGTGAACACAGACAACTCCATTACACATTATTTATATAGCATTTATAAAGGTGCCATGGAAACATATCATATCCCATAGGAGGAATTTTACTCACCTCTAAGTTATTTTTCAGTGATGGTTGTAGATGGTTTTTAACAACTAGAGGAAATGCTCAGGATTTTACTCTGTATAGGAATGTGTGTGCATGCCCTGTAGCCCTTCTGATCTCTGCAGAATGTGGTGTTTTGACAACATGTGACAGAGTACTAGACCTTGTTCATTTTATAAACACAATGTTTTATGCATTCATCTCAACATGAGTATTTATGCAAAAAGGGTATTCGTGTCCTTTCTTGAAAATGTCTATCTTACTTTCTGAGGCTACGTTAAGCTTGAGATACCAAACTGGAATGACTGGGCCATGTCTTCACATTCCAAACATCACTGGACTTGTTCAGGAAGCATATGAAGAAACTGTGAGAAAACATGTCTATTGTGGTTTCCGTGGGAAGGAGTAGAGGGGTGAGGTAAGCCCTTTAGCTTGAGTCATTTTAGCAGCTGGGAATTAGAAGCTGTCCCCAGCTGTCTGGTAGTTGGTAGCTGGTGAGGGAAGAATTAGGATCCATCTTAAGTCTTGAGTGTAAGAATCCACTGTAGCGGGTTGAGGTGGACTGTAGGTTGTCTGGCTTATACTTGAAAAGTTTGTCAGGGGTGGGACGTCTCCTGAACTGTGGGAATGTGACAACTAAAGCAGAAGGCCAGAGTAAAATGCCTCAAGCAGCTCATACAGCTGTTTAGACAGGATGTCTCCAGCATGTAGCGATGGAGGCAGCTGGTACAATAGGAGGTTCAACAATTAAAGAGAGACAAGACTGAGACAACAGTGCAGTTGTTTTTACTTAAGAACCTCTAGCTTTTTGCTTTGTGGTTAATCACTGTGACATATCTCAAGTCTTAGTAGTTTTGCATATAGTTAGATTTGTATATGCAATCATATGTAGATGTAATAGCATTTTATATATATAATAAACTTTTAGTCAAGGCCCAGGAGCATAAAGCACATCAATGTTAAAAGCCCCCAGGTTATAGAATGGGGATGTCTCAACAGTTAACAGCATGTACTGCAGTTCCAGAGATCATTGTTTACAGTCTGCTCACCACAGCCCGCAACTCCTGTTCCTGTGAATTGGACATCCTCTTCTAGCCTCAGTGGGCAGTGCAACACTTCCTCCACACTTCCTCCACACATAAATATATACATGTAATTAAACATGAGCATAACATCTGTTTTTAAATGGAGGAGGTGGTCTCAGAGATGGTGCAGCAGTTAAGAGCACAACGTGCTGTTCTTGCAGAGGCTCTGATAGCTCTCAGAATCTGATGGCCTCCTTAGGGCTGTACTCACATGTACTTCCCAACATGGACACACACATATGCAAAACTAAAAATACAAAATAAATATTTTAATAACAGCACATGTTAATTTGTAGTATTATAAAGATAATTGCACAAATTATTTTCAATAAGTTTTCAACCAGATCTGTGAATTATACAAACATGATTTTAAATATAATAATGATATTATAACATACATCTTTAAAAAGGAACATTAAGAGGAAAGTGTCTCATTTTCTTCAGTGTCGAAGCCATTGATGAGTTGCCCTTGGTCCAGGAAATAAGCTCTGACCTATGCTGGAACAAGAAATGACAATTAAACTCCATGGAGCACATACACATAGAAGGCCTGAAAGCAGAAGGAGGCATGTTGGGAGGAGGCATTTCCATAGATAAAAGGGGCATGAGAGAAGCATGGGTTGGAGATGACTAAAATTTAATATAGAAATAAATGAAACTGAAGCACAGTGAAGTAACACCAAAGAGGAATTAACCTATCTTTGTTTTCCCTTTGGGAGGTGATATAAAGTCCCTGAACATATAGATTACTGCTAGAAAGGGCAGATACTTGCAAAAGTCTCTTAGATATCATCTGAACAAAAAAAATAATGTGTCATTTAGAAGCAAAAGTTATGTTTTAAAAGTAAATCAGAGTCAGTGGTGGTACATGTCTTTAATCCCAGAACTTGGGAAGCAGAGGCAGGCAGATCACTGAGTTTGGGGCTAGCCTGGTCTAGAGAGTGAGTTCCAGTACTACATAGAGAAACCCTGTCTTGAAAAACTTTATTTGAAAAAGAGTAAATTAGTTCCTTTTGTAAGTACAATATGTAAAAATGTTTCAGTCTATTTTTGATGCTGTAATAAAGAAGATAAAATTTAATATGCATTGGGCTCCACATAATTCTAATACAATATGTTATAGGTAATTCATATCAACAAATTTTATTACACTAACATTAAGCAAAGTGTGCTACTTGCTAAATAGAAAAATGCCCAAGTATTGTTTTTCTATGTTATAAAAAACTGAATTTAAGTACCCAAATCCCATGGGGGAGGGAGCTGGTCTCACAGAAGTGCAGACAATCCTGAGAGCTCAGAGGAGACAACTATTTCTGCCAACATTCCTGACCCGAGTAGTACACACTCTGTACCCTCTGGGCACAGGAACCTAGGAGCAGTCAAGGGCAGGACCCTTCTTGTTTCTGCCTGTTTCCAGAGCTGAAAGCCAGTCACCAGGAGCATCAACACAACTGAGAGCAGAAGTAAGACCAACTGTTCTACTCCAAAAAACCCTCCTGGTAACCTCAGGAACACAAAAGCAGAAGTCTTCTGGGACAGAACACTTCCTGTCTGAGCCTGGAGCTGAACTGCTCTCATAGCTCTCCGTACCCACATCCCTGTGGAAGAGACCTGGACTCTCAGAAGTGTGGATAATCCTGAGAACTCAGGGGAGACCTCCACTTCTGCTCACATTCCTGGCCCAAGAGGAACCTGCCTAGTGCCCTCTGGATACAGGAACAGTCAGGGGCAGGACCATTCAGTTTCTGCCTGAGCCCAGAGCTTGAAGTCAGTCACCTGGAGCACTGACACACCTGAGAGCAGAGGTAAGAACAACTTTTCAGCTCCAAGAAACCTGCCTGGAGGCTTCAGGACACACAGGCCCAGGAGCATCTCTCTCTTCCCAGTTCCCACTGAAAGAAAGCAGGCCTATAGGAGTGCTGACACACAGGCTTATAGGAGGGTCAACCCACAGTCAGAGACAACAAAACAAGCTAACACCAGAGACAACCTGATGGTTAGAGGCAAGTGCAGGAACCTAAGCAACAGAAACGAGACTAATTAGCATCAGAACCCAGTTCTCCCACCAAAGCAAATACAGGATATCCAAACACACCGGAAAAAGCAAGATTTGGACTTAAAATCACGTCTCATGATGATGATAGAGGTCTTTAAGAAGGACATAAATAGCTCCCTTAAAGAAATACAGGACAACACAGGTAAACAGGTAGAAGCCCTTAAAGAGGAAACACAAAAATTCCTTAAAGAATTACAGGAAAACATAACCAAATGGATGAAGGAATTAAATCCAGGATTTAAAAATGGAAATAGAAACAATAAAGAAAGCACAAAGGGAGACAATCCTGGAGATAGAAAACCTCGGAAAGAGATCAGGGGTCATAGATGCAAAGCATCACCAACAAAATACAAGAGATAAGAGGGAGAGTCTCAGGAGCAAAAGATACCATAGAAAACATCAACACAACCATCAAAGATAATGTCAGATGCAAAAACTACCTAACCAAAACATCCAGAAAATCCATGACACAACGAGAAGATCAAACCTAAGGATTTATAAGAGTGAAGACTCCTAACTTAAAAGGTCAATAAATATTGTCAACAAAATTATAGAAGAAAACTTCTCTAACATAAAGAAAGAGATATCCATAAACATACAAGAAGCCTACAGAAATTTAAATAGATTGGACCAGAAAAGAATTGGACCATCACATAATACTCAAGGAAAGACCATTCAGAGCCTGCCCCACATGTGACTCATATATATACAGCCACCAAAACTAGATAAAATTGATGAAGCTAAAAAAAAAATGTATGCTGAAAGAGACTGGATATAGATCTCTCCTGAGAGACACATCCAGAGCATGTCCAATACAGAGGTCAAAGCTAGCAGCAAACCACTGAACTGAGAACAGAACCCCCTTGGGGGTAATTAGAGGAAGTATTGAAGGAGTTGAAGGAGCTTGCAACCCCATAAAAACAACAATGCCATCCAACCAGAGCCTCGAGGGACGAAACCACTACCAAAAGACTATACATGGACTGACCCAGAGCTCCAACTGCATATGTAGCAGAGAATAGCCTTGTTGGGGCACCAGTGGAAGGGGAAGTCCTTGGTCTTGCCAAGGTTGGACCCCCAGTGCAGGGGAATATGGGGGGCAATAAGGGGAATGTATGGGGGGGAATACCTGTATTGGGGAGGGGAAGGGCATGGGATGAGTGTTTATGGACAGGAAACCAGGAAGGGGAATAACATTTGAAATGTAAGTAAAGAAATATATCTAATAAAAAATTTAAAAATAGTCAAAACACCAAACACACAAAACAAAGAAAGAACATTAAAAGCAGTAAGAGAAAATGCTCAAGTCACATATAAAGGCAGACCTATCAGAATTACACCAGACTTCTCAACAGAGACTATGAAAGCCAGAAGATCCTGGGGAGATGTCATACAGGCCCTAAGAGAACACAAATGCCAGCCCAGGCTACTGTATCCAACAAAATTCAATTAACATACATGGTGAAACCAAGATATTCCATGACAAAATCAAATTTACATAATACCTTTCCACAAATCCAGCCCTAAAAAGAATAATGGATGGAAACTCCAACACAAGGAGGGAGCCTACACCCTAGAAAAAGCAAGAAAGTAATCTCCTTGAAATGAAACAATAGAAGAGACACACATGCACATAATCCCACCTCTAAAAACAAAGATAACAGAAAGCAAAAATCACTAATCCTTAATATCTCTTAACATCAATGGACTTAATTCCCCTATAAAAAGACATAGACTAACAGACAGGATACATAGAGGACTCAGCATTTTGCTGCATACAGGAAAAAACACAGACACTCAGTAAAAGGCTGGAAAACAATTTTCTAAACAAATGGTCCCAAGAAACTGGAGTAGCCATTTTAATATAGAATAAAATTTAATATAGAATAATACTCGACTTTCAACCAAAAGTTATTAAAAAAGATAAGGAAGAACCCTTCATATTCATCAAAGGAAAAATCCACCAAGATGAATGTTCGATCCTGAATTTGTATGCTCCAAATGCAAGGACATCCAAATTCACAAAAGAAACCTTATGAAAGAACAAAGCTCACATTTCAACTTAAACAATGATAGTGGGAGACTTGAACACCCCACGCTCATCAATGGACAGATCATGGAAACAGACATTAAATAGAGAAATAAAGAAATGAAGAGAAGTTATGAACCAAAAGGAATTAACAGATATTTATAGAACATTTCTTTCTTTTCTTTAAAATTGGATGTTTTTTATTTACATTTCAAATATTATTCCCTTTCCCGGTTTCCCAGGTATAAGCCCCTTATGCTATCCTCCTCCCCTTCTTCTATAAGGGTGTTCCCCCTCCCCATCCATCCCCGCCATGACATTCTGCTGCACTGGGTGGTCCAACCTTGGCAGGGCCAAGTGCTTCTCCTCCAATTGATGCCCGACAGTGCCATTATCTACTATATATTCAGCTGGAGCCATGGGTGTGTCAGACCTAAGATAATAAAGGTGTTGCCAGACCTAAGTAATAAATAATAAATAAATAAAGATGTGGTCAGACCTAAAAGAGCATTCATCAGCAAGAAGAGTCCCACAAGAAATACTGAAGCAGCAGGGGCTTCCAAATTAATGCAGAAGAAAAACAGAATAAAAGAAGTCAAACGTCCAAAACAACAGGAGAACTGTGTCTGAGCATTAAAGAGTAGGTAAGACAGAAAATACTGGCTACATGACCAGAGTCTAACAGATACACAACCAGATGCTTGACAGCGGGGATGAAGTTACTTTTTCCCACACCCCAAAATATGTTCCTCCTTCTGAGACAAATTATGGGGATCCATCTGTTCTTGCTCTTTCATAGAAACATGGAATGGTAGCAAAGTCCCCTGCTGAACTGCATTCTTTATAATCCTAGATCTCTCTGTCTGTTTCTCTTTCAATTGTGTCATAAACTTTGGGGCTGATCCTCACATTCTAGAAATGGTTGTTCTAGAAAACTATAATCCTTTATATTGTCTGAAACCAAGGATATGTTGACTTACATAATCAAAGTACAGTTCTGGAAATCCAGAATAATGCCTATACATTAGTAGAGCCTACAGATCTTACTATGACTATGTGTTTTCTTACAGAATACTAGTTTCATTTAGTTGACATTTCTGACTTCTTTTAGTTTGTAACACTTTCTCAATCTGCCTTTGTCTTTTTATTATTTGTCCTTGTCTTGGTATTTTAGGAGAGTATAGTCCATGCATTTTTAATTAGACAGGGTTGGATAATGTTTACCTATGATTGGTTTCTGATTAAGCATATTTTTTCTGAATATATTACAGAAGTTGTGGGGCTCAGCGGTTAATGGCACTTGTTATCCTTGCTGAGATCCTAGGCTTGGTTCCCAACACCCATATCAGTTGGTTCACAGCCGCCTCTAATTTCAGTTCCAGGGTACCTGACACCCTCTGTGGCACATGAGTGTAAGTACACATAAAGTCATGTAGCCAAATACCGATGCACATAAAAAAAAAAAAAAAAAGAAAGAGAGATGTGGCATTGTTCCTTCACAATGCTTATACTGCAGTAGACATAGAATGTTCATTTATCTACTTCCTGCTGCTGTTGTCCTTGGTCACTTGGGTGACATTGCATCTGATTTCTACAAAGGAACTTATATATTTCATAATTATATTAAATATCTTATGGGGAATGTGTTTGTAATTCTATATCCAATATTGCTGTTATAGTTTAAATATGGAAGGTTCCAACAAGCTCACATACTCTGGGCTTTCTTACTAGCTACTAGCATTCTTGGACAATGGAACAAAAACACTTTAAGTAAAAAACTAAATCAATAAATTAATATCAAATAACTTGTCTTTTCTACCTTATTCTACACAGTCTTCCCTTGTATTTTATGCTGTTATATTTTGATTGAGTCACAATTACCTCTGAATATTGTATTTGTCTTCATTTCCCCGATTCTCCCTTTAGCTGTGTCAAATGTGCTCTTAAGCCTATCTACTGCGTTTTTAATTTCATATATTTTATTTGTCAGTTCTATGTTTTAATTTTTCTGTTTGCCACTATGTAATGATTTTACGTAGGTTTTGGTTTCTAGCTGACATTCTGAAAGTCTGGGTTTTCATCTCTAGATGTTCAGTGGGCATGGTTGCTGAATACAGCCAGAAACTCTATATAGGTCTGCTTTTATTCCTTTGTTATGACTCATTCGTGCTATTTTATTGCCTGTGTATCTGACCATTTTGATTATCTATGGACTTTGTGTTACACTTTAAAAAGTTATTTATAGAAACAATTTGAGGTCTACCTGTGAGCTTCTTGGCCTTTTGTGTAACATCAAGTGTCTCTTGGTGTTCTTTGCAGAGATTTTTTTTCATTTATTGTTCTTAATATTTATTTTGTTCTTTTTGAGACAGGATATCACTATGTATAGTGGTGACCTCAAACCCACAGAGATCCATCTGCCTCTGTTTTCTTTTATTAGTTATTTTATTTATTTACATTTCAAATGTTAACCTCCTTTCCAGTTTCCCCTCTGAAAACCCCTTTTCCCATTCCCCCAACCCACTGCTTGCTTGTGAGGCCCAGGTAGTAATCTGGACTCCCTGTAACCTGACTCATCATATGGGACTCTTCCTGGACCTTTGAGGTATTTTGAATCACGGCTGCTTCACCATAAAGTCCTTTAAGTTGGCAACTGTTCCAGAGCTGTAACATTCTAGGCTTACCTCTTTGGAACAGTACCTTTTCCAGTAATTTCTCATCCCTTTAAAATACGCTGTACTAACTTATGCTGGTTTAACATTCTTATGCGTTGTGCTGTGGAGACTGTTTTCAGGAAACAGTCTATTTAACATGCAGATTTTATTGTTCTAAATGGGAACAGTGGTTTGCTGCTGGCACTCGCCTCTGTATTTGCTGTATTCTGGCTGTGTCTCTCAGGAGCGATCTACATACGGTTCCTGTCGGCCTGTACTTCTTTGCTTCATCCATCTAATCTAATTGGGTGGCTGTATATGTATGGGCCACATGTGGGGCAGCTCTGAGTGGGTGTTCCTTCTGCCTCTGTTCTACACTTTGCCTCCCTATTTCCTCCCAACAGTTTTCTTGTTCCCCTTTTAAAGAAGGAGTGAAGTGTTCGCATTTTGGTCATCCTTCTTGAGTCTCATGTGTTCTGTGCATCTAGGGTAATTCAAGCATTTGGGCTAATAGCCACTTATTAATGAGTGCATACCATGTGTGTTTTTCTGTGATTGGGTTACCTCACTCAGGATGATATTTTCCAGTTCCATCCATTTGCCTATGAATTTCATAAAGGCATTGTTTTTGATAGCTGAGTAGTACTCCATTTTGTAGATGTACCACATTTTCTGTATCCATTCCTCTGTTGAAGGACATCTGGGTTCTTTCCAGCTTCTGGCTATTATAAATAAGGCTGCTATGAACATAGTGGAGCATGTGGTCTATTAGGTGCTTATCTGCAACTTAAATTTCCAGTGTAGATTTAAAAGAAAGAAGAAATTCAACCCAAAATTTAGTGTAATTGTGAGAACCAACACCAAAAACTATAAAGGTGTGGTCAGACCTAAAAGAGCATTCATCAGCAAGAAGAGTCCCACAAGAAATACTGAAGCAGCAGGGGCTTCCAAATTAATGTAGAAGAAAAACAGAATAAAAGAAGTCAAACGTCCAAAATGGCAGGAGAACTGTGTCTGAGCATTAAAGAGTAGGTAAGACAGAAAAGACTGGCTACATGACCATAGTCTAACAAATACACAAAATGACTGCTTTAAAAATCAGAACTGCTGGGCCTTTAATCCAAGCAATCTAATTCTGGTACTCGGGAGGCAGAGGCAGGCGGATCTCTGAGTTTGAGGTCAGCCTGGTCTATATAGTGAGTTACAGGAAAGCTAGGAGGTGCACAGTGAGATCATGTGTCAAAAAAAAAAAAATCAACAGAAGTTTTTCTGCTCAGGTTTTGTTTCTTGACCTGGATGGATGTGGCTACATGGAGTTTTATTTCATGATTATTTTTGTGTTCCTTCAGCCCCTTGAAAGAGCTTGCAAGGCTAGGCAGGTTAGACTCAAGACAAGCTTTTGAAATGAGCTTTTCTCTTCCCTGAGCCTCTCCGGCTCTGCCTGGCAGTACATTCAGACTGTGCCCCTCTACCCTTGCTCCTTGCTTTGGTGTTAAATGGCGGACTATATTCCTTCCTCCTCCATGCTATAGACTATAAGACTTGAAGGCCTCTCTCTTTGAGGTTTAGTCTTTACTACCAGATGGTTATTTCTTTGATGCAGAAGGTAGCATGCTTCTAGAACCAATTGTTTCATGAAGGTTTCTTTAAAGAACGAATGGATTTACAGGAATTCTGAAATAAGCTGAGAAGGTGTGGGGCACTACAGAGCAGTCCTGGTTCTCTATACAGAGGTCGTCTGAGCAAATCTGTGTCCCAGTATTGATCATCAATATAATCCCAGCTCTTTTATCCACCCTTCATGATCTTGATAAAAAATAATCACACTTTGGACTGACACAAAACCTAAATTTTAAAAGTAAGAAATAATATCCTGACTTAGTCAGCTGCTCTGAATCTTGTTAGAGATTGATTTTCTGTTTCGAGTTTCCTATTCCTTAGTTCTCTTTATTCAATCATAGCCACTTAAAAAGTATTGTTGAAATTAAAGGAAAAAGAGCCAGGAATTTGAAAGAAAGCACAGAGGAATTTATGGGAGGGTTAGGATGGGGGAAAGGAAAGGAATAAGTAATATAATTAAAATCTAAAAAACATTAAGTATTTTTAAGTAAGCACTGAAAAAAGGGTAGGTACATAATTCCTGTCATGACTTCAGGGCAGAGTCCATATTTAACACTCGCTAGTTTTCGCTCTCCATACATGCTTCCTACCTGTATTTACCTCACTTGGGACTTTAGTACAATTGCCTTCCTTTAGTTTTAGGTCCTTAAAATGTCTGTAATAGAAAAACTGTTTCTAAAATAATTGCCTGGGGCCCCTTAACCGTTTTCTTCATGAAGCTACTGCAGGTCAAAGCTAACAGGAACCAATGGGTCAGACTTCAGCTGCTCTCAGGTAAATGATTTGCTGTCTGGGTGGGAGAAGGATTAGGATAATTGGTTTCTGTAAGTTCTTCCTGTAGTCCGCGGGGCATGGACATGCTGCGAAGGGTGTCAGTCTGTGTACCAGTCCTACAAGTGTGGTGGTATCTGGAGGAGAATGGGGTGTGTGTCTTTGCACACACAGGCACGAGCTCACACGCACATGCGCAACCACACACACTGCAGAGATCCCTTAACTTTCCTTTCCTCCCATTCTCAGTCTTTGTTGTGAGCAGTTCTCTGGGAAAACAACATTTCAAAAGAATCCTTTCCTTTAGTGCCCACAAAACCTCAGGCAAAACTTGCTGTTACTATGATCCTTTATTTAAAGTTTTGAAATCAAACTTCAACATGGTTTGTATATTCTAAATAAAAATGGGATCAGAAACTTTCTGTAAAGGGCCAATGAGTAAATATTTTAGATTTAAGGGCCATATGGTTTCTATCTTAACTACTCAGTTCTGACATGGAAGCCACAAGCAGTCATAAGCAATATTTAAACAAATGAACATGGCTGTGTTCCTATAAAACTTTATTTATGGATGCTTAGATAGGCTTTCCGTAACTATTTAAAAATGTAGAAACCATTTTTAGCTTGGAGACACGTAAAACAGGCAGGGGCAGGTTCAGCCCACTAATTGAAAGAACAAAGTCTTTCCACTGCCGAGTGTTTGCAATTATGGATTATTAAAGGGTCATTCAATTTGTATGTTGTGCTGAGGAATTATGTTAAGCTATAGCTTTCATAATCTTTGGGACCCTGTGCATTTTAAATATTGATTGTGTGTATAAAGCTTAACAGAATCTGACACGGAGAATCTGGCAGATTATATTAGGATGCCAACGTAAAATAAATGATCATACTTTGGGGGTTTTAACTTAAAAAATAGTAGTTATTTTACTCCCAAACCTTAGCAGAATAGCTAAAAGCCCTCGAGAGCTCCTACATTTATAAGTATTTTTTATGTACTAAAAATTCACAAGGAAAGCTTCATTTTGTTCAAGATGTAAATTTTCCTGATCAAGAATTTAGAGTAAAGTATATTGAGTATGTTTTTAAATGACTGTAAAATGTTTAAATAAATGAATAAATGATATTAATAAATGATAATTTATAAATTATATAAATCTATACAGTTATAGATAATTAAATGATTTATAACTGATAATCTCAGAGTGTCTGTTCTATATAGCCTTATCAAACAATAGTCAGAGATCAGGGGAAGAACTGGATATGATATACACACCTACAATCCTAGCACTTGGAGAGCAAGGCAGAAAGATCATGACTTTAACGACAACCTGAGCAACATAGCCAGTGGTAGACCAGCCTGCCACAAGCAACATCCTGTGTCTAGGGGGAAGGGAGAGATGATTCAGGGATTCAAAGTCCCTACTGCTCTTGCAGAGGACTCTGGTTCAATTCCCAGCACCCATCTCAGACAGACAGTTCACCAGGGATCTAATGCCTTCTTCTGATCTCTGTGGGCATTTGCATGCTTATCATACACATGAATTCAGGTAGGGACACATAAATACACATTTTAAAAAAAAGACTACTTCAAAAGAAAAAGCAGAGGAAGACAGATTTCTTGTGTTAGAGACTTGTCATTAAATGCACAAGATTTATGTTCAGAGCTTAAAAGTAAATGAACACATTTTAGAGTATATATAATTTTCAATTATGTAAATCATAATTTTTATCATGTTCTTAATTATGCAAATGATATTTTAATCACTGCTAAATTGATGTGTTTTAAAAACTCGAGTAACTAGAACTAATCACTTTTGTGTAAAACCTTTTTGAGCTCATTCTGAGAAGACGGACACATAAGAAACGCAGTGGTGAGAACCAGTGTGGCCAATCTAGATGACCAGCTACTGCCATTTGGCTGCCTGTAACTTGATATTTAACTAAATTTTGACTATGATTCTGCACTGGTACAATCTCTCCTTTTTTTTCCTTGATAACTGCTGTAGGTCCCTTTATTCTTTTATTTCGTCCTTCGTCTCCATATTTGTTTATGTAGTGTGTGTGTGGCCTGCACACCATGGTGAGCATGTGAAGGACTCCATGCCCTCCCCATTCTGGCTGGCCATCTGTCCATGCGGTCTCCTTTGAGGTGCCCCTCCTCACACTATAGCTCCTTGTTCTTACTCAGCAGGTTGTGACGCCAAGTACTCTATTTGTGAAGCAGTCGTCAGTACTCTCGGGTGGGACTCTGGTTCTAGTTCCTCTAGCTTTTTGGGGAACCCAAGTTCACCTGGAACAGTCATCCTTGTAGATGTTGATCCCATGGTTTGTGTGGCGAGCTGAGAGGTGTCTGTGCACACCTAGGGGCCTTCAGGGCCTCAGCAGCCACACTGCCCTTGCCACCCTTGCTTCTTGCCATATTCCCAGATAAAGAATTTTCCAGCTCCCCTGGGGACCCAGAGCACCCAGGGATGCCAGCAGGCCCACAGCCGGGTTGCCCTGAGGAGACTGGTAGCCACCATGACACTCACCGGCCACTGACACATGCATGCTTCCATCTACAATTTCTCTATATGACACATCTTCTTAATTAAAAATGTTTTTATTCTTTAGAATTTCATGTATGTACACATTAAAATATCCTATCCACAGCCGACTAACTCTATAGCAACCCTCCCGTGTCTCACCAACAGACACTCTTCCCAACTTTATGACACCTTTTTGTTTTGTTCTGTTTCATTTTTAACAACCCAGTAGATTCAATTACTGTCACCGATGTGTTCATGGGTGTAAGGCCATCCTCTAGAGCATGGGAAGCCAACCTTCAGAAGAGAATGAGTCTTCCTAACTCATAGCTATCACTACAGTGGCTCTTTATTAAGGGATGAGGCCTAGGAAGCACTCTCATCTGTGCCGGAATTTCTCCTCGCTTTATCTTGTACCCATCTTGTATGGGTAACCACAGCCACTGTGATAGCATGGTCTTTCTCCAAACTGGTAGTCAAGCAAACCCAAAGCGCCAAGACTGGCCCAAAAGTCATGGCTGGTGTTGCACTGGACTACACGGAGGCTGAGGAGTCACATGATAGATTTAGATCATCATCAACGTATCTAATAACTGATGCACGTTTGTGTTTGCTCCTTGAGAAATATCCTTCATATGTCAATATAGAACAGAAAGTGATGTCCATTGAAACCTGACATCAGCTTAATATTGTCTTTTCTCACCATAAGTTAATTTCTGTATGTGTTCGTTTGCTAGGAATGGATCTAGGGCCTCATACATGCACGGCAGTCACTCCGACGCTACGCTACATCCCTGACTACCCAGTATAACGTAAAATAGAGGTCAGTACACAACCAGCTGGGATATTTGGCCTGCCACCTGTTTCTGTACAGTCTTCAAGCTAAAAATGGTTTTTATGCTGCTAATAGTTCTTTAAAAAGCAATACTGACGCGGATCCCGGACCACAGCAGCTCTCTGCTCCCAAACCCCGTGGGAGAGAGACCTCACCGCCTGATCAAGTGGGCACTCCTGAGGCTGCAGAGCGGAGGAGACCACCAACACTGCCCACCCCTGCCCACATCCCTGGCCCAAGAGGCAACTGTATAAGGCCTCTGGGTTCCCATAGGGGAGGGCCCGGGAGCGGCAGGACCCCTGCGTCTGAGACACTGCCGGAACCTGAAGGAAACAGACCGGATAAACAGTTCTCTGCACCCAAATCCCGTGGGAGGGAGAGCTGAACCTTCAGACAGGCGGACACGCCTGGGAAACCAGAAGAGACTGCACTCTGTGCACATCCAGGCGCCAGAGGAAAACACCAAACGTCATCTGAAACCCTGGTGCACGGAGGCTCCCGGAAGGAGCGGCACAGATTTTCCCGGTTGCTGCCACAGCGGAGAGGACTTAGGCAGTACCCCACGAGCAAACTTGAGCCTTGGAACCACAGGTAGGACCAACTTTTCCCCTGCAAGAAACCTGCCTGGTGAACTCAAGACACAGGCCCACAGGAACAGCTGAAGACCTGTAGAGAGGAAAAACTACACGCCCGAAAGCAGAACACTCTGTCCCCATAACTGGCTGAAAGAAAACAGGAAAACAGGTCTACAGCACTCCTGACACACAGGTTATAGGACAGTCTAGCCACTGTCAGAAATAGCAGAACAAAGTAACACTAGAGATAATCTGATGGCGAGAGGCAAGCGCAGGAACCCAAGCAACAGAAACCAAGACTACATGGCATCATCGGAGCCCAATTCTCCCACCAAAGCAAACACGGAATATCCAAACACACCAGAAAAGCAAGACCTAGTTTCAAAATCATATTTGATCATGATGCTGGAGGACTTCAAGAAAGACATAAAGAACTCCCTTAGAGAACAAGTAGAAGCCTACACAGAGGAATCGCAAAAATCCCTGAAAGAATTCCAGGAAAACACAATCAAACAGTTGAAGGAATTAAAAATGGAAATAGAAGCAATCAAGAAAGAACACATGGAAACAACCCTGGACATAGAAAATCAAAAGAAAAGACAAGGAGCTGTAGATACAAGCTTCACCAACAGAATACAAGAGATAGAAGAGAGAATCTCAGGAGCAGAAGATTCCATAGAAATCATTGACTCAACTGTCAAAGATAACGTAAAGCAGAAAAAGCTACTGGTCCAAAACATACAGGAAATCCAGGACTCAATGAGAAGATCAAACCTAAGGATAATAGGTATAGAAGAGAGTGAAGACTCCCAGCTCAAAGGACCAGTAAATATCTTCAACAAAATCATAGAAGAAAACTTCCCTAACCTAAAAAAAGAGATACCCATAGGCATACAAGAAGCCTACAGAACTCCAAATAGATTGGACCAGAAAAGAAACACCTCCCGTCACATAATTGTCAAAACACCAAACGCACAAAAGAAAGAAAGAATATTAAAAGCAGTAAGGGAAAAAGGTCAAGTAACATATAAAGGCAGACCTATCAGAATCACACCAGACTTTTCGCCAGAAACTATGAAGGCCAGAAGATCCTGGACTGATGTCATACAGACCCTAAGAGAACACAAATGCCAGCCCAGGTTACTGTATCCTGCAAAACTCTCAATTAACATAGATGGAGAAACCAAGATATTCCATGACAAAACCAAATTTACACAATATCTTTCTACAAGTCCAGCACTACAAAGGATAATAAAGGGTAAAGCCCAACATAAGGAGGCAAGCTATACCCTAGAAGCAAGAAACTAATCATCTTGGCAACAAAACAAAGAGAATGAAAGCACACAAACATAACCTCACTTCCAAATATGAATATAACGGGAAGCAATAATCACTATTCCTTAATATCTCTCAATATCAATGGCCTCAACTCCCCAATAAAAAGACATAGATTAACAAACTGGATACGCAACGAGGACCCTGCATTCTGCTGCCTACAGGAAACACACCTCAGAGACAAAGACAGACATTACCTCAGAGTGAAAGGCTGGAAAACAATTTTCCAAGCAAATGGTCAGAAGAAGCAAGCTGGAGTAGCCATTCTAATATCAAATAAAATCAATTTCCAACTAAAAGTCATCAAAAAAGATAAGGAAGGACACTTCATATTCATCAAAGGAAAAATCCACCAAGATGAACTCTCAATCCTAAATATCTATGCCCCAAATAAAAGGGCACCTACATATGTAAAAGAAACCTTACTAAAGCTCAAAACACACATTGCACCTCACACAATAATAGTGGGAGATTTCAACACCCCACTCTCATCAATGGACAGATCATGGAAACAGAAATTAAACAGAGATGTAGACAGACTAAGAGAAGTCATGAGCCAAATGGACTTAACGGATATTTATAGAACATTCTATCCTAAAGCAAAAGGATATACCTTCTTCTCAGCTCCTCATGGGACTTTCTCCAAAATTGACCATATAATTGGTCAAAAAACGGCCCTCAACAGGTACAGAAAGATAGAAATAATCCCATGCGTGCTATCGGACCACCACGGCCTAAAACTGGTCTTCAATAACAATAAGGGAAGAATGCCCACATATACGTGGAAATTGAACAATGCTCTACTCAATGATAACCTGGTCAAGGAAGAAATAAAGAAAGAAATTAAAAACTTTTTAGAATTTAATGAAAATGAAGGTACAACATACCCAAACTTATGGGACACAATGAAAGCTGTGCTAAGAGGAAAACTCATAGCGCTGAGTGCCTGCAGAAAGAAACAGGAAAGAGCATATGTCAGCAGCTTGACAGCACACCTAAAAGCTCTAGAACAAAAAGAAGCAAATACACCCAGGAGGAGTAGAAGGCAGGAAATAATCAAACTCAGAGCTGAAATCAACCAAGTAGAAACAAAAAGGACCATAGAAAGAATCAACAGAACCAAAAGTTGGTTCTTTGAGAAAATCAACAAGATAGATAAACCCTTAGCCAGACTAACGAGAGGACACAGAGAGTGCGTCCAAATTAACAAAATCAGAAATGAAAAGGGAGACATAACTACAGATTCAGAGGAAATTCAAAAAATCATCAGATCTTACTATAAAAACCTATATTCAACAAAACTTGAAAATCTTCAGGAAATGGACAATTTCCTAGACAGATACCAGGTATCGAAGTTAAATCAGGAACAGATAAACCAGTTAAACAACCCCATAACTCCTAAGGAAATAGAAGCAGTCATTAAAGGTCTCCCAACCAAAAAGAGCCCAGGTCCAGACGGGTTTAGTGCAGAATTCTATCAACCCTTCATAGAAGACCTTATACCAATATTATCCAAACTATTCCACAAAATTGAAACAGATGGAGCCCTACCGAATTCCTTCTATGAAGCCACAATTACTCTTATACCTAAACCACACAAAGACCCAACAAAGAAAGAGAACTTCAGACCAATTTCCCTTATGAATATCGACGCAAAAATACTCAATAAAATTCTGGCAAACCGAATTCAAGAGCACATCAAAACAATCATCCACCATGATCAAGTAGGCTTCATCCCAGGCATGCAGGGATGGTTTAATATAAGGAAAACCATCAACGTGATCCATCATATAAACAAACTGAAAGAACAGAACCACATGATCATTTCATTAGATGCTGAGAAAGCATTTGACAAAATTCAACACCCCTTCATGATAAAAGTCCTGGAAAGAATAGGTATTCAAGGCCCATACCTAAACATAGTAAAAGCCATATACAGCAAACCAGTTGCTAACATTAAACTAAATGGAGAGAAACTTGAAGCAATCCCACTAAAATCAGGGACTAGACAAGGCTGCCCACTCTCTCCCTACTTATTCAATATAGTTCTTGAAGTTCTAGCCAGAGCAATCAGACAACAAAAGGAGATCAAGGGGATACAGATCGGAAAAGAAGAGGTCAAAATATCACTATTTGCAGACGACATGATAGTATATTTAAGTGATCCCAAAAGTTCCACCAGAGAACTACTAAAGCTGATAAACAACTTCAGCAAAGTGGCTGGGTATAAAATTAACTCAAATAAATCAGTTGCCTTCCTCTATACAAAAGAGAAACAAGCCGAGAAAGAAACTAGGGAAATGACACCCTTCATAATAGACCCAAATAATATAAAGTACCTCGGTGTGACTTTAAACAAGCAAGTAAAAGATCTGTACAATAAGAACTTCAAGACACTGAGGAAAGAAATTGAAGAAGACCTCAGAAGATGGAAAGATCTCCCATGCTCATGGATTGGCAGGATTAATATAGTAAAAATGGCCATTTTACCAAAAGCAATCTACAGATTCAATGCAATCCCCATCAAAATACCAATCCAATTCTTCAAAGAGTTAGACAGAACAATTTGCAAATTCATCTGGAATAACAAAAAACCCAGGATAGCTAAAGCTATCCTCAACAATAAGAGGACTTCAGGGGGAATCACTATCCCTGAACTCAAGCAGTATTACAGAGCAATAGTGATAAAAACTGCATGGTATTGGTACAGAGACAGACAGATAGACCAATGGAATAGAATTGAAGACCCAGAAGTGAACCCACACACCTATGGTCACTTGATTTTTGACAAAGGAGCCAAAACCATCCAATGGAAAAAAGATAGCATTTTCAGCAAATGGTGCTGGTTCAACTGGAGGGCAACATGTAGAAGAATGCAGATCGATCCATGCTTATCACCCTGTACAAAGCTTAAGTCCAAGTGGATCAAGGACCTCCACATCAAACCAGACACACTCAAACTAATAGAAGAAAAACTAGGGAAGCATCTGGAACACATGGGCACTGGAAAAAATTTCCTGAACAAAACACCAATGGCTTATGCTCTAAGATCAAGAATCGACAAATGGGATCTCATAAAACTGCAAAGCTTCTGTAAGGCAAAGGACACTGTGGTTAGGACAAAACGACAACCAACAGATTGGGAAAAGATCTTTACCAATCCCATAACAGATAGAGGCCTTATATCCAAAATATACAAAGAACTCAAGAAGTTAGACCGCAGGGAAACAAATAACCCTATTAAAAAATGGGGTTCAGAGCTGAACAAAGAATTCACAGCTGAGGAATGCCGAATGGCTGAGAAACACCTAAAGAAATGTTCAACATCTTTAGTCATAAGGGAAATGCAAATCAAAACAACCCTGAGATTTCACCTCACACCAGTGAGAATGACTAAGATCAAAAACTCAGGTGACAGCAGATGCTGGCGAGGATGTGGAGAAAGAGGAACACTCCTCCATTGTTGGTGGGATTGCAGACTGGTAAAACCATTCTGGAAATCAGTCTGGAAGTTCCTCAGAAAATTGGACATTGAACTGCCTGAGGATCCAGCCATACCTCTCTTGGGCATAAACCCAAAAGATGCCTCAACATATAAAAGAGACACGTGCTCCACTATGTTCATCGCAGCCTTATTTGTAATAGCCAGAAACTGGAAAGAACCCAGATGCCCTTCAACAGAGGAATGGATACAGAAAATGTGGTACATCTACACAATGGAATATTACTCAGCTATCAAAAACAACGAGTTTATGAAATTCGTAGGCAAATGGTTAGAACTGGAAAATATCATCCTGAGTGAGCTAACCCACTCACAGAAAGACATACATGGTATGCACTCATTGATAAGTGGCTATTAGCCCAAATGCTTGAATTACCCTAGATCCCTAGAACAAAGGAAACTCAAGACGGATGATCAAAATGTGAATGCTTCACTCCTTCTTTAAAAGGGGAACAAGAATACCCTTGGCAGGGAAGGGAGAGGCAAAGATTAAAACAGAGACTGAAGGAACACCCATTCAGAGCCTGCCCCACAGGTGGCCCATACATATACAGCCACCCAATTAGACAAGATGGATGAAGCAAAGAAGTGCAGACCGACAGGAGCCGGATGTAGATCGCTCCTGAGAGACACAGCCAGAATACAGCAAATACAGAGGCGAATGCCAGCAGCAAACCACTGAACTGAGAATAGGTCCCCCGTTGAAGGAATCAGAGAAAGAACTGGAAGAGCTTGAAGGTGCTCGAGACCCCAAAAGTACAACAATGTCAAGCAACCAGAGCTTCCAGGGACCAAGCCACTACCTAAAGACTATACATGGACTGACCCTGGACTCTGTCCCCATAGGTAGCAATGAATATCCTAGTAAGAGCACCAGTGGAAGGGGAAGCCCTGGGTCCTGCTAAGACTGAACCCCCAGTGAACTAGACTATGCGGGGAGGGTGGCAATGGGGGGAGGTTTGGGAGGGGAACACCCACAAGGAAGGGGAGGGGGGAGGGTGATGTCTGTCCGGAAACCGGGAAAGGGAATAACACTTGAAATGTATATAAGAAATACTCAAGATAATAAAAAAAAAAGAAAAAGAAACAAAAAAAAAGCAATACTGACATTTTATAACATATGAAAGTTATAGGCAGTCTGAATATCAGTTTCCATAAAGAAGCTTTATTGGCACACAGATAGTGACACTCATTTTGTCTGTGGCTGCTTTCACAGCATTGAAAAGTTCCGCCAGAGGCAGAACAAATCGCCCACAAATCACTTACTATTGGCCCCTTATAAAGAAAGCCTGTCAATCCCTGGTCTAAGAGAATGACTTTATCATCTCAAGTGACAATGAGAAATCCAAATGTTCCCTGTGGTGACTTTATAGTTGATAATCAGACAATAGACAGGTTAACAGAAAATCAATAGCAAATATACTCGCTCATAATTTGTGGTGACACAGAAAGTTTCTGGTCAAAAAAACCAGGGTTAATGACCCATTTTTATGCTTAGGCTCTGGAAGCCCGGGTAGCCATGCAGAAATGTGACTGGGCAAAAAGGATATGATTCCCAGAAGCAATAGAGAATGAAACCAAGCAAGGTCATCTGTTCAGTTTCTTCTTGGCCTCTGTGCAGCATTCTGACCTTCTAGATGCATGGCAAAATTCTTCTTAGATTGAGGGTCACATGATCTGCATGTGAGCAAGGTAGGCTTTGGAAAACAGGGAATGTTAGAGCAAAGCTTTTGTATTGTGACTAGCTTTGGGAACACAGGTCTGGCTTCTAAAACATTACAAAAGAAATTCTAGACTTACTGACTTGTCATAGTGAGAATAAGAGGTGAGAGAAGAGAACAAAAGGCCATAAATTTTTCCTCTAAGCCCTTTGGCGTGTCATTTGTTGAGCCCTACAATGTACTAGGTGAGAAAGCCATGGCTATTGCCTATTTCTAATACCACATGATCTGAGGTGAGTTATAGCCAGAGGTCTGAGGTTAGGGTATACTCTAGGGTTCTAACACCCAGTGTGGTGCTGCATGACCACAGCTCATTCGGATTATTTCAGTAGTAATTCTGTCTCCTGGAGTGAGTTACTGTCTAGAAGATCTCGTTTTACTATTAGGAAATATCTCATAGCTTCTCTGTAGCTTTTCTTCTTTCTCCTGAGACTAGTGACTCATGTCACATCAGCCTTCCCTCCATCCCTAATCTTTGAGAGACTCGTCTTTGAGAGGCTGTGTATATGAGGGAAATTGACATGTTTAGTTCAGGATTAAATGGGACTAAGGAAAGTCCCATTTGAAAGATACTTACTTTGGGTTAAATGGGGTTTTGTCATCTTGTCTGTAGGTATGAGAAGCTCTCATTCTACCCACCTTGCTAACACAGTAACAGCTCTATAGCAAGAGCAAGAAAACCACAATGCTATAAGAATGTGTCGTATAGCACCCAGTAACAGAAAAACTGTTCAGGAAAAAAGTGTTACAATTTATGAAAAGGTTATTTGTTTTATTATTTGTAGGTATATAGAAACACAAAACACATACATATATATACATACAATTGTAAGCGAAAGCTTTATTTCTCTTGCTATGTTATATATATATATGTATATATATATACATATATACTTTTAAGAATGTTCTTTTTTTTTTTTGCTTCTTTTTTTCGGAGCTGGGGACCGAACCCAGGGCCTTGTGCTTCCTAGGCAAGCGCTCTACCACTGAGCTAAATCCCCAACCCCAAGAATGTTCTTGATAGTAAAATTTGTACTTACGAATATGTCATACATATTTTTGGCGATAACTCCACGTGAAATCTCTTTGTTTTAAGTATTTATGTTAATTTAAGGATTGACCTGTGGTACTTGCACAAGCACTTCAGTATATCTGTGTGAGAGGTCACATGTTTTATGAATCCCACTGTATCCTATCAAACCTGAATGTTCGCCTAGCACATCTTGGCCAGATTAACTTAGGCCATTCCATGAAAAAAATGGTTTGTTAAACTGCCACTGACTCCCTAAACTGTCCTGAAGAATGAAAAGTCTCCCATCTTTTACTATTATCAGGGGTTGGTCTGTAGTAGTGACTTGATTATACAATTACAGAACTCAGTACAAAGAAACAGCATTGGTTGGTTGGTTGGTTGGTTGGTTGGTTGGTTGGTTGGTTGGTTGGTTGGTTGGTTGGTTGGTTGGTTGGTTGGTTAATTGTTTGATTGTTTGATTGGTTGGTTGGTTGGTTGGTTGGTTGGATAGATGGATGGTTGGTTTGTTTGGGTTTTGCTTTTTGGGTTTTTTTAGTGGAGAAAGAGATTTATTTCATCTTACTATCTGTGGTTACAGTCCATCACTGGAAGGAGGTCAAGGCAGGGACTTGACACAGCTACTCACAGCTCATCCATAGATCAGAGCAGAAAGAAAGAAATGTACTCAGACTTGCTTGTTCTGGTGGTTTCTTGTGCTCAGCTTGATTTCTCCTCTTATACAGATCAGGACCGCCTGCCTAGGGAATAGAGCTGCCCAGAGTTAGCTGGGTCTTCTCACATCAATCAAGAAAATCCTCACAAATAGTCCACAGGCCAACCCAGGGTAGAAAACCCTTTAAGACTCTCTTCCCATTTTATGCAAAGTTGATGATTAAGACTGACCATCACAATATCAACAGCTCATGCAGAATCCAGTAGCTCCATCTGCCCCAAGTCAGCACCTCCACTGTGAATGCTAAGCCACCCTTACAAGCTGGTATGCAGTTAACCCAGAGAAGGGTACTCCTGATGATACTTTCAGGCTGGATTTTTTTTTGATATTTTTGTATTTACATTTCAAATGTTATCCCCTTCCCCAGTTTCCCATTCATAAATCCCCTATTCAATCCCCCCTCCTCCTATATTTATGAGGGTATTCCCCTTCCTAAACACCCATCCATTCCTGCCTCCCCACCCTGACATTACCCTACATTGGGGGTCTAGTCTTGGCTGGAGCAAGGGCTTCTCTTCCCATTGGTGCCCAACAAGTCCATCCTCTGCTACATATGCAGCTGGAGCCATAGGTCTGTCCATGTGTACTCTTTGGGTAGAGGTTTAGTCCCTGGGAGCTCTAGTTGGTTGGTATTGTTGTTCTTATGTGCTTGCAAACCGTTTCAGCTTCTTCAATCCTTTTTCTAACTCCTCCAGTGAAGACACCATTCTCAGCTCAATGGTTTGCTGCTAACATTTGCCTCTATATTTGTCATGCTCTGGCACAGCCTGTCAGGAGACAGCTTTATCAGACTCTTATCAGCATGCACTTATTGGCTTCAGCAATATTGTCTAGCTTTGGTGGCTGTGTGTATATGGGCTGGATCCCCAGGTGGTGCAGACTCTGAATGGCCATTCCTTCAGTCTCTGCTCCAAACTTTGTCTCCGTATTTCCTCCTATGGATATTTTTGTTCCCCCTTTTTAACAAGGACTGAAGCATCCACACTTAGGTCATCTTTCTTCTTGAGCTTCATGTGGCCTGTGGATTGTATCAGGTATTCTGAGCTTTTGGGCTAATATCCACTTATCAGTGGGTGTATACCATATGTGGTTTTTTTGTGATTGAGTTACCTCAGGATGATATTTTCTAGTTCCATCCATTTGCCTATGACTTTCATGAAGTCATTTTTTTTTGATAACTGAGTAGTGCCTTATTGTATAGATATACCATATTTTTTGTATCTATTCTTCTGTTGAGGAACATCTAGATTCTTTCCAGCTTCTGGGTATTATAAAAAAGACTGGTATGAACATAGTGGGGTATGTGTTTTTGTTATATGTTGGAGCATATTTTGGGTATATGACCAGGAGTAGTATAGCTGGGTCCTCAGGTTCAATTTTCTGAGGAACATTCACACTGATTTCCACAGTGGTTGAACCAGCTTGCAATCCCACCAACAATGGAGGAGTGTTCCTCTTTCTCCACATTCTCATCAGCATCTGTTGTCACCTGAATTTTTGATCTTAGCCATTCTGACTGTTATGAGCTGGAATCTCAGGGTTGTTTTGATTTGCCTTTTCCTGATGACTAAGGATGTTGAACATTTCTTTAGGTGCTTCTCAACCATTTGATTTTCCTCAGTTGAGAATTCTTTATTTAGCTCTGTACCCCATTTTTAATAGGGTTATTTTGCTCTCTGGAGTCTAACTTCTTGATTTCTTTGTGTATTTTAGATATTAGCCCTCTATCATCAGATGTAGGATTGGTAAAGATCTTTTCCCAATCTGTTGGTTGCCGTTTTGTCCTAATGACAGTGTCCTTTGCCTTACAGAAGCTTTGCAGTTTTATAAGATCCCATTTGTTGATTCTTGACCTTAGAGCATAAGCCCTTGATGTTCTGTCCAGGAAATTTTCCCCAGTGCCCATGTGTTCGAGACACTCCCCCCCCCCTTTTCTTCTACTATTTTGAGTATATCTGATTTTATGTGGCGGTCCTTGATCCACCTGGACTTGAGATTTCATTGTACGGGGTGATAAGAATGGGTCCATTTGCATTCTGCTGATCTCCATTTGAACCAGCAACATATGTTGAAAATGCTATCTTTTTTACCATGGAATTGTTTTAGCTCCTTTGTCAAATATCAAGTGACCATACGTGTTTGGGTTCATTTCTAGGTTTTCAGTTCTTTTCCAATGATCTATCTACCTGTTTTTGTACTAATCCCATACAGTTTTTATCACCTATTGCTCTATATTACAGCTCAAGATCAGGGATGGTGATCCCCTAGCAGTTCTTCTGTTGTTGAGGATAGTTTTCAATATCCTGGATTTTTTCTTATTCCAAATAAATTTACAAATTGCTCTTTCTAACTTTGAAGAATTGAGTTGGAATTTTCATGGGAATTGCATTGAATCTGCAAATTCCTTTCAGCAAGATAGCCATTTTTACTATATTAACCCTACAAATCACTGAGCATGAGAGATCTTTCCATCTTCTGAGATCTTCAATTTCTTTCTTCAGAGACTTGAAGTTCTTGTCATACAGATCTTTCACTTGCTTGGTTAGAGTCACACCAAGGTTTTTTATATTATTTGGAACTATTGTGAAGGGTGTAATTTCCCTAATTTCTTTCTCAGCCTGTTTATCCTTTGAGTAGAGGAAGACTACTGATTTGTTTGAGTTAATTTTATACCCAGCCACTTTGCTGAAGTTGTTTATCAGGCTTAGTAGTTCACGTAAGTATACTATCATATCTGCAAGAAACAGATATTTTGACTTCTTCCTTTCCGGTTTGTATCCTTTGATCTCCTTTTGTTATCTGTCTGTCCTGGCTAGGACTTTGAGTAGTATACTGAATAAGTGGGGAGAGAGCAGGCAGTCTTGGGTAGTACCTGATTTTAGTTGAATTGCTTTAAGTTTCTCTCCATTTATTTCATGTTGGCTACTGTTTTGCTGTATATTGATTTTACTATGTTTAGGTATGGGCCTTGAATTCCTGATCTTTAGAGAACTTTTATCATGAAGGAGTGTTGAATTTTGTCTAATGTTTTCTCACCATCTAATGAAATGATCATGTGTTGTTTGGTTTTTTTGTTTGTTCGTTTGTTTGTTTTAGTTTCTTTATATAGTGGATTACATTAATGGGTTTCTGTATATTGAACCATCTCTGCATCTCTGGGATGAATTCTACTTGATCATGATGGATGAGACTATTGATATTTTCTTGGATTCAGTTTGCAAGAATTTGAGTATTTTTCCGTCGATATTCATAAGGGAAATTGGTCTGAAGTTCTCTTTCTTTGTTGGGTCTTTGTGTGGTTTAGGTATAAGTGTAATTGTGGCTTCATAGAAGAAATTGGGTAGTGCTCCTTCTGTTTCTATTTTGTGGAATAGTTTGGACAATATTGGTATTAGGTCTTTTATGGAGGTCAGATAGAATTCTCCACTAAACCTATCTGGTTCTGGACATTTTTTGGTTGGGAGACTTTTAATAACTATTTCTATTTCTTTAGGAGTTATGGGACTGTTTAGTTGGTTTATATGATTCTGATTTAACTTTGGTACCTGATATCTATCTAGAAAATTGTCCATTTCATCTAAATTTTCCAGTTTTGTAGTAAGATCTGATTATTTTTTAATTTCCTCAGATTGTGTTGTTATTTCTCCCTTTTCATTTCTCATTTTGTTAATTTGGATACTCTCTCTGTGCCCTCTGGTTAGTCTGGCTATCTTGTTGATTTTCTCAAAGAACCATCTCCTGGTTTTATTGATTCTTTGTATAGTTCTTTTTGTTTCTACTTGGTTGACTGCAGTCCTGAGTTTATTTCCTGCCATCTTCTCCTCTTGGGAGTATTTGCTTCTTTTTGTTGTCGACCTTCTAGGTGTACTGTCAAGTTGCTAGTGTATGCTCTCTCCATTTTTCTTTTTGGAGGCACTCAGAGCTATGAGTTTCCCTCTTAGCACTGCTTTCATTCTGCCCCATATGTTTGGGTATGTTGTGCCTTCGTTTTCATTAAATTCTAAAAAGTCTATATTTTCTGTCTTTATTTCTTCCTTGACTAAGTTATCATTTAGTAGAGCAGTTTTCAACTTCCACGTGTATGTGGGCTTTCTGTTGCTTTTGTTGTTATTGAAGACGAGCCTTGTCCATGGTAATCTGATAGGATGCATGGGATTATTTTTAATCTTCTTGTATCTGTTGAGGTCTGTTTTCTGCCCGATTATACGGTCAATTTTGGAGAGGGTAGCATGAAGTGCTGAGAAGAAGGTATATTCTTTTCTTTTAGAATGATATATTCTATAAATCTGTTAAATCCATTTGGTTCATAACTTCTGTTAGTTTATCTATATCTCTGTTTAGTTCCTGTTTCCATGATCTGAGAGTGGGGTGCTTAAATCTCCCACTATTATTGTGTGAGATGTAACATGTGCTTTGGGCTTTAGTAAGGTATCC
Source organism: Rattus norvegicus (assembly GCF_021556685.1). Classification (NCBI taxonomy): domain Eukaryota; kingdom Metazoa; phylum Chordata; class Mammalia; order Rodentia; family Muridae; genus Rattus; species Rattus norvegicus. The sequence goes on from NC_141538.1 coordinate 13,968,714, forward strand.
TTATGACTGTAGGTGCCCTTGCATTTGGAAAATAAATGTTTAGAATTGAGAGTTCATCTTGCTGGATCTTTCCTTTGATGAATACGAAGTGTCCTTCCTTATCTTTTTTGATACGTTTTGGTTGAAAGTCGATTTTATTCGCTATTAGGATGCTTACTCCAGCTTGCTTCTTCGGAACATTTGCTTGGAAAATTGTTTTCCAGCCTTTTACTCTGAGGTAGTGTCTGTCTTTGTCACTGAAGTGTGTTTCCTGTATTCAGTAAAATGCTGGGTCCTCTTTACATATCCTGTCTTTTAGTCTATGTCTTTTTATTGGGAAATTGAATCTGCTGTTGTTATGAGATATTAAGGAATAGTGATTGTTGTTTACTGTAATTTTTTTGTTAGAGGTGAAATAATGTGTGTGTGGCTCTCTTCTTTTGGGTTTATTTCAAAGAGATTACTTTCTTGCTTTTTCTAGGGTACAGTTTCCTTCCTTGTGTTGGAGTTTCCATCTGTTATCCTTTGCAGGGCTGGATTTGTGGAAAGATATTTTGTACATTTGGTTTTGTCATTGAATATCTTGGTTTTTCCATCTATGTTAATTGAGGGGTTTGGACGATATAATAGCTTGGGCTGGCATTTGTATTCTCTTGAGGTCTGTATGACATCTTCCCAGGATCTTCTGGCTTTCACAGTCTCTGGTGAGAAGTCTGGTGTAATTCTGATAGGTCTGCCTTTATATGTTACTTGACCTTTTTCCCTTATTGCTTTTACTATTCTTTCTTTGTTTTGTGCATTTTGTGTTTTGACTATTATGTGGCAGGAGGAATTTCTTTTCTGGTCCAATGTATTTGGAGTTCTGGAGGTTTCTTGTATGTTTATAGGCATCTCTTTTTTAGGTTAGGGAAGTTTTCTTCTATAATCTTGTTGAATATATTTCTGTCCCTTTAAGTTGGGCATCTTCACTCTCTTCTATACCTATTATCTTTAGGTTTGATCTCCTCATTGTGTCCTGGACTTCCTGGATGTTTTGGGTTAGGAGCTTTTTGCATTTTACATTTTCTTTGATGGTTGTGTCAATGTTTTCTATGGTATCTTCTGTCCCTAAGATTCTCTCTTCTATCTCTTGTATTCTGTTGGTGATACTCTCATACATGACCCCTGATCTATTTCCTAGGTTTTCTATCTCCAGGGTTGTCTCCCTTTGTGGTTTCTTTACTGTTTCTATTTCCATTTTTAGATCCTGACTTATTTTGTTCACTTCCTTCACCTGTTTGGTTGTGTTTTCCTGTACTTCTTTGATTTTTGTGTTTCCTCTTTAAGGGCTTCTACTTGTTTACCTGTGTTGTCCTGTATTTCTTTAAGTGAGTTATTTATGTCCATCTTAAAGTCCTTTATCATCATCCTGAGATGTGATTTTTAAATCCAAATCTTTCTCTTCCGGTGTTTCGGGATATCCAGTATTTGCTGTGGTGGGGGAACTGGTTCTGATAATGCCAAGTGATCTTGGTTTCTGTTGCTTAGGTTCCTAAGTTTGCCTCTTGCCATCTGGTTGTCTCTCATGTTAGCTTGCTTTTCTGTCTTTGACAGTGGCTTAGCCCTGGTGTAAGCCTATCTGTCAGCACTCCTGGAGACTGGCTTTCTCCCAGTAGGATTTGGGTACAGAGAACTGTGGGACTAGGTCAGCTTTAGGCACAGGCACAAACCTGAAGGTTCCTGTCCCAGACTTCTCCTAGGTTCCTGTGTCCAGAGGGCACTGGGCCATGAATGTTAGCAGAAGTGGCAGTCTCCCCTAAGCTCTCAGGAATGTCTGTACTTCTGAGATTCCAGCTCTCCCTTCCCACAGGATTTGGGTACAGAATTCTGTGGGACAGGGTCAGCTTTATTTTTTAATCCAAACAATTTTTATTCTTTGCAGTTTCTTTTAAATTAAAGTATAATTATATTGTTTCTTCTTTCCAGTCCCTCCCATATTCCCTCTCACTCTCATATTTATGACCTTTTCTTTGATCATTATTATTATACACACACGTATATGTATTTGTATATGCATATTTATATGTGATTATATAACATAAATATGCAAACTGTTAAGTCCATTTAGTGTTGTTTATATTATATAATTTCAGGAATGACCACTAGGTATTAATCAACAAAAATGCTAACTTTTTATTTTATTGCAGGCATTAGTTGTCTGTAAATTTTTGTCTAGATGTATCATCCCATGAGATTTCTCCTTCCACATTAGCATATACATTGATATTATCATTGTTTCTTATTTTATGGGTTATTTTATTTATTGACATTTCAAAGGTTGTCCCTTTTCCTGGTCTCCCCTCCACAAACCCCCATCTCATCCCCTCCCCCTTTTGCCTCTATGAGGCTCCTCTCCAACCTACCTACCCACACCCACCTCACCACTCTAGCATCCTCCTAGGCTTGGGCACCAAGCCTTGAAGGGACCAAAGGCCTTCCTTCTCATTGATGCCAGGTAAGGCAATCTTCTGCTACATATGTAGCTGGACCCATGGACCCAATCAAATTTACTCTTTGGTTGGTGGTTTGGTCCCTGGGAGCTCTGGTAAGTTGGTATTGTTGTTCTTTCTACGGTGCTACAATCCCCTTTAGCTGCTTCACTCCTTCCTCTAACTCTTCCATTGGGCTCCACAGACATAGTCCAATGGTTGGTTATGAGTATTTGCCTCTGTCTTAGTCAGGTACTGGCAGAGCCTCTCAGAGGAAAGCTATACCAGGCTCCTGTCAGCAAGCACTTCTTGGCATCAGCAATATTATCAGGGTTTGGTGTCTGCAGGTGGGATGGATTCCAAGGTGGGGTCATCTCTGGACAGCTTTTCTTTAGTCTCTGCTTCACATTTTTGTCCCTGCATTTCTTTTAGACAGGAACAATTCTGGGTTAAAATTGTTGACATAGTAAGGCGACCCCATCCATCAACTGGGGGCCATGCCTATGTACTAGAGGTGGTCTAAACACTTTCTACTACCCCTTTGTTGGGTATTTCGGCTACCGTCATCACCATTGGGTCCTGGGAGCCTCTCCCTTCCCTGGTATCTAGGACTATCTAGTGGCTTCCCCCAGTTCCCGACCCACCATTGCTACACATTTCTATTCATTTTCCTGACCCTTTAGATTTCTCTCCTGTCTCTTCTCATGCCTGATATTGCTCCCCCTTCCCTGCCTCCCTTCCTGCAAGGCCTCTCCCTACCTCTGTCTCCTGTGATTATTTTGTTCCCCTTCTCTGTACGATTGACGCATTCACACTTTGATCTTCCTTCTTCTTAAGCTCCATATGTTTTGTGGGTTGTATTGTGGGCATTAAGAACTTTGGGGCTAATATCCAATTATCAGTGGGTGCATAGCATGTGTGGTTTCTTTATGTCTGGATTATCTCACTCAGGGTCATATTTTCTAGTTCTATCCATTTGCCTAAGAACTTTATGAAGTCATTGTTTTTAATAGTACTCCATTGTGTAAATGTACCACATTTTCTGTATCCATTTCTCTGTTGAAGGACATCTGGGTCCTTTCCAGCTTCTGGCTATTATAAATAAGACTGCTATAAACATAGTGGGACATGTGTCCTTGTTATATGTTGGGTCACCTTTTGGGTATATGCCCCAGGAGTAGTATAGCTGGGTCCTCAGGTAGTACTATGTCCAATTTTCTGAGGAACCTCCAGACTGATTTCCAGAGTGCTTATACCAGCTTGTAATCCTACCAACAATGGAGAAGTGTTTCTCTTTGTCCACATCTTCACCAGCATCTACTCTCACTTGACTTTTTGATCTTGGCCATTCTGATCGGTGTGAGGTAGAATCTCAGGGATTTTTGATTTGCATTTCTGTGATAACTAAGGATGTTGAACATTTGCCTAGGTGCTTCTCAGCCATTCAAAATTCCTCAGTTGAGAATTCTTTGTTTAGCTCTGTACACAATTCTTAATAGAGTTATTTGGTTCTCTGGAATTTACCATCTTAAGTTCTTTGTATATTTTGGATATTAGCCCTCTATCAGTTGTAGGGTTGGTAAATATCTTTTCACAATGTGTAGCTTGCCATTTTGTGCTATTGACAGTGACCTTAGCCTTAGAGAAGCTTTTCAATCTCAGGAGTTCCCATTTGTCCATTTTTGATCTTAGAGCCTGAGGTAATCTTTGCCTGTGCTGATGTGTTCAAGGCTCTTTCCTACCTACTCTTCTACTACATTCAGCATATCTGATTTTGTGTGGGTGTCCTTGGTCCACTTGGACCTAAGATTTGAACATAAAGCTAAGAATGGATCAATTTGCATTCTTCTACATGCCTCCCACCAGTTGAACCAGCACCATTTGTTGAAAATGGTGAATTTTTCTACTGGATGGTTTTGGCATCTCTGTCAAAGATCAAGTGACAATAGGTATGTGAATTTATTTCTGGATCCTCAATTCTATTCTGTTGATCATCTGTATGTCTCTTTACCAGTACCATGAGATTTTTATCACTATTGCTCTGTAATACACCTTAAAGTCAGGGATGATGATTCTGCAAACAGTTCTTTTATTGTTTATAATAGTTTTTACTATCATGGATTTTTTTGTTATTCTGGATGAATTTGAGAATTTTTCTTTCTATCGTTGTGACAAATTGAGTTGGAATTTTGATAATGAGATACCATTGAATCTGTAGATTGCTTTTTGTAAGATGGCCATTTTTACTGTTAATCCAGCCAAACCATGAGCATGGAAGATAAATCTTCTGAGATCTTGGATTTCTTTCTTCAGAGACTTGAAGTTCTTGTCATACAGATCTTTCACTTGCTTGGTTAGAGTCACAACAAGATATGTTGTATTATTTGTGACTACTGTGAAGGACGTTGTTCCCCTAACTTCTTTCTCAGTCCATTTATCCTTTGTATAGAAGAAGGCTGCTGATTTGTTTGAGTTAATTTTATATCCATCCACTTTGCTGAAGTTGTTTATCAGCTGTAGGAGTTCTCTGGTAGAATTTTTGGGGTTGCTTATGTATACTGTCATATCATCTGAAAATAGTGTTACCTTGAAATCTTTCTTTTCAATATCCCTTTGATCTTCTTTTGTTGTCTAATTTCTCTGGCTAGAACTTCAAGCACTATATTGAATAAATAGGAAGAGAGTAGGCAGACTTGTCTTGTCCTGATTTTAGTAGGATTACTTCAAGTTTCTCTTCATTTAATTTAATGTTAGCTATTGGTTTGCTGTATACTGCATTTAAGAAGTGTAGGTTCATGCCTTTCCAAGACTTTTAACATTAAGGGGTGTTGTATTTGGCTTTTTCAGCATCTAATGAGATGGGTTTTTCTTTGAGTTTTTTTAATGTATAATCTCGTATTTTAATTTTGCCTTATCAAATCCAATGGATTAATCAGCATCCTCTGTTGGTTTTGTTACAAGTTCAGTGGAATATTGTCAACAATAGAGACGTCAATGGATTTCTATGTATTGAATCATCTGTGCATCCCTGTGATAAAGCCTACTTGATCATGTTGAATGATAGTTTTGATGTGTTCTTGGATTCGATTTGCAAGAACTCTATTGAGTATTTTTGCATCAGTATTCATAGGAGTAATTGTTCTGAAGTTCTCTTTCTTTGTTGGGTCTTTGTGTGGTTTACGTGTAAGCATAATTGTGGCTTCATATAACGAATTGAGTAGTGTTGTTTCTGTTTGTATTTTGTAGAATAATTTGAGGAGTATGAGTATTGGGTCTTTTTTGAAGGTCTGATAAACTTATGCATTAAAACCATCTGGTCCTGGGCTACTTTTGGTTGGGTGACTTTTAATGACTGCTTCTTTTTCCTTAGGGTTTACAGGAATGTTTAGACAGTTTATCTGATCCTGATTTAACTTTGGTACCTGGTATCTTGTCTAGAAAATCATCCATTTCATCTAGATTTTCCAATTTTGTTGAGTATAGGCTAGTGTACTAGGATCTGATGATTTTTTGAATTTCCTCAGTTTCTGTTGATTTTGTTAATTTGAATACTGTCTCTGTGCCTTCTAGTTAGTCTGGCTAAGGGTTTTTTTTTTTTTTCTTGTTGATTTTCTGAAAGAACCAGCTCCTGGTTTTGTTGATTCTTTGTTTAGTTCTCTTTGTTTCTACTTGGTTGCTTTCAGGCCCAAGTTTGATTATTTGTTGCTGTCTACTCCTCTTGAGTGTATTTGCTTCGTTTTGTTCTATGGCTTTCAGATGTGCTGTCAAACTGCTAGTGTAGGATCTCTCTATTTTCATTATGAAGACACTCAGATCTATGATTTTCCCTCTTAGCACTGCTTTCATTGTGTCCCATAAGTTTAGGTATACTGTGCCTTCGTTTTTGTTAAATTCTAAAAAGCTTTTAACTTCTTTATTTCTCCCACAAACGAGTTATCATTGAGCAGTTGTTCAGCACATGAGTATGTGGACTTCCTGTGGTTATTGTTGTTATTGAAGACCAGCCTTAGTCCATGGCGATCTGATAGGATGCATGGGATTAGTTCTACTTATATTGGTTGAGGCTTGTTTTGTGTCTGATTATATGGTCAGTTTTTGAGATGGTACCATGGTGCTGAGAAGAAGGTATATTCTTTCATTTTAGGTGAAAGATTCTGAAGATATCTATTAAATTTATTTGGTTAATAATTTCTGTTAATTTCACTGTGACTCTGTTTAGTTTCTGTTTCCATGACCTGCCCATTGGTGAGAGTTGGGTGTTAAAGTCTCCCACTATTTTGTGAGCTTCTATGTGTGCTTTGAGCTTTAGTCGAGTTTCTTTTACAAAGGTAGGTGCCCTTCATTGTGGCATGGATCTTAAGAATTGAGAGTTAATCTTGGTGGATTTTTCCTTTGATAAATATAAAGTGTCCTTCCCCATTCTTTTTGATAACTTTTGATTGTAGGTCTATTTTAGTGGATATTAGAATGGCTACTCCAACTTATTTCTTGGGACCATTTGCTTAGAAAATTGTTTTCTAGCCTTTTACTTTAAGTTGGTGTTTATCTTTGTCAATGAGGTGTGTTTTCTATATGAGGCAAAATGCCAAGTCCTGTTTACTTATCCAGTAAATTAGTCTATGTCTCTTTATTGGAAAATTGAGTCCATTGATTTTGAGAGTTATTAAAGACCAATGATTGTTGCTTCCTGTTATTTTTGTTGTTAGAGGTAGAATTATGTTTGGATGGGTTCTCCTCTTTTGGGTTCATTGTGAAAAGTATAATTTCTTGGTTTTTCTTAGTTGTAGTTTTCCCCTTTGTGTTGGACTTTTCCTTCTATCATCCCTTATATGCCTAGTTTAGTGGAAAGATATTGTGTAAGTTTGATTTTGTCATGGAATATATCAGTTTCTCCACCTATGTTAATTGAGAATTTTCCTGGGTATAGTAGCCTGGGCTGGCATTTTTGTTCTCCTAAAGTCTGTATGATATCTGCCCAAGATCTTCTGGCTTTTAGAGTCTCTGTTGAGAATTCCAATGTAATTATGATAAAGGTTTAGAACCCTTTATGTCACTTGATCTTTTTCCCTTACCACTTTTAATATTCTTTCTTTGTTTTCTGCATTTTGTCTTTTGATTATTATGTGACAGGAAGAATTTCTTTTCTGGTCCAATCTATTTGGCGTTCTGTGGGCTTCTTATATGTCTATCGGCATCTCTTTCTTTAGGTTAGGGAAGTTTTCTTCTATAATTTTGTTGAAAATGTTTACTGTACCTTTGAGTTGAGAATCTTCACTCTCTTCTATACCTGTTATTTTTAAGTTTGGTCTTTTTATTTTGTCCTGAATTTTCTGGATGTTTTGGGCTAGGAGCTTTTTTCTTTTTGTATTTTCTTTGTCTATTGTGTCAAGATCTTCTATGGTATCTTCTGCACCTGAGATTCTCTCTTCTATCTCTTGTATTCTGTTGGTGAGGCTTGCATGTGTGACTCCTGATCTCTTTCCTAGGTTATCTATCTCCACGGATGTCTCCCGTTTTGATTTCTTTAATGTTTCTGTTTCCATTTTTAGATCCTGCGTGGTTTTATTCAATTCTTTACCTGTTTGATTGTGTTTTCCTATATTTCTTTAAGGGATTTATGTGTTTCCTCTTTAAGTGCCTCTACCTATTTACCTGTGTTCTCCTGTATTTCTTAAGGGAATTATTTATGTCCTCCTTAAGGTCTTCTATCATCTTTGTGAGATGGGATTTTAAATCAGAATATTGCTTTTCAGGTGTGTTAGGTTATCCAAGCCTTGCTGTGGTGAAGGAACTGGGTTCTGATGTTGTTAAGTGCCCTTGGTTTCTGTTACTTATGTTGTTGTGTTTGCCTCTCATCATCTGGTTATCTCTGGTGTTAACTGACCTTTATGTCTCTGACTGATGTGTGTCCCTCCTGTGAACCTGGTTCTGTTCAGCCTCCTTGAATTAGACTGTGTCTGGGTGTGGGAGGGTGTCTAGAGCATCTGATCTGTGAGCCTGGCTGTATCAGAACTCCTAGAGGTCAAGTTTTTACTGGGTGTAGGTAGGTGCAGAGCGAGGACAGTGGCCAGGGTAAGGGGTTGAGCACAGCATCAGCTCCAGGGCACAGATGTGAACCAGAAAGAGGGTCCGTTTGTTTCTTATTAGGTAGCCATGGTGTTGAGATATCTTGGGTCTAGCTTCCCTATCATTTCTAGAAGACACAACTTCAAAGCAGACTTCCTGATCCCCTGATTCATAAAATATTTCTGCTACTTCTTCCATGATGTTTCCTGAACCATAGGTATTGTGGTTTACCCTGGAGTTATCTGTATTTTGATGCTAATTCCACTGCCCCTAGGACAGCTAGCTAGTCTCGTACTCAGGACTCAGGTGATTTCAGATCCTTCAGGTTTTCAGAACCTTCTCCCCATTGAATTTGTAAAATACAGGTGAGGGACAGGTACAGGATAGAAGGAGGCCTGTCATTGGAGGAGAAGGAAGGATGGGTGGGAGAGAAGTTTGAAGGAAGAGGAGGAGACGAGAAAGGAAAGGAAGAGACAGGAGAGAGAAGGCGAGAAGCCATGACAGGTGACGTTCAGATTCCACTGTGTATTTACAGGTTGTTATTAATGTTCTTAAGGGATGGATGGTACTGGGCTCTGTATAATTGGTGGGCAATTATATCTTACCAATTGGATCAAAGATCATTGTGTTGTATGTTCTTTCATGTGTAGATTTAAGTGTAATGGAGTGTGGGGCGACTAGTCTGGGCCACCATGGAATTGGAATGTTTGCTTCTGGCAAGATATCCAGCAGATATCTTGGGGCACTGCGGTGCCAGACCTAGTAGGGGATAAAAGACAACCATATTTTTTTATTTTTTATATTTTTACAACAACAGATGGCGCCCATTAATGTTCTTAAGGGATGGATGGTACTGGGCTTTGTATGTTTAGGTGGGCAATTATATCTTATCAATTGGATCTACGGTTATTGTGTTGTGTGTTCTTTTATGTGATGGTTTGAGTATAGTCAAGTGTGCAGTGGCTGGAGACACTGGGCTGCCGCTGTGGAGTTGGGATGTGTTTCCACCAACATATCTAGCAGGTATCTTGGGTCACTGCGGTGCTAGACCTAGCAGGATAAAAGACAACCATACTTTTTTATTTATTATAGTTTTACAACAACACATAGGTATGGAGTTGTATTATAGATGTTTCAGTTTTACTGTATAACTCTTATTCATGGCTATGTCCAATTTGGATAGAGAAAAAATGTTAAGAAGGAGTTCTGTGAAATCTCTGGGGACTACATATACAAATGCTTTTATAAGTGATGAAGGTGAAAATAAAAATAGCAATTTTGAATCCCAGAGTGAAAAATTGAAATTTAAGATTTCAAAGGCAATATAAAATGTGTTTTCAATAAATGGAATATTTATCCCTTTAGAATTGAAAGGCAGAAGTTCAACTACCATATGGACATTGGTAGTTTTTAGGGTGTTGCTTGCAGGATATTTTGTCAAGGAAACAAAAGGGAAAATGCCCAAACACTCAAAAGGGGGAAAGCAGAGAGTTAAGGCAGATGTGGTATATTCGAGGAGTATTATCTCTCAGGACAGGCTCTTCTGAAGGAAATAAGTCACATCATGGAAGCAACAGTAGGGAAAGAAGAATGCCCAAGTGTAGAACTTGGGAGAACTGGCAGTGTTCCCACCCTCCAGTTTTTTTACTACTCATCTGGAAGCACTGATGTGTTTTTGCCTCATAAACTTCTTCAAAAGCCATGCGGGTATCTGAGAAAGAAATAAAAGGTATGAATCAGCCATAATTATGTAGAAATAGAATTCTCTCTCAAAATTCAGTTTGTCTTAGGCAACAGCAAAGGGGTGCGACTGTCATGGTGAACCTTGTTATCTAAGTATACAGGCAGGAGGCATTCTCAACATGCTGCACAAAGAACCTGGCATTTTCTGAAACCACCATCAAGGGGAAGATGAAGCATAGGAGACAAGCCAGGATCAGGAGATCTACAGGAACATATAAACAAACTATAGTAGGTACCATGATAAAATAACTGAAAGAAACGATGTAAGGAATGGACATATTTTGGCTTATGGTTTGAGAAAACACAGTGAAGCCCTTCACAGAAGGTGTCACAATGTGAAAATGAAACTGTTTCAGGAAAAAGAATGACTAATCAGGAAATAATCCAGAAGGAAGGCCATCTTCCAGCAACTCATTTCTTTCCATGAAGCCCCACCTCCTAATGATCCCACAACCTTCTGGGGACTAATTGTTTAGGCACACAAGCCTATGGTAGACATTTCACTTCCAAGCCATAACACAAATGAAATTAAGTTTTCAGGATAGACACTCCCCTTGTCAATAGCAACCACTTGTTTATTCTATTTCTTTTGGAAGAACTAAACAATGTGGTAAGCATCTACCATTGGCTGGAAAGTCTTTAGTACATTTTGCAAAGTAACTTGTCTTTTGAGAAGCAAAATGGTGGTATTTGTGTCAAGAGTGACATGGACTGCCTGTCTAGAAGCTGCCTGACTGCCCAGTGTTATTATGGCTTACACAAGTCTGGCAACAGATATATACAAGGTGCTTCCTTTGATTTATCATGTCAAAAGCAAGAGAGGTCCTTAGTCTACTGAAAGTCTGATGGAAAGAACAGACATTAAAGTGAGAGTTATTATCAGACATAAATTCAGTCTACCAGGTTTGTGGGAGGATTTTTATTTATGGTTTTGTTTTCTATATTTTATTACTGTCCTATGCTTACCTTAAGAAGGGTTCACGTGATCTCATCTACAACTACATACTGAAGTAGCTTCCTCAGGAGCTTATGGCATCGCCCACAATGTAGCCGAATTCTACCAAAAATACATAAAGCAGAATCATCAGGAAAGAGAACCATGTTCTCTCTAATTGTATCCTAACTGCTCACCACTTGGCAGAATATTCCATTGCTGGTCTTGTAGCCTGAGATATACACTTTTATCTTTGATTCAGATGGCATAACTGAGCCAATCAAATGTTATAAACTATATGACTTAGAAAATGTGGTTTTTAATTCATCTCTCAATAGACACATTATTGAGTCAAATATTCTTTATGAAATTCTCTCATAAGGATTACTCATCACGGAAATACTATTACCCCCTTTTCTAATAGATGATTATTCCAATGGTTGTTTAAGCAGATGTCATCAATCTGATGGGCAGATTGTCATGCCATGAATTACTTTACATAAAAAATGCAGAATTGTATTGGCAAATTACCTTCTGATTCAATAAAACTGACATGGTAGTTAAGACATAAAATGAACTTAACTGACCTTTTAACATTAGAAAATACACTTTAGCAGGAATAGTGGTTGGAAACATGAGCATTTCTTCTAACAGATAATGATTGTGGGACCATTGTCTTTCCTCAGAAGACAGTTGCCAGAATCTTCTGTTCCTTTGATTCAGCTCTTTCCCTGACCTTGGGAACTGATACACTTGATAGGACTCTTGGTTTTACAAAAGAATATATCCTTTTGGCACAAGTCAGAGATGTGAATTAAATAAGCAAGCATCTCAGATGTAGTCCTTATCTCCAAATCATAAAGAAACAAGTAATGTGATGACATCATCTTGATTGTTAGTCTCTCAGATCACATCCAGAGAAAAATGGAAGTAAAAGTGCTGAAAAGTAAATAAAATAAGATAAATATTTTTAAAAACATAAAGTATTAAGAGTTATAGATAGAGACTATGGAGAAAACTCAGCTTGACCATCATGTACCTCCCCAACAGATATTAAGCTGAACCCTAGAGTCAAAGACCAGTTCCATGGAACTTGGTTTCTTCTGCAATTATTTCAACTCCCCCAAGAGGTAGTAAACTCTCCTGAGGCGGTCATGTCATTCTCCCAACACTGAGTACCTTTCCTTGTATCAGAAAGTGCAAGTCCCCATCCCAGGACCCACTAACTTGGGTTCTAAGAAAGATATATTTGAATTGATAAAAAGGTGCTATAAAATGCTCTCTGCATTAAATAGCATTAGGGAAGTGAATTACTTATGAGTTCTCCATGCCCCAAAATATAAATTAATGTCCCAGCCTAAGATACTACATCATTTATAAATACTGGTGGAGGATGGATAAACCATTGCAATGTGTTTCCTAAGAATGTCATACACACACACACACACACACACACACACACACACACATTAGCTTTGAAAGAGAGAGAGAGACTAACTGTGAAATATGGCTTTGAAGGGAAAATATGCTACTGTTAAAATCTGGAAAGTCCCTTGAAGTCCCATGTGAAATTCAAGACTTGTTCCTGAACTTTGGAACCATTAGGAAGAGGCAGAACTAAGAGATGGGACCAAGAGGAAGTCTTCCATTCATTAGAGGCATGCCTTTGCTGAACCCTGGTCTTTTCCTCTTACCTTTAACTCTTTCCAGAAGTGAAGTAAAGGGTTTAATTCTACAACATGCTCCCTGCCATGGGGTTCTGCTTTGCCACACACACACAAAAGCAATGGTGCCAACCAACTATGAACTTGAACAGGAATCCCAATGAACCTTCCCTTTATAAGCTGATTTTTCTCAAGGATGGTGGTGGTGTACACCTTTAATCCCAGTACCTGGGAGGCAGAGGCAGGCAGATCTCTGTGAGTTCAAGGCCAGCCTGGACTACAGAAAGAGTTCAAGGCTAGCCTGGACTACAGAAAGAGTTCCAGGACAGCCAGGGATACTCAAGGACACCTTGTCTTGAAAAAATGAAAATAAGAAACAAAGAAACAAACAAACAAAGGACAGAAAGATAAAAAAATAAAAGAAACCCCTAACCTTGTATTAATAAACATCAGAAGGTATGGCCCCATTTGCCACAGTCTATTTGGACAAAAATAACAAAAATGCTACCCATTGAGTATTTTATGTAGAAATATTTTTTTTTACAATTCTGGATCCTGTGATATGTGAGATCAAGGCAGGTTTAGTGTCTGAGGAGTCATTTCTTGATTTCACATAGTGTATCTCCTTCCTGTGACCTCACAATGTAAAAGGAAGAGAACTTCTTGGAGCCTCTTTATGTAGCACTAATTAAATTCAAGAAGGTTCCACTCTCATGACATAATCACTTTACAAAGCTTCCTACCCCTCTTGAAGGTCATCACACTGGGATTAAGATTTCAACACATGATCTGCAGGAGACAAGCATTCAGCCCGTGACATCAAGTATACACAGAAACAGTGTGGAGCAAGCAGCTGTATTGGTCATAGTGTTCATTTGATGGTGATCACTAAATATCCTCAAGCTCTCCGCTCCCTACATTCATGGTCAATGTGCAAGACAATGTGAGGGCTAGAAAAATACAGCTCTTTCATAGCAGAGGATGGCCGTTTTGGGCACCAATGGAAGGAGAAGCCCTTGGTCTCGCCAAGATTGGACCCCCAGTATAGGAGAATGTTGGTGGGGGGCAAGAAAGAGGGTGGATGGGGAGGGGAACACCCTTGTAGAAGAAGGGAAGGGGAAGGGATAGAGGGCTTATGTCCAGGAAATCGGGGAAAAGAATGACATTTGAAATGTAAATAAAAAAATCCAATAAAAGAAAAAAAAGAGTGAGAAAATTCAACACCCCACACTCAGCAATGGACGAAAGAAAGAAAGAAAGAAAGAAAGAAAGAAAGAAAGAAAGAAAGAAAGAAAGAAAGAGGGTTTTTAGCGGGAGTCCCAATCTCACGCTCCCTGCCTCCAGCTCACTGCTCCCAAACCCCGTGGGAGAGAGAGAGCTCACCACCGAGACGGGTGGGCAGTCCTGAGACTGCAGAGCGGAAGAGACCACCAACACTGCCCACCCCTGCCTATATCCCTGACCCAAGAGGAAACTGTATACGACCTCTGGGTTCCCTTGGATAAGGCCACAGGAGCAGGAAATCCACTGCTTCTGAGACACTGCCGGAACCTGAAGAGACCTACTGGATAAACAGCTCTCTGCACCCAAATCCCGTGGGAGGGAGACCTAATCCTTCAGAGAGGCAGACACGCCTGGGAAACCAGAAGAATCTACACTCGGCCCACATCTCTGACTCCAGAGGAAAACACCAAACGCCATCTGGAACCCTGGTGCACGGAAGCTCCCGGAAAGGGCGGCACAATCTTCCTGGTTGCTGCCACCACGGAGAGCTCATAAGCAACACCACGAGCAAACTTGAGCCTCGGGACTGCAGGTAAGACCAACTTTTCTGCTGCAAGCGACCTTCCTGGTGAACTCAAGACAAAGACACACAGGAACAGCTAAAGAACTGTAGATAGGAAAAACTACACGCCCGAAAGCAGAACACTCTGTTCCCATAACTGGCTGAAAGAAAACAGGAAAACAGGTCTACAGCACTCCTGACACACAGGCTTATAGGACAGTCTAGCCACTGTCAGAAATAGCAGAACAAAGTAACACTAGAGATAATCTAATGGCAAGAGGCAAGTGCAGTAACCCAAGCAACAGAAACCAAGACTACATGGCACCATTGGAGCCCAATTCTCCCACCAAAGCGAACACGGAATATCCAAATACACCAGAAAAGCAAGATCTAGTTTCAAAATCATATTTGATCATGATGC
Source organism: Rattus norvegicus (assembly GCF_021556685.1). NCBI lineage: Eukaryota > Metazoa > Chordata > Mammalia > Rodentia > Muridae > Rattus > Rattus norvegicus. The sequence continues at coordinate 13,983,775 of NC_141538.1, forward strand.
TGGAGGACTTCAAGAAAGACATGAAGAACTCCCTTAGAGAAACACAGGAAAACATAAATAAACAAGTAGAAGCCTACAGAGAGGAATCACAAAACTCCCTGAAAGAATTCCAGGAAAACAAAAATAAACAAGTAGAAGCCTATAGAGAGGAATCACAAAAATCCCTGAAAGAATTCCAGGAAAACACAATCAAAGAATTGAAGGAATTAAAAATGGGAATAGAAGCAATCAAGAAAGAACACATGGGAACGACCCTGGATATAGAAAACCAAAGGAAGAGACAAGGAGCTGTAGATACAAGCATCACCAACAGAATACAAGAGATAGAAGACAGAATCTCAGGAGCAGAAGATTCCATAGAAATCATCGACTTGTCAAAGAAAATGTAAAGCGGAAAAAGCTACTGGTCCAAAACATACAGGAAATCCAGGACTCAATGAGAAGATCAAACCTAAGGATAAGAGGTATATAAGAGAGTGAAGACTCCCAGCTCAAAGGACCAGTAAATATCTTCAACAAAATCATAAAAGAAAACTTCCCTAACCTAAAAAAAGAGATACCCATAGGCATACAAGAAGCCTACAGAATTCCAAATAGATTGGACCAGAAAAGAAACACCTCCTGACACATAATAGTCAAAACACCAAACGCACAAAATAAAGAAAGAATATTAAAAGCAGTAAGGGAAAAAGGTCAAGTAACATATAAAGGGAGACCTATCAGAATCACACCAGACTTCTCGCCAGAAACTATGAAGGCCAGAAGATCCTGGACAGATGTCATACAGACCCTAAGAGAACACTAATGACAGCCCAGGTTACTGTATCCTACAAAACTCTCAATTAACATAGATGGAGAAACCAAGATATTCCATGACAAAACCAAATTTACACAATATCTTCCTACAAATCCAGCACTGCAAAGGATAATAAATGGTAAAGCCCAACATAAGGAGGCAAGCTACACCCTAGAAAAAGCAAGAAACTAATCGTCTTGGCAACAAAACAAAGAGAAGAAAATCACACAAACATAACCTCACATCCAAATATGAATATAAGAGGAAGCAATAATCACTATTCCTTAATATCTCTCAACATCAATGGTCTCAACTCCCCAATAAAAACATAGATTAACAAACTGGATATGCAACGAGGACCCTGCATTCTGCTGCCTACAGGAAACACACCTCAGAGACAAAGACAGACACTACCTCAGAGTGAAAGGCTGGAAAACAACTTTCCAAGCAAATGGTCAGAAGAAGCAAGCTGGAGTAGCCATTCTAGTATCAAATAAAATCAATTTTCAACTAAAAGTCATCAAAAAAGAAAAGAAAGGACACTTCATATTCATCAAAGGAAAAATTCACCAAGATGAACTCTCAATCCTAAATATCTATGCCCCAAATACAAGGGCACCCACATACATAAAAGAAACCTTACTAAAGCTCAAAACACACATTGTACCTCACACAATAATAGTAGGAGATTTCAACACCCCACTCTCATCAATGGACAGATCATGGAAACAGAAATTAAACACAGACGTAGACAGACTAAGAGAAGTCATGAGCCAAATGGACTTAACAGATATTTATAGAACATTCTATCCTAAAGCAAAAGTATATGCCTTCTTCTCAGCTCCTCATGGTACTTTTTCCAAAATTAACCATATAATTGGTCAAAAAACTGGCCTCAACATGTACAGAAATATAGAAATAATCCCATGAGTGCTATCGGACCACCACGGCCTAAAACTGGTTTTCAATAACAATAAGGGGAGAATGCCCATATATACCTGGAAATTGAACAATGCTCTACTCAATGATAACCTGGTCAAGGAAGAAATAAAGAAAGAAATTAAAAACTTTTTAGAATTTAATGAAAATGAAGGTACAACATACCCAAACTTATGGGACACAATGAAAGCTGTGCTAAGAGGAAAACTCATAGCGCTGAGTGCCTGCAGAAAGAAACAGGAAAGAGCATATGTCAGCAGCTTGACAGCACACCTAAAAGCTCTAGAACAAAAAGAAGCAAATACACCCAGGAGGAGCAGAAGGCAGCAAATAATCAAACTCAGAGCTGAAATCAACCAAGTAGAAACAAAAAGGACCATAGAAAGAATCAACAGAACCAAAAGTTGGTTCTTTGAGAAAATCAACAAGATAGATAAACCCTTAGCCAGACTAACGAGAGGACACAGAGAGTGTGTCCAAATTAACAAAATCAGAAATGAAAAGGGAGACATAACTACAGATTCAGAGGAAATTCAAAAAATCATCAGATCTTACTATAAAAACCTATATTCAACAAAACTTGAAAATCTGTAGGAAATGGACAATTTCCTAGACAGATACCAGGTACCGAAGTTAAATCAGGAACAGATAAACCAGGTAAACAACCCCATAACTCCTAAGGAAATAGAAGCAGTCATTAAAGGTCTCCCAACCAAAAAGAGCCCAGGTCCAGACGGGTTTAGTGCAGAATTCTATCAGACCTTCATAGAAGACCTCGTACCAATATTATCCAAACTATTCCACAAAATTGAAACAGATGGAGCACTACCGAATTCCTTCTATGAAGCCACAATTACTCTTATACCTAAACCACACAAAGACCCAACAAAGAAAGAGAACTTCAGACCAATTTCCCTTATGAATATCGACGCAAAAATACTCAATAAAATTCTGGCAAACCGAATCCAAGAGCACATCAAAACAATCATCCACCATGATCAAGTAGGCTTCATTCCAGGCATGCAGGGATGGTTTAATATACGGAAAACCATCAATGTGATCCATTATATAAACAAACTGAAAGAACAAAACCACATGATCATTTCATTAGATGCTGATAAAGCATTTGACAAAATTCAACACCCCTTCATGATAAAAGTCCTGGAAAGAATAGGAATTCAAGGCCCATAACTAAACATAGTAAAAGCCATATACAGCAAACCAGTTGCTAACATTAAACTAAATGGAGAGAAACTTGAAGCAATCCCAATAAAATCAGGGACTAGACAAGGCTGCCCACTCTCTCCCTACTTATTCAATATAGTTCTTGAAGTTCTAGCCAGAGCAATCAGACAACAAAAGGAAATCAAGGGGATTCAGATTGGTAAAGAAGAAGTCAAAATATCACTATTTGCAGATGATATGATAGTATATTTAAGAGATCCCAAAAGTTCCACCAGAGAACTACTAAAGCTGATAAACAACTTCAGCAAAGTGGCTGGGTATAAAATTAACTCAAATAAATAAGTAGCCTTCCTCTATACAAAAGAGAAACAAGCCAAGAAAGAAATTAGGGAAACGACACCCTTCATAATAGACCCAAACAATATATAGTACCTCAGTATGACTTTAACAAAGCAAGTAAAAGATCTGTACAATAAGAACTTCAAGCCTCTGAAGAAAGAAATTGAAGAAGACCTCAGAAGATGAAAAGATCTCCCATGCTCATGGATTGGCAGGATTAATATAGTAAAAATGGCCATTTTACCAAAAGCGATCTACAGATTCAATGCAATCCCCATCAAAATACCAATCCAATTCTTCAAAGAGTTAGACAGAACAATTTGCAAATTCATCTGGAATAACAAAAAACCCAGGATAGCTAAAACTATTCTCAACAATAAAAGGACTTCAGGGGGAATCACTATCCCTGAACTCAAGCAATATTACAGAGCAATAGTGATAAAAACTGCATGGTATTGGTACAGAGACAGACAGATAGACCAATGGAACAGAATTGAAGACCCAGAAATGAACCCACACACCTATGGGCACCTGATTTTTGACAAAGGAGCCAAAACCATTCAATGGAAAAAAGATAGCATTTTCAGCAAATGGTGCTGGTTCAACTGGAGGTCAACATGTAGAAGAATGCAAATCGATCAATGCTTATCACCCTGTACAAAGCTTAAGTCCAAGTGGATCAAGGACCTCCACATCAAACCAGACACACTCAAACAAATAGAAGAAAAACTAGGGCAGCATCTCAAACACATGGGCACTGGAAAAAATTTCCTCAACAAAACATCAATGGCTTATGCTCTAAGATCAAGAATCGACAAATGGGATCTCATAAAACTGCAAAGCTTCTATAAGGCAACGGACACTGTGGTTAGGACAAAACGGCAACCAACAGATTGGGAAAAGATCTTTACCAATCCTACAACAGATAGAGGCCTTATATCCAAAATATACAAAGAACTCAAGAAGTTAGACTGCAGGGAGACAAATAACCCTATTAAAAATTGGGGTTCAAAGCTAAACAGAGAATTCACAACTGCGGAATGCCGAATGGCTGAGAAACACCTAAAGAAATGTTCAACATCTTTAGTCATAAGGGAAATGCAAATCAAAACAACCCTGAGATTTCACCTCACACCAGTGAGAATGGCTAAGATCAAAAACTCAGGTAACAACAAATGCTGGCGAGGATGTGGAGAAAGAGGAACACTCCTCCATTGTTGGTGGGATTGCAGACTGGTAAAACCATTCTGGAAATCAGTCTGGAGGTTCCTCAGAAAATTGGACATTGAACTACCTGAGGATCCAGCTATACCTCTCTTGGGCATATACCCAAAGATGCCCCAACATATAAAAAAGACACGTGCTCCACTATGTTCATAGCAGCCTTATTTATAATAGCCAGAAGCTGGAAAGAACCAAGATGTCCTTCAACAGAGGAATGGATACAGAAAATGTGGTACATCTACACAATGGAATATTACTCACCTATCAAAAACAATAACTTTATGAAATTCGTAGGCAAATGGTTGGAACTGGAAAATATCATCCTGAGTGAGGTAACCCAATCACAGAAAAACACACATGGTATGCACTCATTGATAAGTGGCTATTACCCCAAATGCTTGAATTACCCTAGATGCATAGAACACATGAAACTCAAGACGGATGATCAAAATGTGAATGCTTCACTCCTTCTTTAAAAGGGGAAGAAGAATACCCTTGGCAGGGAATAGAGCGGCAAAGATTAAAACAGAGACAGAAGGAACACCCATTCAGAGCCTGCCCCACATGTGGCCCATGCATATACAGCCACCCAATTCGACAAGATGGATGAAGCAAAGAAGTGCAGGCAGACAGGAGCTTGGATATACATCTCTCCTGAGAGACACAGCCAGAATACAGCAAATACAGAGGTGAATGCCAGCAGCAAACCACTGAACTGAGAATAGGATCCCCGTTGAAGGGATCAGAGAATGAACTGGAAAGCTTGAAGGGGCTCAAGACCCTATATGAACAACAATGCCAAGCAACCAGAGCTTCCAGGTACTAAGCCACTACCTAAAGACTATACATGGACTGACCCTGGACTCTGACCTTATAGGTAGCATTGAATATCCTAGTAAGAGCACCAGTGTAAGGGGAAGCCCTGGGTCCTGCTAAGACTGAACCCCCAGTGAATGTGATTGTTGGGGGAGGGCGACAATGGGGGGAGGGTGGGGAGGGGAACACCCATAAAGAAGGGGAGGGGGGCTAGGGGGATGTTGGCCTGTAAACCGGGAAAGGGAATAACACTCGAAATGTAAATAAGAAATACTCAAGTTAATAAAAAAAAGGAAAGAAGGAAAGAAAGAAAGAAAGAAAGAAAGAAAGAAAGAAAGAAAGAAAGAAAGAAAGAAAGAAAGAAAAAGGAAGGAAAGAAAGACAGCTCTTATAGGAAAAAAACTGAACAAAACATAGGATATTAAGTGTTCACAGAATGGAAATGATGAAGGGATAGAGATTTGATAGGAAAGAAAGAATAAACGGTAGCAAGAGAAAAGAAGTCAGAATAAGCCTGGGAGAAACCAGCTAGTAAGATCCTGTGGCTGGATGCCCCTTAAGCTTTCATCACAAGATGTAGAGAAATCAGGCTGGGACTAACCTGGAAACTTAGTCTTGGCTGGTCAACCTAATAGTGCCAGTAGGTGTTATGCAGACTGCTGGGGGAGAATTGTCAACAGTCTTCCTTCACTGTGGACCCTGGATATTACATCAGTAACTTGCTAGGCAGGACACACCCACTAGTGCAATAGTGGCCAGTCTATCATGGGAATAACCAACTGCTTTCCGATTGCATTTGAGGCCTGCTGTATGGGAGGTAATTCATATCTGGTGTTGTAAACCTGGTCAAAAACTCCTGGCTGAAAGGTCATAACCCTAGTAAAGTAGCTACTTGATGTGAAATATTTGTCAAATTCCCTTCCAAATATTTGTGCTCATATATTAGGGCCACTGTCCTCTTTTGCCAGAAAAACTACTGGAATGGATAGTTATAACTATAGGGCTCACAACATGTCAAAAATGCTAAGAATAAGTGACTGTTGAATGCTCAGTCATGAACTATCTACATCAACCTCTCTGAGGTTGGTATATAGGGGATATCATGGAAAAGAGAAGAGTAGGAAGAATATAAGATTAAGAGAAAGGAGTAGAGTATCCTGGAACACTATCTTCTGGGTGTAGCATGACTTCTGTCTTAGTTGGGGTTTTATTGCTGTGAGGAGACACTATGACCAAGACAACTCTTATAAGGATGACATTTAATTGGGACTGGCTTACAGTTTCAAAGGTTCAGTCCATTATCTTCATGACATGAAACAGGGCAGCATGCAATCAGACATGGTACTGAAACACTGAGAGTTCAATTTCCTGATCCAAAGGCAGCAACTACCAGGAGAAACTGTCTTCTGCAGACAGCCAGGAGGAGACTTTCTCACTGGGAGTAACTCAAAGCCCACCTCCACAATGATGCACTTCCTCCAAAGACATATCTATTCCAACAAGGCCATATCTCATAATAAGGTCACTCCTTATAAACCAAGCATTCAAACATATGACTCTATGGGGGCAGGCAAACCTATTCAAAACACACATACATTTTTAAATTCACAGCAGCTTGATTACCTGATGAAGACTCACGTAGACTGGGACTATCAACATCCTGCCATGGAGTGGGATGGGTTCATGAGTTCCCACACTTAAAGATAGTTACTGCTAGACAGGGAAGGAGAAGATATTCATCTTCAATGGTACAGTCAATAGTAAGGTTCCCATGTTCCTGTTTATATTGCTTAACCAAATTCATTCACACACACACACACACACACACACACACACACACACACACGTGTGTACACTCATCTAAGGGTACTAATTAGAGGAAAGATATTAGCAAGAGTAGAAGATATGCAGTGAGGTAAATATAACCAAAATGCATTATGTACATGCATAAGTGTCATCATAAACCTATTATATGACTAATATATGCTATCAGAAATTTTTAAGAATTAAAATAACTCTGTAAGTTTATTTGTGCATTCTAATCATCATATAAAGAAGTACAAAGGTCCTGAGTGGAAAGAACTGCCCTTAAAGTTTTCCTTCAATGAAGCAGCAATTTCTGGGCCCACTTATAAGTGTTGGAGACTGCTCAACCTTCATTCAGACTCTCTTAACAGTGGCTCCAATGCCACCCATATGACCGCCCTGTTACAGATCAGACCTCCACACTATCAAGCTTCATTGTTACTGTTAGCATTGCTGGATGGCAGAAAACATGCTAGCCCTCTGTATACATAATATCAGTTATTACACACATAAATATGCTTTATTTCCACTTTATTGACGATGAACAGAATTGTATGACCAAGGTCACATAGCTGGTTAAACACAAAAATCACTATTTGAATTCACATTTAACTTTCCTGACTCAGGTATCCATCTAAACCTCTCTTTCTATGATGCCTCCACCATTTCCTCTTATGATGAAGGAATACTAAATATGCCTTAGAGAAATACACACACACACGCACACACACGCACACATTCTGTTTAAATTCTCTCCAACTTCTACTCCTTTCTTGAAAACTTTTAGAAAACTTAAAATTATTATTTAAGGAACTTTAACCCTGAGTCACTTGAGAACGAGTGGTCCCTCACCCTGAATTCTTCAAACAAGCGCGTTTTCCCAAGAACTACAATGGGGCCCTCAGAACCATTATTTGCACTGCCTCATAATCCTCAGACCTCACTCAGTTTTGCCAGTTCTTCTCATCACAGCTCTTCATAGTAAAACCAGCTGGTACAGAATCCCACGGTTGGATTAAATTGACATTTTTCTTTAGTTTTCTTCTACATCTCCTTGACGCTTGTGGCCTTGATATCTGTAAAGATCTCATGCCAGCTGTTTTATAGAATATCTCAGTAGGATTTGTCTGCTGTTTCCTTATGCCAGGAGTTTCATCAGGTTCCTTTGGCAAGGACAAAGAATGATGCTGTGTTCCTACTGATCCTACCAATGGGCGAAAGTTTTAGTGTGTCCCATGATTGATAATTAAGAAAGTTCCGCCAGAGGGGAGAAAAAAAGACCCAAAAAATACAACATTCCCTCTTTGTGATGCTCAGAGCCTCAGGTAGTGGGGGCTGCTGTGAGGGAGTATTTTCCAAATAGGACAAAGTCATTACACACCTGAACCTCAACACAGCTGGTGACTCTAGGCACAAGACCTGTCCAAGATCAAGCCAGACATGGAGGAGGGGATCACAAAGCCCCCCTCCCCCAGTTAATGAGTTGTAGGCAATTGATAGGGGCTTGGAGAGAGGGAGCCAGTTTTCTTCAGGGAGGCTACTCGTGCTCCAGTAGGTGGCCCCACACCCATGCACATACAGCAGCACTAAGCGGATTCAGTGTTTTTTCTTATTGCAATTTTTTATTTACATTTTAAATGTTATCCCATTTTCTATCTTCCCCTCTCCAGAAACCTGATAGTTGGGGCAGTAAAATGGTAGGAAGGGTATGAGAAGAATTGGAGGGCCAGGGAAGTAGGATTGGATTTGTTTAAAACAAATTACACACATGTGGTCAACAAAAGAGAATCGTCTGTTGCTCTTTCTTCACATGCTTTTGAGAGATCTCTGAAGACGATACAGCATCTCAGCCCTCATTTTGTAAGCTTAGGAAAGCCAGTGAGGTCCTGAGCTCCTGGAATCTTTTTTTCCATATCCCCGGACAGCTTTAGTCACTAAGATTCAAATCATGGATTTGTTCTATGAGAAGTTTAGAGTGTTGATATATTTGAAAGCACAGTAGAGAAGTTTGAAGTGTTGCAATAAAAGGATTACATGGTTCTGCCCATGCTGATTGAGAAGCAGAGTTAAAAAGTGGAGATTTAAAAGTTGTCTCTTTATTTGACCCACCATATGCCCATGTGTGCATGTTTATAATGTGGTTTTGTGGGTGTGGTATTGAAGATTGAGACCAGGGTCTCTCATGCATAATACTTGAGTACTCTATGACTGCACTGCCTTCCCCAGCCCAGCCATAGTGTAAACTTTGAATAGTCAGGGCTTTGTCTGAAAAACTCTATTCATCCTCCAAATGGAAACTGTTCTTTTCAAATACTGGCAGGAAACTAGGTTTTGGTGATATATCTGGGGAATATTGGAATGGAGAATAGAACTACAAGGGGGTACCATAAGAATGAACCCAAAGGAGATAGAGGCTCTGTAAAAATACCAACAGAGTCAACTAGTCTGGACCATTGAAGGCTCCTAGAGACTGAACCACCAACTGAAGAGCATACATGCACTGGGCCCAGCCCCCCTGTGCATATGTAGCAAATTGCAGCTTGATCTTCATGCAAGTTCCCCAACAACTGGAGCAGAGGCTTACCCTGACTCTGTGTCCCACGCGCGACCTCTCGCCGGCAAGAAACACGCGGGGACATAGAAATCCTTGCTGTGACCAAACTTTTATTTTAATCTTAAGGAGAAGCCTCGGCGCGCCAACATGGTGCGCTTATATACACCCTAGCGCGGCGCATCCACGCCTGATTGGTTGTTTACCCATGATCTCATAAGGCACGCCCCGGAGTGGGCAAAGACCTGGCACGAAGGCACTCTTGCACATGCGCACACAGATAACTTCCTGAAAGGGAGTCGGCTGGCGCGGCAAAGGCTAGCGCCATCTTGTAATGGCGGAGGCTATCCTGGCCTTCCATGTGGGGCGCAGTGGAATCCAGCGCCATCTAGTGGTGGCGAATGTTATTGTGGCCCTCTACAACTCTGGTGCCTTCCTGTGGACCCTGTTCCCATAACTCGGCCATCTTGTCTGGCCTCACTGGGAGAGGATGTGCCTAGTCTTTCAGTGACTTGATGTGCCAGGGTGGATTGGAACCCAGGAAGGATCTCCCCCTTCTCAGACAAAGGGAAGAAGGAAGAGAAGAGGGGCTTTGGATGAGGGTTGTGGGGGACAACATAAAGCTTCAATCAGCATATAAGGTGAATATATAATGAAGGAGAAAAAAAGAATCCCAAGTCACAAAGCAAATATGGAAGGAGTTCTAAATGGGTGACTTTTCTATTTTGCCCAAGGTCCTGGCTTTGGTCAAAATCCCATTTAGAGCATGACCACTCAAGTAAAAATGTAAGGAGCAGTTGAAAATCAGAAAGCCCAGATCCCTGCAAACTGTTAATGGCATCTTACATATCCAAACCTGGGCCTAGCTATTGCAATAAGCTGTCTAGGTCACCAATCTCAAAAGGTAAATTTAAACAAGAGTAAAAAGTAAAACAACAAATAGGTACTGTGAACCCCAAGTCTGTTTTCCAGGGTCCTGAAATGAAGTGAGGGCTTAAACAGACAATAAGAGGTGTGTAATGGTGTCTCACCCACCACCAGCTCCAGCCTCGGCTTGGAAAGTTCTCAGAACTAAGCCACATCCCTTTCTGGGAAACAGGCTTTCTCCCCACACGACTGATGCACTGCTTCAGCTTTTTCCTTCTCCCATCATGAGATTCCTGAGAAAATTCCAATTCATTGATACCACTGTTTCTACAGCCTGACAGGAAAAACAGGAGGGCAAAGGTCTCTAGAGTATCTTCATTCAGTCAGGATGCTTAAAATTCCAACCTTTTTTCTCTTTTCCCAGCCATATCTGGTATTTGAAAGGATTGAGCAGTAATCAACACAGGTCTCTGCATGATAAAACAAAAAACAAACAAAAACTTCCTTATCTACTGGAATCCCAAGGGACTCCCCAGTGAAAGACTTTGCAAAAGACTGCTAATGTCCTAGCTTTAGAGCTTTATGTCTTTCCCAGGGCCTGAACTAAATGGTGGAAAGTCTGTGAGCATGTAGCTTTGCCTTACCACAGGAGCTGTGAACCTGGTTTGCAAACGTAGACACATCATGAATGACATGCTGGCAAGCATCTCTGGAGAAGTGACATCTCTGCTGTAACTGCAGGGCTCTCTCCACTTCGTTCCAAGGTGGTTTAGAACAGATAGTCCTGCCAAATGTCCATCAGGGAAATATAGAGTGTATGTGTGTGTGTGTGTGTGTGTGTGTGTGTGTGTGTGTGTGTGTGTGTCTGTGTGTGTGTGTGTCTGTGTGTGTCCGTGTGTCTGTGTGTGTGTGGCGTGTGTGTGTGTGTGTGTGTGTGTGTGTGGTGAGTGTGTGTGTCTGTGTGTGTCTGTGTGTGTCTGTGTGTGTGGTGTGTGTGTGTGTGTGTGAGTGTGTCTGTGTGTGGTGAGTGTGTGTGTGTGGTGTATGTGTGTATGTACATGCCTGTGTGTGTATGTGTGTGTCTGTGTTTGTGTGTGGTGTGTGTGTCTGTGTGTGTGTCTGTGTGTGGTGAGTGTGTGTGTCGTGAGTGTGTATGTGTGTGTATGTGTGTGTCTGTGTGTGTGTCTGTGTGTGGTGAGTGTGTGTCTCGTGAGTGTGTATGTGTGTGTATGTGTCTGTGTATATCTGCGTGTATATGTGTGTACATGCGTGTGTGTGTGTGTGTGGATATGTGTGTGTGTACATGCATGTGTGTGTCTGTGTGTATGTATCTGTGAGTGTTTGTGTGTGTGCGTGTGTATGGCGAGTGTGTATGTGTGTATATGTGTGTATGTGTGTGTATGTGTGTATGTGTGTATATGTGTCTGTGTGTGCATGTGTGTGCATGTGTGTATGTGTGTGTATGTGTGTGTAAATGCATGTGTACATGTGTGTGTTCATGTGTGTGTCTGTGTGTGTGGCTGTGTGTGAGTATACATGTGTGTGTGAGTGTGTGTGTGTGTTTTCCAAACATCTGCAATACGAATTACTGCATATAATCCTATTTTATGAGGTTACAAATCCCCCATTTCCCATCTTTTCTGGCTGACTTAGACTATGAGCCAAGGTCTATTATGGTCTTGGGACAGAGGAGAATAGTGAGCAAGCTTTTATGTGTTTTTATACCAGGAATGTTTGAGTGAACTTGGCATGCTGATGGGGCAAAGCCAATTCTTTGTCTATCAAGTAACCAAGACAAAATGTGCAGTGCATATGAAAGCTGCAGACAAATCTGCCCACATCTTCTTTCTCAGGAGGGAGGGGTTATAACAGGGGATGTCATCAGAATGTTATCCAGGAACAGAGTTCTGCAAGAGAATTCTCAATGCTGTGAGAACACTCCAAGACAATAAAGCAAGACTTCTGTGACCTCAGCTTCTTGGGCATATAGAATTGTGTTGAAGTGTGTTTTGTGCTCCTCCCAAGTGCAGTGTAGAAGAGAGAGTTTACTTCAAATTACTCATTATTGCAAACTCAATTAGATGTTAAAACTGTCCTTTATATGCCTTTATGGATGTGGGTTTTGCCACACGTACCTTGTCCATGTGATTGCATACAGCTTGATCTTGTGAGAACTTTACTCCTGAGTATAAATTGGCTGAGGCTCTGAGTAAAGTTCGTCACTGCATTAGACTTCATCCACCTTATTCATCGGCCCCACTCTCCAAGGTCAGGCCACCTCTCTAGCAGTGAGACAGGATGGCTGAGGGGTAGCGTAGGTTGTAGGCAGTTGGAATCATTTTTTCGAGGCTTGGTTCCCAGATGTCACTAATACTGAGACACACAGCCACCTAGTTCCCACTGTGAGTGTGTCTGTGCAAGAAGGAAGCACATTAAACATTTCCTATTAGTCTGTCTCATGGAGACAAATATTAAATGTCTTTAAAACAATACTGTTGGGTTACAAGAGAATAGCCAGTATGTGGAGAAATTCCAGCAGACTCTAATCAATAGAATTCTCCAAAGGTTGGAATTTATTAAATCTGACTCCATACACAAGAGAAACAGCCCTAAATAGCCAAACCTCTGATATGTATGAACGTCAGTGCATTTTGAAACATAATATGAGTTACATAAACAAACAGAAAACATTTACAGCCAGTGTCATTTAATAGTTACTTTGTTAGAAGAAAATGCCATTTATTTTACACTCATCCTTTACCTTAAATCTTGGCTCACTTCACATAGTTGTGCCTTTTTTTCTTTTGAGACAGTGTTGACTGGGTATTTGCTTCAAGATTTGTAATGTGTATTTGCCTGGGCCACACACATCAGTGAATGGTTTGCAACAGCCCTTCTTTGCCTTGATGGTATCTGTCTTGCATTGATAGTGTCTTGAATCAGAACGGCAAAAGACTTTGGCAGTCCAATCCTCTTTCAGAGGTGAATTACTGAGGTGCATAAATGTGCAACCAGTGAACACTGTTATCGACTTGCTTTGAGTGATCTTGGAACAATGAAGTCATATATTTAGGTATTTTGTGTTTCTGGATTCCTTTATAGGATAGAAGTAGTCAATTTGCATTGATTTGCATATTTTAAACCTGTTGAAAGCTAAATTCATTCTTTGTTCAGAGACTGCTGAAAGGGGTGGGAGAATGAACAAGACAGAGAAGATATATGGAGTTTACAGAGAAGAAAACCAGCAAATGTTAACAAGGTAGTTCCAAATCGTAACAAATTACGAGTAAGAAATGAACACGGTTATAGAAAAAGAATGCAACTCTTGGGCTGTTTCTCCAAAATGGGAAAGGGCCTATTTTCAGTGATAGGCTATAACTTAAAGGATCAGAAATTAGCCACGCAGAAAGAGAACCTTCTGGACAAAAGGCTTAACAAGTGCAAAGACGGACTTGGCTTGCTGAGTGTAGCTGCAACAAGAGCAGAAATACAAGTACCATGACTGGAGAGAGGGAGGGTAGTCTCCCTCACCTGTGGAGAACTCATTCCAAGAGCACACAGTTCTATATATACTATGGTTTTCCTGTACAAACATACCTAAAATGAAATTTAATGTATATATTAAAGTATAGAGAGAGAGCAGAGTGAGCTATAGTAACCTATCATACATCTTAGTACCTTCAAATATAACTATTTTCCATTATCTACTAAGTCAATGGCTTTCCATTTTTATAAAGCAGTTTATAGCTTTTTGTGGCTATATTCAAATTTTCTTCAATGTCATTATTAAGTAATATAAAGTTTATTGCAATAAAATAGGTCAGTATGATAACCTATATGGCTACTGTGGGATGAATGGGCAGACAGCATATACAGCATGAACAACTGGATAAATGGTAATCATATACTGGATGAGACAGAGGGAGAAGGGACAGGATTTCTTTACCCTACTCAGAAGAGCTTAGAACTAATGAATTTTTTCTGTAATTTTCCATTTAATATTTTCAGATAGTGGTTGACCTTGGATAACTGAAACCACAGAAGGTGACAAAAAGAGATTCCTATATATAAAGGAGAGAGTATTAATATATGAAGACAGAGAAATATAACCAGGGACATGACAACCTATGGTAGGCTCATACAGGATGTGATAAAGACTATAAGGGTAATAGGAAGCCATGAGAACTCCAGTACATAGGCAGAGATGTGATGTGCTTGAATACTCTAAAACTATGGGGAGTCCTCACCATAACATAAAAATGAGGCTGGAGTGCTCTGTCTTGAGACCCAATTTTGACTAGAAACCTACTTCTTGAAATTTAGTACAACCAGGATTCTGCCTTTGTTTCATATTTGATGCTGGGCTCATGAACAAAGAGAATATGTTAGGTCTATTAGAATTCAGAAGCTTGTGGGAAGGTTCCTGTGGAGCCAGAATTCACCCCTGAGGAGTGACCTGGTGATAATTGTGCCCCAGGGGCTCATAGAAGATACCTTGCACAGCTGAAATTAGACTTCTAAGGATGGAGGGACCAGATGGTGCTGGTCTCTCAAAAGCTGCATACTGCTGTAAGTTCTGATAAGACAGAAAATACCACAAACTGAATCCAGCTGCTGGAACCAACCAATGCAGAAAGAGCTGTACCAGACGCAATAGCAGGACAACTTCACTTCTATGGCATGAGAGGCGAGCTGTGTATATTACTTCCATGTATGTCCCATTGGTTTAACACATATAAACTGGTTTGGGAATAAATGCAGCCATCTCTTGCAAGTCAATGAGTGGGAGTAGAAGAATGTATGAATTTCAAGTATCCAAGACTTCTAGACACCGATCAGTGTCCTTTACAGAGAATGTGGAAAGTGTTGCCTAATAGAATTTATCGGTTGTTTGGAGTTTGATGTGGAACAAGATATTGTAACTTCTGGTGGTACTCTAACCTCTTCACTTGACTCTCTCTCTCAAAGCAAACCACTCTGCTATGGGGACCAGACATACAATACAGCCTTAAAAGGAAGTACAAAGTTCTAAGATGGGTAAAGAACCATACAGGAGATAATGGGGCCAGAGGTGTTTTTGTAGAGCTCAGCTTCAGGGCTTACAAAGAAAGGATTTGACCTTTGTCCCTGGGTTCTAAGTAAGGTTTGATGCTACCCTGGCCTTGCCTTAAGTGAGTCTTCTGCTGAGTCAGGCAGGAGGAACTCGATGGTCATAAATAACTCTTCCTGCTTCATCAGCTTCTGAGTGCAGATAGAGACATAGTTGCCAAGCTCTAGCTCATGGTAGAGCACAGAGGTATGGAGTAGGGTTGCTTCTGTTTTTGTATTTTCACTGTTGTTCATTTTATGGTTGCTTGGTTGGTTTAGTTTGAGTTTTCCTGAAGTGCATGAGAGCATTGCTTTTGTATCTGTCCATTCCCAGGACTCTCATCCAGTTCTGAGTTCAGGTAACCCGAGAGAAACAGCTATAAGTAAGGACAAAGTGGCAGCCTGCCTTCTCTAGGCAGGGGCCAGCACGCACAGCTCATACAAATTCATTTAGCCTCCCACTAAATCTCTGACTCCCCTCCTCCACATTCCGTGCAGGCATGCATGCCATCCTTAGCCCAGGATGTCAGGTCTGTTGCAAGTACTGCCATGGTATGTATCTCAGAGGTGGAGGTGTAAGTGGGAGAGAAACAGATACACTTGTCCTCCCCCATCACTCTTCCAGCTCTGGTGACCCTCAATAACTCCACTTGTATATAATAGCAAAGGCAACACCCTTCCATAGTCCTGTTTGCTAGTTCTCAAAACAAATACCTAAGTCAATATTGCCTGAGTCTTAACTAATACAAGGAGCTATATTATTCCATGAAAAAAAACTTAAGCCCAAAGCTTAAGAACAAGACTAACTTCTTTGTGGCCCATGGTCTCTCCACTGTCCTTGTGCATTGCCTTTGCTCTGGGAATAGCCTCTGCTTAGAGAGTTGCTGCTCATCATATAGAGATGAAGACAAGGAGGGAATGTGTCTTAAGGCTTGTCATGCTTAAAGCTCTGACTGGCTGAGAACTCCCACCTTCTCTCATGATTTCTTAACCAAAGCAATCCCAGAAACAACATCTGAATTAAACAGAGAAATGGGAAACTGCAATACAACATACATGTGGGTTTTCCAACACCAAATATGTCCACTTTTGTACCATTTCTGTCTTTTAACAAGATTTACTACCATTTCAATTGAACTTAATTCTGACCCTAATTCTGAGTGTCAGTGAGTCTAGATGTTGAGTTCAGCCCTACAGGGCTGCCTCTACCTCAAGCAGTAGCTGCAAGTAGGAAACCAGGCTATCACATCTCTGCCCAGCTTGGTGTCTTTTTAGAATTTCTTTCCCTCTCTTCAGGTTCTATAAGTTGTCAGCATGATTCTCAAACCTCTGAGAATTGTTTACTGTAAAATATGTATCTCAGGGGGAATGTGTCTCAGGAATAACAAGATAAGAAATGCAGGAAACAAAATACAGAGATCTGCGGGGAAGGGGTGCACGGAACACCCACATCTTGGCAGTGGCCGTGATTCCAGTGCCTCAGTGTATTCACCAACCTAAGACCCCTGAACATCACCCTTCAGAAGTCTTTATAAAGGTTTCACCATATGACCATGGTTTGTTAAATCATTGGCCATTGGTGACTAATTTCTATCACTGCTTGCTCTGTCCCTTTTTTAGCACTGTAGGCTGTAACCTGAAATCACATGGTTGGTTTTCCTGATGACAAATCTCATCTTGAAGCTTTCTAGCGTGTTCCTTCTCCATTAGTTACCTCCCTAGCATATAAAACATAATTTCAAAGGTTTACAGAGCTCTGTCAGGGATGGGGAGCCAAGAGAAATAGCTTGCTGGCTCAGCTAGGATGCAACTCGATTGGCTAAGGCATAGTGGGATAGCTAGGAAAGCATTTAATATCCTCCATGCTTTGGCAGTCATTGACCCAGCTCTGTGTAGCGAAATAGAAAACTCAGGTGGTTTGTGTGAGGTTGTAGAACTGCATCATGCAGGTCTGGAAGGTGTTTCCAGAGGAGTTTGCATCTAATGAGGAAGACAGGCTCAGCCAATCAGCCAGGACAAGGAAGGAAAAATTGTAGTTCTTCCTTCTGGAGGCAGATCATATTCACAAAAATCTCTAATTCTCTGGCCTTTGGTCTCTAGAGTACACAGAGTCATCCCCAAGACTCAGTTTATTGACCACAGACTCAGTTCTCTGTGTAACTTTCACTGAGCCCCTCTCCTAACCTCCCTGGTTTCTTGCTTCTATGAGACTTCTTGTTCATCATAACCACATCATTTAACAAATCTCTTTTCCATATGTGTGTACATGTACACATAAAATATAATCTTCATCATTCTATCTAAGGAGCCACAATTAAAACATTTTAAAAGTTAAAATATAATATATGTCATCCATACTGCCTCTCTAGAAATCTAAACTAATTTGCATCAAGCCAATGATTTGAGTTTGAAGATCAAGCCTCCATCAAAACGAATAATAACAGTGTTTGCTAAGGAAAATTTGGGGACCCAGATTAATCATAAGCATTATATCAGATATTACCTTAAGAGAAGGACATTCATATTATTTATTTTTATTAGTTTTAGTGATTCTTCATTGTATCTAAAAATGATACATGTTTCAGCTGCAACATGGTAAAATATTTCTAGAAAATAGATGAGTTGAATATTGAATCGCTTCTGAATATTGAGACACAAAAGGAAAAAGATTGGATTTTTTCTTTTTTTTCTACACTTCTCTCTCAAAAATAGGCAAACTATAAGCTGCCAGTAAGAACTAGATAATGTGAAAACTTCAGAAATAATTTAAAGAATTCAGATTTCCCCCGAATTCAAAATTATTTCCAGGTTTTAGCTATAATATATAGTACCCCTATTAAATGATGTTATGAATAGGTTTCTCTTTGTATTTCAAAGAAAAAGAAAAATTGACTTGAAAGTTACAGATCATCATTCACCTTATTCTTGAAATTGTTTTTTTTTAAATTGGATATTTTTTATTTACATTTCAAATGTTATCCCCTTTCCCGCTTTCCTGTTCATAAGCCCCCATCCCATCCCCTCTCCCCCTACTTCTGTAAGGGTGTTCCACCACACATCCGCCCACCACTTCCTGCCTCCCCACCCAGACATTACCCTATATTGGAGGGTCGAACCTTGGCAGAACTAAGGGCTTCTCCTCCCACTGGTGTCCAACAAGGCCATCCTCTGCTACATATGCAGATGGAGCCATAGGTCTGTCCATGTGTACTCTTTGGGTGGTAGTTTAATGCCTGGGAGCTCTGGTTGGTTGGTATTGTTGTTCTTATGGGATTGCAAACCCCTTTAGCTCCTTCAACCCTTAAACTTCTCAGATGGGGACCCCATTCTCAGTTCAGTGGTTTGCTGCTAGCATTCGCCTCTATATTTGTCATGCTCTGGCTGAGCCTCTCAGGACACAGCTATATCAGACTCCTGTCAGCATGCACTTCTTGGCAAAAGCACTATTGTCTGGGTTTGGTAGTTGTGTGTATATGGGCTGAATCCCCAGGTGGGGCAGGCTCTGAATGCCATTCCTTCGGTCTCTGCTCCAAACCTTGTGTCCATATTTCCTCCTTGAGTGAATATTTTTGTTCCCCCTTTTAAGAAGGACTGACTCATCCACACTTTGGTCGTCCTTCTTCTTGAGCTTCGTGTGGTCTGTGGATTGTATCAGGTAATTTGAGCTTTTGGATTCATATCCACTTATCAGTTAGTGCATACAATGTGTAGGGTTTTTTTGTGATTGGAATACCTCATTCAGGATAATATTTTCTAGTTCCATCCATTTGCCTATGAATTTCATGAAGTCATTGTTTTTGATAGCTGAGTAGTGCTCCATTGATTAGATGTACCACATTTTCTGTATCCATTCTGCTGTTGAAGGATATCTGAGTTCTTTCTACATTTTGATATTATAACTATGTACATAGTGGAACATGTGTTCTTGTGATATGTTGGAGATCTTTTGGGTATATGCCCAGGGTACTATAGCTGAGTCCTCAGGTAGTAATATGTCCAATTTTCTGAGGAGCCTCCAGACTGATGTCCACCAATAGTGGAATCTTGCAATTCCCACCAACAATGGAGGAGTGTTCCTCTTTCTCCACATCCTCACCAACATCTGTTGTCACCTGAGTTTTTGATCTTAGCCATTCTGACTGATGTGAGGTGGAATCTCAGGGTTGTTTTGATTTGCACTTCCCTGATGACTAAGGATGTTGAACATTTCTTTAGATACTTCCCAGACATTTGATATTCCTCAGATAAGAATTCTTTGTTTAGCTCTGTACCCCATTTTAATAGGATTATTTGGCTTTCTGGAGTCTAACTTCTTGAGTTCCTTGTATATATTGGATATTAGCCCTCTAATAGATGGAGGATTGGTAAAGACCTTTTCCCAAGGTACTAATGACAGTGTCCTTTGCCTTACAGAAGCTTTGCAATTTTATGAAGTCCCATTTGTCGATTCTTGATCTTAAAGCCTAAGCATTGGTGTTTTGCTTGGAAAATTTTCCCCAGTGCCCATGTGTTCAAGAATCTTCCCCACTTTTTCTTCTATTAGTTTGAGTGTATCTGGCTTTATGTGGAGGTCCTTGATCCACTTGGACTTAAGCTTTGTGATAAGAATGGTCCGATTTGCATTCTTCTACATTTTGACCTCCAGTTAACCCAGCACCATTTGTTGAAAATGCTTTATTTTTTCCTTTGGATGGTTTTAGCTCCTTTGTCAAAGATCAAGTGACCATAGGTGTGTGGGTTCATTTCTGGGTCTTCAATTCTATTCCATTGATCTACTTACCTGTGTCTGTACCAATACCGTACAGTTTTTATCACTATTGCTCTGTAATACTGCAGGGATAGTGATTCCCCCAGAAGTTGTTTTATTGTTGAGGATAGTTTTTGCTATCCTGGGTTTTTTGTTGTTCCAAATGAATTAACAAATTGCTCTGTCTAACTCTATGAAGAATTGAGTTGGAATTTTCATAGGGATTGCATTGAATCTGTAGTTTGCTTTTAGCAAAATGCCCATTTTTACAATATTAATCCTGAGCATGAGAAGTCTTTCCATCTTCTGATATCTTCAACTTCTTTCTTCAGAACTTGAAGTTCTTGACATACAGATCTTTCACTTGCTTGGTTACAGTCACACCAAGGTATTTTATCTTATTTGGGACTATTGTGAAGGGTGTCATTTGCCTAATTTCTTTCTCAGCCTGTTTACCCTTTGAGTAGAGGAATACTACTGATTTGTTTGAGTTCATTTTATACCCAGCCACTTTGCTGAAGGTGTTTATCAGGCTTAGTAGTTCTCTGGTGGAACTTTTGGGGTCACTTAAGTTTAATATTATATCATCTGCAAATAGTGATATTGTGACTTCTTCCTTTCCAATTTGTATCCCTGTGACCTCCTTTTGTTGTCTGATTGCTCTGGCTAGGATTTCGAGTACTATATTGAATAGGTAGGGAATAGTGGGCAGCCTTGTCTAGTCTCTGATTTTAGTGGGATTACTTGGTTTCTCTCCATTTAATTTGATGTTGGCTACTGGTTTGCTTTATATGGCTTTTACTATATTTAGGTATAGACCTTGCATTCCTGATATTTCCAGGACTTTTATCATGAAGGGGTGTTGAATTTTGTCAAATGCTTTCTCAGCATCTGATGAGATGATCGTGTGGATTTTTTTAAATTTGTTCATATAGTGAATACGTTAATGGATTTCCATTTATTGAGTCATCCCTGCATCCCTCCAATAAAGCCTACTTGATCGTGGTGAATGATTGTTATGATGTGTTCTTGGATTCGGTTTGCAAGAACTTTATTGAGTATTTTTGCATTAGTATTCGTATGAGTAATTGATCTGAAGTTCTCTTTGTTTGTTGGGTCTTTGTGTGGTTTAAGTAGAAGCATAACTATGTCTTCATAGAATGAATTCAATAGTGTTCCTTCTGGTTCTATTTTCTAGAATAATTTGAGAAGTATTGGTGTTGGGTCTTTTTTGAAGATCTGATGAAATTCTGCACTAAACTCATCTGGTACTGGGCTTTTTTTTTTCTTTTTTCTTTTTTTGGTGGGAGATGTTTAATGACTGCTTCTATTTCTTTAGGAGTTATGGAACTGCTTCAATGGTTTTTCTGATCCTTATTTAACTGTGGTACCTGGTATCTGTCTAGAAAATTGTTCATGTCATCCAGATTTTTCTAATTTTGTTGAGTATAGGATTTTGTAATAGAAATTCATGATTTTCTGAATTTCCTCAGTTTCTGTTGTTATGTCTCCCTTTTCATTTCTGATTTTATTAATTTGTATTCTCTCTCTGTGTCCTCTGGTTAGTCTGGCTAAGAGTTTATCTATCTTGTTGATTTTATCAAAGTTCCTGGTTTTGTTGATTCTTTGTATAGTTCTTTTTGTTTCTACTTGGTTGATTTCAGCCCTGAGTTTGATTATTTCCTGCCTTCTACTCCTCTTAGGTGTATTTGTTTCTTTTTGTTCTAGAGCTTTTAGGTGTCCTGTCAAGCTGCTGACATATGCTCTCTCCTGTTTCTCTTTGCAGGCACTCAAAAAGAGTGAGTTTTCCTCTTAGCACAGTGTGTCCCATAAGTTCGGGTGTGTTGTACCTTTATTTTCATTAAATTCTAAAGTCTTCCATTTCTTTCTTTGCTTCTTCCTTGATCAGGTCATCATTTAGTAGAGCATTGTTCAGCTTCTATGTGTTTGTGGGCTTTCTGTCATTTTTGTTGTTATTGATGACCAATTTTCATCTATAGTGATCTGATAGAATGCATGGGGTTATTTCAATCTTCTTGGATCTGTTGAGGCCTGTTTTGTGACCGATTATATGGTCAATTTTGGAGAAGGTACCATGAGGTGATGAAAAGAAGGTATATTCTTTTGTTTTTTAGGATGAAATGTTCTATAGATATCTGTTAAATCCATTCAGTTCATAACTTCCATTTCTCTGTGTCTCTCTTTAGTTTCTATTTCCATTATCTGCCCATTGATGAGAGTGGCATATTGAAATTTCCCACTATTATTGTGTGAAGTGCAATGTGTGCTTTGAGCTTTAGTAAGATTTCTTTTATGAATATAGGTGCCCTTGCATTTAGAACATAGATATTTAGGATTGAGAATTCATCTTGGTGGATTTTTCCTTTGATGAATATCACTTGATATTCATTGTTTTCTTTCTACATCTTTTTTAATAACTTTTTGTTGAAAGTCGATTTTATTTGATATTAGAATGACTAGTCCAGCTTGTTTCTTGGGACCATTTTCCTGGAAAATTGTTTTTTATCCTTTTATTCTGAGGTAGTATCAGTCTTTGTCACTGAGGTATGTTTCCTGTATGCAGCAAAATGCTGGTTCCTCTTTATATATCCAGTTGGTTAGTCTATGTTTTTTTTTAATTGGGGAATTGAGTCCATTGATGTTGATATTAGGAACCAATGATTGTTGTTTCTTGTTATTTTTGTTGTTAGAGGTGGAATTATGCTTGTGTGGATATCTTCTTTTGTTTTAGTTAAAATTAGATTTCATTCTTGCTTTTTCTAGGGTGTAGTTTCCCTCCTTGTGTTGGAGTTTTACAACTATTATCCTTTGTAGGGCTAGATTTATGGAAAATATTGTGTAAATTTGGTTTTTTCATAGAATATCTTGGCTTCCAATCTATGTTAATTGAGAGTTTTGCTGCATATAGTAGCCTAGGCTGGCATTTGTGTTCTCTTAGGGTCTATATGACATCTGTCCAGGATCTTCTATCTTTTATAGTCTCTGGTGAGAAGACGGCTGTAATTCTAATAGATCTGCCTTTATATATCACTTGACATTTTTCTTTACTGCTTTTAATATTCTTTCTTTCTTTTGTGCACTTGGTGCTTTGACTATTATGTGACAGGAGGAATTTTTTTTCTGGTCCAATCTATTCGGAGTTCTATAGGCTTCTGGTATGATTATGGGCATCCCTTTCTTTACGTTAGGGAATGTTTCTTCTGTAATTTTGTTGAAGACATTTACTAGCCCTTTAAGTTGGAGTCTTCACTCTCTTGTATACCTATTATCTTTAGGTTTGATCTTCTCATTGGGTCCTGGATTTCCTGGATGTTTTGGGTTAGGAGCTTTTTGCAACTTCTATTTTCTTTGACTGTTGTGTCAATGTTTTCTATGGTATCTTTTGTCCCTGAGATTCTCTCTTCTATCTCTTGTATTCTGTTGGTAATTCTTGAGTCTGTGACTCCTGATCTTTTTCCTAGATTTTCTATATCCAGAGTTGTTTCCCTTTGTTATTTCTTTATTGTTTCTATTTCCATTTTTAGGTCCTGGATAGTTTTATTCAGTTCCTTCACCTGTTTGGTTGTGTTTTCCTGTAATTCTTTAAGAAATTTTTGTCTTTCCTCTTTAAGGGCTTCTACTTGTTTACTTGTGTTGTCCTGCATATCTTTAAGGGAGTTATTTATGTCCTTATTAAAGTCCTCTAACATCATCATGAGTTGTGATTTTAAATCAAAAATCTTGGTTTTCCGGTGTGTTGGGGTATCCAGGGCTTGCTGTGGTGGGGGAACTAGGTTCTGATGTTGCCAAGTGGCCTTGGTTTCTCTTGCTTAATTTCTTGCCCTTGTCTCTCACCATCTGCTTATCTCTGGTCTTGCTGGTCTTGAACAGTGGCTGGACCCTCCTGTATGCCTGTGTGTCAGCACTCCTGGACACCTGCTTTCTCCCAGCGGGATCTGTGTCCAGAAAGCTTTGGCACAGGGTCAGCTCTGGGAGTAAACAGAGATTCGAAGGATCCTGTCCCTGACTCTCCTAGCTTCCTGTGTCCAGAGGGCCTCATATGGCTTCCTCTTGGACCAAAAAATTGAACAATGGTGGTCTCACCTGTGCTCTCAGGATTGTCCTCATTTCTGAGAATTCAGCTCTTTCCAAATGGGATCTGGATGCAAAGAGCTGTGGCACAGAATCTGGTCTGGGTGCAGGCTTTGAAATTATTTTAAGCTAATTTTCTCCTATTAGGCTCCTTCATTGTGTTTTACAGCTCAAGTCTCATGTATTTCTGTACTTCTGGAATTTAGCTTAGTGACTAGCTTCAAGTAATTACTCAAGAAATTCTTGTTACTGTATTAACTGATCTTTATATACATTTTTTGTATGATTGAAATTATAACCCGTCTTAATGTTAATAATGGTTCAACCTTTGCCAGTAAGGCTTGAACATCCTCACTTGCTTCCTCCTGGCTAAACCAAGATGAAATCATCTTGCATGCATCCTACATTTGATGGTATATTGGTAATTAACAAATGTAAAAGTAAACATCTCACAGTAATTTTTTTTTATTAGTTCACATAAAAACTGTAAAGACTGTGTAGAGACAGCTACAGAATGGGGAAAATCTTTACCAGTATAGACCTGACAGAGTATAGGTATCTAATATACATAATTAAAAACTAAACATCAAAAAAGCCCTGTGTTTACCTGTTACAGATAAGTAGGTAGAAAAGAAAGAGAAAATATGATTTTTGAAGCAACAATCTTCTTATTGCATCAGATGATGAGAAATACCATCTTAACTTCTCGCCTGGACTGTTTTATCTTCCGCAACCACTACTACAAGCTTGGAGCTAATTCCGGTGGTCTGAGAATTTACACCGTAGCAATTTATTACATACTAATGAATGTTCAGATGAGCCCATCCCTTTCCCATGCCACATATGGGAGCATATATGATTTTTTAGCTAAGAGAACATGAATTTTTGAAAGTAGTTGGTATTTTCTGTTTGGCCACAACTTAGAGTAAACATAAAAGATTTCATAATATCTAAAATGTGTAAGGCAGCTCTGAATAGTTTGAAATGCTTTCCTTTAAAAGCAAGCATTATTTTATAGCTTTAAGGGAATCTAAATTTTAAACATTGTCTACTTTAACATGACTTATATTTCACTAAATGATACATACAAATGGCAAAACATTACAGAAAGTCCTATATAGTGATTTATGGTCATGGGAACTTTATTCTGTAATAAGCCCAAACTGCAAACAGCCCAGTGCCCTTCAAAGAGTCATTAAACACTTGTGACTATCCATTCCATGGAATGTCATATAACAATAAAAAGAAACAAGTCAACAGACTGTTTGCAAATATATGGAGGATCATGCTCCAAATGGTGAAGTCAATCTCAGAAGGCTATAGACAATTAATGGCACAGATTGATTAATATATGTGAGTTCTCTTTATTAAAAATGAGCTAAAAATTAAACAGGTAACAGAATATGATCTAAGGTGCTAAATGGTGTAGCAAGGGAACCTTTTGGCAGGGCCCTGTGGTGATAGAACAAGTTCACAGTCATAATCTAGGTAGTCTGACTACTAATTTCTTCTCATTCATGAGGATACTCTCAGTCAAATACTCCGTGCTACTGGTGGCATTTTGTCCTCTTTAAGAGGCTGAACAGTAACCATGAGCTACAACTTTCAGCTTTCCACATAAACACAAGGTAAATAATAGACAATGTACTGTGTGACCAAGGTTTTGTAAATATAATATTGAATATATTAAATGTGACTCTCATTACTATATTATAAAAAAGAATTTGCGTTAGATTATTTTTGCACAATTATATATTCCCTATATTTTCCTATTCTTTTTCTAGGCCCATATCTTTCCTGTTGGTTATTTTGTCATATCATGTATTCATATCATGTATCATTTCAAATCATTGTGTAATTGTATCTATGATTTTATGCATATATATAAAATCTAGGAATAGCAAATGAAAGAACAAATTTTAACTTTTTGCTGTCTTAATTTGTTTAATAACAGTAACTACATTTGTATCTGTTTTCCTACAAATGACGTAACTTTCTGCTATATGGCAGGAAAATATTCCGCTCTCTGTGTATTAATTTTCTGTCTATTCCTCTGTGAATGGATACCTAAGCAGGTTCCATAACTTAGCTGTCATGACTAGTGCTGCAATAAACATTGATATGCAAGTGTCTCTGTAATATATTACCTTGGGATCCTTTGAGAAAATGTCCAGGAGTGGCCTAGAAGTAGCTGGTTATATGGAGGATCTATTGTGAGTTTTATAAGAAACCCCCACACTCACTTCCAATATGGCTGGATTAGTTTGTGCTCCCACTAGCAATGTGTTCCTACTCCCTTTTATCCACATCCTTGTACTCTTATCATTGTTGACTTACTGTGTTTTCAAGTTCCAGTGGGTTTACTGGTATGTAACCCATTGTTACATCAGAGTATGTGCCTCTCCTAATGATCAGAGTGATCACCCAAAGCTGAACAGGGAAGATTTCATATAATTATACAGATATACTCAGTGAACGGTAAAATATAAAATATGAACTAGCCTAGCTATAATATTACACTATCTTTATTCGCTTAACTACCAAAGTAAACAAGGGAAAAGAGATCACTTTCTTATTTCCACTTTATAACTGTAATTATGTCAAAAATAAAATTCCTTAAAATAATTATCCTGTGGGCTGGAGAGATTTCTCTGTAGTTAATATCATTGGGTGTTCTTGCAGGGGACTTGGGTCTGATTCCCAACACCCACATGACAGCCACAGGCACTACACACATATGGTTCATCACATAAATACGTGCAGGCAATACATGCATAAAACAAATCTTTAAAAGTATTCTTCAGACAAGTAGACCACAGCAAACAACTCAATCTACAGGGAGGAAAGGGGACCTATGAAATGGGAGAACATATTTGCTAGCCCTAGATATTTGATTAAAAGGTTTATATACAAATATCTCCGGTAACTCAATAGCAAAATTACAGACTAAATGATTTATAAATGAGTTAAAAACATACATACACATTCCGCAAAGAATGTACATAAATGCCAATAAGTATTAAGATGTTCAACACTTCTAATCATCAAGGAAATACAAATAAAATCACAATGACAGTTTATCTAATATATGTTGGGATGACCATTAGTTTAAAAACTAGTATACATAGATGTAAGTAAGACTATGGAGAAATTGTAACCCTCACACACCTTTGAGAAGGAGACATGGGAGAGCCATTATGGAAACAATACAGACTTTCCAAAAAAAAAAGGAAGAAGAAAAAGAAGACTAGGTAATTTAGAAGAGAGAAAAAGAACAGAAATTGAATCCCAGCTCTGGAGTCTAGAAAGTTTTACATTCAAGGTCCTGGATCTAGTCTATAACTTCTTGCTACACGATAGAAGGAGATGAGAAAAGCTAGAGGAAGCAAGGCATGGAATTTGTACCCTCAAACCTTTTATTCTTCGCATCAATATATTCATGAGAGTGGATTCCTCATGACCAAAGCACTCCCCAACAGGCCCCACCTCCAAACACTAGATGTTAAGTTTCTACACATGCCTTCCTGGTATTCAACTGCCATATCACAATAGGAGAGCTAGCCTTTTTTCAAAGAGGGAAAACCGTACCATTTATGACAGCATGGACAGTCTTTGAAGACCGTGTGACAGATGAAGAAGAAATAGTACATGATGGCACTACGAGGATACATCCACGTAAACAAACTCCAGGGGACAAGGTAACATGGCATTTACCAGGGACTGAGGAGAAAGCAAAATGTAGACACATTAGTCAAGGTACAAAGTTTTACATGGAAGATAAAGAAGGCTGAGAGAACTGCTACAGTACAGTGCCTGTAACTGAAACTCTAATGGGTACTTTAGACTTGACTAAGAGGGCAGACCTTTCGCTCAGTGTTCTTATCTTAAGAAGAATAGAGAAGGAAGGAGAAAAACTGTGAAGGTTAAAAAATAAACACACACACAGACACTCACATAAACACACAGACATACATACACATACACACACAAAAATACACACATACACTGACATACACACACACACAGACACTCACATAAACACACAGACGTACACACACATACATGCACAAAAATACACACATACACTGACATACACACACACACACACACACAGCCTACATTATGGTGAGTCTCACAGATATATACATATTTCCAAGTTAATTCAGTGGTACTCCTTAAACACAAAGGGTTTTTTTTTTTGAATGTCAATAAAACACTCATAAAAGAGTTCTAAAATTAAGTGCTCTTCCCACAGAATGGGTCGGCTCTGTAATATTTCAAATACAGACTAATTTCCCTCCTGTTTCGTTTCTTCCCTTTGTGGTGCAGATGATTATCTAACTCCTCAGGCAAATATTTCTGTAGGCACAAGGATATAATTGCTCTACATCTTTAAAGGCCTCTTGTTTTTATGTAATTTTCTTTTATAAGCCATAAACTTTCTCAGCATTATGTTACACTTCACACCTGCTGTCATCTCAGTTGCTTTTCCAAATACTATTTGTCTCAATACCACTTAGTGGGTCTTAAACACTGTGAAATTTAATATTGTATATTTTGTTTGCCATACAGAACATTTTTATTACACAAAATCTTATTATGAACACGATTTTAATCAAATGCCATCTCGTAGCTGCTTTCTCCTTTTTATCCTTTGAGCATTATTTTTGTTTTAATACAAAATAACATTCTACATAAAATGTCTGCTAAATGTATTTCTAAGCATGCTGTGGCATATATCACATGGGAAAAAGTCAGAATCTGATTTTCCTTTAAAATGTGATCTAAAAGTAGGATTATACATCACTATTTGCAAAGTGATATAGAATCATTTAGTGAACACTCTTAACTATATTATTAATAGAATACTTGTTAAATATAGACTTAAAATGTATGGTATGCCTATTTTCATCTTTTCAAATATATGTAGATGGGATATTACTTGACCTGTGGATTTGTTTCAGAAAGTAAATTCCCAGGACCCACTCCAGATTTACATAAGCAACAACTCTAGGAGTACGGTCTAGCGATGAAAGGTTTAGCACAAACTCTTAAGGGTAATTCTGATGGGGGATAACTGGTTAAAAACAGCTGGTCTTCAAGAAACCAAGACTAATTATTTACTCTACAGCATTAAAAGTTTAATAATAAATGCTCCTACAAAGACTTTAAATAGGGAAAAAACAGCAAGTTAAATTTCTGGAGAAATTAAGGAAGGCTGTGCAAGCAAGATCACATTTGGACCAAACTTGAGGACAAGCAAGATTTTGTTCTTTCTGAATTGTCAGTTAGCACGGAGTTGTATATATTCATGAGTCACACTGTGGTATTTTGATAGAGATGTACAATGTGCAATGCCCAAGTCAGAATAATTAGCATAACATCACCTCAAACATTTGTTTCATGTTGGAAACAATCCAAATTATTTCTTCTAGCTATTTTGAGATACACAACAAACTCCTACAGACTATATTTATACTATTATACTATGGTACTAAAAATCTAAAAAAAAAAAGAGAGAGCTATGAAGAAGCAACCCAGCAACAACTTCTGGCAGTCACAGGCCTATGCACACATTTACATGCACATATAACCCCATATATACACACAGGAAAGAAATTGATTTTCAAAATGTGTAAACAATGCAATAGTGGAAAAGCAATTCAATTTTAAAATGGGAAAATGATCTGAATAAACATTTCTAAAAATACATACAGAACAAACAGCTGTGGCTTGAAAATGTGTTCTAAATCACTAATCATCAGAAAAACACGAATCAAAGTTAGATATATTATCCAAGTTTGGCTGTCACCAAAATCGTTTTCCTTCTTTAATTCAACAAACCTTCATTACACACGCCCATCCTAGTCACTTTTCCAGAATGCAAGGCTTGATAAACTATAGTTCACTGAGAGTTATTAAGCTGAGCCTGGAGTGTAGTACTCTCCCGAAATCCCAAAATCAGAGGCAAAAAGATGGTGGATTTTTGAGGCTAGCCAGTGCTACAGATAAATAAGTCATTTCATTATAATTCAGGATCCGACTGACTGGAAGCTACCCAGGTGGAAGACCCAGGTTTCCTCACTGACCTGGATTCTCAGCTCTGCCTTGTTTCTTTTGTAGTCATGGTTGTGCATTTATTTTCCTTACAATGAGCCTCCAGTATTATACAAGCTTCTCTGGTCCTAAAACTCTGGATCCTCCTCATATGGTTATGGGTATGCAGAAGACAGTGAGAAAACCAGAGTCTTCCAGCAAAGGAATCCAGTCTTCCCAAGAGGTCTCTATCCATAGTGTGAAATCCATTTGTAGGTCTGGAATGCACGGAGGTCAGAGAGGGAACATGTCACTAGAGACCTTAGATGTGCTAAAGGATTGGACTTTATCCTCCAGTATTATCCAATACCTATCCAATAGGTAACATTCTAGATTTTTCCATAGGCATCTGAAATGTTAAAAGGTGTCACAACAATAGAAGGAATCAGATTGATGAAGAGAGAGAGACAGGAATAAAGGTACATCAGCCAACAGTGTAATGAGATAGACCAGGAAGGGAATGTTGGAGGTTAAAATGACAGGATGAATTTCAAAGAGAGGATCCAGCATAGGCATCAAGTATGGCTGTTAGACTTACAGTTTGGGTGAATTGAAGAAGAAATTCCTCAACTGAAAGAAAAAATAGGAGAAGAGCAGGGTATCACTGAGAAATTAATGAGTTGCATTTTGGCTAAGTTCTACATTAGAGATTTACCACTCTGATAAATATGTTTGCATATATATGTGTGTACATAGGTGTATATGTACATGATCCAAATTTTTCCTGTTTTTTAAATGGCTACTATGAATTTGAAAGAATAATCAAAAGCCACTGCTCTATAATTATAAAATGACATTCAGAGCCAGTGAGATGGCTCAACAGGTAAGGGCAGTTGTCATCAAGGTTAATGACCTGAGTTCTATCTCCTGAACCATATTGTGAAAGGAAAAAACTGACTCCCACAAACTGTTCTTTGATCCCTACATCATGAGCATCATGGTACACACACAGACACACACAGACATACACACACACACATACACACACACACCACAAGTAAATGTAGGTAAAATTAAAATAGAACTATTCAAATCTTTATTTATGAAATGACTGTATCTAAAAAAAAAGCTGTAAAATGAGAGATTTTCTTGATAAGCCCGGTAATGAAACAAATAGTCTTAAAATAAGGTCGTCATCCTCTCTGATAATCACAGTGGTCTGAAAATAGAGCTGAGGATGAGGTTGGTCAGAAAGTCATGGTATGGTTTACCGGGAGGTGTCAAGTAAGAGGAGGAATAGGAACAAAGTCGTTTGGGTCGTCGTGAGGGCGGGCTTGTTGGAACGACGCTGCACGAAGGAGATGTGCACGGCAGAAGCAGTGAGTTATAGCTGCAACCCACATCAAAGAACACGAAGCCCATTTGCAACTCAATAACATTATCTGAATTAGACATTTAGCAAAGCATAAAACAGCATGGCATCTTCAGCAAAAGGTCATGTGGATATCTCCCAGAGGACTGTTTCACTGCAACTATTCAGCGAGAACAAACTGTGTAGCAATGAGAGGCATTTGCTTTTGGACCATGAGCTTTTCGGTGCCTATTAGAACTCATAACTTATTCATTGCCATTAATAGTAATGCCACTGCCAGGATGCCCCTCTCTTAATTGAATGCCCCGTGTGCTGTGCATGGCACCACTGTGTACAACAGTAAAGGCGTGGATATACCATAGTTACCACGGAAACCATCGGGTTACCCACCCTCCACCAACACTGCTCTTGGGAGACCAGTGGCGTGATATGCTTGGGACAACTGGACCATATTTTTAACCTTAGGAGCAGAAATGGGTTTTAAAATTTCCTGAAATTATCTCAGCCATGGCCAAAGGTGATTTCTCAACTTCTCTGAAGTTTTTATAACTCTACTGGGTAAAGGCCACTGTAGATATTCATAGAGTAGCCAACCTGCTCAATTGGCAACTTGTTGGGAATTTGAAAAAATGGGGTTGGGGTGCAAACCCCTTTGATGGGTAGAGACTGAAAGTTCCAGAGATATAGTAAAGTGAATACACTTAACATTAATAGAACAATCTAGCTAAATGGTTAAATATAGTGCTGTTAGTAACGTTCTCACATGTACTACCCCAGAAGCAGTCGATGGATACGGTACCTCAGATCCTCATCCCCCCAAATAAATCTACCTCATTGTTGCGGTCTTTTTTTTATAGAGTCCATGGTTTAATTCTTGCATCTTTAACTGCCAAGAAAATAAAACTGAGCAACCCATTCACCTAATAGGCCTCAAACCTGAAGTGCACAGGCCGCAATCAGCTGTGGGTTCCTAAACCAAGACCTTTTCTGGAGGAGAAAACAAGTATTGCTGATGCCTAAGTCAGAATCTTGCCTTTCTTTTCTAATTTATTGTTTTGTTTTATGTGTTGGGTGTTTATCTGCATGTATCTATGTGTACCTCTATGTGCATGGCACCCTGGAGGCCAGAAGAGAGTGTGGAATCCCTAAGGACTGGATTACCAACAGTTGCCATGATGTAGGTGCTGGGAATGAACCCTAGGTCCTGCGAAAGAGCAGCCAAATGATTCCCGGCCCCTGCTCCCCTGTTTGTAGCTCATCAGTCAGCTCAGGTTAGAGGGTGTCAGCTTGCTGCACCGCAATGAACTCACTGGAGAACAATCTGTGCTGTACCTCATCCAAAGAAAATCAACAGAGATTTTGAGGAAAATGTAGGAACAGTGCTCTAATCCATGAAACTCATAAACAGAATAATGACAAAGTGATAAATCCTAATATTTTCATAGTTTACCAGAGTCCGATGTGGTGGCATAGATCTATAACCCCAAAATCCAGGCTTGAGAGGATGAAAGTCAGTCTCCACTGCAAAGAAAGTTTGAGGTCAGCTTGGGCGGGATGTTACCCTACAACAACAAAAAGAAAAAGAAGGAAGGAAGGGAGGGAGGGAGGGAGGAAGGGAGGGAGGGGAGGGGAGGGGAAGGGAAGGGAAGAGAAAAAAAAGGAAGGAAGGAAGGGAGGGAGGGAGGGAGGGAGGAAGGAAGGAAGGAAGGAAGGAAGGAAGGAAGGAAGGAAGGAAGAAAAATTAAAATCTTTCCATGAAGATTGAAACACAGTAAAGTAGGCTGGAACAATAGCTCAGTCCAAAAACTGTTTGATTTAAGACCCAAGTTCAACCTGCAGGATCTACATAAAAAGTCGGCTGTAGTGGTGATACTTACAGCCTTAGTTCTAGGAAGGCAGAGGCAGGGGTATGGATCCACAGCCAGCCAGCCTAGCTGAATCAGGTGAGCCAAGGCAAAGAAAAGGCCCTGTCTCAAACAAACCATCAAACAAGCAAATAAACAAAGAACCTGTAAAAATCAAGGTTAATGATTCCTGAGGAATGACATCCGGTCACACACACTTAAAAAGAAAAACTGCAACAGCAATTCCCTACTTTACCTCATATATTTAAGGAATTGAACACTGCTCACTAATGTTTATACAATAAGCCAGGGCTACAATCAGCAGAGGTAAATGTGAACACCATGGCTACCCATATGGATATTAGCACGGCCTGGGAGGTTAGAAAACAACCACCATCCAGATTATACTGCCTGATTAATTCACCAATTGGTTTTTCACTCAGAATGTTCTAGTACTGTCTAGGAGTCAGCACCAATCCAGGATGAATGTCCTTGGTTGTTTAAACTCTTGAGGGCTTAGAAGTAATTAATCATTTTAGGAAGGAGCTCAGTTATCTTCCAGATCTGAAATGACTGTACCTGCAGTTAAGTATGTGTCTCCTTTCGAACTCTTACCCTTGCTATAGCGCTCTTGTCCCAGACAGATGATCTGATTCTGAGATATGGGGGCAGAGGTGAGATCGAAAGGGCAGATCCTCCCTCTTCTTTTCCTTCCTATTCAGGATGGACTGAGTTCATTGATTGGGTTTTTTGTTCCAGTCAAAGTAGAAGTAAGAGTAACAAAGGGCTACTTTACTGCTATCTAAAGAGAATCTTAACGAAACGAAGCTCAGTTCCTGCTGAGGCTAGAATAACTTATTTACCCAGGAAGAGCAGACATAAATCTGTGCATCCACTTCACCAAGTTCACATCCAAAATATCTCTCCTTAAACTCACCAGATTTGATCCCAAAGCTTCCAAATGAGCCATGTTTCATTCCTGCCCATGCCTGCCTCTCACTACCCATAAAACTTAGTGGGGAGAAGGGAAAGATGAATGTCATGGTGCCCATTTAGCAATCACCAAGTATTACAAGAACATAATAACATCCATCTTGGTAACTGCTATGTTTTTTATTTTTTATTAATTATTCTATTTATTTACATTTCAAATGTTATCCCCCTTCCCAGTTTCCTCTCCACAAACCCCCTATTCCCTCCCTCCTCCTCCTGCCTCTATGAGGGTGCTACCCACCCACCCACACATTCCTGCCTCAGTGCCCTAGCATTCCCTACCCTGGACCCTCCACAGGACCAAGGGCTGCCCCACACAGCGATGACAGATAAGGCCATCTTCTGTTACATATCTAGCTGGAGTCATGGGTCACTCCATGTGTACCCTTTGGTTGGTGGCTTTGGGGCTCTGGTTGGTTGATATTGTTGTTCTTCCTAGAGGGTTGCAAACCCCTTCAGCTCCTTTAGTCCTTTCTCTAGCTCCTCCATTGGGGTCCCCATGCTCAATCCAATGGTTGTGAGCATCTGGATCTATATTTGTCAGGCTCTGCTAGAGCCTTCAAAAGGACAGATCCTGTCAGCAAGCACTTCTTGGCATCCACAATAGTGCCTGGGTTTGGTGTGGGCTGGATCCCTTGGCCACCCACCCACCTCAAAAATATTAATCCAGAACTCCTCCTGTCAAAAGGAAATGCAGGGACAAAGAGTGGAGCAAAGACTGAAGAAAAGGCCATCCAGAGGTAACTGCCATTTTGATACACTATTTTTTTCCCTAAAAAAAAAGGTCATTTTTGTTTAAGTTCTCAATGGTAATAGCTTAAGGCTTTCTTTCAGTTTTAACTTGATAGGACTGAGTTTAGGTCACTTTTTCAGTAATAATATTGGCCATTTGAAGATTCTTTTCTTCTTAAGATGAACTGATATTCTTCCATTATAAATGTCACCTCAGACCAACTTTTGGCTTTGTTGAACCTTCTGTGGCTTTCATTACAACAAGCACATTCTAGTGTTTACCACGTCTTTGTCTCCATTTTTTGTAGTTATTAGTAGTTTTGGAGTTGCTATTTTTGTAGCATCCTGGTTTAGACATAAGACTCGCTGACCTTCTATCTTTATAGCGTGAACATTTAAGGTCATAAATGTCTCTCTCTGCAATACAGTATTTAATTCTAATTCAGTTCCAGATTTGTGACACTGTTTTATTTAGCCTGCAAATTATGGAAAGTCTGGTTTGTAATTTCTAAATATAGTGTTTGTCATCATCTTCTAAATTTAATTACCCTGTAATCAGAGAGCATTTGTTTCACATCAGTTTTCTGCCATTTTTTTTAACTTGTTTTGCAGCCTGACGCTTGGTCAACTTTCATAAAAATTCTGCAAGTGCTTGGGAAGAAAGCTGGCCTTTTGAAATTAATAATATATAATTGAAGATTTATAATTTATAACTTATGAAATTATGATTTTTATCATCAGATTTCAAGACTACGAAGCTGATTTTATGTGTTCAGACTAATAATTATTTATATCTTCTGGTAAATTGAATCTTTCATCATTACAGATAGAACACAGATACATATACTGACAGGTGTCTTTATTACATACACATCATGATAGATATACTGATATATTGCCCTAAAAAGGCATCACCCTCATGCTTTGCTAATATGGGTACCAGGATATTTGTCTTTAGTATTTGTACAGTTTATCTCTTCTGTAGACTTTCAGCCATTCTATTTTCTATGTCCTCTAACTGACCTGTGAGGCTATTTTTGTTCATTTTCAGTTTTTTAAAAACATATTTACTCAGCAACATGAACAGCATATACATGGTCTTTTAAATAATGTGTGGCCTCTTGTCTGATGAATTAGTTACTTTCTTTTTAATGTATTTTGGAGGCATTTTTATCTGCATTATATATAACTTATATTCCTTGGAGTCCCCTTTACCCTCTCCTGTTAATAACTGCCTTAAAATAGTTGAGCTACATTCATGGAAAATTAATAAACTATTTCAAGATCTCCTAAGATTTCTTAGATTTCCATTTCTTCTTTATTTGTGGGGGGAGGGATTCTGGCAAATATTTTAGACACTATGAAGCTGTAAACTGAAATGTGGTGCTTGTCACTCTGTCATGCCGCCTTGGCTCATAGCATACTGACAGTGCAACATGTGCAGTTGTGTTTTGCCTTGACTCCTCCAAGCCTTGAGCAATGCAGGTAGCCTTGCTCGAGCATGTATTTTTCTCTCTCCTGAGAGACTATGCATTTATTACTAGAAAAAAACTCAAGGATAGTACGTTCATAAATAAATAAATGAACTTCCTAAGTTAAAGGCTTTGGTTGCCTTCCAGTTTGGAGGGTGAAGTCCGCAGGTCGGGTAGCTTCTGTTCAGCCTCTAGTGGGGGAAAGAATGGAAGCGAGAGGGTGATCACATTGTGAGAGGAGAAGTAAGAAGGACTCAGAACTGGATTTTTCTCTTTGTATGACAGCTTACTCTTAGGGAGCCCATTAGGATTTCCAGAGAGCTACATCAATTCCTTTCAAGGGCTGCACCCAAGTGCCACCTTCTACTACATCCCCTCTCCAGGGTTCTTTCAGCATAGAAACTATGTCCAAATCATCACGACTAGCAAATATGACTTCAGTTTTTTATGCCACATTTTAACTTCACTATTGCCCTCTGTGGAGTTCTAGTTTTATGCTAGAATGTCAGTCTTGACTCCATAGGACCCAAACTCTTGATTTTGTTTTCTGTGTGGTTATGATGTACAGTCACTACTTTTTAGAAAAATTAGCCATTTGAATACCTGTGTAGTAGTTTCATGTTTATTTAAGTTAGTGTGACCCTCATAGCTAGTAGCAACATTCTTATCACTTTCAGCTCCTCTTTGTTATTCTGATCTTTCTCTGTGCTTAAACTAGATTGGCGTCTCTTGCTGTTGAATATTGAGCATTCTTAATATAGTCTGAATGTTGTTCATGTAACAACTAGGGGTTGGCAAATATAAAATTCTACTCTGCTCATTTCCTTACTTATTTTATTTAATTCTCTCATATATTATATCCTGACTGCAGTTTCTCCTTACTCCCCTCCCCAAGTCTTTTCCCGGACCCTCCCATAGTCCCCAGATCCACCACCCACTCCCCACGTCCCCTCTCCTCTACCCCTCATCCACACCCAACCTACCCTCAGAAAAGAGCATGCTTCCCCAAAACAAACACAGCATAACAAGCCACAATAAAACCAGGCACATGCTGTCACATCAAGGATGGACAAGGCAACCCCGAAGGAGAAAATGGTCCCAGAAGTAAGCAAAAGAGTCAGGGATAGCCCCTTCTTCCCAGTGTTAGGAGTCCAACAAAAATACCAAGCCATAACATTTTTTGCAGAAGGCCTATGTTAGACCTCTACGGGCTCCCTGAGCTCTGTGAGCCCTCATGAGTCCCAGTCAGTTGATTCCCTGGGTCATCTCTTGTGGTGGTCCTGATTCCTCTGGTTCCTGAGATCCTTCCTCCCACTCCTCCGTAGGATTCCCCAGGCTCAACCTAATGTTTGGCTGTGAGACTCTGCATCTGCTCCTGTGAGTTGCTAGATTAAGCCTCTCTGATCTCTTTAGTTCTAGGGTCCCAGAACACTTTATAGGTAAGACAAACTGTAGGTTGAAGATGATGTGACTGGGTTCATGTCTCAATCCCTGCACTTGAGACCTTGCCTGGTTACAGAAGATGATCTGTTCGGGCTCCTTGTTCTGCATTACTAGGAGTCTTTGCTAGAGTTACTCTCAAAGATTCTATTGAGTTTCCATTGCACTATGTTTCAACCTTGCCCCGCAAATGCCCCCCAATTCCAATCATTTCTCCTCGTATTTTCTCCCTTTCTTTTTGCTCACTTGATCCCTCCTGTTCCCAACTCCATCTGCCCCAAGTACACTGGCAAAACCTATTCAATCCTGTCCTGTCCTGTCCTGTCCTGTCCTGTCCTGTCCTGTCCTGTCCTGTTCCGTCCCAGCCCAGGCCAGCCCAGCCAGCCTAGCCTAACTAGACTAGCCTATTTCTCCTTCCCAGGGAGATCCTTCCCTCCCTACTTTAGCCTTCTATGTTACTTATCCTGTCTGGGTGATTGTCTTTTAATGTTTCCTTATAAGTGAGTACATATCATGTTTGTCTTTCTGTGCCTCACACATGATTTTTTTCTAGTTCTATTTGCCTGCAAATCTCATGATGCCATTAGTTTTTAATAGTTGAGTAATACTCCATTGTGTAAATATACCACATTTTCTTTATTCATTCTTTGGTTGAAGGATATCAGGGTTGTTTTCAGTTTCTGGTTATTATGAATTGTGTTGCTATGGACATAGTGGAGAAAATGTCATTGTGGCAGGATAGAGCATCTTTTGGGCCAGGAGTGGTATAGCTGAGTCTTGAGGTAGAAAATTGGTAGATTCCCCCCCCCCTTTTTTTTGAGAAACCACCACATTGACTTCCAAAGTGGATGTACAAGTTTGCATTCCCCCCATCAATGGAGGAATGTTCCTGTTGCCCCACATTTTGCCAGCATGAGCTATCACTTGTGGTTTTGATCTTAGCCACTCTGAGAGATGTAAGATGGGATCTCAGAGTTGTTTTGATGTGTATTTCCCTGATGGCTAATGATGTGGAACATTTCTTTTTTTCTCATTCATTTGATATTCTTCTGTTGAGAAATCTCTGTTTAGATTTGTGCCCATTTTTTTTGTATACCTTGCCATTCCTTAATGGCCATTCTTTCTCATGACTTCATAGAAAGAAATTTGTGCCCAATTTTTAATTGGATTATTTGGTTTGTTGATGTCTAGTTTCTTGAGTTCTTATATAATTTGGATATTAGCCCTCTGCACATTGTCAGATGTGCAGTTGGTGAAACTCTTTTCCCATTCTGTGGGCTGCCATTTTGTTCCACTGACAATGTCCTTTGCCTTACAGAAGCTTTTCAGTTTTCTGAGGTTCCATTTATTAATTGTTGATCTTAGTGTCTGTGCAATTGGTGTTCTTTCTGTTCAGGATGTTGTCTTCCTGTACCAATGTGTTCAGAGTTATTACCAACTTTCTTTTCTATGAGATTCAGTGTATCATGATTTATGTTGAGGTCTTTAATCAACTTGGACTTGAGTTTTAGGCAGGGTAATAGATATGATCTATTTCCATTCTATATACCAACATTCAGGTAGAAAAGCACCATTTGATAAAGATACTTTATTTTCTTCATTGTATATTTCTAGCTTCATCAAAAATTAAGTGTCCAGAGGTATGTGCACTTATGCTTGAGTCATTAATTAGATTCCATTCCATTCCATTGATCAATGTGTCTGTTTTTATGCCAATACCATGTGGTTTTTATTACTATAGCTGTGTAGTACAGCTTGAAATCAGGGATGGTGATCCTTCCAGAGGTTCCCGCTATTGTACAGAATTGTTTTAGCAGGGTTTTTGTTTTTCCATATGAAATTGAATATCGTTCTTTCAAGGTCTGTAAGAAGTTTTGTTGGTAATTTAATGGGGATTGCATTGAATCTTTGGACTGCTTTTAGTAGGCTAGCCATTTTTACTATGTTAATCCTGCTGATCCATGAGAATGGGAGATCCATCTTCTGATAGCTTCAATTTCCTTATTCAAAGACTTGAAGCTTTTATCCTACAGATATTTCACTTGTTTGGTTAATTTTTCTAACTATACTCTAACTGTATTTCTAAGTATAACTAATATTCTCTACTCACCTTGTTTGTTCTATCTGGATAGCTTTCTTTGGGGCAGGGTTCAAGACAGGATTTCTTTGTGTATCCTTGGCTGTCCTAGAACACTCTTTCTGAAAAACAAGCTGGCCTCAAATCTCCTAGATGTTGGACTATGTAAACCCATGTTCAGACCTGAGTTTTTTTTTCTACTTTCTGCCACTTAATGATGTTGTTAAACTTCTCAGGAAATATCTTCAAGTTTATTGCTAATCAGTTTTGGATCTGTGCTCTTTTCACATTCTTGAACTGTTCCCCTTTTATGACAGCCTGCTCTTGTTTCCTGAATATTCTCTATATCATTAACACCAACTGTCCATTCTAGTTACAGATTCTGTATGCTCTGCTCCCCTCTTACATCTTGCTCCCCTCTCCCTACCCCTTTCTAGTTTCTCCGTCTCTGGTTGGAGGATTTCAACAAATGTCTGGCAGGCCATAGCTTATGGTTGTCACTAAGAGCTAAGAGCAGGATTTCACATGGCGTGATTGGCACACTGGATGGCCAAAAAACTTTATTATTAAATCATTTTTGTCTTTGGGGTGTTGTAGTTTCTCTAATCTCCTGCTGGCATTCAATGTTGTTGCTTGAGTGAGAACCACTGTCAGTCACTGTATACATTTTTTAAGTGAACCTTTTGTTTTCCATCAAAAGTTGTATCTTTACCTTTCTAGAGCACCATCTAAAGACTCTCCACTTTATTTCTCCTTTAAACTTGTAACACTAAGGATTTGGATGAGGATATGCCTAAGAGTAGGCATGGTACATGAAAAATTTAGAATCCTAACTGACTTGTCCATTCAGTCTCAATGTCTTCCAGACTCTAGAATGACATCTATCCCTGAGTCTGTCCATGGTTTGGGGGAAGCTAATGAACTTGGATTTCACTTTTATGGCAATCCATGGCCCTCCTAGTTAGCTATGCACTCTCTGATCAGCTATATCATATGTGTTATTCTTTTTGCTATTCATCTTTAATGTTTCACTGCAAGTTTGTACCCCATTTAATCAATAATAAAGTTGGTATTTCTCCGTGAGGTCTTGTTATTTTGGAGGTAGATGTATAGGAGACCTGAGTGACAGTATCTTTATTTCAAAATGTTGTTTGAAACAAGATGGTCTGTCATTATTACTAAAAAGCAGTTGGTTGTGAGAATTCCCGCTGTACTTGTAACTCACCAAATAAACCATGAGCATGCTCTTGCATTATTCCTCCAAATAAAAAACAAATCCAAGCTTAGGTCTCAGCCTAATCAAAGGGATTGTTGCAAAAGGAAAGAAACAGACTACTCCAAAAGAATGATCCCTGAGTTGTACATATCTAAAATATCAGCAGACGGCAAAGTTACAAGGCTAGAAAATCTGAGTGTCAGAAAGCAGAGCAAACAGGAATAACTTGCCTAGACAATGGATGAAAGAATCTGGTCTCCTGATGAACTATTGCTAATCTGAGCTGAAGTCAGAAAAACCCAGAGGCCTGGAGGAATAAGGTACAACTAAAGCTTAGGTACAATAGTAAGAATGTCGGCCACATTGCCCCCTGGGTGTGAGAAGTTCAGCTATTTGTGAAGCAAACACGGGAACCTAGAGCATCCGACTTGGTGATAAGGACCCACCAGAGGAGTCTGTGAGTTCTGAGTCTCATGGGAAAGATGATGGAACAAAAGGGTTGACAGAGCCATCATTGTTTTTCAGAAGCACAGGCTCAGTAAACTTTAGCACTACAAGAAAACACTCTTCCTCCTATTTGATCCCTGACCTAGCAAAGGATTCTCACTTCTTTTACCTTTGCCAAGCTAGTTCCTAGTCGTCTTCAGTATGAGCTGACGTTCTCCTGGGTAACCATCTCCCCAAATAAGAATGAGCACTGTGTGCCTTCCCCTTATAGAATAATCACACTGTGTTTGCTTCTTAAGGGCACAGCTCCATTTTACTAATCTTGTAACCTCCACACTTAACTCACTGACTGACATTCCCCAGGCCCTCAGGAAACAATGAATGAATGTGTGATGGTTGCCATAGCTGGAACCTTTGAAAGTCAGCCTGTTCCCACAGACCAGTGTGAGGCAGAGTGATGCTAAATCCTTGGGATTGTTCACAGAGGGATGGCCCAGATCCTCCAGCCCTCCCTGGCAGTCCATGTCCATAGTCTGTGGAAGAAAAGAGGGTTCTGATTTTCACTTCATCTGCACTGTTTAGGGGAAAGCACATTTTTCAATAAAGGGGCTGCAATTAATTTTTTAAAAACTGAATCATTATCTTGCTTATATATTATTAATCAACACTGACCTATCAGCCAACAATAACTGATTGCTGAGAGGAAATAACTTATGCTAAATTGTTCATGGAAACTTCTTTGTGACTTTCAGTGGAGAGAATCCATGGAAGTGAGAGATTAGTGTTTTAAGGAATGCAAACGTTCATATTCCCCAGAGTACTCCAAACCTGACATAATTACAGAGTTTAAGGGTTCCTTGGAAATCGTGTATTCCAACAACCTCATTATTGATAATTAAGAAAATCAAGGCTCATAGATGTGAAGAATGAAAGTTTAAATAGAATCAGTCTGGGGGTAACCATCTTTTGTTCTCCTAAAGGGATTTTCATTAAACCAGAAATAAGTTTTGTTTGTTTTCTTTAGTTACATAGAAGAATTCGTGATGTTGCATCTGAAAAGCAAAATGCATAACAAAATCCAAAGTGGTTTTCATTATTCAAGCCCAGAGTAGATACAAAATTTTAAATGTAATTATATTACCATACTATTATTTAGAACACCAAATGAAACACTTTTGAGTATGGTGATCAAATGTCATGAACATGTCCTCACTATTAAAAATCATAAATTATCAAAAGAGGAGAGAGGGGAAATCTCTATTCCTTGATGAGACACAGCCTGGGGGCTCTTCTTTTCTTTCTTTTCTTCTCTTTTTTTTGTTTGTTTTAGTTTAGTTTTGTTTTTAATTTTTTATTAATCATTTTCTTCATTTACATTTCAAAGGAGATTTCCGCCCCCCTTCCTGGTTTCCCCTCCACAAATGTCCCAACCCATCCCCTATCCTCTTTCCTCCCTCTCTTCCCCTCTCCTGCCTCTATGACGGTGTTCCTCTACCCACTC
Organism: Rattus norvegicus; assembly: GCF_021556685.1. Classification (NCBI taxonomy): domain Eukaryota; kingdom Metazoa; phylum Chordata; class Mammalia; order Rodentia; family Muridae; genus Rattus; species Rattus norvegicus. The sequence continues at coordinate 14,027,355 of NC_141538.1, forward strand.
ACCCACTCCTGCCTCAGCCCCTAGGCTGGGGCATCAAGCCTTTACAGAACCAAGGGCCTCCCCTCCCATTGATGCCAAACAAGGCAATTCTCTGCTATATATGTAGCTAGAGCCAAAGGTCCCTCCCCATATACTCTTTGCTTGGTAGTTCAGTCTCTGGGAACTCTGGGTGGTCTGGTTAGTTGATATTGTTCTTTCTATGGGGTTGCAATCCCCTTCGGCTCCTTCAGCCCTTCCCCTAACTCTTCCCATTGGGGTCCCAAGGCTCAGTCCAATGGTTGTCTGTGAGTATCTGCATCTATAATAGTTAGGTGCTGGCAGAACCTCTCAGGGAATCTCTGATTATATCCATTCATTCCTTTTGCAGGACCAGACTGAGAAATGCCAGTGTGTTCTCTGGTACAAAATTTGTTCTGACTTTGTGTTGTTGCTTTGTTATTATTTGGTTGTGTTTTTGAGGCAAGGTCTCACTATGTAGCCTAGGCTGGCCTAGAATTCATGAGTGCTGGGATCAAAGGTATGTGCCACCTCTCCCAGCTATGGATATTGGGTTCCATGAAGCCATCAAAGAATAGCAGACTAAGTTCCCTCTTCTAATAAGCTTTCTGTGTGGTGATTAAGTACTTTGAGCCTTTAGTGAGAAAGCCAGGGACCTTTCCTTAGAACTTGTAAATATTCAAATATTTACTTACAGGGCAGAAATTAAGCTAGACCTAAATTGCTTCCATAAAAAAGTAGAGTTCTGTGGTGCTACAGAAAGATGCAGGCTCAGAATCTGACGTTATTGATTCTTAATTCTTTCTAGGTAGAGTCATGCAGGTCTACATTTTCCGTCCATAAACTCAAATGTCAGAGTTCCCAAGTCACTTCCAAGGCTCCCTGGCCCATCTGATAACCATTAGCTACCACCTGGCCTAAATGGATTGGTGGTTATCTTTAGAAAGGGAAAGCCAGCCTGGCCACCTCAGCTGGAATGTGGTATCTTGTGGTGAACACAAACATTTAGAAAAGGCTACACCAAGAAATAAGACTAACAAGAACATACTCAGATACCTAACCATGGACCAAAGTGAAATTAATTATATATTACAGAAAAATGATAAACACACTCCTGGCTAATTGTTGAGAATACTACTTCTCTGCCTACCCAAGCTCTCTGTCTCCACTTTATTCCTCACATCTGCTAGATATAATTATGACATTAGATAACAAGATTGCTCCCCTTGCTCAGAAGCATTCAGTGCAGTAAAAGCCCCACTTCCCTTAACCCCTACACAAGGTCACCCTATGGTGGGTCAGTGCTCCAACATTCCTCATGTTGAAATGTCCTGGTTGCAACAAACCAATAAACGTAACTTTTGAAACGTCACATATATTCTAGTCTTCACTGGCTGAATGCCTTCAGTGCTCTTCTAAAATAACTAAATGTAAAAATCAAAGTCAGGCATGGTAGTGCTTACTTTTAACCCCAGCAATTTGGGAAGTAGGAGCAGATGGATCACTGTGAGTTGGGGAACAAGCTTAGTATACATAGAGAGTTCAAGCAAGAGACAGTGAGACCATGTCTCAAAGGCTAAAACAGGGAAAAAAATGATTCATTTAGAAAGATATTAAGATTTCTTTTCTCATCTGAGATGCATGCCTTATTTTTATGAACAACCCTACCAAACTGTAGAGGTTTATATTCAGTGGAAGAAGTGGAGAATCAGTAATATGGGAAAACAAGACCTCAGTGCTGCAGAAATAATGTCTACCTAGTAACTAGCACTCAGTTTATTAAATCACATCAAAATTTACAGTCCAATGCTTCCGTCTAGATGGATCTGTTCATTACAAGGTCTGAGTTCCTCCAGAGTTCATGTGTTGGGATGTTAATGCCTCAAGACATCACTGTTTGGGAGTGGGGACTCTAAGGGTAGTCAGGCCTTGAAAAGGAACCTTCATGGATGGCTTAGCCCCTCCCTAATTCGTGTAGCACTAATTCCTGTTGGTGAGTTAGCCCTCATGGAGCTGTTTGGTTTCCACAGTAGTGAGCTATTCCATAACTGCCCACATCCTGAATGTGACCCCATCTGTGCACACCAACTTCCTTCTGCTTCCTGACATGAATTAAAGCAACACAAAGTCCCTGCTTTATGTGACAATGCTTTCTGAATCTCAGCCTTCAGAACTGTGAGCCAAAATAAGAGTTCACTTATAAATTACTGAGTCTCAAATATAAAGGACTAACAAATTTTAATATTGAGCCAGTTCGGGTCCTAACTAATTAAAATTACTATTTGAGTAACTAATTACTTTTAATATGTTTTTATTTTCTTTAATAGCATAGCATAAACAAAAACTACTTTAGGAAGAGTTTGCTGCCTGAATTTCTGGATCAGAGAGGATGCTATTGGGATTGCTAAAGCTGTTTGCAGGCAGTAGAAATTGCTTATCTGCTAAGAGAGAAAAGATAAAGGGGAAAGGAAGATAAAATTAGCAGGATTCCAACAGCTTCCAACATATCTATCCCCCACTCATAGAATATGGTCCCTGGCCAAGTTTCCCATCCAGAAGCCCAAAGATATTAAAATGTCATAATAAGCACAACAAATAACATAGTTACACACACACATACATGTACACACACATATACAAACACTCACCACACACAGATACACAGACACACACTCTCACACATGCACACACAGACACATACACATGCGCATAACATACACACACACACACACACACACACGCACACACACACACTCACACTCACACACACACCCCTTATGTGTTCCTTTCATTCTCTAACTGAAGTGGTCTGACAATCATCAGAAAAGAATGCCACCATACTAGGACCTAAGAAGTATCTTAGTCTATAAATGTTCTGAAATATTAACATTAGAAGTAAGGATATTTGAGTTCATTCATGGGCCATGTACATAAAATCTGAGGTAGCCACTTTCTTAATTTCTTGGTAAGGTAGAAAAGTCTTGAAAATAGCTTATAATTGAATGAAAAGATGGGGTAGATAGATGTAAATATTAATTAAAATACACATATACATGTGTTAAATTCCCAAAGAATGAATAAATATATGAAATAAATATATTAAAGAGAAAATACATGTGGTCAACCTACCTACAACGTATTTCTTTAATGTCTATTAAGTACCAGGCCCTGCCCTACATACTGGGAAGATGGAAATGCGAGGATGAAGCACCAATCTCCACTCTTACAAGACAATGGGGAAACAACAGTTTTTTAAGATTTATACATTTAATGTATGCATCTGCGTGTATACCTGTTTGTCAGAAGAGAGCATCAGATCCCATTATAGATGACTGTAAGCCACCATGCGTTGCTGGGGATTGAATTCAAGACCTCTGGAAGAGCAGGCAGTGCTCTTAACTGCTGAGCCATCTCTCCAGCCTCAAACATGTCTATGTCTATAAGGAATTTAATGAGTTGGATGGGAACCCCCAAAAATGACATAAACTATACCATTTCTAAGTCCCTGTCCTTTCTCCACGGATAAGAGTAGCTCTCACCCCTCACTAAGGAAGTCTTCTGGAGTACACAGAGACAATTACAAAAGCCTCACTTGCCAAAACGCAGAGAAGTGACCATAGGATAGCCAGTCCCAATTGATATATTGACAACATAACACCGATACCTAAGGCTCAGGGAACATCATAGGAATGGGAGGCAGAAAGACTGTAAGAGCCAGGGGTCATAACATGATGTCTTCAGAGAGACAATGCCTTCTACATATGACAGGGAGGCTGCATCAAGAAATCCCAACAACATAGTTACCTAAACAGGGCCTAAAAATGACAACATTAATTGACAAGTCAGTGTGTGGGGCGGGAGGATTCTCACCAGGTTTCACCCCCATAAGGAGAGCTACAGGCAACTAATGGTCAGTAAAAGAGGGAGACTCAGTCCTCTCTGACTAGCCGATCCCTACAAGTGAGCTCTAAACCCATATAAGCAACAGTAAATGATCTCAGCAGTTTGCTTCTAGAATGTGACAATTATAATTACAGGAGATTTCATGAATTTGAGGAACCATAGGAGGAACCATGGGAAGAAGTGGAGAGAAGAAGAGGAAAAGGAAAATGCCCATACAATATTCATAAGTGAAATTCTCCAAAAACAATGAAAAGGCCATGTCTGAGCACGTGAGTGTAATCAGGAGGATATCAGATGAGACCATTCTGGATGATCCAGATGGCTCAAAGTTCAAAGGCAAAATCCTCAGAATTAACATGACCCATGTCAGAAGCACATGTAGAAACAGAAGCAGAGAGTGAGATGTCATGGCCATAGGCCAAGGAATGCTCAGAGCCACCAGAAGTCGGAATTGGCCAGCAAGGACGCTGCCCAGAGTTTTCAGAGGGAGCACGATTCTGCCAGTACTGTAATACTGGCCCAAAGAATACATTGATTTTAAACTAACCAGTTTTTCTGACTTATTAATGCAGCTCTGGGAAGGCGAGTATAGCAATCATGCAAATGAAATACAATTAAAAATTGCAGACTGGAAGAAACAGAATTCCACAAAAGCAGATATCAAAGGTACTTGATCTAAACTTGGCAGTCAAAGACGCTTCCCAGGAGACAGCAGACAAGGATTCTAGCAGAAGATTCAAGGAGGATAAATGGGCAAGTCGGAAAAGGCAACATAAAGAGTAAACAGGAGAAGGCACGCTCTGGTATACTAAGATTTTGTGAATCTTCATACTAAATTAATATGATTATGCAAATTAAATCAAGTTCTAACCAAAGGCTGAGCTGGTAGTAAGTTATCTCACAAATTTTCTCAGTGGGACCTTCAACGATGGCTTGGCATGTAAAGTGTTTGTTCTATAAATTTAAGGGCAGGAGGGTGGGACTCCAGGACCTATGTTAAAAAGCCAGCAGTCCAGGCAGTGAGGAAGACAGAGGGTTGGGGGTTGCTGAAGAAGGAGGGTCCCTGGGTTCACTTGCCAGCCAGTCTAGCTGACCACAGAGTTCCAAGTTCAGTGAGAGACCTCGTCTCATCTATTTTGAAAAATAAGTTTGGAAGAGTTGGAGAGATGGCTTAATGGTTAAGAGCACTTCCTGCTCTTACAGAGGTCTTGAGCTTGGCTCTCAACACCCATGTCAGACAGCTACAACTCTCAGGGCTCTGATACCCTATTATGGTCTGACAACCACACGCATGTGTCTTTACACTCATACAGACAGACAGACACACACACACACACATACAAACAAACACACACACACACACACACACACACACACATCCTGAGACTGAGAGAAGATGAGAGCCTAATAATACCATGGGATGGACAGACGAGTGGGACAGTTCTCATAAAGTCTGGACAACGAGGTAATGCAGTAGAAGGATCAGGAAGCCATGGAATTAGAGTCAGTCTGAATTAGAATATTTTTATTTTAAATCATTAATCACTTGATGAATGCCTGGTGCACAGATCACAATTTAGACATTCTACATGTATTGATTCATTTATACCTCAAATATCTATGAAAAGTATATTGTTCATAATCTCATTTCATAAATATGGAAACTAAGGCACAGACTCCTGGGATAAATTGCCCATTTTGGCCTCACACTCATGTTGCCAAGCACCAGATGTTGCCCTTATCATCATTGCATTTTCTAAAATCTTCCCATTCCCGTTACAACAAAACTAGCAACAGCTTGCATTATTAAACATTGTTGTCATGGTTAGTGTCTTACCTCTGCGAAGAGACACCATGACCAAGGCAACTCTTATAAAGAAAAACATTTAGCTGGCTCTGGCTTACAGTTTCAGAGGTTTAGTCCATAGTCATCACGGTAAGAAGCATCGCAGGTTGCAAGCAGACATGGTGGTCCACAGGAAGCAAAAGACTGGATTCCACACTGAGCAGACCTAATGCATAGGAGACCTCAAGGCCTGCCTCCACAATGACACACTTCCTCCAACAAGGCCACACCTCCTAATAGTGCCACTGACGTGGAAACTTCTCATTCCTTTGGAAAGTCAGTTACGTCAAATGATAGTTTGCTGGGGCACACAGGTAAAAGGATGTTTTGCTGGAGCAGACACAGAAAAAAATGTTCTCCTGAAGCAGATGCAGGTGAAAGGATGTTTTGATCTAGCAAACACATGAAAGGACCTATGATGAAGGAGTATAAATATGACCCCACAGAGACTGAGAGACGAGCACTGAGCATTAGTTTGGTTTGCTCTGCCTCATTATTCTTCACTAATAACACACATGTGTTGGTTCACCTTATATAGTGTTGTTGAGCTCAACTTATGGTAACAATGCCATTAAGAGAAATTCACCAAGAACTGCTCAAGAGGTTCCTGCAGTAGCTTGCCGCTTCTGCGGCCTCACCTCAGGCTGATTGGTGAGCCAGTCAGTTTCCTCGGGATTGAACTACAGCTTCTAGTTGATGAACTGGACTAGACTGAAGTTGTTGAGCCATATTTTGTGTTTGCTATGGGACTGAAGAAGATCAAGCTCGCCCCAAAGAACTGTTGCTGACCAGGTCCACTTCCACACATCCTACTAACTTTTCTCTTCCACTGCCTCTGCTGGGTGGTGGGCCAGAGGAGAGGTTCAGCCTTTATTAAAAGTAGGTTACACCCGCGGATCCCGGCCCGCAGCAGCTCTCTGCTCCCAGACCCGGTGAGAGAGAGACCCAACCGCCTGGTCAGGTGGGCACTCCTGAGGCTGCAGAGCGGAAGAGACCACCAACACTGCTCACCCCTGCCCACATCCCTGGCCCAAGAGGAAACTGTATAAGGCCTCTGGGCTCCCGTGGGGGAGGGCCCAGGAGCGGCAGGACCCCTGCCACAGACACCGCCGGACCCTGAAGGAAACAGACCGGATAAACAGTTCTCTGCACCCAAATCCCGTGGGAGGGAGAGCTAAACCTTCAGAGAGGCAGACAGGCCTGGGAAACCAGAAGAGACTGCTCCCTGCACACACATCTCGGACGCCAGAGGAAAAAGCCAAAGACCATCTGGAACCCTGGTGCACTGAAGCTCCCGGAAGGGGCGGCACAGGTCTTCCTGGTTGCTGCCGCTGCAGAGAGCCCCTGGACAGCACCCCACGAGCAAACCTGAGCCTCGGGACCACAGGTAAGACCAAATTTTCTGCTGCAAGAAAGCTGCCTGGTGAACTCAAGACACAGGCCCACAGGAACAGCTGAAGACCTGTAGAGAGGAAAAACTACACGCCCGAAAGCAGAACACTCTGTCCCCATAACTGACTGAAAGAGAGGAAAACAGGTCTACAGCACTCCTGACACACAGGCTTATAGGACAGTCTAGCCACTGTCAGAAATAGCAGAACAAAGTAACACTAGAGATAATCTGATGGCGAGAGGCAAGCGCAGGAACCCAAGCAACAGAAACCAAGACTACATGCCATCATCGGAGCCCAATTCTCCCACCAAAACAAACATGGAATATCCAAACACACCAGAAAAGCAAGATCTAGTTTCAAAATCATATTTGATCATGATGCTGGAGGACTTCAGGAAAGACCTGAACACACTTAGGGAAGCACAGGAAAACATTAATAAACAAGTAAAAGCCTACAGAGAGGAATCGCAAAAATCCCTGAAAGAATTCCAGGAAAACACAATCAAACAGTTGAAGGAATTAAAAATGGAAATAGAAGCAATCAAGAAAGAACACATGGAAACAACCCTGGATATAGAAAACCAAAAGAAGAGACAAGGAGCTGTAGATACAAGCTTCACCAACAGAATACAAGAGATGGAAGAGAGAATCTCAGGAGCAGAAGATTCCATAGAAATCATTGACTCAACTGTCAAAGATAATGTAAAGCGGAAAAAGCTACTGGTCCAAAACATACAGGAAATCCAGGACTCAATGAGAAGATCAAACCTAAGGATAATAGGTATAGAAGAGAGTGAAGACTCCCAGCTCAAAGGACCAGTAAATATCTTCAACAAAATCATAGAAGAAAACTTCCCTAACCTAAAAAAAGAGATACCCATAGACATACAAGAAGCCTACAGAACTCCAAATAGATTGGACCAGAAAAGAAACACCTCCCGTCACATAATTGTCAAAACACCAAACACACAAAATAAAGAAAGAATATTAAAAGCAGTAAGGGAAAAAGGTCAAGTAACATATAAAGGGAGACCTATCAGAATCACACCAGACTTCTCGCCAGAAACTATGAAGGCCAGAAGATCCTGGACTGATGTTATACAGACCCTAAGAGAACACAAATGCCAGCCCAGGTTACTGTATCCAGCAAAACTCTCAATTAACATTGATGGAGAAACCAAGATATTCCATGACAAAACCAAATTTACACAATATCTTTCTACAAATCCAGCACTACAAAGGATAATAAATGGTAAAGCCCAACATAAGGAGGCAAGCTATACCCTAGAAGAAGCAAGAAACTAATCGTCTTGGCAACAAAACAAAGAGAATGAAAGCACACAAACATAACCTCACATCAAATATGAATATAACGGGAAGCAATAATCACTATTCCTTAATATCTCTCAATATCAATGGCCTCAACTCCCCAATAAAAAGACATAGATTAACAAACTGGATACGCAACGAGGACCCTGCATTCTGCTGCCTACAGGAAACACACCTCAGAGACAAAGACAGACACTATCTCAGAGTGAAAGGCTGGAAAACAACTTTCCAAGCAAATGGTCAGAAGAAGCAAGCTGGAGTAGCCATTCTAATATCAAATAAAATCAATTTCCAACTAAAAGTCATCAAAAAAGATAAGGAAGGACACTTCATATTCATCAAAGGAAAAATCAACCAAGATGAACTCTCAATCCTAAATATCTATGCCCCAAATACAAGGGCACCTACATATGTAAAAGAAACCTTACTAAAGCTCAAAACACACATTGCACCTCACACAATAATAGTGGGAGATTTCAACACCCCACTCTCATCAATGGACAGATCATGGAAACAGAAATTAAACAGTGATGTAGACAGACTAAGAGAAGTCATGAGCCAAATGGACTTAACGGATATTTATAGAACATTCTATCCTAAAGCAAAAGGATATACCTTCTTCTCAGCTCCTCATGGTACTTTCTCCAAAATTGACCATATAATTGGTCAAAAAACGGGCCTCAACAGGTACAGAAAGATAGAAATAATCCCATGCGTGCTATCGGACCACCACGGCCTAAAACTGGTCTTCAATAACAATAAGGGAAGAATGCCCACATATACGTGGAAATTGAACAATGCTCTACTCAATGATAACCTGGTCAAGGAAGAAATAAAGAAAGAAATTAAAAACTTTTTAGAATTTAATGAAAATGAAGATACAACATACTCAAACCTATGGGACACAATGAAAGCTGTGCTAAGAGGAAAACTCATAGCGCTGAGTGCCTGCAGAAAGAAACAGGAAAGAGCATATGTCAGCAGCTTGACAGCACACCTAAAAGCTCTAGAACAAAAAGAAGCAAATACACCCAGGAGGAGTAGAAGGCAGGAAATAATCAAACTCAGAGCTGAAATCAACCAAGTAGAAACAAAAAGGACCATAGAAAGAATCAACAGAACCAAAAGTTGGTTCTTTGAGAAAATCAACAAGATAGATAAACCCTTAGCCAGACTAACGAGAGGACACAGAGAGTGTGTCCAAATTAACAAAATCAGAAATGAAAAGGGAGACATAACTACAGATTCGGAGGAAATTCAAAAAATCATCAGATCTTACTATAAAAACCTATATTCAACAAAATTTGAAAATCTTCAGGAAATGGACAATTTCCTAGACAGGTACCAGGTATCGAAGTTAAATCAGGAACAGATAAACCAGTTAAACAACCCCATAACTCCTAAGGAAATAGAAGCAGTCATTAAAGGTCTCCCAACCAAAAAGAGCCCAGGTCCAGACGGGTTTAGTGCAGAATTCTATCAAACCTTCATAGAAGACCTCATACCAATATTATCCAAACTATTCCACAAAATTGAAACAGATGGAGCCCTACCGAATTCCTTCTATGAAGCCACAATTACTCTTATACCTAAACCACACAAAGACACAACAAAGAAAGAGAACTTCAGACCAATTTCCCTTATGAATATCGACGCAAAAATACTCAATAAAATTCTGGCAAACCGAATTCAAGAGCACATCAAAACAATCATCCACCATGATCAAGTAGGCTTCATCCCAGGCATGCAGGGATGGTTTAATATACGGAAAAGCATCAACGTGATCCATTATATAAACAAACTGAAAGAACAGAACCACATGATCATTTCATTAGATGCTGAGAAAGCATTTGACAAAATTCAACACCCCTTCATGATAAAAGTCCTGGAAAGAATAGGAATTCAAGGCCCATACCTAAACATAGTAAAAGCCATATACAGCAAACCAGTTGCTAACATTAAACTAAATGGAGAGAAACTTGAAGCAATCCCACTAAAATCAGGGACTAGACAAGGCTGCCCACTCTCTCCCTACTTATTCAATATAGTTCTTGAAGTTCTAGCCAGAGCAATCAGACAACAAAAGGAGATCAAAGGGATACAGATCGGAAAAGAAGAGGTCAAAATATCACTATTTGCAGATGACATGATAGTATATTTAAGTGATCCCAAAAGTTCCACCAGAGAACTACTAAAGCTGATAAACAACTTCAGCAAAGTGGCTGGGTATAAAATTAACTCAAATAAATCAGTTGCCTTCCTCTATACAAAAGAGAAACAAGCCGAGAAAGAAATTAGGGAAACGACACCCTTCATAATAGACCCAAATAATATAAAGTACCTCGGTGTGACTTTAACCAAGCAAGTAAAAGATCTGTACAATAAGAACTTCAAGACACTGAGGAAAGAAATTGAAGAAGACCTCAGAAGATGGAAAGATCTCCCATGCTCATGGATTGGCAGGATTAATATAGTAAAAATGGCCATTTTACCAAAAGCAATCTACAGATTCAATGCAATCCCCATCAAAATACCAATCCAATTCTTCAAAGAGTTAGACAGAACAATTTGCAAATTCATCTGGAATAACAAAAAACCCAGGATAGCTAAAGCTATCCTCAACAATAAAAGGACTTCAGGGGGAATCACTATCCCTGAACTCAAGCAGTATTACAGAGCAATAGTGATAAAAACTGCATGGTATTGGTACAGAGACAGACAGATAGACCAATGGAATAGAATTGAAGACCCAGAAATGAACCCACACACCTATGGTCACTTGATTTTTGACAAAGGAGCCAAAACCATCCAATGGAAAAAAGATAGCATTTTCAGCAAATGGTGCTGGTTCAACTGGAGGGCAACATGTAGAAGAATGCAGATCGATCCATCCTTATCACCCTGTACAAAGCTTAAGTCCAAGTGGATCAAGGACCTCCACATCAAACCAGACACACTCAAACTAATAGAAGAAAAACTAGGGAAGCATCTGGAACACATGGGCACTGGAAAAAATTTCCTGAACAAAACACCAATGGCTTATGCTCTAAGATCAAGAATCGACAAATGGGATCTCATAAAACTGCAAAGCTTCTGTAAGGCAAAGGACACTGTGGTTAGGACAAAACGGCAACCAACAGATTGGGAAAAGATCTTTACCAATCCTACAACAGATAGAGGCCTTATTTCCAAAATATACAAAGAACTCAAGAAGTTAGACCGCAGGGAAACAAATAACCCTATTAAATATGGGGTTCAGAGCTAAACAAAGAATTCACAGCTGAGGAATGCCGAATGGCTGAGAAACACCTAAAGAAATGTTCAACATCTTTAGTCATAAGGGAAATGCAAATCAAAACAACCCTCAGATTTCACCTCACACCAGTGCGATTGGCTAAGATCAAAAACTCAGGTGACAGCAGATGCTGGCGAGGATGTGGAGAAAGAGGAACACTCCTCCATTGTTGGTGGGATTGCAGACTGGTAAAACCATTCTGGAAATCAGTCTGGAGGTTCCTCAGAAAATTGGACATTGAACTGCCTGAGGATCCAGCTATACCTCTCTTGGGCATATACCCAAAAGATGCCTCAACATATAAAAGAGACACGTGCTCCACTATGTTCATCGCAGCCTTATTTATAATAGCCAGAAAATGGAAAGAACCCAGATGCCCTTCAACAGAGGAATGGATACAGAAAATGTGGTACATCTACACAATGGAATATTACTCAGCTATCAAAAACAACGAGTTTATGAAATTCGTAGGCAAATGGTTGGAACTGGAAAATATCATCCTGAGTGAGCTAACCCAATCACAGAAAGACATACATGGTATGCACTCATTGATAAGTGGCTATTAGCCCAAATGCTTGAATTACCCTAGATCCCTAGAACAAACGAAACTCAAGACGGATGATCAAAATGTGAATGCTTCACTCCTTCTTTAAATGAGGAAAAAGAATACCCTTGGCAGGGAAGGGAGAGGCAAAGATTAAAACAGAGACTGAAGGAACACCCATTCAGAGCCTGCCCCACATGTGGCCCATACATATACAGCCACCCAATTAGACAAGATGGATGAAGCAAAGAAGTGCAGACCGACAGGAGCCGGATGTAGATCGCTCCTGAGAGACACAGCCAGAATACAGCAAATATAGAGGCGAATGCCAGCAGCAAACCACTGAACTGAGAATAGGTCCCCTATTGAAGGAATCAGAGAAAGAACTGGAAGAGCTTGAAGGGGCTCGAGACCCCAAAAGTACAACAATGCCAAGCAACCAGAGCTTCCAGGGACTAAGCCACTACCTAAAGACTATACATGGACTGACCCTGGACTCTGACCCCATAGGTAGCAATGAATATCCTAGTAAGAGCACCAGTGGAAGGGGAAGCCCTGGGTCCTGCTAAGACTGAACCCCCAGTGAACTAGTCTATGGGGGGAGGGCGGCAATGGGGGGAGGGTGGCAATGGGGGGAGGGTTGGGAGGGGAACACCCATAAGGAAAGGGAGGGGGGAGGGGGATGTTTGCCCGGAAACCGGGAAAGGGAATAACACTCGAAATGTATATAAGAAATACTCAAGTTAATAAAAAAAAAAAAAAGTAGGTTACAAAAATGTATGCCTACAGGCCACTCCCCATAGGTCAAGCATTCGAACGTGTGAGTCTATGGGGATGTTCCTAATCAAACTGCCGCAATTGTTTATCAAGGGATTAGTTAATCTGTTTGATTTTTTCCAGCAAAGAATGTAAAAGCCAGAGAAGTTGGAGAATGCAGCCACATCTCACATGCACTCAAGCACAAAGCTTGAACTTGCTCCTCATGAGTCAGACTTCAGGGCTGTCGCTGTAGAGACTTTCCACCCAGCTGATTGCCTCTGTGCTAGGAAGCATCCCCACTTTCTTCATCAGCTTGATTTGACTTCTTGCTTCCCACCCAGAACCCTTAAATCCATCTCTACATCTCTCCCCGAATGACGAAGCAATCTCGTGCCGTTCTTTATCTTAACTGGAAACGTCAAATAGAACTTTGTCCTAACTATACCCATTCTTACTTTTCAAATAGCAATGATAACACACATCTATGGCTTAACTTATGTGCCTGTGTTAAGTGTGCATATTAACTCAGTGGGCCCTGCAGCACATACATACAGCACGCACTGATCAAGCCAGAGTAAATAGAGCATCTCTCACATCAGTTTAGGTTTGGAGCCCTTCTCTCTTAGACCTTCATAAAGTACAGAATAGATTACTGCAAGCTGTCTTCACCCTCTGTATCATGAAACAATAGAACTTACTTCTTCTGTGTGACTGCTTTGTGTGCCCATTCTGCAGCCTCACTTTAGCCACTCGCCACATTCTCCCTAATCTGTAATAGTCACTATTCTACATTTAGGCTGACATTTCTAACTTCCCCATATAGTTTGTTTCATTTAGCACCATACCTTTCCATGCGTTTTGCTGCAAGTACCAAAGTCCACTCTTCTACAGCTAACTAGCATCCCACTGTGTGTGCACTGCACACTTTATATATCCTCTGTTGATGTAGATCGATGCTAACTATTTGAGCTGCTGTAACAGTGCTGCTGCAGTGAACATGAGGTTGTGGACATCTCTGATAGGCTGACCATTCCCTTTGGATAGGAACCATTCATTGGCCATTAGTGTTTCCTCTTTTGGGCAACATCTATTCAGATCTTTCGCCCAGTCTTTAACTATGTTGCTTCCTTTACTGTAGTGGCTGGTGTTAAGCTTTTGGGTTCCTTATGTATTTGACAATGTAAACTTAAACAGCTCCAGTGGAAATCATTGTGGAAGTTGCCAAAAAGAAAACTACAACTAGATCGACTAAATGATCTAGCCACTCCTACATGTATGCCCAACACCCACAGCTACCACGGCTCACAGCAGCGAAGAGGCAGAACGTCAAATGTGTTTAAAAAGTGCCATAAGCATGATAAAAAAAAAATTGTAACAAAATAAAAATGGATTTTCATAAATAAAAATGAAATCATGACACATAACAGGAAAATTAATGGAACAACAAATCATTATGTTAAGAGAAATAAACCAGAAACAGAAAAAAAAAAACACAACCTACTCTCATATGAAAAATCTATAGTGGTGTGAGTGTGTGTGTGTGTGTGTGTGTGTGTGTGTGTGTGTGTGTGTGTGTGTGCTTGGAGTCATGAGATAGGAAGAAGGCATCTTACAGGAGGGTTAGTTGGAAATAGAATACCTTACCATGATAGCAGAAGGGACAACTATCAGGGAGAGGAAGGGGACCAGCAAGGAGTAGCAGAGGAAATTAGAAGGTTTTTAAATGGAATAAATGAAAACAAAGAATGATTACATGTATGCATAGTCTATAATGAAACCTTGTGTGCTAACTTTAAAAAGCCTAAAACAGTAGAAACTACCATTGATATTCAGATGTTCTGAAATCGTATATGCCTGATGTGGCCAGATGTTGATTCCTGGTTTTATATATTATTTTTTTTTGTTAGTCCCTATTAGTTCTAATGCTTTCTGATCATCTAGGGATTTATTGTCATTGCTGTCTGCTTATTTGTTTGTGGCAGGGTCTAGCCCAGGCTACTCTCAAATTCATGGTCCTCCTGACTCAGCCTCTCACACGGCTGGGGTTACGGGTGTTCCTGTGACTATTAGTGGTGTCAGCTTTCAGTTAGACTTCTCCTCTTGAGTTTATTATCTCCATGGTACTTTCCAATGGGAAGACTCTCTTTGTGGGATGAGGGTTTATTTAAGCGTGGATCTCAGAAAAATAGCACCTACAGATGTATTTCTGGAGCAATGATTCACATTATTTTGTGCACCTATGGCTCTCCAGCCCCTTCAGAAAGTGGGTTAAAGGAATGGCAAGTCTTGTTAAGGTTTCTAATGTAAAAGTGAGTGAAGTCACCAACAAGCCTCTTATACGGAGAAGGAATCAACCTCAGTAAGGAGCAGAGCAAGGTTAAAAATGAAGCTGTGCGTCAGCATGAAGGATTAAGAAACATATCTGGCAGTCTTATTGGACATGGCTGGCACTTAAATTAGAATGTTGTCAAGTTGTCTCCTTCTGGAGTCTTACAAGGTTGGTTCAGACCTGTCCCTGGGGACAACGTGATACAGACCTAGCTGTATCCTTGCCCGGGGCTAACAGATGGCTGGAATGACCCCTCTGCAGCTCTCCCAGCCCCACACTTCAGTTTTCCCACACTGTTGACTGGTTTGTTAGCTGACTCAGATCTGCCCTTGCAAGCTAGCAGAGGGACTATCTGCACAAGAGAAAGAAAGTCGACTCTTTGTCCCCCAATGAAAGCCTGTCTCCACTGTTTCAGTACTGCAAAAGTGGGAGAAAGGCTACCAAATGCAATGAACCACAATTTCCTTATGTGGCAAAAAAAAAGATTCTATACCTTTCTCTTTCTTGAAGTTATTCAAATATTTATACAAGAAATTTTTTAAAAAATAATTTTAGACCTTTACCTCATTTTTTTAACCTTGTGATGTAAACGTGTTGTGAATTGAGATCAAATTCTATGACTCTGATAAAATTGGGGGCATAAATTCAAGCCAGATGGAATGAGAGTTTAACCCTGCGGATGTGAGCAGTGAATCTAGTTTGCATGTGTTTGCCGTTACTGTATTGAAACAAGATAATGTGCTTGTCATCATGACTTGGTTTCCCACCTGCACTACATATGAATTATAGGTTGGTTCCTGCACTATAGGTGGACCTGTGGCAGCCCAGCAGTATCTCCTATGTGTCAGAGGGGACAATTACTGATGTCCGTGTTACCCAAAATGCTTCCAGAACCCTGTTAGCAATCTTACAGGAAACCAACATCCAGTACAAGTAAGCATTCTTCTTTATTTGTAACAAGTTTTATTTGTACTAAATCCAACTGAATAGCGACTGTATTCAAGTTGTTTATCAAGAGTTTCCACAAGGGTTTTATTTAAGTGGTGTTTGAATTTACTTGTCTAATAGAGAGTAGGAACTGTCACATAGACGTGCTACTTCACTGTTCGCACTGTCATCAATGGCAACACAATCTCTTAGTGTATTAAGAGAGAAGAACCACCTGGCACTGCTAAAATGGCCAAAGGGAAGGGAGAGAAGAAATGGTTTCCTGCAGCTGCCTGGTCTGCAAGCAAAAGACGGAATAAGACTGGGGCCCTGCCAGATATAGGGGACAAGGCGAACAAAGGAAGGGTACACAATGGGCCACCACTGTGAGAATGCAAAGGGAAGGTGAGGAGCCCAGACTGCTATGAGTGGCACTGCCCCCTTGAGGATATAAGCAAAAGTGCCCCATATTTTTAGCTGGGACTGCAATAGCAGAAGATAGAAATAATCCAAATAGCAAGGGGAAGCTTCCGAATGGTCTTCCCAGGGTAAAGCTAGCAGGCGAAAAGGGAGAAATCAAGGAGGATGCTGGGTTTTCTGACCTGGAGAAGACTGAGCAGACAGATGCGAATAAATGTGCATATTCAGACCGTTTCTAAACAATTGCAGCAGAATCGAGTAAGTCAGTTATGAGTCAGTTATGGGAGGCAAAGAAGAGAATGATTTCAGAGAGTGGGATGACGGTCCCCAGCTACAGTGGCACTTAACCAGAAAGGAACCAACCAGTCTCTGGATTTGGTGATGGAAATTCTATTACCAACGTTGACGGTGAGATTCAGCTGTGAGGAACAGAAGACAGAAAAGTGATGACAGACGCAGAGCAGAATCTACCTCCTGGCAGTTGCCATAAGAGGAGAGCAGAGAGCAAGAAGTGACCACTGAGTCACACAGAACCAATGACCACTCAGAAACCTTGAGATTGTGCCAGAAGGAGAAACGTGGTGTGGTGCATCGACAGCCAGGTGGGAGATACTGTGATAGCAGAGATTTGACAGAAGGAAATAGGCCCCATCTTCTCACATGGAAGGAATGAGTATTGGTCAATTTAAAATAATAGAACCAGCCGTCACGTGCCATACATTACCAGTATTCTGGAGAGTGAGGCAGGAGGATTACAAACTCTAAGCCAACCTGGGGTACACAGTGAGTTCTAGGTCAGTTCCAAGACTGCAGCCCCCACCCCCACCCAAAGAAAAGAGACCATTGAGTTGGGAGTTCTTAGTTTGAAAGAAAACTTAGCTGGTGGTTTTCTAAAGTAAGAAACAAAATTATTTACAAGGTGTGAAAAAAATGTATTCTAAAGAATGATGCCAAGAAAAAAAAAAAAACAGAAGTAAGAACTGGCAGCCTGGTTGCTGCTGAGAAGAGAATTTAACATTGGTAGAGGACTGGTGATCTGTTGGATAGAAACATAGAAAGGTTGGTGTGGTAAGTAACCCAGTGAAATACTGGTTCAAGGGTTTATCGGTGGTATCTAGTCTGGATAAGGAAGGGGGAGACTATGGGCAGAATTGTGGAAGAGCATAGAAGATCATGGAATGCAAGAAGATATATATCATATATCATATATCACATACCATATACCATATATCATATACCATATATCATATATCATATTTATATCAGAACTGAGGGGAGCAGACAAGAAGAAAGAGAGTGTTCCGACAAAAATGTGAATTAAGTAAGTTATGAATCTTGAAAGCTTATTGCTGATGACAGGAGCAAGGTACCAGGGATATCCTTGGTGACACAAACAGAAGACTATCTGCAGCTTATTAAAGCACTGGCATGCTTTTTGTAGAAATTTTCTCTGTGCTTCTAGAATAGAACCACAGCTGTGCAGAAAACCATTGTTCATATTGCTCACATTTTCCTCACTTCTGCAGCTTGGGAGGCAAGCTATGATACCCTGTATGCCTAGCAGGAAGGAGTTTGGTAATTATATCTATAGGTACACAGTAACAACTCGAATGCTTCATTAATTATTGTTCAGTAGAAAAGAACATACCACTTAGTTTAACAAGCCTCTACTTCCTGCTATTAACTCTAGTTCGCGTGGGACTGATATAGAAAAATAATCAGACTGTGTGTCACCGAGAAGAGAGGGGATAAGTATTTTAAGTCAGCTGTTTCCCCATGAAGAACAATCACTTAAAATTACCCATTTTGTCAGTCCCAAGATAATAGCGCATAAGAGTCAATTAAATTCCATAGGCACAATAGGTAGAGATCATTTTAATTGACTTTTATTATTGCAGCCTGGGGTATTTTCAAAAGATTATCACTTACTCTGTACAACTACATAGGATGTATCACTATAGTGATCTGTAAAGTGGCAGTGATGTGACTCATTGTTTATGGCCCTGGGTGGTCAACCCTCTCAGTAAGATGACTCACTCTGCCTTTTTTATTTAAAAAAAAAAAAAAGACATTCTATATATACCTAAAAAAATGGCAATGAAATTTACATTTTTGAGAGTCCTCTCCTGGTCTGGGAATTGGAGGTAGTGATGAGATCATTTGAAAAGCTTTTAATAGTTCTTATCACCATTATAGGGCTGTGCCCACTTGAAATAAGAATCACAGCCAGAAGCAACGAGATGGTTCAGTGGGAAAAGGAACCTGTTGCTGTGCCTGACAAGCTAAAGTAAAGCCCCACATGGTGGACTAAGCGAGCAACTCTCTCAAACTGACTTCTAACCTACACAGACACACACACAGACACAGACACAGACACACACACAGACACAGACACAGACACACACACAGACACACACACACACACAATCACATACTCACATACTCACACACACATACACACACACATACACACACACAAACGCACACATACATACTCACACACATACACATACACACACATACACACACATACACACACATACACACACACATACTCACACACATACACACACAAACTCACACACACTCACACACACACTCAATCACACACTCACACACAGATACACACTCAATCACACATATTCAGACACTTATTCACACACATACACACACACATCACACATCACACATCATCACACACATCACACACATCACACACAGGCACCAAGGCATGCAGTCATTCACACACATACACACAAATAAATAAATGTAATTGGAAAAGAATCACAATCATCTATTAAAATCTAAGAAAATATAATGGTTTAGAAAAGTCATTTCTGGTGACCAGTTTTCTCAATATGCTTTCTGGTTTCCACTCAACTATCTAACAAGAATGTGGGGCTGGACTACCAAATCACAACTGTTCTCTAATTTAAGACCGGCCTCTTGGTGCCTGTATGAGACACAGTTTAAGTGATTACAAAACCTGTATCAGTTTGATGATATTCCAGGAATAAGGAACCCACCCTGGAGACTTCTTAAGTTGGACTAGAAGAAAGATTTTGTCAAGGAGAGGGCTGGATGAAGCAGACACTTGATCCATAGGACAGTTAAGGAAATACACGTTAGTTACCGAGAGGCAAACCTGCCTGAAGTTTATTGCAGTCACTGGGATATCAGAAAGTTTATTACCACATCTCTCCTAATCAAACTCAGCTCCCCAACCATCCAAGTTCTCTCCAAGAACAAGGATCTTAGAACCTGGCATAGTTCTCATTGGCTCTTAATGTCTGCCTTGGTGCTATTTCAGTCCTTCAGGCCACGAACCTAATCACCACACAAAACTTCTTACCTCTGGGAAGGAAAAGAACTGCTGATAAGGAAGAGATTTGGCTTGACAAATTACTTTGACTCACCATTTTGAGATACCACTGGCAACTACCAAGAAAATAAGGAGTCTTCTCCCACTTCACCTCTCCTAACATTTCCAACTGCAACATACAGAAACAAAACAAAAGTCTAGAGTCCATTTCAAAACAAAAGTCTAGAGTGTGTTTCTGGTTAGCTGTGCAGTCTGCAGTGGGGACTTAGGAGACAGCAAGCCAGTCAGGGCAATGTCTGGCTCTGAAGTAAATTGTTTCCTACAGGTACCAAAAAGTATGTATTCAGTCCATTTGATAATTCTTTTAATAAAGTGACCTATATAAATTATTCTTAATGTCCCTTAGAGATACTACCCCATGTCTTTTAATAAAATTTACCCCATAAGCAGCAGGTTCCCTTTGGAAGATAACACATGAAAACAAAGCTTTTAAGCCACCTGCCACAGTCAGAAGGTCTCACCAAAGTTCTCTCACATCTTGATATACTTACTGCAGGCGAACAATATGTCTGTCTCTTCACACCATTCTCTACAGCAGTGGCCCGTCACACTGTTAATTCCTCAGATTTATCTCAGATGTCACATCAGCACCACAGATGGTTCTGTCTGGAGCTGCTGGCCCCACACCACAGCCATCAGCCTGACAGCCCTAGGCTGGCCATAGCATCCAGTATCCAAATGCATCCAGTTTCAGAACAGAGCTCCTCTGCCTTGGCGTTCCTGGCACTGCAGGTCGATGAGATGGCATTGTCCACCTTTATCACTCCAGTTCCCTCTTGAGAACCAAAGCTCCTTCTACCCTTTCTCTTTCCTGGATCCAGGATGCAGGATGCAGGACATGTGAGCAGCTAGAAGTTTCTAGAAAGATGTGGAGAAGGCGTTCAGAGCAGCCAGAGCTTCCATTCCATTTCCTTGCACCTGAAGTCACACCCCAAGCTCAGATTCTGTCTTTGCATTCCCAGTGGAATGACACTGACTCCTAACCCCACTGAGTCTCAGGCTCCCCATTTATGAGAGAGAAATAGCGAAGTCCAACACAAAGGCTGTTACTGAAGAGCAAACACAGCACAGTGGCTGGCTTCTGGTAAGCACCCAGCCGGGGTACGTGTGTACAGCATCACCGCATGGTTATAGATGCTTACTCTGTAGTAGTTATTATTACCGCACTGATATTATTTGGGGACATCTGACTATAATTTACACTTTAAATTTATTACACCACTTATTCAACAGCTTTCGTTTCCTGAAAAAGAACACTTTCTCGATGTTTGGTATTTTTAGAAATGTCACACTTGGCAGACTCTTTTTTCCCTCTCACTCCATGGAACACTGGGACACTTCTACAAGGCTCTATTCTGTATTCAATTATATTTTTGGCATTGCCTGATTTTTTACATGTTCTTGGCTTTCGTTTTTTGTCATGTTTCAAATTCAGGGTCCTCATCGAAGATCTTCAGAAAGCTGTGGAAAATGAAAACAGCGTGCACACCCAGAGAAACAGACGGTCTCTATCTGAATACAACTACGAGGTCTATCACTCTTTAGAAGATGTACGTAATCAAAGAACCCTTAACTTACAGTGTGCGGTTTTGTTTTCTTTTCTTGTTTCTTGTTGTCTTTCTGGCTGTGTTGTTGTGTCAGTAATTTCGAGTTTATCTTTGTCATTTTACTATAAGAATTAGAGAGAATTGTGAAAACAGAGACTTGGGCTCTGGGAAGGACAGAATAATTTACCCCCCCCCCCATGGCTCATACATTTCATCATTGGTCCTTTTAATGCTAAAAACGAATTATCAAAATAATGGGCCAGAGAGATGGCTCAGCCAAAAAAAAAAAAGTACTTGCTGCTCTTGCAGAAGGCCAGGATTGTTTGGGTCCCAGCACCTACATGGTGGCTCACAAACGTCTATAACCCCAGTTCTAGGGAGTCTCTCGTGCCTTCTTCTGGCCTCCCCAAAAGAATAGGGTGCGATAGCAGTTTTTAACACGGAGTACACACACATGCAGGGAAAGCACACATGCACATAAAATATAACTTTATAGAAGGAAGTAGAAAAATGATTCATATCTTATTTACTTTACCCAAATAAACCCCACAAAGGACATAAGAGACACATGAACAACTTGGTAGTTGGTGTTACAATCAGGGCTATAAGACCATAACCAAGAAGCCACAGAAAGAAGAGAGCAGAATGAGAGCTGCATTTGGAAGGCAGTTGGAAGGCTGAGGGCCCAGTAGGCTTCCACACTAGTCACACCCTTGCCAAGTTCAGACCTCCCCACAGCCAGCTCATATCAGTGGCACCCACTGGCCCTCTGCACACACTGCCATTCAATCCACAAGGAAGCTCACTGCAGTCTCATCCTGCCACATCACCCCATCTTTACCTGACAGCTTACCATTCCTCACATTTTAGCTAAGACAAGCAAGACACTCTTTCTGTAGGGCTGCATAGAAGCCTCTGCTCACCAAATCCCAATGTATCCCAGTGCCCCCTGGCACTCAGATGGGACACCACTCACAGGTCACACTGTAACTGTGGTTAGCTGACACTCTCTGTGCTAATAAACTGCGTGTTCCCTGAGGGCCAAGTGTTTATAATGATCACTTCTATCTCCCCAAAGCATGCAAAGAGAGGCCTCCAATGAGAAAGCTGTTGGTTGGATGTATGAATACGTATATTTTTCCACATTTCCTCCATATTGAACAAAGGAATTCCAGATACAAAGTTAGTAAGAATATACTATATTAACAGTACTTTTGTTCTGTTCAGGATAAATCTCCTTTCAAAATTCCTTTTGCATATTTCCGTGTCTTAACCTACTTTTTAAGAAGCATGGAGTTAAATGCAATAAAAGGTTTCAGATAAATTCGCATATGAAAGCATAATTAAGTCCTAGGAAAAAAAAATCCAAAAATAGATGTAGCTAGATATGCACATATATGCACACATATATGCATACCTCCTGCTTGCTGGATTGTGTAAGAATAAAAAAAATATGAGTACTCCTTAAGATCCACTTACGTATTTGTTTCAGCACCCACCGTCTCACATCATAGAACCGTGGGACACGTCCATGTGACTTCTTGACTGTTTGCAGGACTTTTAAGTCTGAAATGTCACTTGTCTTTCTTAGCATCTTATTGATCCATTCCAAATCACCATCTTCTGATGGCAGATACATGTGCAGAGGAATTATCCAGAATATGCCTGCCAGGGGCTCAGCAGAATAAACTCAACTGTGGATGATCCCGCCTTCCTCTGCACTCCGGTTGCTTCTGCTCAGTTCCAGATTACGATAAATGAGACTTCGGGGGCTCTCAAGTCATTTGGAACATTGTTGTGTGTTTTGTTGTTGTTGTCGTTGTTGTAGCTTTTGTTTTGTCTTGCTTTCCTCTTTAATATCTGAGGGGAAATGAAAATAAGTTGGGATTTTTCAAAAAGAAGCCAGAGCACAGTCGATTCTCCATCCAACACCCCACAAAGATCCCAGCGGTGATAGTAAAAGGTGTCTTTTAAGAGGTAAGGCAAAAAGACCTAGAGTGCTGTCTATGCGTAGAGAAAATAAATGCCAAGTTAAGTATCCTAAAGAAAAGTAAGAGCAGACAGCGGCGGGATTTCTCTGCCTGTTTTTACTCCCTGTGTGTTCTTTGGCTTCTGGGAGTCAATGTTGTCTTTTGTCAACTTAGGCGCTCAAAGAGTTCTTGTACCGTGGAGGACTCTGACGTGTCTTGTACCGTGGAGGACTCTGACATGTCTTGTACCGTGGAGGACTCTGACGTGTCTTGTACTGTGGAGGACTCTGACGTGTCTTGTACCGTGGAGGACTCTGACATGTCTTGTACCGTGGAGGACTCTGACGTGTCTTGTACCGTGGAGAACTCTGACGTGTCTTGCTCATCTGCCTTCAGATTCAGAGTTGGATGCACCATCTGAACCAAACTCAACCTGGCCTCGTCCGAGTTTTCCCAATTGGAAGATCATTTGAAGGAAGGCCTCTCTTGATTATACAGGTAAAAAGAATAAAATGTTACCACAAAATATGTATCCCCTTCTCTCTGACGTGTGGGAGGAAATAAAATTACCTTCCACAGATTCTCATGTCTAACATCATCTTGCTAACCTAAGGGGAAATTGCCTTAGATTATTGATCCACGTTTCACTGTTCCAGAAGATTCTCATCCTGACAAGCTCAGTTTGTGATGAAAATTGCTTATGAGTTGGTACTACTTAAGATGAACCAATCAAAACTTGATAAATGTGAAGACGTTAATCTTTGTCTCCCTTCATTAATCACGTATTCTGGCCCTCCAGTTCCCCTCTTCCTCTCAGCTAAGCGTCTAATACATTTACCTGCTTCGATGCCTCTTTCCCTGCCTCCCCTTCAGACTCTGACTGGCTTTCTCCCCAGAACTCCTTTAAAACTCCTCTTGGGGCTTGGTGCTGAGCTCTATGTTGTGTTTCCCACTGGCTGGCGCTTCCTCCCGGCTCACTCACAGCTTCTCTTTCCTTATTCCTGACAAAGGTTCTGGCCAGTCTCACTCTATTCTCAAGTCTGTTTTCACCCTACAAACTCCAACCCCATGGTCCTGTCTGCCCCACAAAAATCATCCCTGATCTTTCTATCTAGTTTGCAGAGATCCAAATTCATGCAGGACACATTCAACTAGATATTCACAAGAGCTCCTGAGACCTGTCGTGGCCCAACTATCCTTCTGTTTTAGAAATATGTCTCCCTACATTATTTCTCTTCTGTTGTAATCCCTCATTTTCAATTCACCACCAAAAATTGACAGTTCATTGAAAGCTCTCTCACCTTCTTCTCTGTCTTCACGGATATTGTCTGAATTTGCCTCTGAATCTGTCCTCCCTGGACTATTTCAACAGTGACCTCAATGCTGAACTTCTACATCAGTACCAATCCTTGACCCACTCATCCTATAACCCATCCTCCATACTGCTAGCCACCAGTGTGAGTTCATCCTCCACTGTGCTGTCAGTGTGAACTCACCCTTCACACTGCTGTCTGTGTGAACCCCTCCTCCACTGTGCTGTCAGTGTGAGTTCATCCTCCACTGTGCTGTCAGTGTGAACTCACCCTTCACACTGCTGTCTGTGTGAACCCCTCCTCCACTGTGCTGTCAGTGTGAACTCATCCTCCACAGTGCTGTTATGTGAACTTATCCTCTAACCTATCCTTCACACTGCGGTCAGTGTGAACTTGTAAAGCAAGCACATACTTATGGGGAGAGGAGGAAGGGATGGAGGAAGAGGAAAGAAGGAAGAAGAGAGATCATAGAATATTCGGTGTGGCTTTATCCCTGCTACCAAGGAATGTCCTAAGATTCCTTCCAGCTTTATTTGCTTTCCAAGCAAACTTCCAGTCTTGATTAAATATTCAAGCATGCTTTTATTCCCCAAGAGAATT
Organism: Rattus norvegicus; assembly: GCF_021556685.1. Taxonomy (NCBI): domain Eukaryota; kingdom Metazoa; phylum Chordata; class Mammalia; order Rodentia; family Muridae; genus Rattus; species Rattus norvegicus. Next base: position 14,052,909 of record NC_141538.1, read on the forward strand.
TGAGAATCATGTCATATCCCGACAGTAATTTATGGACATCCGGGTCATGAAGCTGGTTAGATTGTTCACACATCCGCCCTTCTCACTAGCACGGACATCGTGTATCTGTTCATCTCTAAATCTCCAGAGCTAAGCCTGATATCTGACAGAGAGGCACTTCCTGACACTTTAGTCAAGTGAATTAATGAGGGAATGAAAGCAAGAGCCCTTGAGAATATACTGCCAAGTGCTACCTACTAATGCCTGGGCTAGAAACTGGGTTTAAAGTAATATTGACATAGTCAGAGGTATTTGTAATTAGCCCCTTGGTTTCACAGATGAAGTTTCATGTTTCTATTTTGTGATATTTAACTGTAATTTGTCTATAAAGTATATGCTTCAAGAACTAGCCCCTAAAACATTCAGTTTCCTTGGGGTAGGCACAGTAAAGAGGGAAAGAGAAGAAAGCAGGGTTGGGGGAGGGATTTGCTTTTTTACTTAATAGTCATTATGATACTAACACAGAGCCACTGTACTACTTTAGGAATTGCCCTTCCCCTTCTGTGTTTTTAGTTCTTTGATTGTATTGAGGCAATAAATTTGTTTCTGCATAAGCAAGTCTGGACTTTCAAAGAAGATAGGAAATCTCTTTATCTTATAAATGTGTTACCTACTAAACAAAACCATAGTGAAGAATTGTGCCAAACCCTTATTAAATTATGCTGGTCAATAGATCCAAACATAAAAGCCTGGGTTGGTGACGATGAATCCTCTTGTTTTCAGCTGGGCAGAAAATCACAAGTCTACAAAAGAGCTGTCTGGATAGACTGCGGCATTCATGCAAGAGAATGGATCGGTCCTGCCTTTTGTCAGTGGTTTGTTAAAGAAGTAAGTTAAACCCTTTTCAGACTGTCAGCTCCAACCAGTCAGGAAATCCCTGTTTTAATTCTGTTCAAGGAACAAAGTGGGGATTCTAACACAGAGATACCTAATTGAATGACAATAATACCTTGGTTCTATGGGCTGCTTTCCTGCTTATGAAGCCCTCCAAGGTCCTGGATGAACTTACGTTCACCTCTGTCCTCCTAGGTAGAATCATCTGCCCCCATTAAAAAGAAGCCAGGGTAGGAAGGTGCTGGGGTGAGACTCAGTTAAGAGAGTGCCTGTACCTAGCACACACTGAACCTTGGATCTGACCCCAAAGCCACATAACCTGGGTATGGTAATACACAGCTACAAACCTAGCACATAGGAGATTTAGGCAAGAGGGTCAGAAGTTCGAGGCCATCCTCTGCAATGTAGAGTGTTCAAGGCCAGTGGAAGATACATGATACTCCATCGAGAGAGAGAGAGAGAGAGAGAGAGAGAGAGAGAGAGAGAGAGAGAGAGACTAAAAAGTGAGGTTCAGAGCATCTTTGAATTTGAGGCAAATTAGGAGTGAGCCTTAGCAACAGAAGAACAGTGAAAGTCTGAAAATATAACTTGTGCAGGTCTGCAGCAACTGTCCTATCACATTCAGCTCAGAAAGTTCTCGCTCATTTTAAAATGAGCTCACTATGGTGTACCAGCAAAGAGGTGAAGAAATGGCCGATTGTTCCCTCCTGTGTAAACTCACAGTTTGGAGAACAAGAGATTCCAGTACCTGTCACTGAACGTTCTCCATGTCAGTCTTCTTTTTAAGGTGATGTCGACAGCTAGTGTCTCATAAGAATTTCTCATTTCCAAATGCTTTGTTTTGAATCCTGATTCCACTGAGGTCCCTTCCTGAGCAAGCCAGCATTCCTAGTGAGTTTTATTGTTTGGGGCTTTCTTAAATCCTGACTTATAAAGGTTTTTATTTTTGCGGGGGTAGGGAAAGTTTTTAAGAGAAAACACATTAATGGTCACAAAAGAGAAGGAGCCTGAAGAAATGGAAGTTTGCTAGTTGTACTCACAGGAAGCTGTTGAGGAAACAAAGGCCATTCAACTGTGCTTCTGTCATATTTCACTGTTTTATGTGGAAATTATGTGACTTTGAGGACTCCTATAGGCATTCTAGAATATATTCCAGTGGTGGTTTGAATGTGCGTGGCCTAAGGAGTGGCACTCTTAGGAGGTGTGACCTTGTAGTGGGTGTGGCCTTCTTGGAGGAAGTGTGCCACTGTGGGGGTGGGCTTTGAGGCCCTCCTCCTAGCTGCCTGGAAGATAGTCTTCTGTTTTCCTTCGAAACAAGACGTAGAACTCTTGGCTCCTCCAGCGCCATGACTGGATGCTGCCATGCTTCCCACCATAATGTTAATGGACTGGATCTCTGACCCTGTAAGCCAGCCCCAATTAAATGATGTTCTCTGTAAGAGTTGCCTTGGTCATGGTGTCTCTTCACAGCAATGAAACCCAAGAACACTCATGTTTCAGAAGTGTCAAAATGCACTGACTTTTCAACACATTCCTCTCCACCATTACCAAATTTCAAAAGAAATTTCATAAAATCACAAAACGAACACTACTAACTTTTCATCTTCAAATTATTGAACAATCCACGTTCCTTTAAACACCATTTGACCCCATGAAAAACAAATGCAAACACGAACAAGAAATTGTTAACTCTATTAATATATCAAATACTCTGTATGTTACTTTAACAACAGAATATTTGATGTTTCAAATTTAGGGACAGAAAGGAAAAAGAAAAAATGGTTAAGTATGAAATATCTCTTGTTCACAAAATATGGTCCTGTATATTATGGAAGGAAATATATATATATATATATATATATATATATATATATATATATATGTATATATAATGCATATATGCATAGACACACACATATATAATAAATACTATATATATATTTATCCAAAACATTTCAACTACAGTTGTATCTCAACCCTAAAAACTGCCAGCCCCTCTCAGCAACATCCATTTTCTTCCCTTCCTCTGTGGCTCCCATCAGTAGTATTCCGAGGCCAGAGACCTATCTCCTGACACAAGCTCAGCATGTAGGATAGCACATAGCACTTAAGAGATAAAGAGTTGCTCTCTCTTTCTTCTCTCTTTTCTCTCTCTCTTATCCCCCCTTTGTCTCCACATCCCAATAAACCTCCTCCACGTGAGAAAAAATAGAGGTAAAGAGTTGTTAATGAATGAGAACATCAAGAATCCCATGTTAATGATGTGTAAAGGTTCAGGCTGTGACCTCAAAAAATATGAATATACCATTTAGATTTCATGCAGAACAAACACAAATAAACCTATATATCCTGAAACCTGGGTTCAGTCGCCACAGAAAAAGATACGGTGTGGCTACTGTCAACTGAGTACAGTTGATTTTGGAACAAAAACAAAAAATATCAGTCTGGCTGATAAAGCTCACTTGCCTGGCTTGTGTACAGCCCTGGGCTCAATCCATAGCACCATTAAGCCAAACAAGAAAAGGAAAGAAAAAGGGAGCAATAAGCATCATTCAAGGTCAGGATCCAGCTCCACAAAAAAGATCAGGAAAATGCTTCTCCCTCTTTCACACAGACCACCTCCCCTCCTTGCTTTCTCTGGTTACTGCTGCCATCTCCCCTCCACCCAGAACTTTCTGCATTTGAAACAGTCAGAAGCAGACAAGAGAAGCTCTAGAAATCATCCACCTAGTGTCTTCTCAGGAGAAACGGGGCCACAGAGGCACAATGGCATAGGATGGCAGTGACTAGAACAAGTAATATTTATAAAAGATGCTCAATTAAAGCAAAATATTGTCCTCTGCCTTTGAAACTCCCAATCCCATTGATACTGGTTTGGGGGCAGGAGACACAAGGTTGTCAAAGATTTAAATAGATTAAAGCTCCCAAGCATGACTATGTACATCATCTCTTCTGCACTAATTCTCTCCTCTTGTTAAATCCGTGGTGACAGGCCTGGTGGTGCATGCCTGTAATCCCAGCACTCGAGATGCAGAGGTAGGTGGTCTGGGAGTTCAAGGCCAGCCTGAGCTACATGAAACTCTGCCAAAAGAAAATAACAAAACCTTGATGTTTGAAGAATGAGTCACCTGACAGGGATCCAGGCAGTAGCCTCCACAGATCCACTTTCGCCCATAGAATATCAGGACTGAATCTCTCTCAATTTATATAATTTCTATGTCCCCCTCAAAACATCTGTAAACCTCTGTCTACCAGGAGACTTCGAGATGCTATACATAGTCCTCTCTGTGCTTATACAAGTAGAGTCCCCGCTGCACTTGCCTTGTTGGCTCGGGAGAACCTTGTAAATGATTTCTTCCCAGAAACACATTCAGGATGCTGAATAAGTCCTCTTTTCTCATATTTTACCAAAATCTGTCAGGGGTTCCAAAAGTCTGGCTTCCTGCTATTGCTGTTTCCCTTTCTTCAATACATTTTCCTAAAACTCAATATGGTAGAACAATAGTCATTGATTTCTCCATTTCTGTGGGTCAGCAACCCAAGTGAGCTCAGCTGAATGCCTCTGACTTAGGACCTGCACAGAACTGCACTTGGGGATGCAGCCATGAAAATGTGTGGAGTAAGAGAGAACTGTGCTTCCTAATTCATTCTTAGCTATTGAGGATTACATCCCTCTTTGTTTGTCAACTCTAAATACCAGTTCCTTACCACATGGGTCTCTCTCCCTAAGGTAGCTTGGAACATAGACCTGGTTTCTCCCAGAGTAAATGGGAGAAAGGGGAAGAAAAAGGAGGCCCGAAATAGAAATGAGTCACTTCAAAGTCAAATCTCAAAAGGGACAGGTTGCCAAATTCTGTCCACTAGAAGAGGGAGACACAAAGTCAAAGCCATACCAAGAGAAAGAGATTACATACAAGTTCTGAGTCCTGAGAGAGAGGCATCAATGAGGCTCACATTTAAGACCATCTTTCACACCTTAGTGTGATTTACCTAGCAGCCACCCATGCAACCTTTGAATCTTTACTCAAATGTGGACTACAAGAAAACTTAAATCAACCCTCTGCTCTGCTAGAGCAGAAGATTACAAGGAGTGTTAGGTGCAACCTGACCTGGGTTATGCAACCCAGGTAGAAAGTTATTTAACATGTCTGAGGCTTACCAACATGCAGATAATAGTGTTGTCTAACATGCAGAGCTGCTGGGGAGGCTTAATAATGCAATACAACAAAAACCTTAGGATACTTGACAACTGAAAGACATTTTGTAAAGTCAACTCGCTATTAATATTATCAATTTAGCATTTTAAATAACCCACATAAAAGAGAACAATTAAAAAGAAAATCAGCAAGAATATAAAGGAGCTCAACATTACAGAACAAAATGCAGTAAACAATCCCCTAAAAACAGCAGAATATATATTCTTTCAAGTGCCTATGGGGTGTGTACTAAAAATGCCTAGGTCAAAAATAATCACCATTGACAACCAATGTAAAGTGATTGATACAATATTGTCAGACTGTGTCATTTTACCATAATGAAACCCATCTAGAAACTGATCAGAGACAATAGGAAGATTTCTAAAAAATTGGAAAATTAAGCACAGTTCTAAATAATCCATAGGTTAAAGAAGGAATTTCAAGAGAAAATTTTAAAGATTACCTTGAGCCATATGCAAATAAAAGTAGAACATCTCAAAATTTGTGGGGCGTGGCTACGTCGATACTAAAAGGAAAAATTAAAGTAATTCATGACTATTAAAGAAAGAAAGTCTCTAAACAACAGGACCTACAAACAGTGAGCAAAGTGAGGATACAAGTAAATATCAAGGCAAGCAGCAGCAAAGTAACAAAAATCATTGTGTAATGGAATACAGAAAATTACTAGAGAAAATCAATGAAACAAGGAAAAATGACAAATCCTAGTATGGTGCTTATTCTCAATTGTCAACTTGGCAAAATCTGGACTCAGCTGAGGGTAGGCCTCTAGCCATGCCTGTGGAAGAGCATCTTGACCAGTTTGCTCAAGTATGGCACCCTTCTTGAAGCTAGAATCACAGACAGTAAATAATGAGAAAGTTGCCTGAGGACTAGCATTCACCTCCCTCTGCTTCCTGACTGCGGATGCTCTGTGACCAGCTGCCTCGAGCTCCTGGTACCAGGCCCTCCTCCACCATTATTCCCTGAAACTGTGACACCAAAATAAATTCTGTATTCTTTAAGTTGTTTTGTCAGAGTATTGTATCATAGCAATAAAGAAGTAGCTACAACATCTAGCAAGACAAAGAAAGAAATCAAGACAAATTACCAAAAAGTAGGGATGAAATAGCCATATTATAGCCACAATAGATATCAAAAGGATAATAAAAATGAATAATTCCATACACATAAACTTGGCAGTGTAGAAAAACGGACAATTTAATTGCATATCACAAAGTGCTGCAAAACACCAGTATAAAATAGGTCATTTTGACTCTAGTAGTCTCTTAGTTTACCTCAGGATTTCAGTGGCCCCAGGAGTTAGTGTAGGACCAGGGTTCTGACTCCAGTTCAGCTCTGGATCTGAGTTTGTGTTCCAGTGGCTCCAGAGGCCACTATGGGCTACAGTTCTGATTCCAGAGATGTCAGAGTCCACTGTAGGACTGAAGTTTTTACTCCATCTTCTTGCCGTGGTGATCACTGTGACTTGATCGTGACCCTGAAGACCAGAACACCTTAGCAAACTCAGCTGGAAATCAAGACCAAGCTCTGTCATCTCCACAGCTGAGCTTGGTGCAGACAGCCCTCTAAGCAGACACAGAAAAATGAAACCACCATGGAGAGTTGGAAGAAGGGGAAGCTCAAACGGGATGAGTGTGTAAAGCATGACAAAGAAACACAGCACATCTGAACACAGCCCCGTCCCAACGTTCCTAGAGTGGAACCCAAAACCACAGAGATTGTTGAAATGTCTAAGAATTCAGAATCTTACTCTTTAAAAGATAACCATATAAATGATTCAAGCAGATATAAGAACTAAGGAAATCTGTCCAAGTCTTAATAAGATAGTCACTATGTAAATGAAACAACTAGTAAGTTTGAAGAGAAAAGTTCAAAATTCAAGGAAAATGAAATTATAACAACAAAAATAGAATCAGATGGAAATAATGAAAATGAAAAAAATGGTCTACCAAATAAAAAGTCACATCAGAAAACATCGTCAATAGGCAAGATAATGCAAAAGTATAAATTTTATAGATAAAGGACAAATTAGAGACAATAATACATGGACTTCAGTGAAATTGTGACAGAAAAGTTCCCAAGCCCAGAGACAGAAGTCAGTGTGCAAACATAAGAAGCATTTAAGCTTCGAGTAGACTTTACCAGGGAACTTTTATAATCGTCAAGATGTCACAGATACAATACGTAAAGTGGAACAGAAAAAACATCGACTCATACAAAGGCACAAGTATCAGAATGACCGCAAGCCTTTCATAGGGACTTTAAGAGACAGAAAAGCATGGAACAATGGATCTCGGGCTCTGAAATGAAGCTGCAAGACAAGAGTGTGGTACCCAGCAAAGTTGCCTTTCAAACTGACAAAAAGATAACAATATTTTAAAACAACCACAAATTAAGAAATTTCTTGACAACCAAGCAAAAGCCCTGTAGAGTTTATTAGAAATATTATGCAGGGAAGGAAAAAGTTTCCTCCACAAGAATATATGACAGCATATATTCCATGAAAAGAAAGGATAAAAGGAACACCAATAATTTAACAAGTGAGAACATCACACAACAATTTCTTAGGAAACAGAAAACCCCTTTCAATAATAATGTTTACTATAAATGGGCTTAACTTACTGCTTTAAAAAAAAAAACCTTCAAATAACCAACTGGATTTAAAAAAATAAGAACTATCTGCTTTCTGCAAGAAATGTATTTCGCTAACAAAGACATTCAAAGCCTGACCATCAAAAGGTAGAGATCAAACTATCAACCAAACAGAAGCCATAAACAAGCAGACACAGTTATTCTTTTATTTTAAAAGAGTTATTTATTTATTTATTATATATGTGTACACTGTAGCTGTCTTCAGACACACCGGAAGAGGGCATCAGATCTCATTACAGATGTTTGTGAGCCACCATGTGGTTACTGGGATTTGAACTCAGGACCTCTGGAAGAACAGTCATGTAGCTGTAAATATTAACAAATAAATCTACCATCCCAAGCTGGTGCCGGCTCTGGTGGGCCACATGGCATCTGCGGGATACCTTCATCTTAATCAGCAAATCATCTCCCCCAACTTACCAAGCTTCCAATCTCCATCCCACGCTGCCACCAGCTACTCTCTGAGCCCTGCAGCAATCTCGCCATCCATCTAGTTCCCAAAGGGGGTAGCCAGCAGGCCAGTTTCATACAGAAACCACCTATTTTGTGGCCCTCTTGCCGTTCACATTCCCAGCATCCACCCCCCATGGTTATAGTCATAACTCCCAGTAACCTGTTAAAATCAAAATTCAATAAGCTTCTAATTTAACAATCAGATTTATATCAGTAAATTCAAACTCCACAAAATGTCTGCACAATAGACACAACCAATTAATAATGATATAAACTGCCCACCTAGATAAGACAAATTATCCTATAAAAATCCATCCCTTATGAACTATTCATAACTACCTGTGCCCATTTAAGGCCATGCAGATCTGGGTCATCCTTCTCTGCCTCCAACTTGGTTTTTCTCTTTCTCTTTCTCTTTCTCTTTCTCTTCCTCTATCTGTTTCTCTTTCTCTTTCTCCTTCTCTTTCTCTTTCTCTTCAAAACTCTGTACCTGCCTTACATTTTCACTGTGTAATCACAGGCCTTGCCTTATCTTGTGCCTGCCTTTTTCACCTGCATAAAGACAACAATCGACACAGTCAGTGCTCTTAACCACTGAGCTCTCTCTCCAGTCCAGGCATAGTTATGCTTATACCCAATAAAATATACACCTAATAATGTGTAAAGGTAAAAAAGCCACTATATGTTCCTAAAAGGAATAATCCATCAAAAAGATATAACAGGGGTTGGGGATTTAGCTCAGTGGTAGAGCACTTGCCTAGGAAGCGCAAGGCCCTGGGTTCAGTCTCCAGCTCCGAAAAAAAGAACCAAAAAAAAAAAGATATAACAACTATAAACATTAATGCACCAAATTTTGGAGCCACATTTTCATGAAAGAAACACTATACAACATAAAAGTCATATAGGTGCTGGCACAACAAAAGAAAGAGTTCACTACTTCACTCTCACATTTAGGAAGCTCTTCCAAACTAAAGCTACGATGTTTCAGATAAATTATACCATAGATCAATTGGAGGGGTGCGTGTGTGTGTGTGTGTGTGTGTGTGTGTGTGTGTGTGTGTGTGTGTGTGTCACATACTACCCAGCAGAAAGAATGCATACCCCTTACAGCAGCTCATGAAACCTTCTCCAAAATTGATGGCATCACAGTTTACAAACCAATCTTTAACAAATACAAAATAATTATAAAATCCCTTGTATCCTATCAGATCCTGACACAATAACAGTAGAAGGAACGTCAACAACAGAGAAATATTTTCATCATATTTTCATGATAAAAACTCTCAGAGAAAGAAAGAGGAACTTTCAAAACTTTATAAAGAACATTTACCAAACATTCTACTTAACAGTAAACAGCCAAAGGCCTTCTTCCAAAAACCAGGAACAAGCCAAGAATGTCCACTTTCACCTCTTAATTAACATAGTGTTGGAAGTTCTACCAGGGCAGTCAGGCAAGAAAAACAAAAGGCATTAAATTAGAAAAAAATTATTTTTGTCTGTAAGTTATGTGAATTTCTACATAGAAGATGCCAAGGAATCTACAGAAATATTTTGTAGGACAAACAAGTGTATAATTTCAAGTTTGTACAAGATAAAAGCCAAAATTGATTATATTGCCATATGGTAGCAAATGATCCATCAACGATGAGGACTTTGCATATAATATGAACAACAGTTACTGAAAAGAGAGGAGTTAGGTATTTATCTAACATAGATGTGCAGCTATACTGAAGTCAACAGAGTGCTGGTCAAATACATGAAAAAACTTCTAGTTAAGTGAAGAGTTTGTCCCACTCATTGACTGGAAAATTCAACATGGTTCTTCCCAAGTTGATAACAAATTTAACACAATTCATATACAATCACAGCAAGATCTTTTTATAGGTAAGAATATTCTAAGGTCTCTAAGCAAAGATGTTCTAGGAAACAAAGATGGAAAAATCATTCTATCAACTTCAAGTCACATCATATACCTATAATAGTCAAGAATATATAGTGTTTATGTAACTGACATGGATAAATAAGATGGACTAAAGAATGGAGAAATCTACCCAACAGTATTTGTTATTTAGCCATAAAAGAGAATGTATATCCCTTGTAGGCAAAATGGACAGGTGTTACATCATTACTAAATTCGTTACATTCCTTGTTGCTGTAACAACAAGAAGAACAAATTCCAACCAAAAACACACAAAAGCAATTTGAGGGAATGAGGTTTTCTTCTGGCTCTAGGTTTAAGATGGTACAGTGATGTCCAGACAGGCCAGCAGAGCTAAGGGCAGCTGGAATCCTCACATCTGTAAACACTGGAAAGCGAAGAGAAGGTTGCCATTTTTCCCTTTGAATTCAGTCCAGGATCCTAGCCATGGAACAGTGCCACCTATATTCAGGCTAGGTCTTTCCTGTTTTTGGAAATCTCTTTGGAAACACCCTCATAGACACACTCAGAAATGTGCCTTGTAGGTCATTACAAACCCAGCCAAGTTAACAATGAAGACTAGCCATCACAAGCTGTCATGGAACAAACCTTTCCTATGGACACACACACACACACACACACACACACACACACACACACACACACACACACACCTATTCACTCCACATAGGGAACAAGAGATCAAAGTATGATACCACCAAAATCAAATTTGGTGAACCAATGAGTTTTATTGGGGTTACCAACAGAGGCAGAAATGACTCAAAGGCAGCTGCATCAGCAAATCCCATCCCAACACAGGTGACAGCTCATAAAAGTTAAAAACATAGAATACAGTGCACAGTCTACAGGCCACTCAAAAGAATGGAGCGTATTCTTTCCAAGGGACTCTATTGACCTAAACGACTTCCAGGCAGCTCGGCTGGTTTCTGGTTCTTTAGACAGCAGGTCTGGCCTGAGTCCCCTTTGCAACTTGCACCTGTGGGAATGTCCACACAGAAGGCATATTTGCGTCTCACACTGACAGACAGGCTCTTCTTTGCAATTTGGCTTCTCTGAGAATGACTCTCAATGGTCTTTATTGTGTACCCTTGGGAAGGAAGCCTAGTAAATCTGGTGAGTTTCAGGGACTTCCTAAAGCTATTTTGAGTTATTTACCTCCCATCTTAAAAAACTTCCTTGCAGAAAGGAATGTTTCAATTTTGGAAGAAACTGCTATACAATAATACTCCACCCTTTCTTCTCTTATATTCTGTGACTCCTCTCTTCCTCAGTGATCCCTGAGCGTTGGAAGGAACTGACTACAGATACCTACATATGGCTAAGAATCAGGTTACAAGTGCAGTCACTTGTTTTCAGGAGTTTCATCAGTGATTATGAGTTGAGGCTGACAGCAATAGAGATCTACACATATAAACACAAGTGTTTTGAAGGTAGTTTGACTGGTGGATCACTGGTTCATCTAGGAAAGACATTGCTCCCTGTATGGGACCTTTTGTCCTGGCTTATACCTGGTGTGAATTCCCTCTTGTGGAGTGGACCTTAAATCCCATCAGAAAGCTGTCCGTCTGACCCATGCATAATAGCTGAGCCACTATGTCACAAACAGGCATATCCAACCTGGCATGTTAGTATTTCTGCACACAGAGTCCATAGTCAAGCAATAATAATGAGTGACAATTCTCCACCAGGAGCCTACAATGGCCCCTTCAGGAATTATGAAAGCCAACCAGCAGGGCATGAATTTCTAGTTCATTCCCAGCTTAATTTTTCCATATTCTGCAGTCAAAGTGTGGTATCTTCAGTAAAAGGGTCTTACTATCAGGTTCTGGCATAAAATCAATAGCAGTGGCAATAGACTTTATGGTTTGTCAGGCCTCAGGGTCTTGTGTGGCCAACAATCCCTGAGGAAGTAACAAACCCCTGATCCTGGATTTTCATTCAATAACCTCATCATCTCAGGGTATGTAGGATGATGTCATTATACAGTGAAGGCAGGTATAGGATAGAACGAAGCCTGTCATTGGATGAGAAGGAAGGATGGGTGGGAGAAAAGTTTTAGAGAAGGAGAGGAGACAGGAGTGAAGGAGAAGATGAGAGAGCGGAGCAGCCAAAAGAACATGGAGGCAGATGTTAAGATTCCTCTCTGCACATTTACAGGTTGTTATGAATATTCTTAAGGGATGGATATGTTTAGGGCTTTGTATGTCTAGATGAGCAAATTATATCTTATTGATTGGATCAGAGGTTATTGTGTTGTGTGTTCTTTCATGTGGTGATTTAAGTTCAAGAGAGTGTGTGGTGGCTAGACACACTAGCCTCCCACGAAATTGGGATGTACATGTAAGAGATTTGTAGCAGTATCTACATGAGTGAGAGTATAATTTCATCCCTCACTGACAGGCATGGGTCCTCTGAGGGCTATCTGCCAATCTCTCATGGGACAGGTTGATTTATGTACATATCCTGTCAGGACACCCATTTTTCAAGGCCTGTAAGTGTTGTTTTTATTTCTACAGATGAAAGAATGAAATGAGAGCCATTCCCAAACTGTGTGACTATGTGGCTTGGGTTGAGGCCAGAGCATTTCTTCTCTGTACAATCCCTAGGCCTAGACCTAGAAACTTCTAGCCTCTGTACAATCAAATTGTACCAGTTGTAAAAGTATCTTTTATTCACCTGATATAATTGTCATCTTGTAGGCTTACTGTTGAATATGCTCACCCTTTCTAGTTCTTTCTGAACTCTGGCTGGCTGGTTCAACTCAGCTGTTCTGTCTCAAACTTCTCTCTAAGCTGACTGATTCAATCTGGGTTCTCTCAGATTCTCACTGAATTGTTCTGTTTGATCTCAAACTAACTCTGGCAATTTTATTCTAATCTTCTGGATCCTTCTGATTCTCTGGCTTCAACTGCCTCTGCTGACCTGCATAAACTCATGAATGAACTCAGCTCCACTGCGCTGCACTCACTGTACTGACTCTCAGAGGACTGACTCTCCCTGTACTGCTCTCAAATAGTTTTTCTCCTGAGAGTTGGGCATGTCCTATCTCTGACTCATTCTGTCAAATCTGTCTTTGATTCACCACTTTGTCTGCTCCTCAATTAGCCATCTTTGTCTGTAATTAAAGATATGTACTAAAGAATTTCATTAAGAAGGACTAAAGTTATTAAATGTACTAAGGATATGTCTGCATTCCAGTAAGATCACAAAGACCTAGAAAGCTATGTTGCTGGATTAAAATTCTTCTAAAGAGGCCTTAATTGGGAACAGGACTCACACATTTAAATAGCATGCAAAATATAAAAATATGTCATAATAATGTCATCAGCCTTAGCCATTTCCCAACCTATATTTGTTCCCCTATGATCAGACTTTATATCGATCCAGTGGGTGTCTTCCAAGAATACCCAAGGGCATCTGCTTATTGATTTACAGGGGAACTTAATGGGCTACAAGATACCACATAGAAAACAACCAAGGGTTCAGATTCCTGTTGATCTCTGTTATATATTTCCACATTTGTTGTCTCCACAGTGACCAATACAGCACTAGCCAGTTCTCCTTTTCCCATTGGTCTATCCATAAAGTAAAACCTCTATATACAAACTAAATGGCAATGCAGATTTGGTCACAGACCAAGTCTCATGAGATTTTATTTCTATTTTACTACTCTTAGCTCATCCCATTGGCTGTGTTTTCTGTCCCCCTTTTCCAGCCACATGGTGTCGGTGTTGTTTGTATTGCTACAGCTTCCCATCCTTGTCTGCTGTGCCTGCCACTACCATCTGTGCACCAGGACTCCACAGGCATGATGTATCTCTTCCAGTACTTTATCTGACTTAGCTGTTTGTTCAGCTGTTGGGGGATGCTCAGCAGATTCGAAGGACTGATCTGAGCAGCATCCATGATGGGTTTGCAGATACCATTAAGTATTATGCCACCTTTGCATAGTTGCACAGAGTTTGATTCTGTGCTATACCAGAAAGGGCTTTGATGCCAGAAGAACTTCAGTGCAGCCCTTTACTGGAGAAGGTATTTTTACAGTCACTGTGGTGGAACCAATTATGGACTCCACTTGTTACAATGCTTCATATATTCTTTGCAATTGCTGCTCTAGTACTGTGCATCAAACTTCTTCTCCTTTCCATGATGGAGACTAAATTCCTATCAGAACCGTTTGCTCATCTTGCTCTTGCCATAGTTCCAAGCTACACCCTTCTGGACTCCTCATGACTTCTAAAAGGAAGGAACACTGGGATGGGGAAAGGGAGGAGATGGATGTTTAGCCTGTCCTACAAGGATATTAGCCTACTCAGAAGTCTCTTGAGCCTTTTTGTTCTAATACTATATAACATTCTTCATCAATACAAAGGGTGAGCAGCACTGGCAAAACAGAATATGAAAATCCACCAATATTTCAAGAGTCCCCAAACTGCTTCTCACTCCTTAATATTTACAGCAGAGGCTGCTGTAAGATTTCATCAATAACATTGTCACATACCATATGCATCTTACCAGACTATAATATTCACAAGAGTTTTACAACAGTGTCTGGGCCCTTAAACCTTGAGATTCATTTCCCATTTTTGTTTCTTAAGATGCACCTGTCTCTAATGGCTTTCCAAACTTTCGTAACACTATGTCATCTATATAAGAAAACCTGTTACAAAGGATGGACAGAACAAGGCAATGCCCAATGGTCTCAGGATGTGAAGGAGCTGGGGAGCAGGGTCTCAGGCATCTGTGAGTACGGTGGGTATGAACAACCCAGGAGACTGTTAGGGCTGACAGCTTGTTCACTGAAATAGTGGTGCTAGCTTACATAGCTTGAGTCAGTAAAGGAGAGGAGGAAAAGGGAAAAAGGGGGGCATGCTACAGTGGGAGCAGGGGCCTTCCAAGCATATCAATTAGATTAGCAGACTTCAGATCACTTGATTTCCAAGAAGCCAGCTGTCTGGTCTACAAACAGAAGCCTAACTGGCTTTATCACAATGCAGCCTTTGTCTCTACAGAGTTGAGTAGGCCCAAGCCTGGTTTGGGTAAGGAGCAGCCCCACTTCTGCCCTTGCTCTCTGAGTAATGTCCAGGAATGGGCAATGCTCTACCATCCCTTATCTGGCTTGGGAACCCACAGCAGCCTGTTACAAACAATGGGAGTTACAAAGATGACCCTGATTAGGTACTCTCAAGGTCCATTGTCACCTGTTCTGAGCAGTGTCAAGTGACCCCAATAACTCTTACATTTTGCCTACATCTGTGCCTAAGATGCCAATTGCCAATTTCTGTCCCCTTCTACCACAGCTATATTGGCTTCTGTACTCCTTGGTAGATGAACCTGGTAAGGACTTCTCCATTAAATCATTTCCCAGCAGGAATCTCTTGTGGTGGCTTTCTCAGGATAGACACCCTCATTTCCAATTAATTTGAATTTTTACAAGTTAGAATTTTTAATGGGTGGGTCGTGCCATTAAGGGCCCTTTCTATTGTCCCAGTACAGAGTGGAATAGTGTCCTTAGCTGCTCTAATCGTTTTAACAACTACAGATACCTTAGCTACAGCCTCCTTGATTATTACTTCAAGTCCACTAATGCTTCTTTCCTCATTAACCTGCACATTTTTCAGATCTTTCCTCCTTAAATGCTCATGAACCTCAATAAGCAAAGCCATGCAGTACCCTCCATGTTACGCCATCTTGAAATTTTCTCTACTAAACAACTTGATCCACTACTTTTGAATTGAGCTTCACTCAAGTTTTCTGGACACAGGCAAAATGCAGTCATATGTTCTGCTGGAATATAATACAAGTGGCCTGTAGCCTGAGTCCCAGTAGTCATTTTCCCCTCGGAAAACACATGAGCAGGGTGCTTGTGTGCCCATATCTGTACTGTTCTCAACATTCTATTCTTTGCGGCTTCCACAGAAATGTCCCATCAAGTTCTGTTTCTAGCACTTGGCTTTTCTGTAGACCACAAATTCAAACTCTTCCAGCTCCCTCCCACCAGTGTAGTTCCAAATGCTTACAAAGCACATGGGCAGGAAGTCCCAATATCCCTGTTTCTCTGCACCAGTTTTTCATGTAGCTACCTTTCTGTGTTACTATGACAACCCTTAACAAAAAGCAACTTAAGGAATGAAGGGTTCATTTGGGTCCATGGCAAAAAAAGGTACAGTTCTTCATGGTGAGGAAAGAATTGTAGTCTGAAGCAGCAAAAGCTTTATCTGAGTCCACTTATGACTGGGGAAGCCAGGAAACAGAGAGCAGGTTGTAGTGTACTCTGTTCCCCTTTCCGTTTAGCCAGAAAGGTGGTGCAACTTTCATTCAAGTCAGATCTTCTCTCGATGTTTAAACTTTTCTTGCGATACTCTTACAAAAACGCCCACAGATGTGTGTGTCTCCTAGGTAATTCCAAATCCAGTCAAGTAGACAGTAGCAACCATTATCACAGTGCTAAGTGAATACACCCGACTCAGAGACATAAATCAGCTAATTTTTCTCATATGTAGAATCTGGGTGGGGGATAAAATAAAGGCAACTGTATTAGTAACTTTTCTAGAACTATGATAAAATACCATGACCAGGACAACTTATCGAAGCAAGGGTTAATTTGGGGCTCACAGTACCATCACAAAGGGAGTTTGGTAGCAGGCAGATGTGACTGCTGGAGCAGCAGCTGAGAGCCCATATCCTAACCCACAAACAAGAAGCAAATTCAAAATGATTCAAGTCTTCAAGCTCTCAAAAGCCACCCCAGTGACATACTTTCTCCAGCAAATCTACACCTCCCGAAGAGGAGCACCAATTGAGGACCAAGCATTCAAATGCCAGAGACTATAGGAGACGTGTATCATTTGGACCACCTCAGAGACTATTAGGAAAAGAGAAAAGGAACAGATGAGAGAAGTTAAGACAGTAATGATAGAGAGATGATTATGGTTAGAGTGTGTCATGTACATATATGAAATCTCACAATGAAACCACTGTTTTGTACTATTAATATATAATATTAATATATGATTAATATATAAGAATATGTTAGGAATAAAATTTTAAAAATTAATTCAAGTATTACCAACTTACTTTTGATGATGTTGCAAAAATAACTTAATAAGTAAGTGGTACTGAAACCATGGTCACCAAGAGAGAAAGAAAAGGTCTCACCTAAATCTAAGACTTCACATAAAAATTAACTTCAAATGGGCCACAGATTCAAATGTAAAAGGGTAAAACTGTAGACTGTAAGAAAAAGAAAACAAAAACAAGAAACAGAAGAAAACCTTCATGATCTAAAAACCAAGCAAAAAGTTCCTAGACCTGACAACAAAACTATACTCCATTTTAATTTAAAAAAACAGCAAATTTAACATTATTAAACTAATCAAAATTTAAAAGGTTTGCCTTTGAAGGAGCCCATTAAGCAAATCCAAGATGACAAGCTTCAGACTAGGAGGAAATATATGCAAACCATGGATCCAAAATGGACTCGTCTTTGAAACATAAACTCTATACTTGACAGTAAAAAAGCAAGTAATGCAATTAGCTCTTTGATTCTCTTTTTTTAAATTTCACCACAAAAGTACATACACAAATGGAAAGTAAGCCCAGGCAAAAGGTGTCAGGGAATGTAACAGAACGAATAGTTACATAGATCTAAGATACTAAGCATGTGTCTATGATGCATCTCCAAGAGCCAAGAAAGATGTGGGAACCTGGATTGCCTGTGCCCTACAGACAGTAAAGGAATATGACAAGGTCACATTTGAAAATAGGTGACAAGGCTTGCCCACCAAGGCTGAAGACATGCAGAGGCCCACCTCACCAGATGGGCTCCCTGCAGAGGAAACCACTATGAGGAAAGAGTATGTGGTGGATATCTGGGAGAGAAAGAGAAGCAGTTTGAGCACTGTGAAAAGAGGAGGAACTGGAGAATCAAAGATGGTGAAGAACAGTCTAATGTGAGTAACCTGCCCTGCCACTTGAGGCCATGGTGAAGTCCCAATCTGTGCTGCCACCAAGGGCCATGTCTAAGTCAGGGGCCATGCAGCAGCTAGGGTCTGTGTCGATGTCGCTGGCCTATATCACTAACAAAGGCCACACGGACTTTTCAGGTCTGGGCTGCTGCCTGGAACCATGTCGATGTCCAAGGGCTGTGCAGAGTTGGCCCAGCCCCTCACCGGCTATGGTTCTTAGGAGACCTAGACCTGCACCTTGCCCAGACAGCACAGTTAGCAACACAGTAGAGCTAACCCTGGTGTGTGTGTTGGTAACCAGGAAAGACGGAACTGGGCCCAAGGGTACACAGGCAATCTAGCCCTGCCTCTAGTCTGCCACAGTGGTGTGGACAAGGGAGAGGTGCCCTTTTCCCCACCCCCTCCTTGCTTTAGGCAGGCAGGAGAGCTGCCCCCACTCCAGGGCATGTGGGTGGGAGAGCTGGCCGACCCCTTTTCGGCTGTGGCATTAAGTGAGCTAACCAGAGCAGTGCTGCAGAGCTCTCCCTGGTGATGTGGGTGTAGGAGAGCTGTCAGACTGACCAAGTTAGCTACCATCCAGGCCCAGATCCAGGGCTTTGAGTTGGCCAATCCCAACATCTACTCCATCTATGAACTGCTGGAGTGTGTAAAGAGCCAATCTTATAGATCCAAAGCTGCAAATCTCCTGACACAGGGCAACAACAGGGTATCTGAGAGGAATCCTGTAAGGATCCAGTATTGATAGTGTAGTAGAAGCCAGAGGCCTTGAACCAGAGCAATGACTCATAGCAATGAACATTTGCAAGTAAAGATATGTGGACAAAAGGATATACTTCAGCTTCCATGAGATGGCTTTGTTGTTGTTTGTTTGTTTAGTTTTATTTTATTATTTTTTGGGGTTGGGGGAGTTGTTGCAAGGGCAGAGAGAGATCCAAAGGGATGAAGAGATCAATGAGATTGGTGTGCATGATGTGAAAAATCACAAAGAATCAATAAAAAGTTTTTAAAAATTAAAATAGTTGGCAATCTGTTTGAAAATTAAATACCCAACTACAAGTGACCTAGTGATAACAACTTGGCACTTATCCCAGAGAATGTAAAGCTTATGTCCTCTCAAAGCCTGTGCACAAATGTTTAAAGCAGATTTACTTATAATAGCCCCAAAGTGCAAGCAATCCAGATGTTTGTCAACAGGCGAATACGGAATTGCAGCATCACCATAGCATAGCAACCACTCAACAGTAAAACGGAACCAACCATCGACTCAATCAGCAACCCAGATGAGTCGTGAGAGAAGAGTCAGAATGAAATAACCCAAACAGATGTACACCGCCTGATCTGATGTATAGACTGTTCTTAGAGCGACGGAGCCACGGAGCCATCACGGAAAGGCAGAACATGTTAATGGTTGCTGAGAGTTACGGAGTTCGAAGTGAGGGAAACATATATGACTATAAAAGAACATGAGGGATCCTTGTGCCAATGCAAATGTTCTGTGTCTTGACTATAAATGCCAACACACCCTGGTCATGAGATTACATTGCATTTCTTTTCCAGCTTTTGCCACTGGGGAAACATGGGAAAAAGGTATGCAGTATCTCTGTATTAATACAGTTACATCTGGATTTGCATGTATCTCACAGTAAAAATAGTATCATAAAAGTGGAAGGCCCCCATCCCAGATTTCCATTCTCTTTGGACCAAGATGAGATACCTAGAGAATAAGGGGTGGTTTTGCCCTCACTGTATGTACAGCCCTTATTAACAGACTCCAAGGTCTTCTGCCATGGAATCAGAACTCTCAAGGCATGGTGTGACTCTATCTGTTTGTTTCTTCTTGCCCAGCTTGACTGTCCTGTCCTGAGAGCTACTTCCGCCTCTGCCCCAACTCCGATCTAGCAAAAGGATTTATGGGTATTTGTTCTGAAAGCACAATGCCCAGAAAACAGTCAAATACATGCAAATCAATAGGCTTACATGATTGATAAGATAGGCCCAGATTGCTTTAGTACTTTTAAAAAGTGTTTAAATGAATTCATTAGTAGACAGAGGTTAGTAGGCATTTTAAAATGTAACATGTATTGAATGTGTGGGCTTTGGTGCTTTAAACCGATCAAGTCTTAATTTTGAATATTTAGAGTAATTACTTTACTATTTAGTTCTGGTACTGGGGATCAAGTCCAGGACAGTACACCTGCTAGGTTAACACTCATGCACTGAATACATTCAATCTCTTTTCTGTCTCTAACCCTTCCTCCCTCCATCTCTCTCTCCCTCCCTTCCTCCCTCCTTCTGTCCTTCCTTCTGTCCATCCACCCACCCTTCCCTTCTCTCTCTATCTCTTCCCTCTTCTCTCCCTTTCTATGGTGTAACCCAGGCTGGCCTGTAACTTAACCATCTTCTTGGGTCAGCTTCCCAAGTGCTACAGTTACTGGTATATACCTCCACATCTGCCCCCTTAGCTCATCTTCAGACACCACAAGTTTTCATATTATATACAAAATAAAGCAAACAGAGGTGTAGCTCACTACAAAACCTGTCTCTTGTTGCATGATTGCTTGTGCCAGATTGAGAGAACTCAAGTACCAGTGTATGTTTATGGTCCCGGGCATAGAGGGTTGTGAAAAATAACAGAGCAGTGACGTGTGTTCCTACTAATGTCTATTACAGATGCAGCTTTCACCACAAAAAGAGTGCTTTAAGGAACACTGATTTGAGTAAACTTTATTAAGTTTCTTTTAATTTGTCAAGGAAAGATGGATTGCAGATGGCATAATTATCAAATTAAGAATGAGAATACATACATAAAAAGGGAAACTAAAATAGGAATTCAGAACTTGGAGGTTATCCTTCTGTAAACATAAAAAAAATATTACCCACTAGGAAGTGAGTGAGATAAACCTGAGGGTTGGCAGAGGTTAAAGAACAAAGGAAACAGCAAAACATCCATGGGAGAGACACTCACAGATCTCAGAAGCAAAGAACTTACAGGTAAGGGAAACTACCAAATTAAAAATAGAATCAAATGCAATTTAGCAGTTCTCACAAAGCTAAGCATAGAATTATTTGTGACCCAAAATTCTAACCAGATACATATTCTCAAGGCAATTAAAAACACACGTATATAGAAACTTGCATGTGAATGTTTGTGACACTGTTATTCATAATAATCAAAAGCTCTCCATCAGGTGATAAACAAATCTTTTAAAATATGGTATATACATACAATGGAATCTTTTTCAGTAATGAAAGTATTAAACACAAATATCACCAACTACCATGTAGACAGCATTCTGCTAATGAAATAAGGTCAATACAAAAGTCCTTATGTTCCATTCATATGAAAAGTCCATCCTAGCAGCTCAAGGTATAAGTGACACTCAGCCCTAAGTGGGTCTTTATACTAACCTGTGTGAAGACTGAAAAACATGGTGAAACAGGGAACATAAAGATATAAGAGCAGGAAAGTAGGGCTTCCAAGTGCCATCCTTTAGGCAACATGTACTGCAGTCATAGAATCACAGCAGCTGTGGTTGCCTACACTGAGTTTTCCCAAGACCAGCCCTGTTGCCACCAGGTATGAATGGGCAAAAACATTTTCTTCAGCTGTTTACCTACTAGTAAACCCATCAGGTTCCAGTGGATAATTCCAAACCCATGGAGGCACACCACAGTGTGGTGGTTTGTATATGCTTGGCCCAGGGAGTGGCACTATTAGGAGGTGTGGCCTTGATGGAGTAGGTGTGTCATTCTGGGTATCAGCTTTAATAATACCCTTGTCCTAGCTGCCTGGAAGCCAGTCTTCTTCTAGCAGCCTTCACATGATGTAGAACTCTCAGCTTCCTCTCCACCATACTCGCCTGGAGGCTGCCATGCTCCTGCCTTGATGATAATGGACAGAACCTCTGAACCTAAAAGCCAGCCCCATTTAAATGTTGTCCTTATAAGAGTTGCCTTGGTCATGGTGTCTGTTCTCAGCAGTAAAACCCTAAGACACCATGGTTAGGATCTTTAGTTCACAAAGGAAACAAAAATAAATGAATGTTAGAACGGAATTTCTAGTAAGGAGGGAGAGGTAACAGGAGTGGGAGGCGTAACTAATTTCACACATATCAGAAAATGCCAAGAAATAAATTCAATAATAATATTTAAAAATGAAATGCCGGGGGCTGCCGCCACTGAGAGCTCATAAGCAACACCCCAAGAGCAAACTTGAGCCTCGGGACCACAAGTAAGACCAACTTTTCTGCTGCAAGCGACCTGCCTGGTGAACTCAGGACAACACACAGAGGCAAAATTCCTCTAGGAACGGAGACTTCCGATATTTAGCGGGAGTCCCAAACTGGCGGATCCCTACCCACAGCAGCGCTCTGCTCCCAAACCCCCGTGGGAGAGAGACCTCACCACCTGGTCAGGTGGGCACTCCTAAGGCTGCAGAGCAGAAGAGAACACCAACACTGCCCACCCCTGCCCACATCCCTGGCCCAAGAGGAAACTGTATATGGCCTCTGGGTTCCCGTAGAGGAGGGCCCAGGAACAGCAGGTCCACTGCATCTGAGACACCTCCGGAACCTGAAGGGACCAACCAGATAAACAGTTCTCTGCACCCAAATCCCGTGGGAGGGAGAGCTAAACCTTCAGAGACGCAGACACGCCTGGGAAACCAGAAGAGACTGCACTCTGCACACATTACTGATTCCAGAAGAAAACACCAAACACCATCTGGAACCCTGGTGCACGGAAGCTCCCAGAAAGGGCGGAGCAGATCTTCCTGGTGGCTGCCGCCACGGAGAGCTCATAAGCAACACCCCACAAGCAAACTTGAGCCTCAGCACCACAGGTAAGACCAACTTTTCTGCTGCAAGTGACCTGCCTGGTGAACTCAAGACACAGGCCCACAGGAACAGCTGAAGACCTGTAAAGAGGAAAAACTACACACCCGAAAGCAGAACACTCTGTCCCCATAACTGGCTGAAAGAAAACAGGAAAACAGGTGTACAGCACTCCTGAAACACAGGCTTATAGGACAGTCTAGCCACTGTCAGAAATAGCACAACAAAGTAACACTAGAGATAATCTGATGGCGAGAGGCAAGCACAGGAACCCAAGCAACAGAAACCAAGATTTCATGGCATCATCGGAGCCCACTTCTCACACCAAAGCAAACACTTAATATCCAAACACACCAGAAAAGCAAGATCTAGTTTCAAAATCATATTTGATCATGATGCTGGAGGACTTCAAGAAAGACGTGAAGAACTCCCTTAGAGAACAAGTAGAAGCCTACAGAGAGGAATCACAAAAATCCCTAAAAGAATTCCAGGAAATCATAAATAAACAAGTAGAAGCCCATAGAGAGGAGTCACAAAAATCCCTGAAAGAATTCCAGGAAAACACAATCAAACAGTTGAAGGAATTAAACATGGAAATAGAAGCAATCAAGAAAGAACACATGGAAACAACCCTGGATATAGAAAACCAAAAGAAGAAACAAGGAGCTGTAGATACGAGCTTCACCAACAGAATACAAGAGATGGAAGAGAGAATTTCAGGAGCTGAAGATTCCATAGAAATCATCGACTCAACTGTAAAAGATAATGTAAAGCAGAAAAAGCTACTGGTCCAAAACATACAGGAAATTCAAGACTCAATGAGAACATCAAACCTAAGGATAATGGGTATAGAAGAGAGTGAAGACTCCCAGCTCAAAGGACCAGTAAATATCTTCAACAAAATCATAGAAGAAAACTTCCCTAACCTAAAGAAAGAGATACCCATAAGCATACAAGAAGCCTACAGAGCTCCAAATAGATTGGACCAGAAAAGAAACTCCTCCTGTCACATAATAGACAAAACACCAAATGCAAAAAATAAAGAACATTAAAAGCAGTAAGGGAAAAAGGTCAAGTAACATATAAAGGCAGACCTATCAGAATCACACCAGACTTTTCGCCAGAAACTATGAAAGCCAGAAGATCCTGCACAGATGTCATACAGACCCTAGGAGAACACAAATGCCAGCCCAGGTTACTGTATCCTGCAAAACTCTCAATTAACAGAGATGGAGAAACCAAGATATTCCATGACAAAACCAAATTTACACAATATCTTTCTACAAATCCAGCACTACAAAGGATGATAGATGGTAAAGCCCAACAAAAGGAGGCAAGCTATACACTAGAAGACGCAAGAAACTAATCATTTTGGCAACAAAACAAAGAGAAGAAAAGCACACAAACATAACCTCACATCCATATATGAATATAACAGGAAGCAATAATCACTATTCCTTAATATCTCTCAACATCAATGGCCTCAAATCCCCAATAAAAAGAAATAGATTAACAAACTGGATACACAACGAGGACCCTGCATTCTGCTGCCTACAGGAAACACACCTCAGAGACAAAGACAGACACTACCTCAGAGTGAAAGGCTGGAAAACAACTTTCCAAGCAAATGGTCGGAAGAAGCAAGCTGGAGTAGCCATTCTAATATCAAATAAAATCAATTTCCAACTAAAAGTCATCAAAAAAGATAAGGAAGGACACTTCATATTCATCAAAGGAAAAATCCACCAAGATGAACTCTCAATCCTAAATATCTATGCCCCAAATACAAAGGCACCTACATACGTAAAAGAAACCTTACTAAAGCTCAAAGCATACATTGCACCTCACACAATAATAGTAGGAGATTTCAATACCCCACTCTTATCAATGGACTGATCATGGAAACAGAAATTAAACAGAGATGTAGACAGACTAAGAGAAGTCATGAGCCAAATGGACTTAACAGATATTTATAGAACATTCTATCCTAAAGCAAAAGGATATACCTTCTTCTCAGCTCCTCATGGGACTTTCTCCAAAATTGACCATATAATTGGTCAAAAAATGGGCCTCAACAGGTACAGAAAGATAGAAATAATCCCATGCGTGCTATCAAACCACCACGGCCTAAAGCTGGTCTTCAATAACAATAAGGGAAGAATGCCCACATATACGTGGAAATTGAACAATGCTCTACTCAATGATAACCTGGTCAAGGAAGAAATAAAGAAAGAAATTAAAGACTTTTTAGAATTTAATGAAAATGAAGGTACAGCATACCTAAACTTATGGGACACAATGAAAGCTGTGCTAAGAGGAAAACTCATAGCACTGAGTGCCTGCAGAAAGAAACAGGAAACATATGTCAGCAGCTTGACAGCCCACCTAAAAGCTCTAGAACAAAAAGAAGCAAATACACCCAGGAGGAGTAGAAGGCAGGAAATACTCAAACTCAGAGCTGAAATCAACCAAGTAGAAACAAAAAGGACCATAGAAAGAATCAACAGAACCAAAAGTTGGTTCTTTGAGAAAATCAACAATATAGATAAACCCTTAGCCAGACTAACGAGAAGACACAGAGAGTGTGTCCAAATTAACAAAATCAGAAATGAAAAGGGAGACATAACTACAGATTCAGAAGAAATTCAAAAAATCAACAGATCTTACTATAAAAGCCTATATTCAACAAAACTTGAAAATCTGCAGGAAATGGACAATTTCCTAGACAGATACCAGGTACTGAAGTTAAATCAGGAACAGATAAACCAGTTAAACAACCCCATAACTCCTAAGGAAATAGAAGCAGTCATTAAAGGTCTCCCAACCAAAAAGAGCCCAGGTCCAGACCGGTTTAGTGCAGAATTCTATCAGACCTTCATAGAAGACCTCGTACCAATATTATCCAAACTATTCCACAAAATTGAAACAGATGGAGCACTACCGAATTCCTTCTATGAAGCCACAATTACTCTTATACCTAAACCACACAAAGACCCAACAAAGAAAGAGAACTTCAGACCAATTTCCCTTATGAATATCGACGCAAAAATACTCAATAAAATTCTGGCAAACCAAATCCAAGAGCACATCAAAACAATCATCCACCATGATCAAGTAGGCTTCATCCCAAGCATGCAGGTATGGTTTAATATACGGAAACCCATCAACGTGATCCATTATATAAACAAACTGAAAGAACAAAACCACATGATCATTTCATTAGATGCTGAGAAAGCATTTGACAAAATTCAACACCCCTTCATGATAAAAGTCCTGGAAAGAATAGGAATTCAAGGCCCATACCTAAACATAGTAAAAGCCATATACAGCAAACTGGTTGCTAACATTAAACTAAATGGAGAGAAACTTGAAGCAATCCCACTAAAATCAGGGACTAGACAAGGCTGCCCACTCTCTCCCTACTTATTCAATATAGTTCTTGAAGTTCTAGCCAGAGCAATCAGACAACAAAGGGAGGTCAAGGGGATACAGATCGGAAAAAAAGAAGTCAAAATATCACTATTTGCAGATGATATGATAGTATATTTAAGTGATCCCAAAAGTTCCACCAGAGAACTACTAAAGCTGATAAACAACTTCAGCAAAGTGGCTGGGTATAAAATTAACTCAAATAAATCAGTAGCCTTCCTCTACACAAAAGAGAAACAAGCCGAGAAAGAAATTAGGGAAACGACACCCTTCATAATAGACCCAAATAATATAAAGTACCTCGGTGTGACTTTAACCAAGCAAGTAAAAGATCTGTACAATAAGAACTTCAAGACTCTGAAGAAAGAAATTGAAGAGACCACAGAAGATGGAAAGATCTCCCATGCTCATGGATTGGCAAGATTAATATAGTAAAAATGGCCATTTTACCAAAAGCAATCTACAGATTCAATGCAATCCCCATCAAAATACCAATCCAATTCTTCAAAGAGTTAGACAAAACAATTTGCAAATTCATCTGGAATAACAAAAAACTCAGGATAGCTAAAACTATCCTCAACAATAAAAGGACTTCAGGGGGAATCACTATCCCTGAACTCAAGCAGTATTACAGAGCAATAGTGATAAAAACTGCATGGTATTGGTACAGAGACAGACAGATAGACCAATGGAACAGAAATGAAGACCCAGAAATGAACCCACACACCTATGGGCACTTGATTTTTGACAAAGGAAGCCAAAACCATCCAATGGAAAAAAGATAGCATTTTCAGCAAATGGTGCTGGTTCAACTGGAGGGCAACATGTAGAAGAATGCAGATCGATCCATCCTTATCACCCTGTACAAAGCTTAAGTCCAAGTGGATCAAGGACCTCCACATCAAACCAGATACACTCAAACTAATAGAAGAAAAACTAGGGAAGCATCTGGAACACATGGGCACTGGAAAAAATTTCCTGAACAAAACACCAATGGCTTATGCTCTAAGATCAAGAATCGACAAATGGGATCTCATAAAACTGCAAAGCTTCTGTAAGGCAAAGGACACTGTGGTTAGGACAAAACGGCAACCAACAGATTGGGAAAAGATCTTTACCAATCCTACAACAGATAGAGGCCTTATATCCAAAATATACAAAGAACTCAAGAAGTTAGACCGCAGGGAGACAAATTACCCTATTAAAAATGGGGTTCAGAACTAAACAAAGAATTCACAGCTGAGGAATGCCGAATGGCTGCGAAACACCTAAAGAAATGTTCAACATCTTTAGTCATAAGGGAAATGCAAATCAAAACAACCCTGAGATTTCACCTCACACCAGTGAGAATGGCTAAGATCAAAAACTCAGGTGACAGGAAATGCTGGCGAGGATGTGGAGAAAGAGGAACACTCCTCCATTGTTGGTGGGATTGCAGACTGGTACAACCACTCTGGAAATCAGTCTGGAGGTTCCTCAGAAAATTGGACATTGAACTGCCTGAGGATCCAGCTATACCTCTCTTGGGCATATACCCAAAAGATGCCCCAACATATAAAAAAGACACGTGCTCCACTATGTTCATCGCAGCCTTCTTTATAATAGCCAGAAGCTGGAAAGAACCCAGATGCCCTTCAACAGAGGGATGGATACAGAAAATGTGGTACATCTACACAATGGAATATTACTCAGCTATCAAAAACAATGACTTTATGAAATTCATAGGCAAATGGTTGGAACTGGAAAATATCATTCTGAGTGAGGTAATCCAATCACAGAAAAACACACATGGTATGCACTCATTGATAAGTGGCTATTAGCCCAAATGCTTGAATTACCCTAGATGCCTAGAACAAATGAAACTCAAGACGGATGATCAAAATTTGAATGCTTCACTCCTTCTTTAAAAGGGGAACAAGAGGGGCTGGGGATTTAGCTCAGTGGTAGAGTGCTTACCTAGGAAGCTGGGTTCGGTCCCCAGCTCCGAAAAAAAGAACCAAAAAAGGGGGTGGGGGGGGACAAGAATACCCTTGGCAGGGAATAGAGAGGAAAAGATTAAAACAGACACAGAAGGAACACCCATTCAGAGCCTGCCCCACATGTGGCCCATACATATACAGCCATCCAATTAGACAAGATGGATGAAGCAAAGAAGGGCAGACCGACAGGAGCTGGATGTAGATCGCTCCTGAGAGACACAGCCAGAATACAGCAAATACAGAGGCGAATGCCAGCAGCAAACCACTGAACTGAGAATAGGACCCCCATTGAAGGAATCAGAGAAAGAACTGGAAGAGCTCGAAGGGGCTCGAGACCCCTTATGAATAACAATGCCAAGCAACCAGAGCTTCCAGGGACTAAGCCACTACCTAAAGACTATACATGGACTGACCCTGGACTCTGACCTCATAGGAAGCAATGAATATCCTAGTAAGAGCACCAGTGGAAGGGGAAGCCCTGGGTCCTGCTAAGACTGAACCCCCAGTGAACTAGATTGTTGGGTGGAGGGCGGCAATGGGGGGAGGCTGGGGAGGGGATCACCCATAAAGAAGGGAAGTGGGAGGGATAAGGGGGATGTTTGCCCGGAAACCGGGAAAGGGAATAACACTCGAAATGTAAATAAGAAATACTCAAGTTAATTAAAAAAAAAATGAAATGTCGGGAATCAACAAATCTATAGAAACAAGTAGCAGACTGGTAGTTCCCAGAGACAGAGGCAGAGGGAAACTGAAACTACCTGCCATCCAGTTCTTTGGGGAGATGTAAATGACCAAGAATTAGATAGTTATAGTGGCTATACAACATTGTAAGTATGCAAACTCGCCAAATTATACCCTTTAAATGGCTAACTCATGGTACAAGAATCTTCTCTCAATAGATAAATGAGCTGATATTTCCATGGCGTAGGTGAACCTTGAAAAGGTGATGTTAAAGGATAGGTTCTGGTCAAAGAAGTCAAGTACCACCTGCTTCCAACCAGATGTCACATCTCAAATATGTAAATGCATAGAGACAGAAAGGTGCATAAAGGCTGACTGTGACTGTGGAAGATGAGAGGCTTGGGGCAGTGCTAACTGAAGGGTATTGGAGGGTTTATTGGATGATGAAGATACTGTACAATTATACAGTAGTGATGGTTGCACAGTTCTGAATCTTTGCACTTTAAGAGAAGATTATAAAATGTAAGAATTATCCCAATATATACTATTAGTTTTTAAATTGGTGTTTAAATTAGTGTTGCCTTAACAGGAACACTTAAAGGAAATGTACTTCAGAAGTAGAACATATACCCAGCATGTACAAGCCCTTTGGTTTGACTCCTAACATTGATATGATGATGATGATGATGATGATGATGATGATGATGATGATGATGATGGTGGTGGTGGTGGTGGTGGTGGTGGTTGATGATGGTGGTGGTATATTTCATTTACATGAATTAATCTAATATAATACCATTTACTATATATGTCTAGCACTCTGTATTATGGAATTAACAAAAATATAAGTCATAGTCACTCTATTGAAGAAATCTACCTTCTGTTTGAGGATAAATATACACAATGAAATAGTGAGAGTCTTGGGCTAAATAAAATGAATTGTAGTTGCTGAAGGAAGGTAAGAAATAAAGGGAAAAAATCTACCAAAATTTGCCGAATACATGTGTGTGGAAACCTTGTGGAGTCTCCAGTTGCACCTTAACTGAGGAGGATTTGATCAGGGAGACAGGAGTGTGTTCCCAGAACAGAAAATGACTAATGCTAGGAGTGAGTGTGGCATGTTTGTAGCACAGTGGGTAAACAGCTCCCATCCTGTGAGCATAGATTATAACAAAGAATGAAACTTGTTGGAATAGTCTGGTAATCCATGAAAAACCAAGCAGAATTTGATCCAACAAAGCAAAATAGGAAGGTGTGGCTAAATATTGAAAGGTGTATGTCATCACCAAAGAGCTGAGATGTGGCAGGCCACAATCCGCACATGAAAGAAAATAGGAGGAGTCAGGGAGAGGCCAGCCAACCAGGAGGGTGCAGGACAAGGATCTATGTGTGGACAGGAAGAAAGGAAAAATGAAAAGAAAGTGTGTGAGACAGCTCAAAGGAAGACAATCATGTATGCCAACCAGGTCAGTGTTTATCGGGTGCTGTTGTAAAATGGCAGCGCTTTAGTTAGCTTTTGCTTGCTGTCACCAAAATACCTGGCATAGATGCCATGAAAGAGGAAGGATGTGTTTTACTCTTAGTGTCAGAGCATGCCATCCATCACTGCAAGGAGAGGATGGAGAACAGGAATTCTATAGTGTCTAAGGAATAGACAGAGATGAAAACTGAGGGTCTGTATTACCTCCCAAGTGTGCTCCTGATGACCACCTTCCTCCAGGTAGACCTACTTTCCCACCTCCAAAAGCAGTGCCACCGACGGGGTCCAAGCAGTCACAGCCTGAGCCTGTGGGGGGAACATTTCATGGTCAAAGCGTATCAGGCAGCATGCTCAGCCCTGTAATGGCACAAGTACTGTGGTGTGATATAGGCATTAAACTTTTTCTCAATGCATGTAGAGTTCTTCATGCCAAAGCTCTATGGGTAAGGAGGGCAGAGAAGGAGGGCGGAGAAGGAAAGCAGAAAAGGAAGACCCCCTTCTCATACAACTTGATTCTTCTAAACCAAAAGAAGAAAATGCACTTTCATGAAAAGTAAGTTATTGGGCAAAAATGAATGAATATTTGAGGCACAGGCTTAATGTTGAAATCAAACAACCAGTAATAAACTCCAAGGTTTCCACTCACCACAGTAAAGTTGTTTCTAAGTATCTTCCTGTGTACTCTGTACGATCTAGGAAACAGACAGGGAGAAGGTCATAGCAGTGTGCCCTTGAAGTTCAGGAGAAGTTGTATTGATAATTGGGAAAGCCAGATAATTATCAGCCGCAGTCCATCTTTATATACCACCACCACCACCACCACCGTCATCATGATCATGATCATCATCATCATCATCATCATCGTCATCGTCATCGTCATCGTCATCGTCATCATCATCATCGAACAGCCATTTTCCTTCTTTGAAATTAGAATAGTTGGAGCAACCTTTGCTTCCTTCTTTTGAGAGTCACCTCCAACTGGATGAGAAAATTGAGATTCTGCTCACCCTTAAGATTTCAAAATGGCATCCAGGACTGAATGTCACCAACCATGGCTGTGGTTCACTGGCCCAGGGCCACATGAAGCACTTTAATCCTGCCTCAAATAATTCTATATTTGTGGGGCAAATTTTTTCAAAGACTTTATCCATATAATATCTAGAAAGTAACTTGGGGAATAATCTGTTTGATTTCCAAGAGAAAAAGACGCATCTAAGCATAAATGCAGAGGAAGGCACACCAGAGGTGGTCAACAGCCCTGACTGTATTTTGATGTGTGTTTGGATGTGTGTTTTGCTGATGAGGGTAACAGTCTATTCCGTGCTTCTGCATCAGAACTGTAGAGCAGGCATTATAATTTCAGTTTTGTAAAATCTTCTAGCATACATAAAAAGAGAGAAATAGATCAAACCCTGAAACTGGGTAGGATGGTGGGTGACTTCTAATTTCATTCTTTTCCTTTTTCAGTTTCCCCACATTAAACAGAATCAAAACCATTTTTTTCCTGTTCAGTGGTGGAGCTCAGGGCCTTATACATGCTTAGCAAGTGCTCTCCCACTGAGCTACACCCCAGCCTCCAAAGTCATTATAGTTCTAAAATAAACTTAACACAGACAAAAGTGGATTTTATTCTCAAACTAAGTAATCACTTGGATGAGTCATACATTTCCCCACTCATTTTAGAATTGGTAGTTAAATTTTATTCTACTCAGTGGTAAGATAAGGTGTGGTGGTTTGAGTAGGAATGACCCCATAGACTCATGCATTTGAATAAGCCTATGGGGGGTGTGGGGTCAGAGAGTGGAATGTGGTGGTTTGAATATGCTTGGCCCAGGAAGTAGGCCTATTAGGAGGTGTGACCTTGTTGGAGTAGGTGTGGCCTTGTTGGAGAAAGTATGTCACTGCTGGGGTGGGCTTTGCAGTTTCTAATACTCAATCTATAGCCAACATGACACAATCTCCTTCTGATGCCTGTAGATCAAAATGTAGAACTCTCAGCTCCTTCTCTAGCACCATGTCTGCCTACATGCTGCCATGTGTCCCACAGTGATAATGGACCTCTAAAACTGTGAGCCACCCCAATTAAATATTTTCCTTTATAAGAGTTGCCAAGGTCATTGTGTCTCTTCACAGCATTGGAAACCCTAAAACACAAGGACAGTGCAAAGGCTGTTGGAATTTTCAGGAGTAATATGAAGTGGAAATTCTACCAGATGTTAAAAATGCATGTGTGTGTTTATGTATGAATGAGTACATGCATGTGTGTCTGGTAAATCCTGCTCTAGAAAGGGGAAGCACAGAAAAGACAAAAGATGTCTTTGTTTCCCAGAGTGAATCATCAGGTTCCTCTGCTGTCCAGAGTGACCCTCTCTCACCCCATCCCCATACTTAGCTTGATCATATAGAAACCCTGATCTATAGCACTTTCCCACCCACCCATACTTGACACAAGGGTAATGATTGTCATGTGATTCAGATATACTGTGTAGATGACTCAAGTATTGAAGACCGGGAAAAAGAGATTTTTCTGGAAAGGGGGGCATATTTCTAAGACTACAGAAGTCATGTTTAGAGCCACAAATGGCTATACACATGGGAGAGGTCTCTAAAGAGCCTTGGAGATTTGTTTGTGAGAGAATCCCTATGACTGGGAAGATTGTCCAGGTGGGAATGCTACTGGATCAAAACCTTGAAAATAATGTAAAAAAAAAAAAAAAGAATCATGCAGGAAAATGGATAGAGCTGGAAATCATTACACTAAGCAAAATAAGCCTGATGTGGAAAGACAAGCATCACACATTTTCTCTCTTCTGAAGATCCTAGGTTTTCATTTTTAGATGCAAGGAGAGGTGCTGGTCATTAAGCTATGAAGGGGCATGAGAGGGCAAACAAAAATGTTAAGGTGGCAGAGATAATAAACAAAACACATGTTATGTGAAAACAGAGGGAGGGCAGAGGGAGGGAGGGAGGGCAGAGGGAGGGAGGGAGGGCAGAGGGAGGGAGGGAGGGAGGGAGGGGGAGGGAGAGAGGGAAAGAACTAGCTGGAGAGGCCAGATGTACCACAGGAGTCTGGGAAGAGAATCAGAAAAACATGGTTATGCAAATACTATAGTAAACCCCAAAACTTTGCTAATTTTTAAAGCTAATTTTTTAAATCTTTTACAAAAGTAAAATCTTTAAGAAGAAAACTGATGTGTATAAAATGTGCCCTAAACTAAGGTGTAAGTAAGTAATAGGAATACTAAACCTGGATCACATAGCTGATGAGTCCATCCCATTAAACAGATTTGTTCTCAATTGCATGATGGGAAATGGCTCATCTTATGGCCCATCCTTTAACATGATCAGACATGCTTCACTGCCCTTCTGAGTAACTGCAATAACTCCATTTGCTTTCTGCTTGCTCCTTAGTAAGATAGTCCCACATTCTTACCACCTCCTCCTTTGCCCAGTCTTCTTAGGTCTCCATGTCCTTGCTGTATCTTTCTCCTGTGCTGTGCAGTTTAACATATGTTAGACATAGCAGGGTCCTTATGAATTATGCACCTGGTTCTGTTATTTACATTTAAGTCCATCACAGTCATTCTCTTGCACTATCTGATAGCTGGGAATCCTCTAGACATTGTATCTAAAGCAACCCTTCTATTACAAGACAGCTCCAGAGACAGGGGAAGGCAGGAAAGATGAGACCGCAAAGCAGCCGTGGGAATCTGAAAGGATATCACTGTGTGTCTCTTAGGATTTCTCCAAACCATGAAAATGTCATTCTTGGTTATAAATCATTTGGAAGCCATAAAAATAAAAAGGCTAGCTATTATTTGCTTATTATATCTAATGCAAATCTCTTTTAAAGAATTGTTTCTTTAAAAGAGAGGGGTAGCCTGGATTGCTTGCCTTTCCTCTGTATAACTTGAAATTTGGCTCAAATATCTTCTGAAGAATTCCTCATTGCTAATTATTATGGTCCGTCCTTAGATGGATCGACTTCCAGTATTTGGGCTTTGCACTTTCCATGTCGTGAGACACCTCTGACAGCTCCTTTAATGTGACGTAGTGTCAGCTTCCCTTCTGGGGCGTCTCTATATTTCAG